>NC_089842.1:109143345-109745404 GCF_035609145.1 Eleutherodactylus coqui | reverse complement strand
TTTCTGCTGCCTTAATACTCTGCGCCACACAAGGACTACAATTGTGTCCTCACTATTGCTTTAAGAGAAGGACATGGTGCCTCATGGATGGCCAAAATAGTTCCTCCAGTTCATAACCGTGCCAGAAAAATTCAGTTTTCTTGTTTTGAGGATGTTCTTGTCTATACCCTGTAAGTGACGGCGCTCCTCCTTTGTATACTTGGTTTTTTTGTTGTTGTTTTTTTAAAAAGCAAAGTTTTATCCTAAGTTGTGTTGGATTTCTTTGGTCTTGTT
Organism: Eleutherodactylus coqui; assembly: GCF_035609145.1. Classification (NCBI taxonomy): domain Eukaryota; kingdom Metazoa; phylum Chordata; class Amphibia; order Anura; family Eleutherodactylidae; genus Eleutherodactylus; species Eleutherodactylus coqui. The sequence goes on along the minus strand of NC_089842.1, from coordinate 109,745,131 downwards.
TGTCCTGTAATGGATTTCTAAGAAATATGTTTGCAGATCTGAACATGCTAACCAGCTGTCAGCCATTAAGTGGGGTCAAGTTAACGAGCAGAGCAGTTCAGCGTCTTGCATACTTAACAATATTAACAGGATCATGTGACTGAATCGCGTCTTGTATTCATCGACGGATCAAGCACTGGCAGGATGGAATCTGAAAACTAATGAGCAGAAATAACGAGACCCTGCAAACTGCTTTCCTTCTTCCCTTCTACAATTATGCTTTGCACTCTTGCCAATGTCCATTGCTGCAGTTCATTACACTATATCATCACACCAGAGAGCAGAGACCACCCCTTCACCATTATCCCAGTATTTCACTGTGGTACAGCCAGTGGGGGGTGCCTCCCACAAAATGGCCATCGCGACACATGGAACCAGAATCCCAAAACATTACCTCCAATCCTGCTTACTATACACATATGTTCCTGCTTTCTGTAATAAATCTCACCTATTAATTACAGATCAATAGATACTCAGTGATCACTAGATCTACCAGAACAGAACGTTGTGCCCAATAACTCTTGGCTCGACTAAAAATGGGGTGGGTGTTGTAGGAGAAGCCCCAACTCGCCTCAACATCCCCTGCAAGATTTGACAAATGGCTGTCTTATCAAGACAACCCATATTGAACTGTATTAATATAGTAATCTCAGTTCCTGTGACATCATTGACATCTAGAAGGGTAGAGTCAATGATGTCACATTAACTCAAAAGACTGAACACCCAATTTTTTCCCTCTAATATGTCTGATTAAGACAAAATGAGGACAATATTAAGCTACCTGCAATAGAGTGATAAAATTTGGAATTTCAAGGGTAATCAGGGCTTGAACCCAGGAGCTCCTATGCTCCAGGTGGCGGCTCTTCTTGCTGAGCTATTCATAGAATTGGATAGCTCCCCTGCATGACCTTGTCCATGTTTCCTTGCTCTTGGTCCAGTTCCCTGTTTCGGCTCTGCCGTGTTCCTGATCAGGTGCTCTATAAAAGCCTGGCCCTTCCACTTCCTTATTGTGAGATTATTGTGCTCCCAGACAGTAGTTAGGCTCCACCACCTGCCTGCTCCTCCATACTACGAACTGACTACGCTACCTGCCTGCTCTTCTTATACTGCAAACCGATAGTACCCACGTACCGACCTCTGGCTTCCACTGACTACGCTACTTGCCTGCTCTTCTTATACTGTGAACCGATACTACCCGTACACCAACCTCTGGCTTTCCCTAACCACATTACCAATCTGCACCTGTTACAACAAGAGATTCCAACCCAGAATCAGATCGTTACAAAGGGATTTCCCCGTCTTATAAAGCAAAGACATTTTGCTAGGATATGCCATAACCTCATGAAAGGTGGGGATCCAAACTCTGGAATCCCCTATCCTACTGCTGGGTGGGGAACTGCAGAACACATCTATTCAAGTGAATGGTGCTGGCTGCAGTTTCCTGCCAAACAGAAGGCGGGGGTGCCGCTGTGCATAAAAAAATTCAGCATTGTAAAGACACAGAGTCAAGGATGTTATCACACCCATTCCTCTGTGATTCACATCCCTTGAGGGTTTGAAGTCAGCACTAATTGCACTGAAATCACACTCAGGAGAGAAGGTCCAACAAAGAGGACGGGGTGTGACAAGAGCTTTGACTCCGTGACTTTGCATGACCCCATTATCGCTCTGGTGACTTTGTGACTCCGATATACAATGTGTACACCATTACTAAACTTTATTTTTGTGGCAGAATGCTTTGGGCTAAGTGCACATTGCATCTGTGCACTCAGGAAAAGCTGTTGGTGTATACCTTAACATTTCCATAGGCCTTCATTCACCAGATGGAAGTCATAAGTATGTCCTCTTGGTCTCCATCTGGCCAATGTGGTGGGCATACCATTTCTTCAACTGAAGAATGACTGCAAAAAATTTACACTGTGCGGTATAATTGGTAGGCAAAATTGGTACAGAACCTGACTTGTTAAAAAAATGGCATGATAGGAATGCTGTTGACAAGCCCTAAAGAATCCTGCCATTAGTCTAAATACAAAAACAAAAATCTATGACAGGTTGTCTTTAAGACATTTTGCCATGAGTTATCGTGCGCATTCTCATTTACAGTGAACTTTCGAAAATCCAATTCTATGCTAAAACCTTGGATAATTATCATTTATGGAGAGTGCTCCGTGATTGCAGAACCTAAAAATTTCCATATGAAATTCAATGTAAAACACTCGAGATCCTAATGAAGTCTTTATTGCTGCTGTCAGAAAACTGACCTCAAGTGAACTTAACAAAAACAAATGTGTTGGTAACAGAGGAAATAATATCCAAATGAAGGGAAAGGACCCCGAGCTCCAATGTGTTTCTATTTTGGCAGCTCTAAAGTTAATGGTTGCCAATAGAGATGAGCGAGCGTACTCGGCCACGCCCCTTTTTCGCCCGAGTACCGCGATTTTCGAGTACTTCCATACTCGGGCGAAAAGATTCGGGGGGCGCCGTGGGTGAGTGGGGGGTTGCAGTGGGGAGTGGGGGGGAGAGGGAGAGAGAGAGGGCTCCCCCCTGTTCCCCGCTGCTACCCCCGCGCCCCCACGCCTCCCCCCGCCCCCCGAATCTTTTCACCCGAGTACTGAAGTACTCGAAAATAGCGGTACTCGATCGAGTAATTACTCGAAACGAGTACGTTCACTCATCTCTAGTTGCCAATCTGCAGTTCTCTAGCTGCAGGCTGTTGGGGCATGCTGGCCTATGGGCAAGAGCACTGAAGATCATGGGAACCCCCAAATATGCTCTAGGAAGATATTTGATGAGGTGTTGATTGAAATTAATCAACCTCTTGTTTGGTTTTAGGGTACAATCACACAACGCGGTAAACCATTTCACCCACTCAAGGAGGCCACTGATTTTGTCATTAATGCTGACCTCTTATTGGTAAAATTTTATGGCCATTGGTCACTGTGGGTGAGCAGAGTGTGGCCGCATATGGTTTCTGCAACGCGGGTCTCTGCTCTCAGGGCTTATTCACACAGGCGTTGGCGTTTTTATGTTCGCCCGCTGGCGGCGTAAAAAACACGTGAACGTCAAGCACAAATCTGCTGTTTGTGTGCCCATTCAGATGGCTCGGTCCGGCGCATATACGCCGAGCCCACAATGCCAATGGCAGCCGATATACGCTCATGTGAATAAAGCCTTAGACTCATAGATGTTACTTATGTTCTAATGAAATTCCTCTAATCAAGTATTCAATAATGTAGAAAATCCGACAATCCTGTATTTGCTTCAATGCAGAACTGAAATTATTCAACCTTTATTGAAAATTAGGTTTATTTGCCCAATTTACAAACTTTAAATAGCCAAAAAAACAAACAGTTTAGAAGCTGATCACAATCTAATCTAACAAGCAGTTTCTGTAAATTCGACACACAATGCCACTTTCAATGACTACTGCAGTCTCAGGATTATTCAGCTCCTTAATGACAAGCATCTTTAATACTTTGTGGAGCACCTTTTACTGTTATGACTTACTGCAGATGTGATGCATCACCAGACAGCAGCTTCTCACAGCTGAGGAATCTTAGCCTATTGCTCCTGGGCAAAGGCCTCCAGTTCACTAATAGTCTTGGGTTTGTGTGCTGCAACCAGTTTCTTCAGATCCCAATGAAGACGTTCTATGGAGTGCAAGTCAGGCAACTGTGACTGCCACTCCAGAATCTTCCAAAACCTCTTCTGAAACCAAGCCTTAGTGAATGTTAAAGTATCCTAGCTATCATTGTCCTATTGGAAGATTCAATGTTTTCTCGCAGAAGGCATGACATTTTCTCACAGTATTTCCTGTTACTTCATTGAATCCATCCTGCTCTCCACACACTGCAGGTTCTGAGTGCCAGAGGAAACAAAGAAGTCCCCAAGCATCACCAAGCCACCGCCATGCTTCACTGTAGGCAGGGTGTTCTTTCAGCATCTGCTTCATTCTTCCTCCTCCAGACATATCACTGATCCACAGACCTGAACACTTCCAGTTTTGTTCCATCACTCCATAAAACAGATATTCTAAAACTTCTGTGCTTTATTTAAATGGTTTTGAGCATACTAGAGCCAACTTTTCTTGTGCTTTTGTGTCAGTGGAAGTGCGGGTCTTGGAGTTTGGGCATGAAGAACTTACTGTGCAAACAGAAACCTCAGTGCCCGCTGCCACCAAATCCTGCTGCAGGTGTTTTGTAGTCACTTGAGGGTTTTTACCACTTGCTTCCTCAGCAATCTGGTGGCAGCCGGTGGTAGCTTCCTATTTCTGCCACATCCAGGTACTGTAGCCAGTGTTCCCTTAAATTTGAATTTGTGCACTTCCAGCTGTATCTGTAGGAACATTAAAGCCTCGTTCAGACGAGTGTGGTTTACACGCTGCTATAGCAGCGTGTAAACGACACTGCTGACGTGCAGGAATTCGGCAGTGAACGAGCTTCTCTGTGCTCCGTGGAGCAGCCCGTTCACATGTCTGTGCTGTGAGCAGAGTGCTGCTGCAGTTCCCATAGGGGCCTGTGGTCAGCACCATGGACGGCGCCGCAGCACGGAGCTGACAGGTGAGTCGGCACTCGCTGTCCTATTTTTTTTACCAGCACAAAATCTGCGTTGGTAAAAAAACTCCATGTGAGCGCTTCCATAACAACCTATTGGTTGCTATAGAAGCGTGGTCTGAACCACGCCTAAGGGCATTTACTGATGTAGCTTTTCCGCAGTGCAAAATTCTGCAGTGAAATTTGCGGCATTTGTGCAGATTTTGAATAGGAATCAGCTGCAAATCTACAGCTCATTTCAGTGTGTACAGCGCTCCCCTCTGTCATCAGATAGCCGAGCCCTCACTCCCTCTGGCACAGGACACCAATGCTAGGCAACCCATGCAGCATCGTAAAAACAGCGAATGAACAGGAATAAGGCCCTTTAGTGACTGCCATAAAAAAACATATGGTCAGTTACTAAGGGGTTAAAAGTGGCATTTTGTGTGGAATTTGGAGAAAGCAATTGCTATATTAGTTGCTTTGAGCGATTTAAATTGTTCATTGTTTGTAAATTTGGCAAACAAGGGTTCAATAATTTTAATCTTGAATCTGATTCTTCTGAAATAACCCTTATTTGTGAATTTAAATACTTTTCTCTGATTGTCCAATAATATTAAATATTTGATGCACCCATCAAGGATCCCATTGTTACCAGATTAAAGGAATTTTACTGTAAAACAAAAAAATATGTAGCTTTATGATATACACCCTGCTTCTCTCCATTTCTCACATTTTCAGAATGGCTGGTTGCTAGCAGTGAATGGAAACATTCTAGATTACATTCTGATGTCTGCTGATGTGTAAAAATAGCTTTACTTGATCACTTTTGGATGAGCAGATAATTAATATATGCATGCTTATGAGGAGTCATCACAAGAGATGGTTAGAGTATGAAGATATGTGAGAAACAGAAAAAGAAGGTTACAGAAACCTCAAGACTAAAAGACCATACCCCCTTAAAGGGAAGCTGCCAGGCTGAACATGGTGCTTATTTGAAAGCAGCATGTTGTAGAGCAGGAGGAGCTGAGCACATTGATGTATAGTTTTATGGGGAGTTAGGAGTCCAGTGGGCGGAATGAATGCTCATACAGAAATAGCTGCAAATCACTTAGTAGGTCCGCCCACTGAACCCCTGAACATAAAAAGAACATGGATTCAAATCATTAAAATACAATTACAAATAAAAACTGTCACTGTCTGTGGACCCCGACAGGGTTGTGTCTGTGGACCCCGACAGGGTTGTGGTGCAGTGGCCCTGTTGCATAAACAGACTGTCCACTTTGTTCCAGTTAGTCCAACAAGTTTATGTGGTTTGACTTTCATTTAAGTGTCCTTTGGTTGTTTGTATACCCCTGTCACTGAATTTGTGTACGGGTGTGACCCTGATGTTTGTATTAATGACATTGCATCTGTCATTATTTTAATTTGCTCCTGGGTCTAGGTGTTGCTGATTATTGTCTCAACCCTGGTTGACTAAGATTGTGTCCTTTGCATCTCTGCTACTAAAGTTAAGTACTATTCTTGTTGTTTTTTTCTGTGTTTTTTGCAAAGTAGTGCTTTAGTTGTCTGTTTGGGTCTTCTTTCTGTTAGGTGTAAGAGTCGGTGGCCAAGGCACAGGATGTGGAGCCACTTTTTTCAAGCCTTTCTGGCAGGGCTCTTCCTTTCAAGAAGTCAGGGTGAGGTTATCTCTTCCTTCTTTTGTTTTGATTCTATTGTTTATTAATTCTGGGTTCTGCCCCCTGTATGGACACAGCCTCACGTTCGTCGTGGACATGGTACGTTTTGCGTTCAAGGCGTATATGACAAAAAAAACAGTTGTGACCTAGACTGGCTAAGACAGCCAATGAGTTTGGCACAGTCTACAATGCAGGTAATACTCTATCCTGGACTTCTTACATAGATAAAATGATAACAAACCTGTTGACTCTGTGAGGAAATTCACAAAAATGCCTTTTTTGTCTGATGAGAGTGTGGTCACGTTTGCTTTTAATAAGTCTTATGGCTTATTTGGATGGGTGTATCCATGTTCCACCTAAGAAACGTGGGTGCAACACACATCAGACAGCCCGTGGATGCCCATTTGTGTGCTGTCCGAATTCCACAGACAGTACACATTGCACATGCAGTGATTTTTGCAACATTGGTCCATGTGAAAATGTATTTTTGTGTATAGCCTTATCGCCTTTCTAAATGGGTCCTCAAGAAGTTACATAAGGAGTCAGAAAGGTAATGGGGTGTTAACTGTAGTATCATGCATCGTTGTGGCTCCGTTTGGCACTAAAAGGGGCCATTTAGTGGACATACTTGTATCCAACAGTGATACATAGCTCCAGTAATAGTTTTTTAATATTTAAATGGGTTGTCCAGCTTTACATTATTAATGACCTATCCTTAGGATAGGCTTCAATAGTAAATTACGACGGTCAATAATAGATCAGCCAGGGTTGGCCGCCTGGGACCCCTGGTGATCGACTGTTCACCAGGCCAGTGTTGTGCTGTACATAGCTGCTGTGTTGCTTGAAACATGCCGCTCCATTCCCACTGCAGTGGCGTTGGTTGGTATTACAGGCAAAGCTTCCACTGAATTACCGTATCTCTTAAATAAGATATTAGGAGCCTTATGAATGTGATCATTCAGTTTGACCTGTTCATAGATTTACGCCTCTGTGACCATAATAGTGTCTGGAGAAGTGGGCTCAAAAATATTTGAGGTTGATGTGTGAAATGCAACCAACAAACATACAGGAAACTCGTCCAAATGGACATGTCAATAAAATCAACTATTGCAACAATTACCAAAGTTCTAATTCTTTTGGGTTAACATGTTTGACACAAAACTGAAAACAGGAATCAAAATCACTGAGCACAGCTGTATCAAGCAGAAGAAGTGTAGAGGGGGTTTGTAAATAATCTCTTTTATGGAACTCCGGAGGATTGTGCAAAAGATGACAAGAGTCCCAGGAGGTTGTGGACCATGAATCATACACAGCTGAACAGGTCTATAATGGTAGAGCAGTTCAATGCTAGGACACAGCTCTAAATTACAAAAAGTCCCACAATGTTAGATAGGACTCATTTACGTCCAGCTAAGTTTACTCACTTCAAAAATTTACAGATCATCTCCTCCTAAAATTAAAAAATATATCCTAGAGTTGTTCTCCTCTGTTCGCTTGTTAAATAGCTACATTTGTTACTGAGAATGCTGTGATACAACCAATACAAAGCCATTGCAACTCCCACAAGGACTATCTTCCAGCTTTCTAAGAGACCTGAGGGGCAAATCTGCCCAGCAATGCAGAAATATGTTCCCTACTCTGAATAACGTGTTACAAAAGTCTTATTCCAGCTTATTAGATAAAAGCTCGGCCACCAGAAGAAGATGGGAAAAGAGACCGCCTCCTGCTATGACAATGGAATTAAGCCTTTTACATGTCAATGATCCCAATGGGAACATTACTTTTCCATTTTTTAATGGCCTAAATTTCACCAATTTGTTTAAAAAATTCAGATACTTTTTGTAAAATAAATTCGGCCTTAGCAGATTAAAGGGTTTAAACATAATCAAATCTAAGTTCTCTGATGTTGGATTTCTTCTTTAAGTAATATTAATTTTTTATTTATGCTTTTTTAACTTTGGGGCTTTCTTAAAGTTTAGAGTCATTTCTCTATAATTTAACTCTATTTATGGCCAGCATTATAAAAGGCACATGGTATAGTAGGGCCCTGTTACAGATTTTGTATCAGGGCCCAGAAGCATAAAGGAACATGTCTGTAACCTCTTGTGACTGCAAAGCATTTAGTAATGAGCGATGTGAATATGTACACAGCAATCCAACAGCATCCAAATAGGCAAAACGGTCTAACCCAATGGTCCCAACATACTTCTATTCTACAAGGTATGGAAAAGGAGAAGAACTTGAGGAAGAACACAGCCCTTCTGCCCTCGTAAAGGATGGAGCTGAGGAGTTGACTAAGCATAGTTTTATGATTTACTACCAGGAAGGGGCACTATTTTTTGTTTTTCTTCTTCTTTATGTAACTTTTTGTGTTTTGTGTTTCATTTCTAAAATTCCCCAAATCTGCTTAGTTGGAGTAAATACAAACCACAAAATTTTCAGCAGACAGATTTCCACATATTCCACCTCAGTAGTGGTCCCACAATGTTTCTACAAGAGCGAAGACTGTGGGTAATTCCAGACTCATAAAGCAGTAACTGCATGTCATAGACAGGTTTGAAGAGCTAATGTTTTCATTCTGTGGTCTCATCTCTATTTTGAGAACGTTTTCGCTATTTGTAGACACTTATTATCTATGTTTTGCTGACCCTAGTCCCAATAAAGAAGTTTCGAAAACATTAAAAGTGTCTACTGATGTGTGAAAAGAACTTTACTTGATCCCTTTTGGAGGAGCAGATAATGAATATGTGCATGGTTATGAGTAGTCAAGTGGTAGTTAGAATATGAAGATATGTGAAAGACAAACCCAAAAATAAGATATGGGAGATCATAAGGCTAAAGACCATTCCCCCTTAAAGGGAGCCTGTCCGAAGGAACATGGTGTCTGTTCTGCAGGCATGATGTTATAGAGCAGGAGGAGCTGAGCAGATTGTTATATAGTTTTATGGGAAAAGATTCAGTATAACTTGTATTTTATACAAATCTTGCTCATTCCTGGCTTAGGAGTCCAGTGGGCGGTCCTATCAATGATTGTTAGTTATCTCTTTATGATTAAGCATACAGAAATAGCTGTAAAAGTTATACAGATTTATTTATCCCCCATAAAACTATACATCAATTTGCTCAGCTCCTCCTGCTGTATAACATGCTGCCGAAAGATCTGTCAAGATAGGTTCCATTTATTTCTTAGGGTGCCTTTACATGGGATGACTGCCTTGTGCATAAGTGCCCAACAGTTGCCCCAAATACTTGTCACCCCTGTGCTTTCATACTTATAGTTGTTCAGTGAATGGAGGTGGAGATTGTCAGAGATCTCTTCTGGTCGCCTGCCTCCATTTACTATGAACAGGCAGTCGTTCAAAGATAAACAACTGCCTGTTTACAGTGTTGAGTGAGAATTTGCTCAGTAGTTGCTTCATTTCAGGGAGCTGAACAAGGCGACTAGTGATTACTGAGTGATTTTTTGGGGTCAGTACCCTGTTGGGTACAAGGGATAACTATCTCTGAAAATCACTTGTTTGAGCAATGTTTCAGCCAATAGTTGTTTAGTGTAAAGCCACCCTTATTTATCATGGTCTTCTACAGGGATCTAATATATTTATCTGTCCATCTAATACTTAAAGCTTCTTTCCCTTTAAAACAATAGGAGAAGAAACAGATAAGTTAAATATAAATTATGGACAACTTTAATAGTTTGTCAGCGCTTAAATTAACTGTCATCCCAAATAGTAAGGTTACTCCTGACTAACAAACTCTTTTTCCAAACTCCTAGAAATCGTATGTAGTCGTCAAAGCCAAATGTCTTCTGAGCCATGTTCTAACTCATTAACATAGTGATCCTACAGGCTATAAATATTTGAGTGCGGAAGATCTCAGAGCAGCCACGGAATATTGAGAATTGGCAGGAAACACGACGGGTTCTGTGTTGTACAATAAATCTGTTTTTCTGCTCTTCAGCCTAGAAACTTCACAATCTAGATTATGTAGATACAATGGATTTGGAAAGTCTTCAGATCTTTTTGCTTTTTTTTAAATTTTGTTATGTTGTGAGGTTTTGCAACTTAAAAAAAAAAATCTATTTTTCCCCATCATTCTGCACTTAATAACCCATTATGACAAAGTGAAAACAGAATGTTAGAAATCTTTGTAATTTTTTTTTGCATTAAGTATTCAGAACCTGTTCTCAGTACAGTCTTCTTGGGTATGATGTTACAAGGTTTTCACATCTGGATTTGGGAATATTATGCCATTTTTATCTACAGATCCTCTCTAGCTCTGTCAGGTTGGATGGGGGCTGTCTGGACAGCCATTTTCAGGTCTCTCCAGAGATGTTCGACTGGGTTTAAGTCAGGGCTCTGGCTGGCCCACTCAAGGACAATCACAGAGTTTTCCTTAAGCCCCCCCTGTGCTGTCTTGGATGTGTACTTTGGGTCATTGTCTTGTTGGAAGTTAAATGTTCTGGCTTTGTGTTCTGGATCAAGTTTTCACTAAGAATGTTTCTATACTTTGCTCTATTCAGCTTTCCATTGGCCTTGACCAGTCTTCATGTCCCAATTGCTGAAAAAACACCCCACAGCATGATGCTGCCACCACCATGCTTCACTGTAGGGATGGTATTGGGCAGGTGATAAACAGTGCCTGGCATCCTTCAGACATAACACTTTGAACTTTTGGCCTCAATTCTATCTTGGTTTCCTCATTGGGTTCTTGGTCACCTCTCTTACCAAGACCCCTATCTCCCAATTACTTAGTTTGGTGAGTCGGCAGCTCTAGGAAGGGTCCTGGTTGTTCCAAACATCTTCCATTTAAGAATTATGGAGGCCACTGTGCTCTTGGGAACTTTCAGTGCAGCGAAAATTATTTCGTAGCTGTATCTAGAAGCCTGCACACAATCCTGTCTCTGAGCTCTACACACAGTTCTTGGTTTTGTCTCTGATATGCATTGTGAGCTATCAGACTTTATATAGACACGCGTGTCTTTTAAAATCCAATCAACTGAATTTACCACAAGTGACTCCAATCAAGGTATAGAAACATCTCAAAGATGACCAACAGAGATCGGGTGGCCCCAGAGCTAAATTTTAAGTGTCATACCAAAGGGTCTGAATACTCATGTCAATGCAAAATGTAAGTTTCGCTTTTTTTAAAAATAAAAATTTACTAACATTCTGTCTTCACTTTGCCATTATGGGGTATTGAGTGCAGAATGATGGGGGTTGGGGGACTTGAAATGTTTTTTTTCATTGCAAAATGCCACAACTAGAGATGAGCAAGCATACTCGCTAACGACAATTGCTCAAGCGAGCATTGTCCTTAGCGAGTATCTCCCCGCTCGGAAGAAAAGGTTCGGCTGCCGGCGCGGGTGACAGGTGAGTTGCGGCGGTGAGCATAGGGAAGCGGGGGGAGAGAGGGAGAGAGAGATCTCCCCTCCATTCCGACCCACTCTCCACCGCAGCTCCCCGCCCGCCCCCGGCAGCCGAATCTTTTCTTCCGAGCGGGCAGGTACTCGCTAAGGGCAATGCTCGATTGGGTAATTGCCCTTAGCGAGTATGCTTGCTCATCTCTAGCCACAACATAACAAAAATGAGATAGATAGATAGATACGAGATAGGTAGATAGATACGAGATAGGCCGCCTGCAGACCGCTGGGTCAGATCCCGCTGCGGGAATTCTCGCAGCGGGACCAGACCCGAGCCCCTGCAGGGACCAGTGCGGCGCTCACCTCTCCCGCGGCTCCGGCTCTTTGATGTGCCGGCCGCCAGCCAGCAGGTGCATGCACAGAGCGGAGCAAATTGCGTCCGTCTGCCTAGGATTCCGTTTTGCAATGCAATCCTATGCAAGCGTCCAGAAGCGGAAATTCTGCGGGAAGAATTCTGACGCAGAATTTCCGCCCATGTACAGGGGGCCATAGATAGTTATGATAGATAGATAGAGAGAGATGAGATAGATAGATAGATAGATAGATAGATATGAGATAGATAGATAGATATGAGATAGATAGATAGATATGAGATAGATAGATAGATATGAGATAGATAGATATGAGATAGATAGATATGAGATAGATAGATATGAGATAGATAGCTATGAGATAGATAGATATGAGATAGATATGAGATAGATATGAGATAGATAGATAGATAGATAGATAGATAGATAGATAGATATGAGATAGATAGATATGAGATAGATAGATAGATATGAGATAGATAGATATGAGATAGATAGATATGAGATAGATAGATATGAGATAGATAGCTATGAGATAGATAGATATGAGATAGATATGAGATAGATATGAGATAGATAGATAGATAGATAGATAGATAGATAGATAGATAGATAGATAGATATGAGATAGATAGATAGATATGATATAGATACATAGATAGGAGATAGATAGATATGAGATAGATAGATATGAGATAGATAGATAGATAGATAGATATGAGATAGATAGATAGATAGATAGATATGATATAGATACATAGATATGAGATAGATAGATAGATAGATAGATAGATAGATAGATAGATAGGTATGAGATAGATAGATATGAGATAGATAAATAAATAGATAATATAGATATGAGTGAGATAGATAGATAATATAGAAATGAGGATAGATAGATAGATATGAGATAGATAGATAGATAGATAGATAGATAGATAGATATGAGATAGATAGATAGATAGATATGAGATAGATAGATAGATAGATAGATAGGTATGAGATAGATAGATAGATAGATAGATAGATAGATATGAGATAGATAAATAAATAGATAATATAGATATGAGTGAGATAGATAGATAATATAGAAATGAGGATAGATAGATAGAGAGATAGATAGATATGAGATAGATAGATAGATATGAGATAGATAGATAGATATGAGATAGATAGATAGATAGATAGATAGATAGATAGATAGATATGAGATAGATAGATAGATAGATAGATAGATAGATATGATATAGATAGATAGATATGATATAGATACATAGATATGAGATAGATAGATAGATAGATAGATAGATAGATATGATATAGATACATAGATATGAGATAGATAGATAGATAGATAGGTATGAGATAGATAGATAGATAGATATGAGATAGATAAATAAATAGATCATATAGATATGAGTGAGATAGATAGATAATATAGAAATGAGGATAGATAGATAGATAGATAGATAGATATGAGATAGATAGATAGATAGATAGATAGATAGATATGAGATAGATAGATAGATATGAGATAGATAGATAGATATGAGATAGATAGATAGATAGATAGATAGATAGATAGATAGATAGATATGATATAGATAGATAGATATGATATATATACATAGATATGAGATAGATAGATAGATAGATATGAGATAGATAGATAGATAGATAGATAGATAAATAAATACATAATATAGATATGAGTGAGATAGATAGATAATATAGATATGAGATAGATAGATAGATAGATAGATAGATAGATAGATAGATAGATAGATAGATAGATAGATAGATAGATAGATAGAGATAGATAGATATGAGATAGATAGATAGATAATGAATGATATATATATATATATATATATATATATATATATATATATATATATATATATATATGAGATAGATAGATAGATAGATAGATAGATAGATAGATAGATAAATATTCAGGCACTCATAAATGAAAGTCTACAAAACTACAGCTTCTGTCTACACAGTTTCCTTGCATTCATACTGTGACTTATAGTTCCTCACCAGCTGGGGAACTACAGGTCCCACAGAGTTACACAGGATGAACTGATTGATTTCGTTTTCTATTGTCGCTGGATGTCTTGGCAGATTTCTGAATATGAACACCTGGAAAAACAACAACAAGCAACCTGTTTGGGGTTTTGGAAAGGTTAATGTAACTTTAAAAGCCTTTTAGACAAAGCCTAATGGCAAAATAAATTGTGTTTGACGAGTAGCAAATTAAGACAGAAGGAAATCGATTTACACTGAGTGTTATAAGATAGCAGTCTACACGTCTTTATGTACGTCAGCGGGAGATTCATTAGCTCTGGACATGCTTGACGAGGTATGCAGCACACGCTGCAGTACCAGGCCTCTGTCTGCACACTCATCTACATGTATTACATGGGAAAACAGTTTTATCTCTGCATCCACTTAGGTATTTAACGCTTCAATGTCTGCCCAACGTCTTTTTACACTGGGCAATAAGAGTCCTTAATCTGACATTCTGATGCACAATGAAGTCATCTCCAAGAGAGATGCTGCATCTGAAAAAAGGTGGTTGATGAGCAAACCCAACCCCAGAATAGAGGCAAGTGTGTGAATACTATAGAGGCAGACCATGTGGCTTATGCAAGGCTTTAGGAAAAAGGGCTCAGCCTTGGTTGTTTCATGCCTTTTGATGTTGAGAAGAACAAACCTGTTGAGGACTCGTCTCTCTAGAACAACTATAGAGAGACAACGGCCATTGGCCAAAGGTAAGGAGTAGAGCAAGCACCAGGCCTTTCTGTCCGGAATAATAAAACCGGACACCATAATGAGGGATCAATCTTAATTGTCACTGTGGAGTTCATTTTCTTCTATGTACACCACTAAATACGGATTCAGTTTGATGTTTGCTATGGTGACTCCTACTGTATCTTCTACATATACCCTGTTGTACAGTAAGAGGGTGCACCACAGCTGCCATACCTTTCCCTCCTATTTATTATATTTTACTTTGAGTTTTCCTAATGTTGATTCTTTTATAACAAACGGGTAAAACTTGGTGATTGTTGATTCAACATTTTGCTTCCCATATCTATCTGGCATTCCTATGTCAACATCAGTTGTGAACCCTCTGCTGACATCAAAGTGGATGCTGTGGTGTTGAAAGCAATGTGCCGTGTCCACTAGGAGAGCTTTTTGGTACATCCATATATGTCTAGTTATCTTCTCCACCTTTATCAGGTAATAAGATGCGTCGTAACTTGTGATGCAACCTGGTACATGCAGGTCAAAGCTCCACCGCAGAAGATTTTGAAGCCAACCCATCTGTGAAAGAGAAGTGTAGGTTGACCATGGTGGGGTCAGCAGTGACCAACCTGCGAAGTGGTAAATGTCTGATTTAACTGCCATCACGAAGCAACAAATGAAGCTACGGCTAAATGGGGTCTGAGCTGGGTAGTCAAAATAAGGGATTTTAGTGAGAGAGTGGGAACTTAGGCACCTACTGTGTTTTCCCAAAATAAGACATTGTCTTATGTTCACTTTTTCCCCCAAAGAGGCTCTGAGGCTTATTTTCAGGGAATTTCTTATTTTGCTTACTTTGCAGGGTCAGCCCAGGTCTTTCCTGCTCTCCAGAGCCCCGATGTGGTTTCCGCAATCTTTGGCCAGCCACGCAGGATCACTTCCTGGATATGGGATTAATAAATCCCGCCTCCATGAAGCGATGGCTATGATGGGTTTATTCGAGAGCTGCATTGATTGGTTCTTCGATCGCTGCTCAGCCAATTTAGAGATTCCGCTTCCATGTCACAATGGCTGTGATTGGCTTTTCAAGTGCTGCTCAGCCAATCAATGCAGCACTCGAAGAACCAATCACAGCCATTGTGATGTGAAGGCGGTATTTATGAATTGGCTGAGCAGCGCTCGAAGAACCAATCAATCAATTACCACCAAGTGTGTATGCCTCTCTGAAATAAGAAATAAAAGCATCGCTGTTTGAACAATCTAGTGTCTGCAATATTTTCAGCATAAATCCAACTATCCCCATTTCACTTCGGGGACACGCAGTAATACAGAGGTGTTTTGAGTGGACTACTATGACAACCCTTGGTGTAACTAGAGGGAGTACAAAGGGTACAGTTAGACTCTAACACTACGCCGTTCATACCCTCCAACTGTCATAAACCAAAAATTGGTACTCCCAGAGATGTAGCAATATTAGTTATTCACTGATCAGCCATAACATTAGAATCACTAACCAATGAAGTGAATAACATTGATTATCTGTCATAGGGTGGGATATATTAGGCACAAGTAAACAGTCGGTTCCCAAAATTGATGTGTTGAAAGCAAGAAAAGTATTAGGATTTCAGTGATTTTTGGCAACGACCAAATTATGATGGTTAGACAACTTAGTCAGAGTATCTCCAAAGTAAACACGTCTTGTGGGCTGTTTCTGTTCTCTAGTGGTTAGTAACAATATTCCAACCATAATTCTCTACCCACCAATAAATGCCGGCCACAGATGTCCCCATTTTTTGTTCTTCTTTTGGGGAAATATGAGTGACAACCGATATGGCTATCACTACAAGTGCTGGAGAGCTTCTTCACAGCTTTCCTTGGATGAAAACCCACAGAGGCAGATGACTCCAGTTCTTCCAGTCAATGGTGATTTATAAATGTTTGTTAAATGTGTTGTGATGGTCTAAACGTCATCGCCTACGAAGCTGAACAATGCCTGGTGTGTTGTCCTGCACTGCAGGCAATTCCTGAGAGGATGAGAGATGTAATGCGTGAGTAGCCATGTAGATGTTGGTGCTTCCACCCATGTGATGAGTTGTCGTTTGAGGGGGTGAAGTGGACGCAAATAATTATTTGTTGTGAGAACTAGGACAGGACATGAGTGCCCTGTTACCTTGTAAGCAGAACTATGATGGACAGTTCTGGGACCCCAAAAATCAATGAACCAGCTATACCTGCAGGTAGTGAAGTATTTTAAATACTGGTGATATGCTGGTGTCACTCAGGCATTAGGGCATTTGCGCCACATATTTGCACAATGAGCATTGCATATTTTACTTTACTTTTTGCACATGCAAAAAAACATGCAACCATACTCCTATTCATTGAAATGGGCAATTAAGTTAATTAGTTCATTATGTATTATTTTTGTGTTCAAATGCACAGGAAAATAGTACATGATGCGTATATTTTGCATGAATGAAATGTAATTAATTTAACTGCCTATTTCAATAAATGGGAGCATGATTTTCACAGTCAAAGATTATAGCAAAACACACACATGCAAGTGCAAATATGCAACACCCATTGCACAAAAACACGATGTAAATATACTCACACCTGTATGATATGGCCTAGCACCCTAACTGTAACCTGATAACTCTAACCAACTAACTTTAACCTGCTAACACTTACCTGCTTACTGTTAACCCCAGGGGCCTTTTAACACAGAATGATTATTCAAAAAAAAAAAAAATCGCTGGAATGCGGGAATTTAAAAGATAATCGTTCTGTGTAAACAAAGCCAATGATTGAACAATGAATGATACTTTGTTAGTTTATCACTGGTCATTCATTTTATGTCGGCATACAAATGACTGTTGACTCGTTACAAGTAAATGGCGATGGTTCAGATGTTCACATTCACTGGTACAGCGATCGCCAAACAAAATTTCATCAGTTTATCTGCTTGTATGAATTGTTCTCATAAGGAAAGTCTGTCATCGTTGGCTCTAATGAACGATTTATTGCTCCATGTAAAAGGAGCCTAGCCCACTAAATTTGACCTGCTAACTGTAACCCTTCGAAGGTGGTTCTACAAAGTGCAGCATCCGAGGAGCAAGCTCTCAGCCGAGGAGACAGCAGGGTAGAGAAAAAACCTTGTCATGGAGCTCTACCGTCACCTCCCTAAGGGTAGCTTGGGACCCGACCTTGTTACCGATGAGGGTGACCACAAATAGTACTAGACCTTTAGGCCTGTTTGTCACTCGTGATGCCAGTGTTCCATCCTATATGGTGGATCTCTCGGATGTAATTCCCATCGAATAAAGTAGTCCACACACAGAGTGTCTTTTCTGGACGAGGACCAGAAATATTCGGTTCTGTGTGTTTATGTAACTCTTTTTAGGCAGTAACAATAGAACAGTCTTTGGTGCAAAACACAATTAGAACAGTGCTGTATCAGGATTCTCGGAGTATTGCTTATTCACAGTCCAAGTTATCTGTCGGATCTTTCTCTCCTGGGAACACTCACTCAACTGTCAGTCACTCACACTTTTCCCACTCTCAGGCGGTTTCTTTCTTTCTCTCCGGACACATGTGGTTCTTGCGTGGTTTTCTATTGTCCAGGCTCATATACTCCTCACAGTTAGTGGCTATGGGGAGCATCTCTGAAATGGGTAGGCTAAAGTGGGAACATCGGACCACCTTACAGCTTCCTCTATGTCTCACTCCTCTCAACCTCAACTCTCTGAACCTCCGAAATCTACTCAGGACTCAGAATTCTGAACCCTCTTACTAACATGTGACCACTCTTTTATACTACACACAGAACAAAGCGATACATTTTCCAGACATGACTAGACATTAACTTATTCATGCCTTCAAACTCTAATACGCATAACTCTGATCCACTCCACATACAGGATAGTGCACGAGACAAACATAAAATATGGATTCTGAGGTGCTGGAGGAGACCCCTTAACTCTGAGCTACTACAAAGGGACAACCATCTTCTCAATAGTCTCCGTACTGAATGAATTACTGTTTGTGTGCTTTTACAAAGAGCAATTGTTGTTCAATTTCGCGGTTGCTGAAGCGCACACCTTCTTTCAAAGTTATTGGCTAGTCATTGAAAGACAAATGTTTACCTGTTTACACTAGATGATATTAAATCAACCAGTGACTATTCTTATGTAAGCTGAATAAATTCTCACTCATCACCCGGTTTGTGGCCATGTATATACGGAACATCTGTGGCTTACACTCACTCTATTGAGCAACTGTTCAGATGATAGTTGTACCGTGTAAGTAGGAGCTGACACAAAGTGCTGAGGACCAGTGCAAAGACTGTGCCTGCCCCTATCACTACATACAGGATGTATAGCTTATACCATACCATAGTACATACATAATTCTATAGAGGACATATCTAGGTTATACCGGCATTGGTCCATATCACTACATACAGGAGATATACATCCCCCTATATATAGTAATATGGACCATGCTCGTATAGCCTAATACTTCCTGTATATAATTATATTGTACAGCTGGGAGAAGTTATACCAGCTATACATAAAAGATTACATGTGGTACATACCTCCTTGTGCCGCATGATCTGTGGACACCACTCTCCTCCTCACTTTCAGTGCATCACCAGCCGGACCAATCACGCGGCCGGCAGTGCAGTGATAGAGTGCAGTTGTGCAAGGGAGGAGTGTGCGCCTGGGATGTCTGCAGTCTGTAATTGGATGCTGGCTCCCTGGGTAACAGACCCTCTCCTTCCTGAGTGCCACCCACAGTCAACTCGCTGGCTGCGGCAGTAAAACGGCATATAGCAAAATGGCAATTGCGACCCCTAGCGGTACGCCGGTGCTGCAGACTGTATACATTTATTACAGTGCAGTTACCTTCAGTGATCACAGGTGACTTCTTGTCCCTTTCTTCACCATGATGACTAATCCCAATCACAACTTGTTTCTACAGAATGACATCTTTGGCTCCTTACTTTTTCCACATTTTTACACAATCTCCCCATGTGCAATGCCCTTGATAGTAATAATGCCACCTGTGATGCTCCACGCAGTAAAAGTATTCCCCTTTTAGTTTGCCCTGTAGAGGCCACATAGTAAGTGCTGCTCATAGTGACTTTTCCTTTATGCCGTCAGTAATAGTATTCCCTTTTGACCACAGTCGATAGTAATACCTTCTATTGGCACTTTTTAGAAATGTTGTCCCTTTTTGCACCCTTTTATGCCTCTTCTGCCCCCTTTAGATATAATGCTACCTTTTGTCCCTTTTAGGTATGCTACCTTTTGCCACTTTTACATATATGCCACCTTCTGCCCTCTTTTATCTGTGTATCCTACCTTCTGCCTGTATATGCCACCTTCTGCCCCTTTTATATATGCCACCTTTTGCCTTCTCTTACCTGTATATGCCATTTTTGCTCCCTTTTAACTGTATATGTCCCCTTTTACCTGTATGTGCCACCTTCCTGATATATGACACATTCTACCCCCTTTTACGTGCATAATATGCCATTCTCTTCCTGGGCCCCTATACAGCTGAACCGGCTGCACATGCGGTATGTCCGCCCCTGTGTGCAAAACCTACCAAACCTGATGCACTAACCTTACCCCTAATCTCTAAAAGTCTTTCTACTTCAGCCAGTTTGCTCAAACTACTGCTATATACAAGGTCATCCGAAAAAGAGTATTGTTATTTCCTACCACTTAAAGAGTTTAACTGAGTCTAATAAATCAAGGGAATGTTTTTATTGAACTCACTGGCAAAAATTCAAAAAATTCTGCAAACGTTGATTTAATAGGACGTTAACAAACACTTTTACTGCATCACGCACCAGATCTCTGCTGTAAACTGGAATTTCAAACCAGATAATTTTATTTAGCCGAAGAATAAAATATTTGTTGCTTGATTTACGGGTCCTCATGAGGCTGCACGCCGCAGCTCCGTCCGGGACGTCAGTAAACAAAGAGTCGTGTTATAATAAAAATCTGTTCCAGGATAAATCCTGATATACACGTCTGATGTCAGTAATGGGAGGTATGTTATCAAACAATGGATAACATCTGACAGATTCTACTCAGTTCATAAACTGCTTGCTTAGTGTTGACGGCTCACTCCTTCATATGTGGATGGAGTATGTGTATATTAGTTATTATGCTATTTTATACTATTATATCAAATTTAGAGATTGTTTAAAATGGTTGTTGGCTGATTTCTGTTAGATTGTCTTTGATATGTTTACTTGTGACGCTGCAAGTTCAGAGCTCAGTGGGTGTTCCCTGTGAGCTGCTCTCTGTCTCCCTCCACTCTTCTCTCAACATTCTAGTCTATGTTTCTGCACATATACTGACATGGCTGGCAAGCTTGGATTTCTGGTAGAAAATGCAGTTCAGATGTCAACTGAGGGATACAATACATGACATACTGTGTATGAATAGCACTGACATGCTCTGAGATGCACCTACATTGCTTAGATTTAGGTTGGGAAGAAGAACAGAATACACCCATCGATTATTTGTAGTTTGCAAACATAAAGCATCGGCGCAGTACATAAGTCTGCATAGGAGCTGTGTACACAAGGTGGGAGATTTTGAAATTGAAACTACTTACAGAAATCATTCATATGATATAAGAATGATAGAAACTTCTACAAATTCAGATTGTTACCTGTGAGACGCTTTGCCGTTCCCTTTTATCCAAAAACTTCACAAGAAACTCCAGTTCATTGGGGTTTTTACCAGCCAAGCCGGACAGTTCCTGAACTGCTGTTAGAACATTGCGGAATTTAACGTGCAGAACTCCAAACCTGGCTTTAGCGAATTCATCAATGTCGCTGTTGGTAAAAGACGTCTTCAGTTGTGTGAAAGCCTCTTCGTATCTCTCTAGGGGTAGGAGACAATGGGAATAAATGTGATTATATATAATGTTGTGTCACCTATCCATACTACTATTATGAATGACAAAGTAACTCTGTCTGTCTGTTGTCGTTTCACAGCTAAACCGCTGAAGCGATTTTGATGAAATTTGGCAGGGAGATAGCGTGCATCTTGAGGAAGGACATAGGCCATGTTTTACCTCGAAAATTTATAGAGTTCTCTAGGGAGCGCGACAAGACAGATTTATTTGGTAATGCGCCGGCACACCTCTTCTCCTCCGCCAGCGCCACGCCGTATGGCGAGGCGGAGGGAAAGGGGTTGCTCATCATAAGCTATGCCTACACAAATACGGGCAGACACGTGAGGGCAGATGTTGTTGCCGCACGTATGCGATTATTAAGTGCGGCGGAGTGGAGGGTAAGGGGGTGCACATCATAAGCTAGGCCTCCCGAAACGGGCAGACAAGTGAGGGCAGATGTAGTTGTTGCACGTATGCGATTATTAAGCTAGCAGCGTTGCTCAGATTAAAACTTGAACGGAAGACACATTAACATGGATTGAAATTTTAAAGAAAATATGTGTTGCCGATAGCAACCAATCACAGCGCAGCTTTTATTTTATCTCAGCAGTATAATATATAACAACCAATCACAGCGCAGCTTTTATCTTACCTCAGCAGTATAACAAATAGCAACCAATCACAGTGCAGCTTTCATGTTACCTCAGCAGAACAACAAATGAAAGCTGGGCTGTACGACACAAACAGATGGATTCTGACTTGAGCGAAAGACACATTAACATGGATTGAGATTTTAAAGAAAATCTGTGTTGCCCATAGCAACCAATCACGGCGCTGCTTTTATTTTATCTCAGCTGTGTAAGAAATGGTTTGCTTGTGATAATTGTATTTCCTGACAGATTAATGCGTATTCTTGATGCGTAAAACTGTATAATAGCACACGATTACAAATTACACATCTGGGGGCAAAATATTGTAGGAGCCATTATTATGACTGGAATAGCAAAAGAGGAAAGTGTTTTAATTCCACGCATTCCGATAATACTGACGGATTTGCCTTTTCAATTCAAAAGGCTGCAATTCCCTCTAAAAATAGCATTTGCAATGCCGATCAATAAGGGCAAACACTTAAGGTAGCGGGTGTACATTTAGAAAAAACATGTTTTTCTCATGAGCAAATCCACATAGCCGAAGTCGCGAGTAGCAGGCTCGTTTCTCATAAGGCTGTTTTCTGGCCAATTCTGAGGTTGCTGGGGGCGCTGTTGCATTGTGGTGTATAGCTTAGCACTTGTGGTGAAAAGTGGTACTGTAACTGACAAACATGTTTAGTATTAAGTGCATGTACATGTGGAATACATATATGCAAGGGCGTAGCTGGGGGGGGGGGCAGATACAGGGCTAGGGCAGCCAACTAAATTTTTACCCCAAGTGAAGAAAAGCCTAGCTACAACTGTGCATGTATTTTCAGGCTGCTAGCTTACAAACAATTGTCTACACTGAATACAACTGTAGCAAACCCTCAACTTCTTGTTGCAACAGCTTACTTCCACTCACTGACATCAAGCAGAGATTTTGAATATGGTTAGATATTCAAACTTATTATTGGGGATGCTGCTGGAGATATGAATCTTTGTTTTGTGTCCATTAAAAGCAATGGGCCACCTATGTAATGCACAGACTTTGTATTGCACCTATATAAACTTTATTAGCCCTATTAACCTTATTCTATAACTACATTTTTTTTGTCAAGAGCTAACATTATTACTCTCTAAATATCAGTTATCATTTGCTACGATGACATCACTAGTCTCCAAGGACATGCTGCATGTGGATTATAACGTGTTCAGCTTCTTCACAGTGTTTTATGGCCAGCTATTAAATTCTAGTCATCTGATGTTGTGGTGAATGATTCATGGGTTATTGAGTCTCAGGTCTCAAGTTTGTATTTTTTTCTGAGCCTTATTTATAGCTTTTGATTTTCTTTACAGCTTTTCCAGCTGTTAGAATGAAGCATTGCCTGTGCTATACTATAAGCTGATGGCCCTTGTGCCACCGGAAGCCCACTGGGGTAATTTCACTCAAAAGATTTACTACATCACAAACACTTGTGATTGTAGAAATAGACAGGTAGGTCTTGTATCCATTTATCTAAGGTCATGGGCTCTCATAAAGAAGCAGGTTCATGGCTCTGACAAGCAGCTCTACAAATATAATCTGCTACTGACCAGAAACCCCTATGTCAACTATGGCAAACTTGATTGCTTCTCATAGGTTTGACCAAGTATTGGCTCCAAGTGTATGTGGGCCTCTGTGCAACACAGTGGACCCCCTGTCTACCTCTCCCTTGGTTTGCTATTGGATCTCTAGTGTCGGACTGAAGTGCCCAAGGCCCACCAATAAAAATCATTTGGGGGCTCCTGTACAACTGCATGCAAATATTACCTGATCCCAATTCACAAATTCCCTGCCACTGCATGCTCCATACACTTTGATAGCTGAGTTTGCATGTGGTCCTGCCTCCAGTGAAGTATATGGAGAATGCAGATCCTGTGCACAGCTCATGCAGGAAAATGAGAGACTGGGGGCCCACTGTGGCTCAGGGCCCAACAGGGAATTCACCTGTTCCCGTGTGGGACGGTCTGAGCCTGGGTCTTTAAATTGTTGTTGGGTTGACCCACTGCAGGTTCCTCTGGTGGGCCCCCAAGCCCGAGAGGTGGAAGCTATAATAGAAGCCCCATCCCCAGCAAAGACACATAAAGACGGCTCACAGATATCTTGCATCAATTGCAGAACAAATCTGGACTCAAATCCACGTGTAAAATGGATGCAAATTTTGTAGCAGCTTTGTTTGTGGCATAGTTTTACTCATGTAAATCCACCCTAGAGTATACAGACTTGCAATATATGTGGAGGCCGTTATCACTGCTTAACAGTGGCTTCTGTCGAACACAGGCTATAATTGCCACTATACACTATATATGCCATTATAACCTATGGGTTATGGATATTAGCCATCCATCAAGCATACGCTATAATGGCATGCATTTACAAGATACATTATGAAAAGACATTAAGAAGCTCATGACAAAGACTTTTAAAAAAATGTCTATGACGGATGCTATACAATGGCACCCATCAGTCATAGGCTTCTATGTTGAAAAATGTACATTGCATGGTATACCTTCTATTACTGGACGCTATGGAATAGTATAGTCTATTATGCCATTCCATACATATGCTATACCCAAACCAGCCAGACAAAGGCCAAAACTACACTCCTTTCTTCTCTGTAAAACTAATGGATATCTATGGACACGTTTAACACATATGTTAGGAGATTTCCCCACAAACCCACTAAATGTAAATGAAAACCTTGGTGTAAATTGAGCCTAACTACGCTGAATTGATAACTTAGCTTAAAACTGGCCATACATTTTTTGTGTATATGGAGGGTGGGTCCGCAGAATCCATCAATCCTACAGGCCCTATGTTCCCCAGTTTAATAGTACTTCAAGTCTCGTGAGCCTTGGCCGCTGTCCAGGTCTGTCAGGTGCTGACGCAGACCTTTGGATTTACCAAAATTTAGGCTATATTTATGAAAGCTAAGAATACAGATAATATAATACCGCCCCCTATGGAAAAGAATATGTACTTAGAAAACAGAGTCACTTCATACATTCTTGATGGCTGAAGTCCATAAAAACAGACCCAAAGAAAGACCCTCAGGTTAGCACAATAGTGAGGTCCCCTCAAGAATACATATGACATGTAAACAATATGATTATTTTCTTGTCCTACCTTTTGCAATAAGGAGATCTGTGTACAGTAAATGAATTTTCCTTTCCATTTTGTCTATTTCACAAAGACATTTTGTGATGATCTCCAAGTCCTTAAGTAACGGGTCACTTTGCAGGCACTCATTGGCACTGAGCAATTGGGCCAGACCTGTACGGCAGTGGTCATGTAGCCAATCCATCACCTGTAACTGAGACTCTGACTTCAAAGAGTGGATCTCATGGATGACGTAACTTGCATCTGATCTGAGGGCCAGCACCAAGTCACACACTGCTTCCTTTGTGATTAAAAGGGAAAAAAATAATTAGTTATGTCCAACAAAGACATTACAGTCAAGCCATTAATTTCCTAATGGTAATTAACCTCTGGACATGGAAGCTCGGAGTAGTGCAAATGATCTATTGTCAGTGCAGGTAAAAAGCATAGTTGGGAAGTCGCCAAACTGTAGTGAATTTTGTTTACCATCTGAAAAGGAGTCTTAACCCTTAAGGCTGAATTCACAAGGGACAGGTTTGCCGTGGAAATTCCGTGCGGAATTTCTGTGCGGCAAATTCGCCCCCGGATCCCAATCCCAGGATTAGCCAGCCATGTGAAGGAGATTTTGCAAAAATCTTGTCCACATGGGGCGGCCAATCTCTTGCAGCAAAGCAGGGCAGAACCGGCGATGCGGCGCCTAGCTCCACCCATGTCCCACCCCTTGTCCATAGCCATCAATTGGAGGAGGCGGGGGGATTAGTGTTTAGCCCCGCCCCCACCCCACCCCTCTCATTGCAGAGACCGAGCGGGGAGGAGAGGTACGCCTGCACGGGGAAAGGGAGGAGTACAGAGGGAGGTAGTTTAGCAGCCACACTGCTAAACTCCCTCCCACCTACGGTCACTGCCATGGGCTCTCTTAGGAGCCCATGAAGCGGCCCGACGTATTCCAGCCCAAACATAGTTCCAGAACTATGTTTTGGGCTCGACGTAAAAACGCCCGGCGCTATATTGGCCGGCCGGGCCATCAGATCACAGCGCATTTCGGCCGGCCGTTATGCTTTCGTTGGAAAGAAGCCTTACCTAGCAGGCACCGTCCAGTTACCTCCCGCTGGTCTCCAGAGCTCTGGCACGCTTGCTTAAGTTCTTAGTTGCCGGCAAAAAATCACTTGCTGGTAATGGGGTTTGTAAACCCCACTTCCACCAAGTGCTGGCTCTGATTGGTTCTTTTGAGTGCTGTATTGATTGTCTCAGTCACGGCGCTCAAGAACCAATCAGACCCATCGCTTGCTGGAGGCAGTTACAAGCAAGCAATCTTCTGTCGGCGGCTGAGGACTGAAGTAAGAGCGCTGAAGCTCCGGGAACCAGTGGGAGGAACCCGGATGGCTCCTGCTAGGTAATGCATTACTTTTTTATGTAAGGGAGCTAGGGCTTCTTTTTGTGGTAGAGCTTATATTTCAAGCCCACGCCCCACAAAAATATCACAGGGTAGGGCTTATTTCAGTGGTAGGGCTTATTTTTGGGGAAACACGATAGTGATAACTGAATTGAAAAAACATGAGAGATGTGGAGACGCAGAACACACAATGCAGCTCTGACATTGGGTTAGAAAGAAGAGCCCACCCGCTCAGCAGGCACAGCTAGAAAAAACATGCATCTACGCAAACCAGCAGAGGGGAACAAATAGATTCAAATCTGCAGATTACACACAACATTCCTGAGTGCACCGCAAAGTAATTTACATCTACAGCGAAATAATTTTCTTTGTCTTTCAACAAAAAGTACATTTAAATGATTACAGCAGCAAAGAGTAGTCAAATACTCAATTTCTGTATGTCCTTCTTTAAAGTAGGAGATGCTGAACAAATCTGGAGCCAATCATCAGTCATAAGTGATTAGTTGAATAATCGGTTCGCGAGTGATTAGCCCAATTCTCCAAAAATGATTGGGATGACCCGATCCTGATTCTCATTAAAGTAAATGGGAGTAAAAATAGGGGGGAGGGGGGGCTTGAACCACCATACTTGTTCCTCCTTCTTTGGAGGAGAAGGAGCAACACAAAGAGAACATACAAAGTCCATGCAGGTGTTGTCCTTGGACAGATTTGAACCTGGGGCCCCATGGCTGCAAGGAAACAGTGCTAATGACTTAGCCACCATACTTGTTCTTCCTTTTCTTTCTTCTTCATCTTTCTTCTTCTTCCTCCTCTTCCAGAGACGAAAGAGACGAAAAAGAAATAGGAGGAGTAGAAGAGAAATGGAAATGAGAAGAAGGAGCAGAAAAAGAATTTCTCCTTCGCATTTTCCTACGGAGAAGAAAGAAGCAGGTGAAGAAAGGAAGAAGTTTGGTGGCTAACAGTGTTGCCTTGTAGCCCTGCAGTTCTAGAGACAACATCTGCATGGCGTTTGCATGTTCTCTTTGTGTTTATTCTTTTTCTTCTCCTCCTCAGGAGAAGGATGAAGGAAGAACTGCTGTATTGCACCTTGGACCGCCATGACAACGAACAAGGTTGTGTTGGATCACGTCAAGCTGAAAATATCACTAGAGAGCAAAATCACCAAACAGTGGCTCTCTTTTTTGGACATGTGATGCGCGCTGACTCACTGGAAACAGTACTGATGCTCGGGAAGGTCAGTGGGAAGAGAAGATCAGGACTACAAAGAACAGGATGGCTTGATACAATCAAGAACCACGAACATGTCAATTGCGGAACTGAAAAAAGCCGTGAAAGACATAATGCGTGGAGAACGTTGATCCATAGAGTGACTGAAGGTTGGATGCAACGGATAATCATCATCAGTCATCAGACACACACCACAGCATTTGCAGTAGCAGTAGAGATTTTACTAGATTTCATCCACAAGCTGTGAATAAAATCTGCGGCATAAATTGACGTGCTGCAGATTTCAAATCCAGAGCATGCTGATTTATACAGCAGATTTTCGCCATGGATTTTACCATTTGTAATGCATAGGGTGAATTCTAGATGGTAGATTTTCTGCGGTGGAAAATCTGTTCCATGTGGTCATATCCTTAAGGACGTATTCAGACGACCGTATATCAGTCGGGTTTTCACGCCCAGACGATATACGGCGTCTCTCTTTGCAGGGGGAGGAGGCTGGAAGAGACGGGAGCAGTGCTCTGAGTTCCCGCCCCCTCTCTGCCTCCTCTCCACCCCCTCTCCGCCCCTCTGCACTATTTGCAATGAGAGGAGGCGGAACAGGGCGGGGATAAGTTTTGGGAATTAGCTCCACCCCCGTCCCGCCTCTCCTTATTGAAAATAGTGCAGGGGGTGGAGAGGAGGCAGAGAGGGGGCGGGAGCTCAGAGCACTGCTCCCGACTCTCCCAGCCTCCTCCCCCTGCAGAGAGAGACGCCGTATATCGTCTGGGCGTGAAAACCGAACCGATATACGGTCGTCTGTATGCACCCTAAAATTCATAGATTTTACCTTATTCCCATGTGGCCCTTTGTCTAAATCCTGGATTCAGATGTTTTGAAATATATGAACAAATAAAGGGACAATAAAATTCTGCACTTCATTATCTTCTTGAATTCTCCTTTAATATGTTTATCCCAGTAGAGCCCGTCATTTGATTAAAGCTTCTAAATCAGCATGTCACCTTCCCCAGGGGAAGGCAATAAAAATAAGAGACAGAAATGGCGTCTTCTTAATTGAGCCCAGGTTCTCAGAGGCAGCTGGGAAAAATAAAGTTTATTCTGAGCTATTGTAATAATGTTACCTATGTCCTCACGCAGTCATTATTGCGCCATTAAACATGCTCTAGGACCTCTTGTGCCTTGTCTCCCATATCAATGGCCTTATTAATAACATGGTTGTCTCCTTAATTGTTTGCTCTCAGATTACACACAATTACATTTCAAAGAAGAAATCCGCTAAAACTTTTTTTTTTCCTTTTTTTATTTCCTTACAGGTAATAAATCTCCTAATAAATTTATAGAGTTTATTTATGAATTTAATTAAAGCCTGAACCATGTGTTGTCTCTCACATACTGACGGGTCTCTGCACCCCAGGATAGAATTGTGGATGTTAGAATACAGGCTTCAATGGGATATATCATCAAGGCAACTCCTTTCTATATGCCTAAGGGCTTATTTACACAAGTGTATATTGGACGCCGTTTTCACAACTGGCTGATATATGCTTCCATCAGAGCTGTCTTCCCCTTTCCCTCCCCCTCGCCGACTTTCTGCCTCTCTCCTCCCCTACGGCTGTTGGCAATAGGAGGGGGCAGGAGCTAAGCTTGTCCCTGCTCCTTCCCATTGCTGGCTGCGGATGCAGGGAGGGGGCGGGGGCTTAGCTCCGCCTCCCTCCCACCCCTCCCATTGCAAACCGCGGGAGGGGAGGAGAGAGACAGAGAGCTAGTGAGGGGAGGGAAGGGGGAAGACAGCTCACATGGTAGCGTATATTGGCCGTCCGTGAAAACAGCGGCCAATATATGCTCTTGTGAATAAGGTGCATTCACACGGGCGAGCTTCACATGCGCATTCCATCTGAGAGCGATATGGAAGGAAGTCACGCATGTTAATAAGACATTGATTTCAATTGGCTTATTCACATGAGTGATTTTCGCTCGCAGTGATACTGCGACATTGAATAATTGCCGCATGTCCTATTTTTGTGTAATTTCTGGTAAGGAATTGCTCAATATTTCCTATAGGATCTTTAAAAATTCGCATCGCAGTTGCTTCCCTTCTGATTTGCATGCAAGTGTGATGCGATTTTTACCATTGATCAATCTTCCCTGCCTCTTAGGGTGGTTTCACACAGGGAATAATATTGCGATGTAAGAATGAGTAAAAACGCAGAATTTATGAAACCAATGTTTTTAATAGTTTCCCTTACATTTGCAATGTTTTCACTCATGTGATGTTGCGAGAAATAAAATCACGGTTTGTCCTATCTTTTGGCATTTTGCATTTTTTTTTATCTCCCATGTTTCCCTATGGAGCCTTCTTTTTGTCACATCACAAAGCACGAACTTGCAATTTTCGTGCGATGTGATGCGTTTTTAACATTAGAAAGTCCTATTGACCATCGAGCTAAAAAAAATGCTGCAAAATTGCACGAAAAAACACGTGAGAAAATCATAAATGGCAGCAATGTTTTTGTGAAAAAAAACAACACCGATGCTCAAAAATCACGGGAAAAAAAGTTGCGAGTTTCCTGCGGCAGTATCGCTATCGCCCATGTAAAACTAGCCTTAGTATGCCCTTTTCCCCACCTGTTCCAGTTTGCTTTCACCTGCTACATTTTTCCTGCTCATCCCAGATGCTGCCCCGATGTACATAGAGATAACAGACACTAAGAGCCCGTTTACACTGGACGATCTGGATCCAATGTCCGACAAATCATCCCAGCATGATCATTCCCCTGCTTTTAGGAGGATCATCTCTGAATGAATGGAGGTGGAGTGGCAGGGATTGTTTGGGCCGACCCGCCTCCATTCACAGTAAACAGGCCGCCATTCTTAGATGTACTCAGTGAACTTAGAAAAGGGAGATATGTCTGCGGCACAGCGTTTTGGACACAGAAAGCAAATTGGTGAGCTGCTCCATTTCACTTATTAGACACAATGAATGTTGATTAATGAGATGCAAATACCCTTTAAAAGGGGTTATCCCCAGATCTAAAGTTATCGCCTACCCACAGGATAGGGGATAACTTTATGATCGTGAGATCCCCACCAATCCTGAAACCAGGCGTTCTTGTCGCTCCTCACCGTTGGCGTACTGCACCTCCTGCAGTGAAGAGGAGATTCAACTGAGCGGCGATCGTGGATGTGCAGTACCCCTCCATTCACTTCAAATGGGACTGGCGGATATAGCCGAGTACAAAGCCTTCAGCAATTTCTGTCAACCACGTTGAAATGAATGGTGAGGCGACTGCGCATATGCAGCCAGTGCATTATTCAGTCTTACATTACTGTGGGTGGGAGAAGTGACCCCGCAGTGACAGAAGAGGGGGACACTATTCTCAGAATTGGGAGACTCAGCAATGAGACCTTCACAATCATAAAGTTATCCCCCATACTGTGGATAGAGGATAACTTTAGATTTTGGGATAATCTCTTCAAGCTACTCCGTTTCTTGAGTATTGTGAGTAAAGGTTCCCTCACATGTGACTATCAGCCAGATAAGTCACTTGAAAGAGCGGATTCAAACAACAGTCGATCAGTGTAAACACGGCCACCAACAGGTGACGAGTGATAACAGTAACATGGTATGTAAGGCCGAAAAAAGACAACCTATTATCCTACATTGACCCAGAAGAAGACAAAAGAACCCCATGAGCTAGAAGTCAGTATTCTGCAGCTTTTCTGCCGTGTGTGAACAAAGGGAATCTTTCAACAGATTTTAGTAATGTAAGCCAAGAGCAGTGCTGCGATACTAATTGTGCTCTGTTTTCTTAAGTCCTTTTGATTGGTCTGATAAAAGCATACCTCAGTGATTGGAGCTTAAAGTTCTCCAGTGCTGTATGTAAATGAGAAAGAGTGGTCCAGCTGGCATGCCGGACTCCCTCTACTAGCAGCCTGTTCGCTCCCAAAGTCTGCCCCTTTCACCTCCTCAAACCTACATAGAGTTGCCAAGTCTTGTGCGATACAAAGTTCCTATTGAAGTGAATAGACTATAATGCCAAACCTGGCCACTGCAGAGAAACAGAGCTGTCTACTTCCTGCAGAAATCAGCTCAATGCAGGAGTGCACCAGCCCAGTGAACAGCAGATCAGCAGAAATCCTAGTTTCGGCAAACAAACTTGGGACCTCCTGTGCTCCAGCCAGTGGATCTTCAGCAAGAAATAAGCTTGTTTCCGGTTCCTTGATCCTGATCTAGTTCCTGCCTCTCTGTCCTGGCCCCGCTGCTAATTAGGACTTCCTATAAAGCCTGGCGCTTCCACCCACTCCTTGTGTGATTATTCTGCTCCACAGTATTGATGAGCTCCACTTCTGCCTGCTCCTCTGCTCTTGTGACAAGACCTCCTGATACCAACTTCTGGATTTCCATCTGACTATGTTATCCATCTCATCCCTCTGTGCTGCAAACTAAGACCTCCCGTTGCTGACTCCTGGCTACACCTAGGACTCCACCCTAGTGCCAGAACTGCTACACCCAGGTGACAGCTCCCACCGATCTACTATTGTTGGCTTATCTTGAGGATAGGCCATCAAATGTTTACAACTGTACAACCCCTCTAGCCAGGAGAAAAGGCCTATGTGTCCCGATTCCTCCGCCTACAAACAGTAATTGACAACTCTGCAGTACACACATATGCACATGCACACCAACTCATGGCAAACACACACACGCATGTGTGCAATAGCTGTCAATCACTCTGTATGGGCAGGAGAAGCAGAACTCCAAGGCTTTGTCAATGAGTAGGAGGGGAAGGAGAACTAAGGATTTTAATGTGAACATGGAGGGGAAGTAGGACTGCTCAGCCAAACTGCATCATAGTTCGAACTCCTCTCTCTTGCCTTACAAATAAGTGCAACCTTACTGATTTCTTGATCACATCTAAGCAAGGCAAATAGTATTAATGATAATATACAGTAATATGAATGTGCGCTGCCAGCATACTTGGCAGTGTGGGAACAATGAGTATTGTGTGCCATCATCTTAAGCAGCATCTATGGTGCCAAGATCAAACAATGATTTGTCTGCCCACCCAATTTTCAGTACAGAAGTCTTACATATTCAGCAAGGAAACAAATTATAAACATCTAATGAGAACAATCTTCAAAGAGGAAACGTACCGGTAATGATGTCCCGAAATAAAACAAAATATAAATTATGGTTTGCTTGTTATGTGAGGTCACAGAATATTACTCAAATACAGCAACAAGGAGAGTAGCGATCACAGTGATGGTGGAGGGTAGGTAAAGGTAAAGTCCCACGACCGACTCCTAGGGTGATGTCATATTGTGACATTTTCTTGGCAGACTGTTTGTGCAGGATGGTTTGCCATTGCCTTCCCCAGTCATCTTTTACTCCCACATTTTACAGACCTCAGAAGGTACTCATTTTACTGACACAGGGATTGAACCCACAACCTTCAGGGTGTGAGTGAGAGCTTAGGACTGCAGTTCTGCTGCCTTAACAGTTGCACCTTGTAGCACCCTGTAATTCAATGTGTCTAAACAGTCTTCTAAGAATATGTACCTTTTTTTTTAACAACAATAATGTTCCAAATAAAAAATTGAACAACTTTGTAAGTGGTCTTTATCAAAAATGTATTCCCACTTTGCACCTACAGCTTCCAAGCAGACTTGTGAATTTAATGGTTACAGACTAAAATTAACAGTGTGCAGTCTAATTCTGCAGTCATGTGTTACACTCTTTCTTCTATGCACCCCCTGTCCTTCCAGCGTTAAGCACCCCAGCGCTGAAACCTTGCGGCACACCTATCACATCGATGCAATTTTTTTTTTAGGCCACATCCCTTTTATGCTAAGCCCTTTCAGTAATAGTGCTCGTTAGGGACCCCCTTCTAGTGATAATCAGAATGGCTCACCGCAAAGAACTAACAGTTCTCTCCCTCCCCCCCCCTCCCCAGCGTCGGATTATAGCTAGCGATATTCCATCATGGCCATCGACAAGGGGCCTTAATACCGTTCTCTCTTGCTTAGTAATTGCAGTAATCACAGGTGGCGTCTGATTAATGTCACTCTCTCTCCCTTTTATTCTCTATCCAGGCCAAGACCGTTACAATGACTTCTCCCATCCACATCTTGTCTCTGCAGAATTTGACACGTTGAAATCTTGCTTTTCCAGCCTCCATATGATTTCCACACCTCTACACAATCCATAGTGCCCCAGATAATAATTAGGCTCCACACAGTAAGTGCTACTTTCAGCGCACTCCACTAGTAAAAGTGCCTTCTTTTCCACCCGCAAGAATAATAATGACTGCTTTCTGCCCTATAATTAATAATGCTGCTTTTTCTGGTCCCATTATTAATAATGCCTTTTTTCTGCTTCCAGAAAAGTAATGACCCTTTGCTGGATTCCATAGATAGTGCCCTTTCTCTGCCCCATCACATTGCTGTTGCTAACAAATCCCTGGTCTCAGTCTGAGACCAATAATTGGCCAGTGCCGGTCAAGTGAATGAGCTTGTCCACATACCCGATCGAGAGGTCTGGAGTAAATGTTCCAATGATAATACAGCTCTGCACAGAAGATTCTTGAGTTCCTGTATCATATACAGCTATATGTAGGGAAACACCAGGTACAGCAGTGAGGAGTCCACGGTGCTCAGATAAGCACCAAGATCTCTTCATTCTACTAATCTGGGGACCCATGAATTGATGACTTGATCTAGGGATATGTAATAAATGCAAATTCCTATAATACGCGTTTAAAGCGTTCTATTATTGTTTTGTCCATGGTGCTAAAATCAGGGTGTCTTCTAATGTGACCCGGTACCAGGTCTCGGTTGCTATCCCTGCACCCCTTAAATCTATGCCCCAGACCTGTTATTCTGGGAGCTACAGAGTATTTGCTCTATACAGTCAGATGTTGTGATGTTTCTCTTCTCTTCGCCTTTAATTTGTGCATTTTCGAGTGACCACAGCTTCCACTGCACAAAGTGTTCTTCAATAAGCGCCTCTTTCTTACTCTATTTTGTGCGTTTTACAAGGATTGAAACCCCCTAACTACCTTAAGTGGGGCCTACGCTTGAAAAGCCATTTGCGCTGAGAACAAAATTAGTTAAATGGAACGATGAGCTGTGATTGACCTTGACAGATGTATGGGTATAAGATGACGCCGGGGAGTGTGAGCGCCGACATGTCATTTACAGGCTTTTATATTAATGTGAATGCATCGCTGCATCTTGTTTTCTTAGCTTTTAAAGGCAAAATAGACAGATATATCTCCTTGTAGGACTCAGCTCTGGCTGTGCGGTTACCTCAATGGATCTCTCCCTCTTGTAAAGATAATTAGTAAGATGGTCTTATGTAACAAGAAGAAAAAGCGCATTCACGTTTACAAAGACTGAAGCCTTTTATAAGATGGTCTGATGCTGCACACTGTTTTCTGGTTGTCCTTTATTTCTTACTAACATACATTTGGCAGGTTAGCAAGAAGAAGAGAATAGACGGATGGCAATATGACTGCTGGATCAGACTACATAGGGCTTCTTTGTAGTCTGTTACCATGGAGACACATGGGTCTGCATAGGAACTGTGTAGACAAAATAATCCTGCAGTCATGTATTATGTCTTGCTCTCTGTCCCCTCTTCTTGCTAATCTATAGATAGCAAGAGAAGGGATTGTTCCAATATGTTACCTCATAGGTTAGATGTTTTGAATGGTGGACAGACGGAAGTGACGCAGGTTTTTGTAGCAAACTCCAAACTTTACTGTACATATCATACAGCCTTTCTCACCATAGGAGCACACTTAAAAATTTGAAGGCACAATTCTGAACAACTACAAGGAGCCTAGTACCACCATACAGTGATAAAATCAAGGAAAGACTAGAAGCAATAGGATGAAACTGAAAGAAAGGAGACACAAATTCGATATTAGAAAAAACTTCCTGACAGTGAGGGTGATCAATGAGGGGAACAGGTTACCACAGGAGGGGGTGAGTTCTCCTTCAATGGAAGTCTTCAAACAAAGGCTGGACAAATATCTGTCTGGGATGATTTAGTGAATCCTGCTCTGAGTGGGGGATTGGACCCGATGACCCTGGAGGTCCCATCCAACTCCACCATTCTATGATCTATGAAGTAACACCACCATGCAGTGCTCACATAAGACCAACATACAGTGTCCAAATAACAGCTCCAAACAAAAAGTAGTCTAATAATACTTCTATGCAACAACTAAATAATACTGCTATGCATTAAGATCTGTGGTGGTCACATGCCGGGGTGCTCAGCAATCGGAGGCCGCTCCTCTAAACAGTCGCAGAGTTTGCACGCCTCTAAGACAGACCCCAAGACGTATTTTTTTGGACTATCTATTGGACATCTCAAATAAGAATGCTACAGACTCTCTCCATCCTAAAATGACAGATAACTAACAACAGATTTAAATAGAGAGAAGATTTTGTTTAGTGCCCCTTTAAGTTGTTTTTGTAATAAGCAAGTTATACTCAGTCTGTGTTTATGGCTGATGTACTGTAATTGTATCATAATGGAGGATTATTATCTTGTTGATAGAACACAATGAGCAGATTTCCTTCCATTTGTGGTTTTTGTTAATTCATGGGTCCACTCTGCCCACGGTGAGTGGATGCCAAGTTTGAACGTCTCAGATGCTGCATGGGAACATTACAGTACATGTGGGTCACCCAGCAATAAAAAAATAATCATTTACCTTGAGAATGCCATTGTTTCTGTTCCCATAGCTGAACTGACTGGACGTTACCATTTATAATCTTATTATTAACGCTGGGAACGGTTGAGCTCTTGCCACTGAAATTCAGCCGACAGTCAATAAATCAACTGAGTGCTTAATATAGCTTGATTAGAATGATGCAGACAATTTAATACATGAACAACAATATACAGTGCCCATAGCTGAGAGTGAGCAGAATTTCCAAGAACAGGGTAGGGCTAGAACAGTCATCGGCATGTATGTTAAAGGGCAAAGTCTGATTGTTCTCAGTAAGAGAAACCAAGTAATCTTGTAGCTATGATACCTTTTAATGGCCAACAAAAATACATGATATTACAGCGAGCTTTCAAACCTACACTGGGTTCTTCCTCAGACATAATGGACATAATGTTAAAGGACATGAACACACTTGCAAGCACTTATGTTCTTCTTGCTCCCATGCTTCTAAAATGAAATACATGGCAGTTTTGCAAATTGTTTTATTTAAAAGCGCCCTTTCACTTTGTATATGCTGTGACTAGGCACACTTACCGCATCCCTCTTTTCTACTATCAGTAAGTTTGGCAAGAAGAAGAGGCAAAGGGGTAGAGTTGGAAGGGATATTATGCTGCCCCACTGGACTGTTGCAGACGCTTTTTGACGCAAGCAAGAAATATCAATTTACTCACGTAAAGACACAACATTTTTGGCGCTTACTGACATTTTTTAGTGATATATAAGCACATTGGTTAAAGTATTCAGAAGTCGTACAGTAGCTTGTTTCTCTCACAGTTGGTAACTATACTGCAATTAAACAGCAGAATAGTTGCCAGAAAGTTAACAGTCTCCCCCTAAGGCTTAGAGCGCTTAGTCGTGCCCAAGATGGTTGATGGCTCTTACTTCTGTTTTCTGATACAGAGCTCCAAATCTCCTGCATAGATTCTACAATATAAAGGTTATGAACTACACCATTTATATGTCTTCTGACCTCGGCGGCTGTGTTCAAATCCAGATAAAAAAATATTGTTACCTGTCCTGTCCCTGAGTGTCCTGTCCCTGGGGTATCGTAATTCAAGCCGCTCCTCTTAACCTTGTTTTCTTCCCAGTAGTGCCCTATCCTTAGCGTATCCTGTTTCTAGTCACATTGTCTTGCCCCGTACTTGAGGGAGTTCTTTCTTTATCAAAGTCACCATCATCAAGAGTATTGTTGTATCCTGCCTGCCTATTGTTGTATCCTGTATGTCACTGCCCCAAGGTTCCACAACTCCATCTTGACGAACCCAAATTCCCTAACAATTGGCTACCTTTACCCACCATTAAAAAGGTTTGCTGCCATTGGTGGCAGTGGGGTTATGAGAGGTCTGTAAGATTAAAAAACGCACATAGCGCTGCTCTCCCACCTCGGTTGACCACCGCTCCTGTCTCTGTTTACCCATGTGACCACTACAGCCAATTGGAGGCATGCAGGGACGTCATCAGTGACATCCCATAAACCTGCCTTGGGGCTTCTACATTAGAAGCCCACTTGACAGGTTTACAGGATGTCACCAGGCCTACTGGCGGGTGACCTGACAAATGCTGCAGTCCCGGACTGCTGAAAGGGCGGTCCAGTTCTTTGTTGAATATTTTTTTTATACCATTTTTGGCATGGGGAACCCAAAACGATATAAATGAAATAACTTGGAAAACCCCTTTAAGTTGAGCTGTGGAGTTTACTATATACTGCTTATATATTGACCTAAAAACCAACCCAGTATGCAGGAAACTCCCTCAAGTGGTGGCTAAAGGCAGACAGTAGTTTAATATTTAATGATATGTCTATACTGGGAATTTGGAGCTCCGACTGCTGTAAAGGTACATTAGAAAATGAATCAGCAGAGACCTTTGCACGTCAGAGGTGGAGATTCACTTGAAGCTAAACTTCAGTTACCTTCTGCTGGTTCAGCATCACGTACACTAAGCCCTTTCCGCAGAGCGCCTCTACGCTGCCAGGTTGGTCCTTCAGGACTTTATTGAAGTCATATATAGCTGTTTTCTTCTGTCCCAGCTGTCCGTAACATCTGGCTCTGGCCAGTAAAGAGTCCTTGGCGTGACCCCCTGATACAGAATGAAAAAACACAGTACATTAACAGAAGAACTGTTACATTTTTACCCTTGACATTACACGCAACAGTGAATGCAATGTGCTCCACTGGGTCAGGCAGATGTGAAAGCCATTTACTCCATATTCTCCAAGTCATTTGCATCACATGCTATAAGAATTCTTAACACCAAGATTTTTCAGTGTAAATTTCGTCTGGTCCAAATGTTTCCAACTTGATCCCATTTCATGCTATTCTGTGAGTATAAGACACGCCATTGGGAGTTTGCCATCTGGCAGTGCTTCACTATGGGAGGCAACTCATGTCTTTGACCGATCGTGGAGGCGCAATGTGATTGGTCGATGGAAGAGTTTAGGACAGGCAGATTTGGATGTTGGGCGTTTGCTCTAGTTTACTCGGATTTAACAAAAGTTCACAAGTCCTTTTGGTTATCTACTAGCTGTTATCTTGCTGTGACCTGATTCTCTGTCATTTGTGGCTTTGGATAAGTCTGGTCAAGTGCTATATACTGGGGTGACTACTTCTGTATAGGCTTTAGCAGCAATCCTCAGTAGGATAATATATTCACCATTTTGACAATACGGAAAAATAATAATTGATACTATTACATAGTGATGGGGGGGGGGGGAGTGTGGGGGGGGGGGGTGGGGGGGCTGACAACCTTCCAGTCTCCTTCTAGAAGAAAATTAAGGGTTGTCAGTCTACAAATTAAAAAACAAACAAACTCTATACAGTTATAGCAAAAGTGGTTGTGATACTGTCACTTATAGGAAGAGGTAGGAGTCACACTGAGCCCTGGTGCCTGAGGGAGCCCAAAGTCTCTCTGCCGCATAAGAAGGCACCAGGATTTTGCGATTTTGCCATCTTTTGAGCCAAAGTCAGAGGTGGATTGAAAACGAATGGGAACTATAAAGCAAGGACTTCTACTTCTTCCTGCTGGATTCACTTCTGGCTTTGACTCATAAAAACGCATCAAAGACTTTAAGAGTGTTTTCCAAACAATACTGTGTGTGCAGTCCCCGTAAGGGCTTATTCACACAAACACATTTGTGTTGCTTATTACATGTGCAAAATTTGCGTGCCCAATAAGCAATAGACAACTGATTGCTTTCAATGGGTTCATTCACATAAGCATATTTAGCATGCACATTTTGCTTGCGCAAATAAATATGCAGCATGTTCTATTTTTATGCATATTGGGCACGAAAATAGCACATATTAAAATAAACAAACTTAATTGCCAATAGAAATCAATGGGAGTATGCTTGTGTGGTTTTTTTTCATGCACAAAAAACACAATGAGATACACGTGTGCAAAACCGCAACACTCATCGCGCAAATATGCAGTGCAAAGGCGCACATAAATACACTAGCCCATGTGTAGCCGGCCTTAGGGAATTTGCCGCTGTGAATATTCCGAATTAAAATCTGCAGGACTAAGGACTCATGGAGACGGATGATATTGTGTGCTTTTCAATGTGTTCCGTCACATTTAGGGGTTTTGCACTACAGTATATACTCGAGTATTAGCCGACCCGAGTATAGGCCAAGCTTTACTCGAGTATATACTAGGTTAAAAAAAATAAAACCTCCATACTCACCTCCCAGCCGGCGTCTGTGTGACAAGCTGCTTTAATTCACCCCGCTGTCATCCCTCGCCGTCCTCTCTGCTTGGCTCTGTCAGTGCTGTGATTGGATTGAGCGCCAGCCAATCACAGATGGCACTCAATCCAATCACAGCGCTTATTTACACAGCACTGACGGCAGGGGATTTGAAAGCCGAGCAGGGAGAAAACAGCAGGGAGAATTCTAAAGCAGCTTGATTGGCTGTGAATGATCGAGCGCTGGCTATGACTGGCTGATGCTTGATCCAATCACAGCTCTTACTTACACAGCGATAACGGCGGAGGATGACAGAGTCGAGCAAAGAGGACGGTGGGGGATGACAGCGGAGAGAATTCAAACAGCCTACCGCACCGCCACCGGAGACACAGACGCCGGCTGGGAGGTGAGTATGGAGGTTTTTTTTAAGCCTTCCTTGACTTGAGTATAAGCCGAGGGGGGCTTTTTCAGCACAAAAATGTGTGCTGAAAAACTAGGCTTATACTCGAGTATATACAGTAGATTTTCACGCATGAGAAAATATATACGTGACATGCTCTATGTTATGGGTACATTTGCGCATCCAAGACACCACAGGAGTCCACATGAAATTGTGCAATAAACTGCGCAATTTTATTGTGTTAATCAATAATTTGGGGGACTAATTAGGCTGCCCAGCTCCAGTCATGGAGCGGGTGTGTCCTGCGCCAATGTGAACGGGCCAGGATGCGTAGAAAAAAAGACAGTAGAATGCGCGGATATGTGCACAATAGCCGGCGAGAGCGCTCCCTTCATAGCAGTACGTCCCGCTCTTGTGAGCGTCTATGTGCCTACGCTCACCTACAGGAGCCCTAACGGCGGATTTTGATGCGGAATCGCAGGCTGATTTAAGCCATTTTCTTTTCGCATCGAAATCCGCACAGAGCGGTCTGGATTTTGGTGTGGACTTTATAACGTCCCTAAAGGCTACATGATAGGTGGGGTCTATTACAGATTATGTACTGGGTGCAGGAGCTTATTTAAAAGTAGAGGGTCCCTTTAAGATATTGTAGGTCTTTCTGCAAATCCTCCCCCCTTTTAACCCCGCCACCCACAAGATAAAGGTCTCTGCTTTGTCACATAGCGGCAGACGACTGGCGGTTTAGTTACATAATAAACCTTCATTTATTAATGTTACATTCATTTTCCCGGCTTTGATGATGTATTTGCATGGAGAGTCATCTGCAATATGAAAATGACCCCTTTGAAGTTTCGCTGCCGTGTGCCATGGAAGGCTAATAAGAATGAATATCACCTGCTGTTTGATCATCCATCATTTCACATGTGCAAGCTCCTGATCCTTGCAGAGCAGAGCACTCCGAAAATAACATCTCCAGAAATGTAAGTCCTTGAGATGTCCAATCAGCCATCTCTGAGGTTAATCTGTATCCGAGAAAGCTGGGTGACAGACAGTAGGGACACCATGGTATTGTCAGCCAGTCATTAATGGTGAACTGGTTTCTTTTGACAATGCCATGTGCCTTGCTACCATATGGCCTCATGCCTAGGCCTATTCACACAAGAGTTTTTACTTAGCTAATTCATAGGATCATATAATTGTAGTGTTGGAAGGGACCTCCAGGGTCATCTGGTCCAACCCCCTGCTCACTGCAGGATCACTAAATCATCCCAGACAGATATTTGTCCAGCCTTTGTTTGAAGACTTCCATTGAAGGAGAACTCACCACCTCCTGTGGTAACCTGATCCACATATATAACACCCTCACTGTCTAATAGCTAATTTGTGTCTCCTCCCTTTCAGTTTCATCCATTACTTCTAGTCTTTCCTTGTGTAAATGAGAATAGGGCTGATCCCTCTGCACTGTTACAAGCCTTCATATAGTTGTAGAAAGCTATTAAGTCTCCTCTCGGCCTTCTGTTTTGCAAGCTAAACATTCCGAGATCCTTTAACCGTTCCTTATAGGGCATGGTTTGCAGACCGCTCACCATCTTGGTGACTCTTCTCTGAACTTGCTCCAGGTTGTCTATGTCTTTTTTAAAGTGGGGTGCCAAGAACTGGACACAGTATTCCAGATGAGGTCTGACTAAGGAAGAGTAGAGGGGTATAATGACCTCACGTGATCTAGACTCTATGCTTCTGTTAATACATCCCAGAATTGTGTTTGCCTTTTTGGCTGCTGCATCACATTGTTGACTCATGTTCAGTCTATGATCTATTAGTATACCCAAGTCTTTTTCACATATGCTGCTGCTTAGCCCAATTCCTCCCATTCTGTATGTGCTGAGATAAAAAATTGCAGCCATCTGAAGCATTGGTTTTCAATGTATTCATTCAGACGGCCAATTTTTAGACGCGTAAAAACGTTGTGCCCGGAAAGATTGGACATTGGTGGCTGATTGTATACGCAGCCGGAAAGGATAGGTCTTGCCCTATCTTTCGGACGATATATGCTGGTAGCTCCTTTAGGCCTCATGTCCACGGGGAAAATAAGAATAAAAATCTGCAGTGTTTTTCCCGCACGCGGATCCGCGCCCCATAGGAATGCATTGACCACCCGCGGGTAGATAAATACCCGCGGATGGTATTTAAAAGTGAATGAAAAAATTTCTGGAGCATGAAAAAAAATGGACATGCTCCATTTTAGTGCGGATCAAGCATGCGGGAGCTCATAGAGCACATAGCTCAATTGATCTCCTGCATGAAAAATAAAAGACAATTACAGCACTGCATCCGCAGCCCAAATCCGCGTTACAAATCCGCAGCAGATCTGATTTTCCCCGTGGACATGAGGCCTTAGACTCCTATGGGAGCTGCAGAAAAAGGGAGGGAATTCCGGGCTGCGGCATATTTTTTTGCTAATGCACCGTACCTGCTCATCTGAATAGATGAGAAAATGATCATTTTAGCTGCGACTCGATTGCGGCTTTTTCCCGTTTATGTGATTTTCGCTGTGATGTGGCCAAAGTAAAACCACATCACCTGTGTGAAGGAGGCCTTAGGCAGGTTTGCTGTTCAGTACTCTAGGAAAGATGGGTGGGAACTTTGTGGGGGCTGTTTTGACAGACATATTATTTGTCACCCAGTTTCCAAGAAACAAAGTAACATTTGACAGAAGAGGGCTCAAGAGCTTCTGTTTTTTTCAAGGAGAAAATGCTCTTGAGGGCGGCTTCACAAGGGTGTATGTGCAAAAATGCACTAATTAGTGCAACATATTTGCTCTATGAATGTCACGCTTTTTTGCACGCATTTTTTTGCATTTTACTGTACTTTTTGCGCTGACAGGGACATCTCACAAGGGCACGGGAAACACACATGCTGGTATATAAAAGGCTGTGTAGTCTGATTAGTTCCAGATGTGTTCTAATTACGAGGGTTTTGGTTGCGCCTTAGTGCACCCCCCATAGACCCCTATGGGGCCTTTGGTGTGTAAATGCGCACTAATATAGAGCATGTTGCATTTTTTTTAGTGCACGTAATGCCCGTATAAAAACACAGATGAGAATGAAGCCATTCAAATCAATGGGTTCTATTCTCTGCGTATTCCGCATGCAATTATGAAAGCAAATATGTCCATATGAAGCCAACTTTAGGCCGCTGTCAGACAGGAGTATTTTGCTGCATATGAGGTCCATGTTGATAGGACTGTAATATGGAGATAACGTTAATTTATAGGACTAATCACATGGCCGTATTTGTTATGACCGTTTTTCGAAAAGGCATCATTTTTGCCTCAATATTTGTATTCTTTGCTATTGGGCAACTTATGATCAGTATTAGCCCTATAGAAAATAATAAAAATATGAAGGCAAATAAAAAAAACACGTCTGTAATACGGATTGGCTCATTTGATATCAGGCTTAGGGCTTCTTTGCGCACATTTTTGCCAAAGACAGAGAATAGAACCCATTGATTTTAATGGGTTTGTTCTCATTTCCTTTTCTTTGCATGCGCAAAAATAACTGTTCCTATTTATATACCTGATGCGATAATAGCGAAGGACAGGTAGGCGACGGCTTCCTTCAGATAGGTGTCCCCTTGCTGACTTTGTAGGATCGCCATGGCTTTAGAGTGACAGTGATGCTGCATCAATTTACAGTCTTCTTCCTTAAATATATCCATAATGGGGAGGAGGCAGGAAGTGTCGCCCAGCTGGATCACTTTCTTTATGAGCTGAAAAAAACCCCGCAAGAAGTGATTAATCCCATCGGAGATACAGAGTTACATAAGAATGAGCATTTAGTCTTATAAAGAAGATAAATCTAAATTCTCGCCCCGTGCTCTTCTGGCAAGTTGTTGGAAACTTCTATTTACTTAGGCCGGCTTCACACAGGTGTATTAGTGTGCGCAAAATTTACCAGCACTATATGCAGAGAATGGAAACCATTGATTTCAATAGGGTTGTTCATATTTCCATATTTTGTGCATGCATATCATTTGCGCAAAATACCCCACAGCATGCTCTACTTTTCTGCATATTTGCACAACAAAGGTCCCCACATTAGTCAATGG
Source organism: Eleutherodactylus coqui (assembly GCF_035609145.1). NCBI lineage: Eukaryota > Metazoa > Chordata > Amphibia > Anura > Eleutherodactylidae > Eleutherodactylus > Eleutherodactylus coqui. The sequence goes on along the minus strand of NC_089842.1, from coordinate 109,700,151 downwards.
AGTTGCGCAAATGCGCATGCAATATGCAAGGAGACGTGTAATACGCTGTGGAATTCTGCTGGAAGAAGAACACATCTGGGACCTTTGCAATTGGTGCATCTTTGTTTGTCGCACGCAAGTGAGCATTCCTTGCGGGTGCAAAATGTACAATAAAATACACCCATACGCATGCAAAAAAGCCTTGTTCAACACCCAAAATGTATATGTATATGTAGCTATAAAGAATGCATCGCTGCACTTTCAATCCCTTAGGCTGCTCTCACACATGCATTTACAAAACACTGCATCCGAAACCGCTGCATTTTACCACAATTTTTTGTGGCATTTCCGAACGCATTTTACAGCATTTTTTAATTCACCCCTTATTGTGATGGGTGATGGGGGGCATTAAAAAGGGCTAAAATATGCAAAAATAGAGCAGACAGCGTTTGGAAATTTTGGCGTTAGAAATGCCGCGTTTGAGTGCAGGTCTACAAAACCACATTGGAGATGTTGTACCGCGATTACCACGGCATTTAAAATATTCCACTAATCGTGGTAAAAAGTGGGCTGTGAGAGCGGCCTTCATCTATTCTTGACAGTAAAAGAGTTACAATGCAAAAAACTAAAACTGGTATTGAATTCTCAGATCTGGACGCCTGATATTCTAGTAGAAGTAAAGTTTGCCTCTTTCAGTTTATTATTGGTATTGCAGGTTACAATATACAGCTGTGCCGGAGGTATTACAAACCCTACCAGCTGGCGGTGAAGCGATAAAAGATGCACGTGGGCTCAAAAGCCTCTCTAACTAGATAAATAGACTCCAGTATTATAAATGCTACATGGTAGGTGTTGGTACTTTTACAGATTTTGCATTGGGGTGCAGGTGGTTCGTTTTTCGCCTGCCCGTCACCATGGGCTACAGGTTAGTACCACGGGCAGAAGAATTGAAGGAATATCTCCTATCATTCAAGTGATTACATTCACCTCTGGCCGGTGTTAATATATGCTTACGTATTATACAATTACTACCAGCAGCACAAGGGTGAATTCCCACGCAACAAAAACTGCTTCTGAGACTCCACCACCCATGGCTGCCAATAGCCACAGGATCTTGCATATAAGATTATACGGCCATGGCTGGGCGGAGTCTCAAAAGCATTCTTTGTTGTGTGACAACGCTGTCTAAATTAATTATTTTTCTAACACACTCAACACGACTACAAAGCTCCATTACTCTATTTACTCTTCCCTACTGCATCCAAGTTAAAATGCCAGTTTGTGGTTGCCACTAGGGGGCGAGCTGCATATGGCTGCATGACATCTATTAACCTATTATGGATTGAGGGAGGTTTGTGTTTGGAGAAAACAGTGCAGTGGTCTGGTAAAGGCGATGTTCACACCAGTCATATTCACTATGGATTTTCCACAGCAGAAAATTAGCAGGTAATATGTAGAACATCTTCAGTGGCCAAAAGTACAACAAAGGCCAATTTCCCATGGGCATATTATCGCAGCAATTCTGCATTAGCAATACGGACCCAACCACAGCCGGGGTTTAAGGACCCAAACTTAGGGCAGTGGTTTAGCTATAGCGGCCACAGCTGCAGAGGGAAAGCATCAATTTTAAGGATTGCTCCCCTGATCTTTTAAGATTCACAACCTCACCAGATCCCAGTGCTGCCCAGATGGGTAACTTAAAGGGATTTACCAAGATTGAAAGTCAACCCAAATCCACAGGGTAGGGGATAACTTGGTGATCTGTAGGGTCTCACTGTTGACATGACATTTTCGAGAATGGAGATCCTGTGGCCTCCATCCTCCCTACTTCTAAGGTTACTGCACCCCCTGCAGTGAGGAGAAGACTGAATAAAGCGTGGGTTGCTCAAAAACACTAACACTCCATCAGACCCATGGAAATGAATGGAGTGCCGCCCGCATATGCTCAGCTATTCATTCTGACGTCACTGTGTGGGGAGAAGCAACCCTAGCTGTAACAGGCAGAGGGGAACACGGGCCCTGTTCCCAAGATCTGCAGGAGTTCTAGCAGTGAGAACTCCACTGATGGTTAGGGTATAATTTGTAATCTAGGTACAACCCCTTTAAGAGACCCAGTGATGCTGTGGAAAGTTTCAAGTAGTCCATGGTCAGTTGCTATGAAAAGCAGTGGGAGTGAGGGGTGGGCTGAACTTTCGCACCAGGGCCCATAAGCCTTTCGCTGTCATAGGGCCCTATGAAGCTCCACGTTTGGGTCAGTAAACCTGAAAGGGCAGGACACACATCCGTATTATGGACACAGAAATACGGTTGTAATGCACCCGTATGAATCTGGCCTAATGCTGTGGATTTTGTAGCAAAATTAAGGGTGAATTTGTTGCAGATTTCACTATTGCAAACCGTGAACTCCACACTCAAATCTGCAGCAGATGCTGAGGATTTTTAATCCACAGTGTATGTCTATTCCACGGCGGATTTCCTGCAGAATTCTTGCACACCTTGCGGATGAGGTTTTTTATAATCTCATCCACATGGCTTGTATGTAAGTGCTTTAGATGTTCCGTACAGACATTCTGCAACATTTATGCCCCGTGTGACCAAACTCTATTAATGAAATTCTGCGCGATACAAACGGCTTCATGAATGGGCTCTAGAAGGTATTATTTAGGTGGCAGCATTCTGGTCAGTATCTTGCACCAGTTTTTGTAATCCAAAATCAGGAATGGGTCCAAAATGCGGAAGAGGTGCAAATCTTTCAATTAGTTTTTTGTCGCTGTTGGTTCCACTTCTGGTTTTGGCTTACAAATATTGAAAGGGCCACTCTGGCAAAAATACTTTTTTCCTTCCCTGCCCCCTCAGCTGATTGCTTAGAGCAGTGTTCCTCAACTCCAGTCCTCAGGGACCCCCAACAGGTCATGTTTTCAGGATGTCCTCAGTATTGCAAAGGTGATGTAATTATTGTCAGTGCCTCAGACATTGCCACAGGTGTTCTTACTATAGGAGATCCTGAAAACATGACCTGTTGGTGGTCCCTGAGGACTGGAGTTGGAGACCCCTGGCTTAGAGGTCTCTGTGTATTCCAGCTACTTCCATACTGTGCAGCCATCTCTCTAATACTTACCTGGCACCATCTTAATGGTGAGATTTTTTTCCTTTCACTTTCAATCAGTCCCATGATCCATCAGAACTGCATTAGCTGAGGCTGTATCATGTTTGCCTGCTGGGGGAACAGTTTAATTATCATTACCTTCTATAGTGACCTAAATAAGCTATAAACCATCCGTATACAATCAGGAGGATGAGCTGTTATCTCCTCTATTATAACTGTGTGATATCACGTGAGTGAGGTTAAACATTGGCCAGTGTGCTCATGGCAAGGAGACCTGAATTATTGGAATTCATGCGAGACTTAATGGATGTGGCACGGGCATTCCTTAGTCCACAGTGCCACATGTGCACTGGACATACAACTGAATATACATCATTGAAGCCATCACCACCCACAGTGGACAGTACAATGGCCACCCATGGGTGCTTAATGATCACGACCGGTAATGTCTGACCAAAATTGTCTATGTGAACATACAAGTGACTCCAGTAGAGATCACATCCACATTCAGTGCAGGAGGCCCCACACACATATATTCCACAAGTCAATGCACCGTTCTGCACCTTCCATGGGATATGGGAGAAGACCCCCAGAGTGCCTCTGTTATCGCCACAACACCAGGCTGATGGTAGGGTTCATGTGTGACTCAAACCCCATGAAGCTTTGGACCCCAGTTGTCAATAAGGCACTGTGCAGGCTGGTAGTGGTTCCATACTGGTGTAGGGCATTCTCATGGCATGGGTTGGGTCTACTGGTCTGCCTAAACATGTCATTCACTGGTGCCTGCTACGGTTCACTGCTTGGTGACTATTTGCAGCTCTTCATGGACTTCATGTGCCCCCATAATAATGGGATATTCCAGCAGGAATATTCATCGGGTCATTGGGCCCAAGTTGTCCAGAATTGGTTGATGGAGCATTCTAGAAAGCTCTTACAAATGGTATCACATTGTAGAAGACATCACAAAATAATTGTGACAGTCCCGCAGTTGTTTGGGACTTTGAATTACATGATAATTGGAGGTTCAAAAGACCAGAAGATTGAGCACAACAGTGACAAGTCTTGCATTTGTCATTTCCTTACAATTTATATACTTTTTCTATGACAGTCCGATAAACCAGAATACTTGATGCCTGTCAAGTCATGTTAATGCCAGTTTAAAGCGGGTATACCATAATAGAACAAATACATTTCTAGTTTAACATAATAGAACAATGCTGACACCTGCTGGTAGAAAGTAGAATTGCATGCATTACCTGGTTTCCATCATAAATGAAACCTTTTCTGAACTGCAGCAAAGCCAATCTGGCCAGAACTGGAGATCTTTGAGAACTGCTGTTTAGGGCCAATGACAGCATTTTGTGAGCCTCTTCAATCCGATTCATTTGGTAGAGGGCATCCGTGCACAGAATCCGGCACACGTCATCGGTGGGATCCAGCATCATTAGGAGGTTGGCCAGCTGGTGCACACCTGAAATATCACTGGGGCATAAGTGAGAAGATTATGAGAATGAGTTAGTTTCTTAATCCCTGTTTCAGCTATCTTAAAGGGCTTGTCCACGTCCAAACTATTGATGACCCATCCTCAGGGTAGGTTATCAATAGTTGATCAGCAGGGGTCTGCAATTTGGGATACATTATCAGCATACCAGCTAATAGCCCGGTGGTCTGGAGTCGTAAGTGGTTAACCCCTGGCAAGTAACTATTGATGACCTATTTCGAGTTCAGATGTGGACAACCTCTTTAAATACTGCAGTATTTTATATAATGTGAATCTGTGAATTAAATAAATTGTTAATGCATCTGGTATCCTGAGGTCTGCAAAGCTTCACAGCCCCTTTAAGTATCAGGCCAAAAGCATAAGGCCATATTTCTCAGTTGTGTGGTTTCTGTGTATTCCATGGGTGGCACAAGGAATGTGCAGTGTGTGCAGATCAGACAATCAGACCATGCCAATGATCCAAAGAATGTCACAAAAACACACAAACCAAAATGCTTTGTAAGTAGGGTGTTTCTTATTTCACTGTAGACTTGAAAGGGGTTGTGCCAACTTTTAAAGTTATCCCTGATCCACAGAACAGGGGATAATTTTCTGATCATGCGGTTTGGCCATTGGGAACCCCACTGATCCCAAGAATTGGGGTTACCAAGGGTCCACGCATGAATGCTTGCCACCGCCACTCTGTTCATGTCAATAGGACCGCCAGAGATAAGTGCTTGGCCATCTCAGGCAGTCTCATTGAAATGAACAAAGCGGTGGTGTGCATACTCAGTGGGCGCTCCATTCATATAGGGACTTTCAGAACCCTTCTTCTCTGAATCAGTGGGGGACATAGAAGTCAGACCACACCAATAAGAAAGTTAGCCGCTATCCTGAGGCATTTACAAACACAGGTTTCCCCGCAGCTTTTTACTAAACGCCCGTGGATAGGGGGCCTAACCATCTTAGATGGGAGGAAATGCCAAATCAATTCATCCCTTGCATTCTATACTTTGGCTTATCAGTGGGAAAGCTGCTTCTCTCTATTAGATATTGGTAATTTCTATGGGTTCTTATCAGCTTAATGAACTTAATATCATTTTGTGTGCAATACTTTTATTTCTGGAATGGTTGGTCCTCTCGTATTTTTAATGATCACCTACATATAATTGCATTTCTTTATTTTGTTATCTATTAATTTTAATTACATCATTTTTCGTTTGAGTATTCCTCCCTTTTTCCTAAATTCTTGGCTCTCTATGGCCTTTTGGCACTTATTCCTATGTCTACATTCATGTTAGTAGTGAACATCCCCAACTTTCTGGGGAAGAGGTAGTTTCGAAATGTGTCAATTTGCTGGATTTAATGAGCAGAAGTCACCATTTTTATCCTCTGGCTTTGAGAACATTTTTCATCTAATCAAGGGTTGTGCTATGCCCCATTCTTTTCTTCCTAGTGCTCCCCTGCATTTCCCGATGCTCATGTGGTTGGGTAACACCTAGGGGTCAGCAGCACCTTCCGCATGCAGTTGAACAAGCTACATCAAGTCTCCATTTGAGCACAGATTCAATGCAGCTCACCCCACCCAAACTCCTGAGCCCTTCTGCTATCCTAAGGCTACCCACATGAGCGAATGTGTTATCAGGCCGAGAAATTCGGTTTGATATAGCGCTCACCAACGTGCTTTTTAACGGCGAGGCGTTTTAATGGCAATGGCAAGGTGTTTTAATGGCAACGCCTCCCAACACTTCAGTAAAGTAGCGATCCTCAGGCTCAGCTTTCAGCTGCATTACAGAATTGCCAAGTGTTTCCAATTGTTTTAAATGGGAAACATCGCACTTGCTTGCCGTGCAATGTGTTTTGCTGTCCTACTGAAAACAATGGGCAATGCATTCCGAGGAACATGAAAACATTGATCATGTATATGACTCCATTCACAAGAATGGGGTTCATATTCGCGCACGATTTGTGCATCTGGCAATAGACAAATCTCGGGCGAGTTTCTGAGCCGTGTGAAACAGGCCTTTGTTTATTCTCACTCTACACCTAACATCTCTATTAGGGCTTAAAAATGTGTTTGCATATGTTTCTGTGCGTGTAGTGGCCCAGAACACCATCCTGGTCCCCTCCATAAATGTCATACATGTTTGTCCTATGTAGATGCACTGTGCAAAGCTGTCTTGTCGATCCCAGTGTGTGTGTTGCACAGCTGCGGCACCTGAGAGGTTAACTTCACTAACATCATTGCATGTCTGTAAATGTATGTCTGTCGTGTCATGTGGTGTGAGTGAAAGTATAAATAGGAGTGATTGAGAGCGGGAAAGAAGTTCTGTCTTCAATCTGAGTTAGTTCCTGCCTTAACGCAGAGCCATATGGAAGCACCTTCAGCTTCCATGTAGGTGAAGATGGAGGAAAAGGAGGGATATCCTGTAGTGACTGAAGTAAGAGAGAGTATTCCTAAGTAATTCTGTATCGAGAAATTCATCGTAAAGGTACTAATTTTAAACCACAAGTTGTTCCTGCGTGGCCGTTCAGAGTTAGGATCACCGCGCAGAAGTACACTACAGGTCACACTCACACGTCTCCCGTACGGGGTGTCAGAGCTAATCCTTTAAGTAAATAATTGTTGCCAGAGTGTCTGTGGAGTGACCCCTACCCCCTTCCTCCTCCGGAATGCACCCAATCCAGGAGCGGTACCGTACAGATAACACAGACTGTAGGATCTGTGTCATTCTGTGTATCCTCCCTGATCTCTGAACTCTGTTTTGCTTTCTCTGTGAAGAATTGTACTTGCATTACTGTGAATAATTGTTTACTGCAGTTTATCAAGTAAAGTTATACCGGGCCCTAACCTTTCCTGGGGCCCTGAGGTACTATACACAAGTCTCTGTGATTATTCTCTACCGTGTAGCATATTGGTGTGTGGGAACGGTGGCGTCATGCGTGATAACTACTACCCCATCATTCCATTTATTGGCGTGCCCTATCCTAGGGATGTCGAAGGTGGCCTGCAATTCAGCTCTGGCCTTGGCTACGTGTATCCCTCCGGGAAGAGAGTCTAGTAAGTGCCGCCGTGACAAGCCAACACTTATCCTTCCCAGCTCTCCACATTGGTCAAGTGTCTGGGGTGTTGCATACGCGTGAAAATCATGCCCACAAAATATGACAAAGCAAAAAAAACTAAGAATTATAACTTGTTTATGCACAAATACACTCCGTTCTGGCAAGCATATTTGCGCATAGGTTGATCTGCTTAAGCCTTAGACACATCTAATTCTTCTGCTAAACAATGGTTAATTATATGTACAAGTACAACTTAAAGGGGTTGTCTCGCGAAAGCAAGTGGGGTTAAGTACTTCTGTATAGCCATATTAATGCACTTTGTAATATACATCGTGCATTAAATATGAGCCATACAGAAGTTATTCACCTTCCCTGCGCTGGCGTCCCCGTCTACATGGCTCCGTCTAATTTCAGCGTCTAATCTCCCGATTAGACGCACTTGCGCAGAAGGGTCTTCTCCCATCTGTTCGGTCCGGCACGAGCGGCATTCTGGCTCCGCCCCCTCCTACGCGTCATCACGTAGCTCCGCCCCTGTCACATGTGCCGATTCCAGCCTCCTGATTGGAACCGAACAGATGGGAGAAGACCCTTCTGCGCAAGCGCGTCTAATCGGGAGATTAGACGCTGAAATTAGACGGAGCCATGGAGACGGGGACGCCAGCACAGGGAAGGTAGGTGAATAACTTCTGTATGGCTCATATTTAATGCACGATGTATATTACAAAGTGCATTAATATGGCCATACAGAAGTGCTGAACCCCACTTGCTTTCGCGAGACAACCCCTTTAAAGCTTCTAGGCTACAATGCAAAATGTCTTACGCTGACCCCACCATGTGCCACATACTGTACAATACTATTGTCCTCTCATGTAGCAGAGGGGACTTTCAGTCTCACTGGGTACCCCGCCCAAGTGTAACTTCTACCTTTACACCCCCTATACATTCTCCCATGATTTTAAGTAACATATATAGTAGGTATGTATACTTGGCCATTACCATTCCTGAGTTGAGTCATCGTCATGCTTCACAATCTTATTTTTGTTCATTAGTCCATGTTCATTTGTACTAGAAGACTTTATGTGCAGCATCTTCTCGCCTTCTTCCTGTAAGACCTTGTACAGAAGGCCTCTTTGGTTCCAAGGCACATAAGTCTTAATTGTCAATAAGGTCTCATCTAATTTTAGCTTGCAGGAAGTAATATAATCCAGGACAGTCAGATAGGAACTTCCATTCATCATCCGGATAAGGCCTCTACCGCAGAGAGCTCTCACACAACTGGAAGGATGCGGCAATTCGTCTTCTATAATCTTCTGAAAGTCCTTTAGGGCTTGTTGATATTCATTGCTGTGGAAGTGACAAAAGCCCTTTAAGACATATAAGGTGTTTTGATAAGTTTTCAGTTGGGAGTCAATCAACTGGTTGCAAATGTGCAGACAGGTCTGGAAATCTCCAGAAAGGAGTTTGCAGTCTGCTAGACGTACATTCATCTCCCGTTTGCTTTCAGGGAAGCATTGGATTAGGAACTCCAAGGCTTGTATGATTGGTAAGAGAAGCTCTTTACCAGTGTCTGACCTCAGCTCTGGCCGAGCTCGTATGGCTTCTCTGAAGTCTCCAAACTCTATTTCGATACAGGTCTTGGACCGTTCCATCACTCTAGTTATATCGGAGTCAGAGAAGATCTCCATAACTCGTTTCTTGGCATGAATGGGACTGACTCTGAAGGCCTCTGCTAAGTCCTGCACCATTTCTTTGGTACGGCAGCCTAAAGAGTAGTAGGCTGCTCCCCGATCTACCAGCAACCAAGAAATCTTCTCTTCCTTAAGTTTGGTCTCCAGTAACAGAGACTCGATAGCCCTGGAATATACAGCGATACACTCTTCAAACTTACATTCCTCAAATAGATAGGCTGCTTGGGTTTTGCATATCTGAAGGTCATCAGGAGCCAACGCAGCTAGAAAGCTATAACAGTCATGTAGCAAGATGCTCATGTTACCTTCTGTGTTATTATTCTTGTAAGAGGAGATATATCCATGGAAGGCACTGATGATTTGGTGCAGGTGATTTTTTTGCTTAGTACAAATGTACTGCCTTGACTCCTCCTTGTATTTAGAAAAGGCTTGGATGTAGTCAACCACTCCATTTCTTGAATGAGTATCAGACAAAATCCAAGCAAGACCTCTGGTCAAGAGAAGTTCTAGAGAGTGCTGTGGGTATGTAATCAATAAAGAGTTGCATCTGGTTACCACATCTTCATAGCGTCCACTTTTAAGGAATGTGCTCATTTTGAATAAGGAGGCAGCAAAATTATTTGGATAGAGGGTAGAAAGGAAGACTGCCGCTATTCCTGGATTCAGTGAGACAATAGCCATACCGTCACATTTGATTTTTGGTATATCACTTTCTCCTAGACACCATTTCTCCAAGGCTGTAATTACAGAATGGTACTGTCCATCGTCCAGAGATTTTACTCTTTGTAAGGCAATGGGTGCATTGCAGCTAAAAGCTGCCATATAAAATGCTGATGCTAAGAAGTGTTCATCATTGAGAAGATGCTGGTAGGCTTCCCAACATAATCGACTGGGAACATCTTGACTGGACATCTTTATTTCTTGGCAACTACTCAGATGTCATCTTCTGCTGTAGTATCTAATTCCAAAAAAAGGATAAAGCAAGTCATTTGATTAGAACTAATCCCATTGGTCCCCTAATCTTATACTGCACATATAAAGAAATAAAATCATGCACACCAGAGGAAGGATATATAGAAAAGACAAGTGGGCTTATGGGGAGGAGTTGTGCCAGCTTTGAGGGGGGAAGCTTAATGTAACTATTGTCTTGTGATAAGCTGGTCAAATTCTGCCTTGCAATTTCAATATTAGAAATGTGGAACATGTTGCAATAAAACATTTACATTGTCTAGAAAAGAGGAAGGTAGTATAGAAAACACGAAGGAAATGGCAATCTTAAAGGAGTATACTGGGCATTTAGTACTGACGGCTTAACCTCAGGATAGATCATTAATTATTGGTCCAACACTATGAATCCCCACCGATCAGCTGATTCTGAGGCCCACTATCAATGATGCGAGGACGGATGTCTACATTAGTGGTCAGAGTTGGAAGTGTAATAGAAGGCTTCATGCCCATTGAAATCAATAGGAGCAATGCCACCTATTACACTTCTGGCTCCTCGTTGTGGTCAGTGACAGAAGTGAATAGAAGGCATTGCTCCCATTGATTTCAATGGGAGTAAAGCTGCCTATTACACTTTTGGCCCTGGCCACTGATGATGAGGTCTGGCCCCGCTGCACTGACAGTGAGTGGGAGGATCATCTGATTGGCGGAAATCTCGAATGGCAGACTACCGCTGATCAACTATGGAGGACCTATCCTTAGGACAGCTCATCAATAATAAATGCTTGCAAAGACCCTTTAAGATCTTTAATAGTTGTGTGGGTCTCTAAAGAAATGTAATCTCTTCAAAGGGGTATTCCACTTTGAACATTTAGGGATATAGTCAATCAGCACGTTTTATAATATAAACTCAAAGTTCCACCCAAGATGTACTTGTCAGATATTAACATAGTAACATTGTATGTTAGGCCGAATGAAGACAATGTCCATCTTGTTCAGCCTGTTTCAACCATCCCCCCTTGTTGGTCCAGAGCAAAGCAAAAAAAAAACCTTATCAAGGCAGAAGCCAATTTAGCTCATTTGAAGGAAAAAAATTCCTTCCCGGCTCCAGAATGGAAGTCAGAGTAATCCCTGAATCAACATTTGAGTTCCTACCTGACTCCAAGACCCAGATCAACAAGCCCATGGGTTATCTAATGTCTATATCCTGTAATATCATAGCACTCTAAAAAGATATCTAGTCCCCTCTTAAACTCCTCTCTAGATTTTGCCATCACCACGTCCTCAGGCAGAGAGCTCCATAGTCCCACTACTCTAACAGTAAAGATCCCCCTTCTATGTTGGTGATGAAACCTGCTTTCTTCTAGACGTAGAGGATGCCCTTTTGTTACCATCACAGTCCTGGGTATAAACAGACTATGGGAGACATCCTTGTATTGTCCCCTAATGTATTTATACATTGTCATTTGGTCGTCCCTTAACCGTCTTTTTTCCAGGGTGAATAATCCCAATTTTGTTAGCCTCTCTGGGTATTCCAGTCCTCTCATTCCATTTATTAATTTAGTTGCCCTTCTTTAAACCCCTTCAACATCTTTCCTGAGCACCGGTGACCAGAACTATACACAGTATTCCATGTGAGGCCTGACAAGTGCCTTATATAGTGGAAGAATAATGTTCTTGTCTCTCGCCCTATACCTCTTTTAATGCACCCCAAGACTTTATTTGCTTTTGTAGCAGCTGACTGGCATTGGTTGCTCCAGTTAAAGGGGTTGTCCTGCGCCGAAACGTTTTTTTTTTTTTTATTCAATAGGCCCCCCGTTCGGCGCGAGACAAACCCGATGCAGGGGTAAAAAAAAAAAACGGATAGTACTTACCCGAATCCCCGCACTGCGGCGACTTCTTACTTACCTGGCTAAGATGGCCGCCGGGATCTTCACCCACGGTGGACCGCAGGTCTTCTCCCATGGTGCACCGTGGGCTCTGTGCGTTCCATTGCCGATTCCAGCCTCCTGATTGGCTGGAATCGGCACACGTGACGGGGCGGAGCTACGAGGAGCAGCTCTCCGGCACAAGCGGCCCCATTCAGAAGGGAGAAGACCGGACTGCGCAAGCGCGTCTAATCGGGAGATTAGACGCTGAAATTAGACGGCACCATGGAGACGAGGACGCTAGCAACGGAGCAGGTAAGTGAATAACTTCTGTATGGCTCATATTTAATGCACGATGTACATTACAAAGTGCATTAATATGGCCATACAGAAGTGTATAACCCCACTTGCTTTCGCGGGACAACCCCTTTAAGTCTACAGTCAACTAGTACCAAAAACCTATCTCCATCTCGCTTTTCCCTAGTAGCACCCCATTTAGTGTATATTGGTGACATCCGTTTCTCCTGCCCATGTGCATAACCTTACATTTATCAATATTGAACTTCATTTGCCATTTTTCTACCCAAGCCCCCAACTTACATAGGTCCGTTTATAGCCGCATATTGTCCACCTTTGTATTAATAATCTTGCATAGTTTCATATCGTCTGCAAATATCAATATTTTACTGCACAGTACCTCTATCAGGTTATTGATAAATATATTGAACAGAATGGGGCCTAATACTGAACCCTGTGGCACCTCACTAGCAACGGTGGCCCAATCAGAGTATGAACCATTTATTACCACCCTTTGCTTTCTATCTCCTAGCCAGTTCTTTACCCAGATACATACGTTTTTGCCCAGACTGAGTTGTCTCATTTTATATATCAAACTATTATGCAGCACAGAGTCAAATGCTTTAGAAAAATCCAGAAATATGAGATCAATAGACTCTCCCAGGTCCAGCCTAGAATTTACTTCATTGTAGAAGTTGATCAAATTGGTCTGACATGATCGACCCCTCATAAACCCATGCTGATGAGGAATTATGCCGTTGCTTTCCTTGAGGTATTCTAGGTGTTCTGTTCATGTGGGGAACTGAACACCTGGCCCACATGAACGTGACCCAGATTGATAAGGAACACAAGCTGAAACTACCACAGATTAACACCTCTCTCTATCCTCTACCAGGGTGAGTGACAGATCTACCTGAGTGGGGACATCACCCCAATAAAGGGCGGCCCAGCGGTCTTTGGATCTGGGACGTTGCTGCTCCTGGGAACCCATGCGCCCTGAATAGGACACATACACATGTCACCACCGACTGGGACAACTGGACAGAGAAAGAAGACATACAGAGCCATAATCACACCATACAGCAGCCAAATTGCAAACACTAGTAGCAGATATTAACGCTATAAATGCCAGGTATTAGTGAACATTTTGATCAAAATATAGAAGCTAGCAGCCACTTTATGACTCCTGGCTATACCCCTTGAATATTTTTCTAATTATTGAAGTGAGACTTACCAGCCTGTAGTTACCTGGCTCTCTTTTAGACCCCTTTTTTGTATATTCAGACCACACTGGCAATGCACCAATCCAGTGGTACAACCCTGGTCTTAATAGTGTCCCTAGATATAAGAAATTGTGGTCTATATATCACGTTACTTAGTTCCCTTAGAACCCTTAGGTGTATTTCATCTGAGCCTAGCGATTTCTCGATTTTAATCTTTTTTAGCTGGCTATGCACTTCCTCCTGTGTTAGGCATGCAGTATTTGGGGGAGGGGGGGGTCATTTTATTCCCCTGCATCTCGTGTCACATTTCTTTTTCATTCGTGAATACACTTGAGAGAAAACTATTTAATATATTTGCTACACCCCCCCCCCCTTCCCCCCCTGTCATCTTCTATGGTTTCTCCTGCATTATTTGTTAAGGGGCCAGTGCTCTCAGTGCAAATCCTTCTACTGTTTATATAATTGAATAATAGTTTCGGGTTGTTTTTGTTCTCTTTGGCAATCAGTCTTTCTGCCTCCTACTTGGCAGTTTTTATCTCTTCCTTACATAATGTGTTCTTTTCCCTGTTTTTAGCGCTTTTTCACTGCCTTCTTGTTTTAGTAATTTAAACGCTTTCTTTTTTCCCCTTATTGCCCCCCTTACAGTCATGTTGAGCCACATTGGTTTCCTTCTACTTGTAGTTCTTTAATTTTTAAAGGGTATGAACTGCTCACATGAGGTAATTAGGACGTTTTAAAACTTCTCCCATTTGTCAGATGTACTGTTATTTTTGAACCAGGGAGGCTGTTCCTGAACTGGCACAACCTAACACGTCTGCAACGTTGGCAAATGAGGGGGGTGTTATTACAGAGCCAGCACCGCTGCAGCACGACACGCCCTCTGAACGCCAGGGAGATGACTGCTCCAGTGAGACGGGGACGGGGACCGCAGGGCAGGCTAGACAGGTCCTAGTGGTGGGGGACTTAATTATAAGGGGGACAGATAGGACAATCTGCCATAAAGACCGGGATCGTCGAACAGTGTATTGTCTTCCTGGTGCTCGAGTTCGACACATCGCGGATCGGATTGACAGATTACTGGGAGGGGCTGGTGAGGATCCAGCGGTCATGGTGCACGTTGGCACCAATGAACAAATTAGAGGTCAATGGAGGGCCCTCAAAAATGATTTCAGGGACTTAGTGTCTAAGCTTAGGGCACGGTCCTCCAGGGTAGTTTTCTCGGAAATACTATCTGCACCTAAGGCCACACTAGAAAGGCAGCAGGATCTTAGGGAGGTAAACAAGTGGCTTCGGAGTTGGTGTAAGAAGGAGGAATTTGGGTTCCTGGAGAACTGGGCTGACTTTGCTGTCAGCTACAGGCTCTACCGTAGAGATGGGCTGCATCTTAATGGGGAGGGTGCAGCTGTGCTGGGGGAGAAGATGGCTAGAAGGCTGGAGGAGTGTTTAAACTAGGGACTGGGGGGAGGGCAAAAAGAGAAATAGTGGGGTAGTCAGTGTAGCTAGCGACCCGGGTCTAAGCAAGGGGAGTGGGGGTCGAGCAGGGCGTCGGGTTAGTACAGTTAGAACTGACAGATCAGCCAATAGTACGAATAGCAACAAAACGAACTTAAAAGAACAAAAAAACTGTATAAATTGTATGACCACGAATGCAAGAAGTCTGATCGGTAAAGTGGGTGAGCTTGAAGCGAGAATGACTGCTGAAAACTATGATATAGTCGGAATAACAGAAACATGGCTTGATGAAAAGAGTGATTGGGCGGTGAATTTACAAGGTTACAATCTCTTCAGAAGAGACAGTGGAAACAAGAAAGGGGGAAGGGTATGTCTGTACGTTAAATCGTACTTAAAGCCGAGACTGCGGGAAGATATAGGGGTAGGAGAAGAACAGGTGGAATCTCTGTGGGTAGAAATACAGGGAGGAAGAAATAACAAAATCCTGATAGGGGTTTTCTATAGACCACCAAAAGCAACAGAAGAAACTGAAACCTTACTACTAAGGCAGATAGAAGAGGTGTCAAACTGCAACGAAGTAATTATCCTGGGGGACTTTAATTATCCAGATATAATATGGGAAAATGAAACCTGCAAATCTCATAGGGGTGATAAGTTCTTGAGATCAATTAAAGATAATTACCTTATCCAATTTGTGCGGGAAGCAACGAGAGGGAGGGCTACTCTGGACTTAGTACTAACTAACAAACCAGTCCGAATAAAGGGAGTACAGGTCGAGGGGCACTTGGGGAACAGTGACCACAATATAATCAACTTCCAGCTGTCATTCAATAAGAAGCCTTATCAGGGAGCGACAAACAAACTAAACTTTAGTAAAGCAAAATTTGATCAGCTTAGAACTGCTATCGGTAACATTAATTGGGACAACATCCTCAAAAATATCAGTACAGAGGATAAATGGGAAAAGTTTAAAAGGATCCTAATCACCTCATGTGAGCAGTTCATGCCCTTTAAAAATAAAAGAACTTTGAGTAAAAGGAAACCAATGTGGCTCGACAAGACGGTAAGGGGGGCAATAAATGAAAAAAAGAAAGTGTTCAAACTACTAAAGCAACAAGGCAGCGAAGAAGCGCTAAAATCGTACAGGGAAACTATATCAACAGCAAAAGAATTTGCACCGAGAGCACTGGCACAAATAATGCAGGAGAAATCATTGAAGATGATGGAGGGAAGGCAAAGGTATTGAATAGTTTCTTTTCAATCGTATTCACAAACGAAAAGGAAATGCCACATGAGATGCAGGGGAATAAAATGAACCCCTCACAAAATATCTCATACATAACGCAGGAGGAAGTGCAGAACAGGTTAAAGAAGATTAAAATCAATAAATCGCCAGGCTCAGATGGAATACACCCAAGGGTACTAAGGGAACTAAGTGATGAGATAGCTAGGCCGCTATATCTAATATTTCTGGATACTATCAAGACCGGGTTGTACCATTGGACTGGCGCATTGCCAACGTGGTTCCAATTTACAAAAAGGGGACCAAAAGTGAGCCTGGAAACTACAGGCCGGTAAGTCTCACTTCAGTAACAGGAAAAATATTCGAGGGGTTTCTGAGAGACGCCATCGAAGAGTACCTCAAGGAGAACAACGGAATAACTCCTCACCAGCACGGATTCATGAAGGGTCGATCATATCAGACAAATCTGATAAGTTTCTACGATGAAGTAAGCTCTAGGCTGGACCTGGGAGAGTCTATTGATCTTGTATACCTGGATTTCTCTAAAGCATTTGACACTGTGCCGCATAATAGGCTAATATATAAAATGAGACAGCTAGGATTGGGTGAAAACGTGTGTAATTGGGTAAAGAATTGGCTCAATGATAGAAAGCAGAGGGTGGTAATAAATGGTTCGTACTCTGATTGGGCCACCATCGCTAGCGGGGTGCCACAGGGTTCAGTATTAGGCCCCGTTCTGTTTACTATATTTATTAACGACCTGATAGAGGGGCTGCACAGCAAAATATCAATATTTGCAGATGACACAAAATTATACAATATAATCAATGCAACGGCGGACAATGTACGGCTACAAACGGACCTGGATAAGCTGGGGGCTTGGGCAGAAAAATGGCAAATGAAATTCAATATTGAAAAATGTAAGATTATTTACATGGGCAGCAAAAACAGATGTCACTAATATACACTTAATGGGGTACCGCTAGGGAAAAGTGATATGGAAAAAGACCTGGGGGTACTAGTGGATTATAGACTAAACTGGAGTTACCAATGCCAGTCAGCTGCTGCAAAAGCTAATAAAGTTTTGGGATGCATTAAAAGAGGTATAGGGGCGAAGGACGAGAACATTATCCTTCCACTATATAAGGCACTTGTCAGGCCTCACATGGAATACTGCGTACAGTTCTGGACACCAGTGCTCAGGAAAGATGTTACAGTGCTGGAGGGGGTTCAAAGACGAGCAACTAAACTAATACATGGAATGAGAGGACTGGAATACCCAGAGAGGCTATCCAAATTGGGATTATTTACTCTAGAAAAAAGACGGCTAAGGGGTGATCAAATAACCATGTATAAATACATGAGGGGACAATACAAGGATCTCTCCCATGATCTGTTTATACCCAGGACTGCGACAGTAACGAGCAGGCATCCGCTACGTTTAGAGGTAAGCAGGTTTCATCACCAACACAGAAAGGGGTTCTTTACTGTACGAGCAGTTAGACTGTGGAACTCTCTGCCTGAGGATGTGGTGATGGCAAAATCCATAGAGGAGTTTAAAAGGGGACTTGATGTCTTTCTGGAGGGGAAGAATATTACAGGATATAAATCTTAGGTTAATTGTTAATCCGGGTATACAGGCAGGTAGGAACTATTAGGGGTTGATCCAGGGAACAGTCTGATTGCCATTAGGGAGTTGGGAAGGAATTTTTTCCCCAAAAGGGCTAATTAGCTTCTGCTCTTGGTGTTTTTTGCCTTCCTCTGGATCAACAAAACAGGAGGATAAACAGGCTGGACTAGATGGACATTGTCTTCATTCGGCCTTACCAGCTATGTTACTATGTTGTCCCAATTAATGTTACCGATAGTAGTTCTGAGCGGTTCACATTTAGCTTTACTAACGTTTAGTTTTTTTGTCACTCCCTGATAATGCGTCTTATTGAATGACAGCTGGAAATTAATTATATTGTGGTCACTATTTCCCAAGTGTCCCTCAACCTGCACCCGTGTGATTCTGTCCAGTTTGTTGGTTAATACCAAGTCCAGAGTGTCTCTCCCTCTATTTGTCTCCCGTACAAGTTGGGAAAAGTAGTTATCTTTAGTTTTTCTTAAAAATGTATGGCCCTTATGAGATTTGCAGGTTTCATCTTCTCGTATTATATCCGGATAATTAAAGTCTCCTATAGTAATTACTCCACTGCGGTTTGACACGTCCTCTATTTGTCTTAATGCTAAGTTTTTAGTTTCTTCTACTATTTTTGGTGGCCTACAGAAAACCCCATCAGGATTTTGTTAGTTTTTTCTTCCTGTATTTCTACCCACAAATATTCCATGTGTTCATCTCCTACACCTATATCTTTCATAGCCTTGGCATTAGGTACTATTTAAAATAGACACACCCCTCCCCATTTCTGGTTCCCATGGTCACTTCTGAAGAGATTGTAACCCTGTAAGTTCACCGCCCAATTGCCCTTATCATCAAATCATGTTCTTGTTATTCCCACTATATTGTAATTTTCATCAGACTCCTCCAACCTATTAGCCATCTTCTCCCTCTGCACAGCTGCACCCTCCCCATTGAAATGCAGCCTGTAGCCGACAGCAAGGTTAGATCAGTTCTCCAGGAACCCAAACCCCTCCTTCCTATACCAATACTATATCCAATACTGTATCTGTTATCTGTCTTGATAAAAGTTATATAATGATGCATAAGAGATCAACACACATTGCATTTCTGTATCACAGTCTTTATCAAATGTAGCATATAAACCCTCCACTCCAATTGTTAATTGTAGCCCCAGTGTTTACACCACAATGCTTGAGCTCTGCTCCTGCTGCCTTACCCCATGTGCTATAATCACAAGATCAAAAACTCTGAATAAGGTCGTATCCACACGGGTGATTTCCTTGCGCAATTTTGTCGCAATGCAACAGCGCTACAAATTGCATAAATGTAGAGCCCATGCTTTCCTATGGATTCTTTCACACAAGCGATGTTTTGTAGCCTGCTACTTTGCGAGAATGCAAAATCGTGGTATGCTATATACAGCAGCGATTTTTAGATTTTTTTTCTAGCCCATGTTTCCCTATGGAGCCTTCCTTTTTGTTGCATTGTATGAAAACGCGGTCTTAGTGCAGTGTGATGCAACTTTAAAGTAGGAAGTCCTATTGTAAAAGCCCTAGCTGCAATAAAAAAAAAAAAGAATGAATGTGAATGAATAAATAGCTGTGATTGGTTCATCGAGTGCCGGCTCTGATTGGCTGAGCCACGGCGCTTGTGAAGCAATCACAGCTAGCACTTCCTGGAGACAGGGTATTTTGATCCTTCAATCCTGAAAGGGCTGGCAGAAGATTGAAGACAAGTCCCAGAGCTGCAGAGAAGACCCGCACTGGAGCTGACAGGGCTTCTTAGGTGATATATTGTTTTTTTTACTGCAGCTAGGGTTATTTTTGTTGTAAGGCTTATATTTCAAACTCCCCCATCTTTGCAGGTGGTGCCATAAAGTCACGTGCAACTTTGTAGCACCACAAAGTCATGGTATCACAACGAGAAAATGCTGAGAAATCGCATGGACCACTGATATGATATTCCTGCCATTTTCTGATGGCGATAGCAAAAGATATGTGAAGTAGGCCTTAGTCATCAATAGTAAATTGGTGGTGGTGGTGGTGGGGGGGGGGGTTTGCCAAGACCCACTGCTGATCAGCTGTTTATTGGCCTGCAATCACAGTGGCCAGACTTGTTCCCACTAAAATGAATTCGAACTTTGCTTGCAGTACCAAGCTTGGCCACTGCAGTGGGAATCGAGCTGTGTGCTTCTTACAGAAATCAGCTCAGTGCAAAAGCATACTGGCCTGGCAAGCAGTTGATCCACGGGGGTCCTAGTGAGCAGACCTTCGCCAATTTACTATTACTTATTCTGAGGACAGGCCATTCATAATTTGCAACTGAACAACCCCTTTAAAGTTCTGTGAAAGGGACCTCACACCTAAAATAACTTGATTTATAACACATGCTCCTCATATTAATCACACCTATGGCTGTATTCAGTCAGCTAAAATGCAGTCACATTTTAACATCTGCAAGACCTGGAACTTCGTTCATCATTGAACCCTATGGTGATCTAAACTAAGTTCAGTTTATAACTGCTGGAGGTCCGCATCTTGGGGCCAGAATATGGATTTCAGCATTTGAGCTATGTGACATAATATAGTGCTCTTGAGGACAGGTTTTTTTCCCCAGTCAACCTCTTCTCAACCTGAAATGACTGATAACAGGGAACAATACACCACTAAGTTTAGTATTTGGCATTAAAAGTGTAGCAGATCTTTGAAATTTAGGGCTCCTTCACACGAGCGTATTTGTGCATGCAAAACTTGTGTCTACGATGAGCAGAGAATAGAACCCATTGATTTCAACGGGTTCATTCTCATTTCCCGTTTTTGCGCACCCATTTCTTCTACACACAAAAAAATAGGACATGTTCTATTTTCCTGCACATTTGCAAAGTAAAGGTCCCATAGAAGTCTATGGGAGGTGCGCAAATGCACACTTAATGTGCGCGCAAATGTGCAATACGCTGCGCAATCCTGCTACAAATAGAATGGATCTAAACCTCATTGGGCTAAATAGCCTTTCAACTCGGGGTGTGTTCGTCTGCTGTGCGCAAATGAAAATACTCTGCATGCGCAAAAAATACATTACAATGCGCTGATAAGCACGCAAATCAACTTTCATAACCCAAAATACGGTGTGCTGCGCATTTGCACATCTGCTTGTTAGAAGGAACCTTTCTTGTTATCTTTTGCCTATCTATAGTGTGCAGAGCACACATGCTGGTAATGTCCCATTTAGACGGGACGAGATCCGTCCAAACGACTGCATGAGCGCTGATGTCACCACTAAGTTCGTTAGCGCTCGCGCAGATTATTCAGGCAGAGTTAACTGCTGGATCACGAAACTCTCGCTCAGTGCTCCACATTCTACGTGAAGCTTTGTGCGGGGAGCATTGACACGCAGGGAGGATCCCAAGACCCAGTGATGTTTTTTATGCTACAAGTGAACGAAAAGTAAACGAGTATTTTGCATTTAAATGGGATGATTCTCACCCAATTTCTTTTGTTTGAATGCAAAATGATACTTGTCCCATATAAGTGGCTCTGAAGGAAATGTCTCAGCAGGGAACACAGGTCAGATTGCCACCCCACCCCCTTCCTCCAAAAAAAGAACAGCAACTCTTAAATGGAATACAATGCAGCAAAACAGTATCAGGCGGGACTCCGGTATCAACCATTCCCTCTCACTATCCCCCCTCCCCCCTTACTCTGCTGCTTCCTTTCGGGACCCTTTATCCAGATTCCCCTATAATCGCTCATCCTTCACAGTCATTGTTATCTTATGTCCATTACTGTAGTTTGCTCATATTCCTCATGCTGGGAGCTGGTCCTCCATGCAGAAGCTTCACCATAGTATAAAACTCCCCCAACTAACCACAAAGTCAGAGGTTTAAACATGTTTGTAGAACAAAGCAAAACAAAGAGAATCAATAGGGAGCCGCTTGCTACATTGTATCCTTCTGAGTGGATTACTTACCTACAGACGCCGGACCCTCAGGCCGCTCCTGCTGCTGATTCCATTACTGGTGGTTTCAGTGATGGTCGGACTGATGTGCCTACAACTTGTGGAGCAAATAATGTAGAATCTTATAGTACATGGAGGGGATCCTAGAAGTTCCCAGAGCAGCAGATGCCGCCTCAGCACCTCCCATGTGTCCTGTTGCCTTAGTCACCATAAACACAAGGACAGGCTGGTGTCTTGTACACACCCCACTGCTTCCTTCCAGTGTCTTACAGGAGCTCTGCAGGGACAATGCAACAGCTTGTGGCACAGCATGGGGGAGCACAAACAAAGAGGGTTTTTTTTGTTAAAAATGTATTTTTTTACTATAGGTGAAATTATCAGTGATGACCATTGGAGACATTTGCTGAGTTCCAATTGTAATTGTTTTGTTTATTTTTTACTACAAAACAAATAAAGTACTACAATAGGACCCTGAAATAGTCACAGGAGAAGGGATACCAAGTTCTTGCCGTAAAACATCATGGGGAAATTTATAAGGCTCCCTGCGCATGTCTACTCATGCATTGAGCGGATCCCCGACACCTGCGTACACCTCTACAGAAATGTACACCAGCTGTGAACTAACATACATTTCTGGTATAATTTATGCCAGTTTCTGTCATATATTATACATTAATCTGCCAGTCAGGTGGCCACGCCCTCTTCTCAGAAGCCCCACCCACTTTTGAAAAATGGCAAGCACAGAAAGGACAAAAAGTTGCAAAATTTTGTACTAATATACTTTCGCTCAAACAATTGTGACTCTTAATTATAGAAACTGGCGTAAAACCTTAAATGTATGCAACAGAGGAGCAGGAAAAAAAGGCTGCTGTTCAAGTATGCAGAAGAGGAAGATGGCTTTGGATTGCCTTCATTAGTACATGGGCTACGCGTTACAGAGCTGAACTATCTTCTTTGTCAGGCGACTCACAAAAGAACAGAGGTGCAGAACATTTAAGACAGTACAAAGAGTGGGAAAGCTGGGTGTCTAATGTCAGAGCTCACATCTGAAAAGCATATATATGTTGTCATAGTTGTCAAAATTATTAAAATAATAGTGCACCCTGTTCACTTTGACTTAAAAAATAGCCCTACTTGTCACAAAAAAGCAGCAAAAACAATTTTGGTAGTCAAAGAAAAAAAGATGGGGTCATAAAACCACCACATTCATAAAATTGCTTAAGAGTGTCTGGTCCTTGAGGACTGAAACACTCTGGTCTTTAAGTGGTTAAAGAGGTTTTCCAGTGAGAATACTATTGATTAGGCTGGGGTCCGATTAGCTGATTGCAGCGCTGTCAGCAGGCGCACAATTGCACAGAGGTCAGAGCAGAAGCAGCGGAAGTCTTTCCTCCGACCTCTGTGCAGTGGCCGGCGCTTGTATCTGCAAGCATGGCTCGCGTTGAAATCAATGAGAGCCATGCCTGCAGTTACAATTGCTGGCCACTACACAGAGGTTGCAGCAGATATTTCTGCTGCTTCCACTCCGACCTCTGTGTATTTGCAGCAATCTCAGTGGGCGCACAACGGTTCGCGAGCAACGTGAACCCCAGACCCCATCCTGAGGATAGGTCATCAATAGCATTCTCACTGGAAAACCCCTTTAATTGCTAAACTCCCTCCCTCTTCTCTCCTCCCCTCCAGCTGATTGCAATGGGAGGTGGCGGGATGGGGATGGAGCTAAGCGCCGCCCCATCCCGCCTCCTCCCATTTCTGTCTGAAGACAAGGGGTGGGGGGGGGGGGAGCTTATCTCGGCCCCCTTCCCGCCTCTTTCCCATTGCAAACAGCCAGCGGGGAGGAGAGCAGAGGTGAGCTGGTGAGGTGGAGGGAAGGGGCAACGGCATGGAGGCCTCGGCGTATATGCGCCAGTCCCATCTAGTCTGAACGGGTGCACAAACATTTGATTTGTGTGCCTGTTCACGAGTTTTTACACCTCAGATCGTAACGTATATCGGCCGGCTGAGAAAACGGCGGCCGATATATGCTTGTTTGAAAGAGGCCTTAGTCTTCTATTTCATGTGTCTGTTTTGTTGCAGGGCAGGTTAGTCCTAATTAGTTCTGAGTTTTACTTTCACATCATTTATTGGAATGATCGTTAATTAACTTTTAAAATGCTTTTATTTTTCGGGATAATAATCTGGATGAAATAAATAGTCAGTTCCTTCAAAAATAATGAACTGGTGAAAGTATCAAAATGAATAAAATCAATCAAATTAATTATGAATACAACTTTAATTCTGAAAATAACAGTTAGTGGATCTCAAACTGGTACAGAATCTGTAAAGTTTTATATGCAGAGGAGGACCTGTTATGTACTCGGGTCCGCAGCTCTGGCTGCATAGCTTTGTAGCTGTGGTCCCACTTATCTTTTGTTCCTTCTTTCCCCAGTATAGAGTCCCTTTACATTCAGTACCCATCACTTTGAGTCTATCAAGTTGTGGTCTCTACTGGTCAATGTCAGTTAAAGGAGATGTCCCGCGCCGAAACGGGTTTTTTTTTTTTTAAACCCCCCCCCCCGTTCGGCGCGAGACAACCCCGATGCAGGGGTTAAAAAAACCACCCGCACAGCGCTTACCTGAATCCCGGCGGTCCGGTGACTTCAATACTTACCGCTGAAGATGGCCGCCGGCATCCTCTATCTTCGTGGACCGCAGCTCTTCTGTGCGGTCCACTGCCGATTCCAGCCTCCTGATTGGCTGGAATCGGCACGTGACGGGGCGGAGCTACACGGAGCTACACGGAGCCCCATAGAGAACAGCAGAAGACCCGGACTGCGCAAGCGCGGCTAATTTGGCCATCGGAGGCCAAAAATTAGTCGGCACCATGGAGACCAGGACGCTAGCAACGGAGCAGGTAAGTAAAAAACTTTTTATAACTTCTGTATGGCTCATAATTAATGCACAATGTATATTACAAAGTGCATTATTATGGCCATACAGAAGTGTATAACCCCACTTGCTGCCTCGGGACATCTCCTTTAAATCTGAAATCATCCTGTTGCATTCGTGCAGGTCGTATGGTCAACAACCTACACAGATGCAACCTAAATAAGGGCTGGGGGAAAGAAAGGGTGGAAGAATGTGTTTACAAACAACAGACACTAAAATACCAATGTACCACAACACCCAGACAGATGGAAATATCTAATGAGTTAGTATGTATGAGTTATTGGTTAGTATTTTGGCCAGAATACATAAGCTAACAAACCTGCGACAAGGGTCCTTGTTGTCTTGTGAGCCCCTACAGCTAAAACCCCAAAAGGGAGTCCTGCCAACAAGTGAGATCAGTCCAGTGGAGAGAGCCCAACACTGGAACCTCGGGGCCTGGCTTGCCATACATGGCAACTGGCAGAAACACAAGACAAGGGAAAAACAACACACACACTGAACAGGACAGTTCAAACCTAGTGTAGTCAACACCTACAAACTGACACTGGACAAGTCACTGTTCACACCAACAAACAGAGAAGGGAATCCCACCCAGAACCTCATGCATGCAACCAAACCCCAAAGCAGAACATGCATGAGTCCAAGCACCAATGTTCTGAGAGGGAATGAGGAGAAAGACAAATAACGAGCCCCCTCTAGCTAGAGGGGCTGACATTTATGTGCAGCAGATCGTGGTGATTGGCTGAGTGGAGAACTCCACACCCAGCCAGCTCAATCATCCCACACCTCTGGAAGTGTGCTCCTGGAAACCAATAGAACTGCAGGTCCCAGGAGCACAATGTGACACATCCATTGACAGTGAGTGGTGGATACCACCCATTTTACAGACCTGGGAGTCAAACTTAAAAGTACTCAGTACAGGGTAGTGGGAAGAGGGGTAGAAAGAAAAGAAAAGCTGCGATTAAGTCAGCAGGGCTACAGCTGCAAAGTTATGCAGCCATACCCAATCTCCTGAGGGCATCGCAGACCCTATTTTAGTTTTGGATAAATAGCTTAGTTGATTGCATAGCCTGGAATTACATAGTCTAAACTGTTGAGATGAAATGTAAGTTGCCTAATTGCCATCCTTTAGGGAAGTGCTGGACAAGTGTACTAGGCCTCCTTCACATGAACGATTTTCTGCAGCAAAGTTAAATGCGTAAAAAAAATCGCATCTAATAAACCCAATGGTTTCCTATGGAAACCTTCAGATGAACAGTTTGTCGCCTTTAAAAAAAAATCACAACAAAAGAAATAGGACATCAGTGGCAGAATTCAGCGACTGAAATTCCCTGCTGCATGAACAAATAGGTCTTGACCTATCTTGTTGCAGACAATTGCAGAAGCCTCCAAATACTCCTGTGGGATACTATGTGAGGCGGCTGGCAAAGGGTGACTATTTCCCCCGCAGTGCAGACGCTGGGATTCCCCTAAGTAGAAGGAATTACACCGTAGTGGAGAGAGAGGGGTTCCCCTGCAGGAGAGAAAAAGGAATTCCCCCACGGGGTGTAGAGAGGGGTTCCCCTGCATGAGAAGAGGAAGGAATTCCCCAGCAGTGGGAAGGAAGGGGTTCCCCTGCAGGGGAGAAGAGGAAATTCCCAAGCAGTGGGAAGAAAAGGCTTCCCTACAGGGAAGAAGGAATTTCCCCCCAGCAGGGAGAGAGGGGTTCCCCTTTCTCCCCGCTATTGGCAAATTCCTTTTTCTCCCCTACAGGAAAATCCTGGCATCTGCGCTGCTGGGGAATTCCTTCTTCTCCCCTGCAGAGGAACCCCGGCATCTGCGCTGCAGGGAATAACCCTCCAGCCCCGCTAAGATGAAGGGAAGCCCTGCAGGGTTTTCCTTCATCTCTCTCTCTCCTCCTGGAGCTGCAGCACTTTTTTGCTAAAACACGCAGCTCCCAATCAAGTGAATGGGCAATTTCACCGCTAATTTAGCTCAGACTTGATAGCAAGAAATCATCTATTCACACGATTTTCTGCAGCGCTAGCTGTGAGTATTTTGTGCGGCTAGCTTATGTGTGATTTTGTAGCCCGTCGAATACATTACCCGTCTTGAAAGCCCGTACAATACATTACTTAGAAGAGTAATGAGCATAGAAAAAAATCTGTGCCCAGAGCGAAGTAGTATGCGTTCCATCCCAAAGCACGAGGCACATTCAGAGTACAAGTACCTTAGCAAAACATTCTTTCTTTTTGATCCTATACCTAATGAATGGTTATTGCACCAGGAATGTTACGGTTATTGTCTAGTTTAGAAAACACATTTCTAAAAGCCTAATCCAAAATTCTTAATTAATAGAAGGAAAAACCCGTTCAGAACAACCATTAATTAGCCAGAGGACAGAACCTGGCATGTCCATATAATATCCAGATACTCACTGATTTCAATGAGCCCCATGCCATGTTTAATTTCCCTGTGGTGGCGCTGTAGCAGTATTCAACACTTGTTGCTAGGTCACCCTCTAACCCCTTAACACTAAGTTCTGGCTGCGGGGTAGTTAACGCACCAGGTCCTATGGATAGAATGAGGTAAGAAGCTAAGCCTGCGCCATCCCGCAGTGAGAGCTGACTGCTACTAATATCGGGCCTCCCACTGCAACAGAGAGGATAGATAAGAACAGCAATCCCTGCTGTTAACCCCCTACCTGCTGCAATCTATGTAGATCACAGCATGCAAAGTGTTCACAGAGCTCGCTCGCTCTGTGATGTAATCTGCCCTCCGAGAATATATCGTGGAGGGCCAATGGGTTGCCATGGCAACAGGATGCCAGATACTAGTGTCCCGTCTTGCCATTGTCTATGATCGCTGTTGTAAGCTATAAGGCATTGCAGTACTTTTTTGTGCACTTTTCCCTATTTGTATAAAAAACATGAAGAAATAAGAAAACAAAACAAAACACATATTTGGTTATATCTAATCTATAACGACCTGTAAAGTAAATTGAACGCATTATTTATCCTGCACACCAAAAAACTAAAAAAGCCCTAAAAACGGAGGTAAAATGCTTATTTTGTTAATTTTACGTCCCAAAAATTTTTATAAAAGTAATCAAGAAATCCATATCTACTCCAAAATGGTAGCATTAAAAACTAGAGTTCACCATGCCAAAAACAAGCCCTTGTATTACCATGTCGACGGAAAAATAAAAAAATTATGACTTTTGAAAAGTGGAGATGAAAATCCCCCCAAAATTGTTGTGTTCTTTGGGCCAAAATAGGCCATGTCCTTAAGGGGTTAAAGTGGTTGCACCAGGATCACAAGTTCTTCCTTATCCATTGGATAGGGGATAAATTGCTGGACGTAATCTGAGACCCCCCTCCCCCACACTGATTCCCGAGAATGGGGGGTCCCGTGTCCCCCATTTTCCTCACTGTGGGCTTACTGCACCTCCCGCAGTGAGGAGGAGACTGGAGTGCTGGTCCTGCAAGCATGTTGCTGCTAAATTCACTTTCAAAAGGACTGACAGAGATGGCCGAGTGGCAAGTGCTCCATTCATTATGATGTCACTGTGGGTAATGAAGTAACCCTGCAGTGACTGGCAGAGGAGGACACAAGATCCATTCTCGAGATTGGTGGGGGTCTGAGCAGTGAAAGCCCTACTGGTCAGCAAGTTATTCCCTATCTTGTAGATAGAGGATAACTTGTGATCCTGGTAGAACCGCTTTAAACACACAATAACAAGAATCTCCAATCCTGATCTCAGAGTTGTAGCTTTAAGGTTGCGGTCCCTGATGCAAAATGCTGACCTGTGACCAATGGGCCCAACCTCATAGCTACATCCCTGCTTGCATTGATATGTTGCCCTCTTGGATCATTAACTTTCATGAAAGCATATAAAGAGCAGGGGTATAACTCTGTGGGATGCAGCCCTGGTGCATGAGGGGGATAAAAAGCCCCTCTGTCACATAAGAAAATAACAGTATTGTAAATGTCATATGGTAGGTCGGGGCCCTGGTACAGAGTTTTCATTGCCAGTCATAAAGACTGACTTTAATGCTGAGCTTGCTTGTTGCATTTATTACCATTTTTCTCCTAAGAATTTCCATACAGTACTTGGAGGATTTGATTTTTCTTTTATGGATCTTGGTGGTTTTGTAAAACTTAGCCCGATGTAAGTGTCTAAGTGTGATAACTGAATGCTAGACTTTATGGGACTCTTGAAATAAGTGTGAGACCCACGATCACTATAACATTGACGCATTTTATTAGTAAATTTTTTTGCCAAGCATATAGCATGCAGTAACATCAGACAGAAGAATGCCCGCTGGGGCTGTAAGCCGTCTAGCATTTAGGCACCTAGACGTCATAGTCAAACTGCACACTTATAGTCTTAATAGACCATATGAAGCTACAAATAAGTAATCATGCCCCTATTCCCATTCCTAATATAATATCTGTTGGGGGCAGGGGAGCAGACTTTAGAGTAGCTCAGTTTCTTATGCTGCATTATACTGTGGATGTTGTTGGATGGTTTATTACAATGTACATGTTTGTGGGATACATCTGGGTTACCCCAAAGAAGTTGAGGTTCTTATTCAGTTTTCTAGAAGTCTGAACAGCCTTTATACCTCTTCGTGAGACCCCCCTATCTCTGATGTTCAGGACAATAGGAAAGCAGATTGGCAATCACTATCATCTGCTCACCAGGTTTTCTAGAAACGGTTATATCTGAGCTTTTTCTGTGTGCACTAATCAGCCATATCATTGTGTGGTTTGACACCTTGTGCTGCAAAAATGGCACACTACAAGACCTCTGAAGGTGTCCTGCAGTATCTGGCACCAAGACGTTAGATCGTTGCATCACTGGTGTCCCAAGTTGAGATCTAAGGACAACATCCGCATGGGGTTTGTATAGATTTCCTCCCACACTCCAAAAACATGCTACTAAGGCCTCGTTCACACTGGTGACAAAGTTGCTTTGCAGCAATGCGACAAATTGCGTGTTCGTTCAGCCCATGCTTTCCAATGGGTTAGTTCACACGTGCGATGTATTGGAGTGTGTGACATCCCAACACAAAAACCTTGCAGGTCCTGCGATATGCACATGACTCGTGAGGTTTTGTAGCCCATGTTTCCCTATGGAGCCTTCTTCTCTCTTGCATTGCATGAAAACATGATTTTCATGCGGTGCGATCTAACTTTGACAATAGGAAATCATACTGTCAAAGCCATAACCTAAGCCCTAGCTGCAGGAGAAAAAAAAAGTATACATCATCTTAGAAGCGCTATCCGGCTCTGCTGCAGCTTCTTCCCGGTCCCCGGTACTGTTCTTCATCATCTCTTCTGGCAAGGGATTGACAAATCACCACCTCCTGGAAGCGCTGCCTCTGACTGGCTGATGCTTAGCCAATCACAGCCAGCACTCAATGAACCAATCACAGCCGTTCATTGAGTGCTTTCTCTGATTGGCTAAGCATCAGCCAATCACAGCCAGCGCTTCCAGGAGGCAGGGATTTTTCTTTTCTCTGCCAGAAGAGATGAAGAAGAACAGTGTCGGGGACTGGGAAGAAGCTGCAGTGGAGCCGGACAGCTACGTCCCTGAATTTGCTTTTCTAGCAGCAATCTTGCAGTACAGTTGCTGCTTACGTGAAACTTGTCCTCCGACCTGCAATAACAGAGTCGGTCCCTTGTTTCCAACATGTAGTTAAGCAGGGGAGGGTGTGATACCATCCGCCAACTCCTCAATACTGGATATGGTTTCTGAGCTCCATTCCCCGGAGGGGATATTTGCCATGGGAATTGGGAAAAAGGGCCCAAGGATCAGCCCAGGCAGCAGCAGCAGAGCCACCTGCTCACACAACCTCCTCCACCGACTACATCTCTACTCTGCCTTGACACTTCTAGCTCCATCCTCAGCCTCTCTTTTGCCACTAACATGAACACAGTAAACAGACCACCTTACACACAAAGACACAAAGACAATCCAGCAGGGGTAGACAAACACCACCTAGAGGTACCCTAACTCTGGGCCACTACATCTGCACACTGAATCGTTGGAGATCGGCCTCACATGTCCTGAAGCCTGGCCCTTTTCCTGGTCCATGACACTGTCATCTACTTCTGGGACACTGGCCCTTTAACAAGTAATGCAGGAGAAATCATAGAAGATGATGGGGGGAAGGAAATCTATTAATTAGTTTTTTCTCAAGTATACTCACAAAAGAAAAAGAAATGTCACATGAGATGCAAGGGAATAAAATGAACCTCCCACAAAATATCACCAACCTAACACAGGAGGAAGTGCAGAGCCAATTAAAAAAGATTAAAATAGACAAATCCCTGTGCTCAGATGGAATACATCTACGGGTTCTAAGGGAACTTAGTGATGTGCTAGACGGACTGCTATTTTTTATATTTAGGGACACTATCGATACCAGGGTTGTACCACTGGATTGGTGTATCACCAATGTGGTTCCAATATACAAAAAGGGGTCAAGAAGGGAGCCTGGTATCTAAAGGCTGATAAGTCTCACTTCTATATATATAAAGCTGAAAGCCCTCACTGACTCACTCACTCACTCACTCACTCACTCACTCACTGTCTGACTCGCCAAAAGTTCTCCAACTTCCCGATGTCGTAGAAACATGAAATTTGGCGCGAGCATAGATTATCTCCAAAGTAGGAAAAGAAATTGGGTCCCAACTCGATTATTCAATTCTAGCGCAAAAGAATTGGCGTCAAAATTTTACGTACATAATCTAAATCTCTCACTTCCCAATGTCATAGAAACGTGAAATTTGGCAGGAGCATTGATTATGTCATAAATAGGAAAAGTGAATGGGTCCCAACTCCATTATTCAATTCTATGCGCAAAAGAATTAGCGTCCAAATTTTACGTACGGAATGTAATTTTCTCACTTTCCAGTGTCATAGAAACGTGAAATTTGGCACGAGCATTGATTATGTCATAAATAGGAAAAGCGAATGGGTCCCAACTCGATTATTCAATTCTAGCGCAAAAGAATTGGCGTCGAAATTTTACGTGCGGAATGTAATTTTCTCACTTTTCGGTGTCATAGAAACGGGAAATTTGGTGCGAGCATTGATTATGTCATAAATAGGAAAAGCTAATGGGTCCCAACTCAATTATTCAATTCTATGCGCAAAGGAATCAGCGTCCAAATTTTACGTACGGAATCTAATTTTCTCACTTTCTGGTGTCATAGAAACATGAAATTTGGCACGAGCATTGATTATGTCATAAATAGGAAAAGTTTATAGGTCCCAACTCCATTATTCAATTCTAGCGCAAAAGAATTGGCGTCGAAATTTTACGTGCAGAATGTAATTTCTTCACTTTCCAGTGTCATAGAAACAGGAAATTTGGCACAAGCATTGATTATGTCATAAATAGTAAAAGTTAATGGGTCACAACTCCATTATTCAATTCTATGCGCAAAAGAATTAACGTCCAAATTTTACGTACGGAATGTAATTTTCTCACATTCCGGTGTCATAGAAACGGGAAATTTGGCACGAGCATTGATTATGTCATAAATAGGAAAAGCTAATGGGTCCCAACTCGATTATTCAATTCTATGCGCAAAAGAATTAGCGTCCAAATTTTACGTGCGGAATCTAATTTTCTCACTTTCCGGTGTCATAGAAACGGGAAATTTGGCACGAGCATTGATTATGTCATAAATAGGAAAAGCTAATGGGTCCCAACTCGATTATTCAATTCTATGCGCAAAAGAATTAGCGTCCAAATTTTACGTGCATAATCTAAATCTCTCACATTCCGGTGTCATAGAATCGGGAAATTAGGCACAAGCATTGATTATGTCATAAATATGAAAAGTTAATAGGTCCCAACTCGATTATTCAATTCTAAGCGCAAAAGAATTAGTGTCCAAATTTTATGTACATAATCTAATTCTCTCACTTCCTGATGTCATTTTATATGAAGGAAACGTCGCATGGTTACCTCCACTTGGTGTTTCCTGGGTAACGCAGAGAACTATGCAAAATGGTGAACATATGTTTTTCCTCAGTATCTCTAAAGAAACCACGACTTCATAAGATTTTCCGTGTGAACACCAGATAAACACCAGTACCAAATTAACTCGGGCAAAGCCGGGTATATCAGCTAGTCAATCTATATATATAAAGACGAAAGCCCTCACTGACTCACTGACTCACTCACTGACTGACTGACTTGCCAAAAGTTCTCCAACTTCCCGATGTCGTAGAAACATGTAATTTGGCACACGCATAGATTATCTCCAAAATAGGAAAAGGAATTGGGTCCCTACTTGATTATTCGATTACGTACGCAAAAGAATTGGCATCAAAATTTTACGTACGTAATCTAAATCTGTCACTTTCCAATGTCATAGAAACCTAAAATTTGGCCCGAGCATTGATTATGTCATAAATGGGAAAAGTTAATGGGTCCCAACACGATTATTCAATTCTATGCGCAAAAGAATTAGTGTCCAAATTTTACGTACGGAATCTAATTCTCTCACTTCCAGGTGTTATAGAAACTCGAAATTTTGTAGGAGCATTGATTATGTTATAAATAGGAAAAGTTAATGGGTCCCAACTTGATTATTCAATTCTATGCGTAAAAGAATTAGCGTCCAAATTTTACGTACGGAATCTAATTATCTTACTTTCCGGTGTCATAGAAACGTGAAATGTGGCACGAGCATTGATTATGTCATAAATAGTAAACGCTAATGGGTCCCAACTCCATTATTTAATTCTATGTGCAAAAGAATTACCGTCCAAAT
Organism: Eleutherodactylus coqui; assembly: GCF_035609145.1. NCBI lineage: Eukaryota > Metazoa > Chordata > Amphibia > Anura > Eleutherodactylidae > Eleutherodactylus > Eleutherodactylus coqui. The sequence continues at coordinate 109,666,523 of NC_089842.1, read as the reverse complement.
TTTACGTACGGAATCTAATTTTCTCACTTCCCGATGTCATAGAAACAGGAAATTTGGCACGAGCATTGATTATGTCATAAATAGGAAAAGCTAATGGGTCCCAACTCGATTATTTAATTCTAGTGCAAAAGAATTGGCGTGGAATTTTACGTGCGGAATGTAATTTTTTTCACTTTCCGGTGTCATAGAAACGGGAAATTTGGCACGAGCATTAATTATGTCATAAATAGGAAACGCTAATGGGTCCCAACTCCATTATTCAATTCTATGCGCAAAAGAATTAGCGTCCAAATTTTAGGTACGGAATGTAATTTCTTCACTTTCCGGTGTCATAGAAACAGGAAATTTGGCATGAGCATTGATTATGTCATAAATAGGAAAAGCTAATGGGTCCCAACTCGATTATTCAATTCTAAGCGCAAAATAATTGGCGTCGAAATTCTACGTACGGAATCTAATTTTCTCACTTTCCGGTGTCATAGAAACGTGAAATTTGGCAGGAGCATTGATTATGCCATAAAGAGGAAAAGCTAATGGGTCCCAACTCGATTATTCAATTCTAGCGCAAAAGAATTGGCTTTGAAATTTTACGTGCAGAATGTAATTTTTTCACTTTCCGGTGTCATAGAAACCGGAAATTTGGCAGGAGCATTGATTATGTCATAAATAGGAAACGCTATTGGGTCCCAACTCCATTATTCAATTCTATGCGCAAAAGAATTAGCGTCCAAATTTTATGTACGGAATCTAATTTTCTCACTTCCCGATGTCATAGAAACAGGAAATTTGGCACGAGCATTGATTATGTCATAAATAGGAAAAGTTAATGTGTCCCAACTCGATTATTCAATTCTATGCGCAAAAGAATTAGCGTCCAAAATTTTACGTACGGAATCTAATTTTCTCACTTTCCGGTGTCATAGAAACGTGAACTTTGGCACGAGCATTGATTATGTCATAAATAGGAAAAGTTCATAGGTCCCAACTCGATTATTCAATTCTAGCGCAAAAGAATTAGCATCCAAATTTTACATGCGGAATGTAATTTTTTCACTTTACGGTGTCATAGAAACGGGAAATTTGGCACGAGCATTGATTATGTCATAAATAGGAAAAGTTAATGGGTCTCAACTTGATTATTCAATTCTATGCGCAAAAGAATTAGCGTCCAAAATTTTACGTACGGAATCTAATTTTCTCACTTTCCGGTGTCATAGAAACGTGAAATTTGGAACGAGCATTAATTATGTCATAAATAGGAAAAGTTCATAGGTCCCAACTCGATTATTCAATTCTAGCGCAAAAGAATTAGCATCCAAATTTTACGTGCGGAATGTAATTTTTTCACTTTCCGGTGTCATAGAAACGGAAAATTTGGCACGAGCATTGATTATGTCATAAATAAGAAAAGTTAATGGGTCCCAACTCGATTATTCAATTCTAGCGCAAAAGAATTGGCTTTGAAATTTTACGTGCGGAATGTAATTTTTTCACTTTCCGGTGTCATAGAAACGGAAAATTTGGCACGAGCATTGATTATGTCATAAATAGGAAAAGTTAATGGGTCCCAACTCCATTATTCAATTCTATGCGCAAAAGAATTAGCGTCCAAATTTTATGTACGGAATCTAATTTTCTCAATTTCCGGTGTCATAGAAACGTGAAATTTGGCACGAGCATTGATTATGTCATAAATAGGAAAAGTTAATGTGTCCCAACTCGATTATTCAATTCTATGCGCAAAAGAATTAGCGTCCAAAATTTTACGTACGGAATCTAATTTTCTCACTTTCCGGTGTCATAGAAACGTGAACTTTGGCACGAGCATTGATTATGTCATAAATAGGAAAAGTTCATAGGTCCCAACTCGATTATTCAATTCTAGCGCAAAAGAATTAGCATCCAAATTTTACATGCGGAATGTAATTTTTTCACTTTACGGTGTCATAGAAACGGGAAATTTGGCACGAGCATTGATTATGTCATAAATAGGAAAAGTTAATGGGTCTCAACTTGATTATTCAATTCTATGCGCAAAAGAATTAGTGTCCAAATTTTATGTACATAATCTAATTCTCTCACTTCCTGATGTCAATTTATATAAAGGAAACGTCGCATGGTTGCCTCCACGTGGTGTTTCCTGGGTAACGCAGAGAATTATGCAAAATGGTGAACATATGTTTTTCCGGTATCTCTAAAGTAAGCACGACTTCATAAGATTTTCCGTGTGAACACCAGATAAACACCAGTACCAAATTAACTCGGGCGAAGCCGGGTATATCAGCTAGTAATTGATAAAATACAAGTATATAACTCCTCATCAGCATGGGTTCATGAGGGGTCGATCATGTCAGACCAATTTGATCAGCTTCTAAGATGAAGTAAGTTCTAGGCTGAACCTGGGAGAGTCTATTGAGCTCACATACCTGAATTTTTCTAAAGCATTTGACACTGTGCCATAATAGGCTGATATAAAAATGAAACAGCTCAAATTGGGCGAAAATGTGTGTATATGAGTAAAGAATTGGCTTAGAGATAGAAAGCAGAGGGTGGTAATAAATGGTTCGTATTCTGATTGGGCCACTGTCTCTAGTGGGGTACCACTGGGTTCAGTATTAGGTCCCATTCTGTTCAATATATTTATCAATGACCTGATAGAAGGACTGCACAATAAAATATCAATAATACAACATTATACAAAGTAATTAATATAATGGAGGACAATGTACAGCTGCAAATGGACCTAGATAAGTTTGCAGCTTGGATAGAAAAATGGCAAATGAAGTTCAATATTGATTAATGTAAGGTTATGCACATTATTCTCCAACTATATAAGGCACTTATCAGGCCTCACATGGAATACTGTGTGCAGTTCCGGACACCGGTGCTCAGGAAAGATGTTACAGCGCTTGATAGGGTTCAAAGAACGGCAACTAAATTAATAAACGGAATGAGAGGACTGGAATACCCAGAGAGGCTATCAAAATTGGGATTATTCACCCTGGAAAAAAGACGGCTAAGGGGTGACCAAATAACTATGTATAAATACATGAGGGGACAATACAAGGATCTCTCTCATGATCTGTTTATACCCAGGACTGCGACAGTAACAAGAGGGAATCCTCTATGTCTAGAAGAAAGAAGGTTTCATCACCAACACAGAAGGGGGTTCTTTACTGTAAGAGCAGTGAGACTGTGGAACTCTCTGCCTGAGGACATGGTGATGGCAAAACCAATAGAGCAGTTTAAAAGGGGACTAGATGTGTTTCTAGAGCCCTATGATATTACAGGATATAAACATTAAATAACCAGCGGGTTTGTTGATTTGGGTCTTGGAGTCAGGTAGGAACTATCAAAACTTTGATACAGCGATTAATCTGACTGCAATTATGGATCCGGGAAGGAAATTTTCCCCCAAATGGGTTAAGTGTTTTCTGCCTAATTGTTTTTTTTTAACTTCCTCTCGATCAACAAGGGGGGGGGGGGGGTGGAAACGGGCTGAACTAGATGGACATTTCTCCCTTCAATCTAACATACTATGTTACTTTATATATGCTAATGGTGTCTCTCCCAAAATGTTGCTGGCTCAGCCTGGTCCTGAGATGGCTGCCAGGTCTTCCTTAAAGGGGTTTTCCCATTACTTAAAACTGCTTCACAGCAATTCTGTACTTCCTGGTTGCTACTGACCAGGACATGAACATGCTGTAGACTGTTATAGAAGAGAGTGCGCACAAGACGCTGAAAAGAGTTGGATTTTTGGCTGGCGTGCAGACTTTACAGATGGGCACCACAGGAACCAGGACACGGGTGAGTATGAAAAATACAGCACCTGGCTCCCTGTCACCTTGCCTAACAGCCCCAAAAGTTAGTTTATGGTGTTTTAGGCGGTGACAGGTTCCCTTTAAAAACTGTAGAGACCTACGGCTACTTCCACACTGCATTTTTTGGTCCATCTAATGTATGTACCAGGTAGGCTCCCCGCACTTACTTCAAAGAGATCCACAAGCCTCATTCATTAGATGAAGGCATTTTTGGTTCTATTCATTGAAGATTCTATTTTTTTTTCTGCATGGAATGGCGCAGCAGACTGTACTACTCCATTCAGATGCTTCCATTGGAAAAAATGTATCTATTAGATAGCTAACATAATAGTTCATGGATGACAGATGCCACTGTATGGCATCCATCACAGACCTCTATTTAATGAATATGTCATGACGTATCCAAGGCTTCCAACCTAAATTTTTATTTTTTCTGGACAACGTATCCAAAAATCACAGTGAGACAAAAAGGGAAAGCATAATGAGTGATGTTCAGGGCCTGTGTTAGGCAGGCAAATTGAGCAATTGCTCTGGGTGCCCATCCCCAAAAGGCCTGGTACTAATACTACTACTGCTGTGCTGTGACTGTCATCATCATAGAGACACTCACTGTCTATCACAGTGAGTGTCAGAAGATTTAGGAAGCAGTCCAGCAGCTGGAGGATGCCTGCATGCCGCTTGTCTGACACTCTGGGCAGGCTGTGTGCTTGCTCCTCCTCTGGAGCACTGAATTCACCATCGGCGCCACTGCCTGGGCTGGGGCTGGCTGGGCCTCCTTACACTGCAGTGATGCTTCAGTGATGGCCTCTCCAGTCCCAGGCAATTAAAGGAAGAAGCGGACACTCCAGGACTCAGCTGGCTGACTCTACGGCTGAACACTTCACTAGTGGAGGTGTAAGTATGCATATATGTATTGTAGTAAGCAGGGAGTTATTTGCTGCCTGGCAACACAATCTTCTCCATCCAAGATGGTTGTCACCACTCCATGGAGACTTAGGAAAACGGATTTACTTCAACTTCTGGCTTCTGCCAGCTTCATCACACACACAGCAACATAATACAACCTTCAAGATTCACAAACCGCAGGGTCACCATCACTATTCCCCACCCGGGGTGTCTAGGGTTCATTCTCCCCTGTCAAACATGTGATGGGCCCAGTCTGGTCCGCACCAGACCTCAGGCTTACAGTTCCTGTCGCTGCCTCTGTGGCCTCTCTCTTTGGCTTTCAGAAGGGAGCTCATTATGTCTGGAGGTTTTAACTCCTCCAGACGCACCCGTATGGCTGTTCCTGTTGATTAGCACACAGAATGCCTGTTTTCAGGTCCTTCTGTGAACTAACTTGCCACAGTATGTAAATGTAAAAGTGCCCATGTGCATGTATTTACAATGTATGTACATGTAAGGCCCAATCACATCTGTGCTGGGTCTCTGGTTGATTTCTGTGGTTAAGCTCCGTCCCTGGAGCTGAACCACCCAAAATACCATAACCACCAAATCCATTAACTATAATGGAGTCTATCCGGCTTCCGGCATGCTGTATCGAGTTTTATCATATTAAATAGCGTTGCATGCTGCACTATTTTAGCCAAGATTTTCTGCTAAACCTGCATCTGATTTTTCGGTTGGAACCTCTAACACAGATATGAATGGGGGCTAAAACTGGCTACTCATGTGTGTATATTCCTGTTTAAAGGGTTTTTTATCACTACCCCAAAAAACTTTCTGGCAGCTGGGCCCAGAGTAAAATCAAAAAACAGGTCATACTCATCCCTCTGCGGGCTCCTACGATGCAGCCAAGTGGCTTCCATGGTCCTAGGCATCGGAGTGTATAGCCAGATGGAAAACAGATGAGTGCTGTGGCCAATCACAGTCCACAGCGTCACTGTCCTAACTTCTGGCATCGGCGTTCAAATCCTGGTCACCATAATGCCAGGAGTTTGGGACAGTGAGGCTGAAGCCCCTAATTGGCTGCAGCAATCACCTGGCTTTCGCTCTTGATCATGGGAGCCGCTCACCTGTGCCACAGAGGCCCACAGAGAGATGCGTATAGACTGTTTTTTTAATTTTACTCTGAGCCCAGCTGCCAGAAATTATTTTTTATGGTAGTGATAAAACCCATTTAAGTGTACATCCTCATCAATTACTATTCATTAAAGAATGGCCACTGCAGATTTCGTTGAAATTCAACAGCAAAGGGCCTAAACAGATGGGCGTGATTTTGTCCCGTTACACTACTAGGTACAAAATCCCTGGATCAACAACCCCCTCTAAAGTTATTAATGATTATAACATATTATATTGTACCGCTCAAGAAAGGTGTCCAGGATCTTCTTAAACTCTTTTATTGAGTTTGCCATCACCACGTCCTCAGGCAGAGAGTTCCATAGTCTCACTGCTCTTACAGTAAAGAGCCCCCTTCTATGTTGGTGTAAAAACCTTCTTTCCTCTAGACATAGAGGGCGCCCCCTTGTTACAGTCCTGGGTATGAATGGATGATTGGAGAGATCTCTGTATTGTCTATAAATAGTTATTAGGTCGCCGTCTTTTTTTTGATAACCTCTCTGGGTATTGTAGTCCGCCCGTTCCATTTATTAGTTTAGTTGCCCACCTCTGTACCCGCTTAAGCTCTGATATGTCCTTCTTGAGTACCAGTGCTCAAAACTGTACACAATATTCCATGTGTGGTCCAATCAGTAACTTGTAAAGAGGAAGAACAATGTTCTCATCATGTGCTCTTAGACCCCTTTTGATGTACCCCATGATCCTATTTGCCTCAACAGCTGCCTGACACTGGTTGCTCCAGTTAAGCTTATAGTTAAAGGGGTTTTTCATGGAAATACTATTGATGACTGATCATCAGGATGGGTCATCAATAGTTGATCGACCAAGTTCTGTTGCTCGGGACCCTGACCGATGATCTGAGCGGGCGCATGCTGTCAGTGCCGCAAATACACAGAGGTCGGAGCAGAAGCATGCAGGACTCCGTGTAGTGGCCGGTGCTTGTAACTGCAGGCACGGCTCTCATTGAAATCAATTCAACAATGCTATTTGCATAGCGCAGAAGGCCATTTAAAGTGAATAGCAGCAGCCACACTACACAGTGCAGCTGTGTATAGTGCATCTACTCAGTTAATGACTAGGGATGAGCGAGTATACTCGCTGAGGCACTACTCACTCGAGTAATGTGCCTTAGCCGAGTATCTCCCTGCTCGTCCCTAAAGATTCGGGGCCCGCTGCAGCTGACAGGTGAGTTGCGGCGGGGAGCAGGGGATAGCGGGCGGGAGAGAGGGAGAGAGAGATCTCCCCTCCGTTCCTGCCCGCTCTCCCCCGCAGCTCCCCGTCCCGCGGCGGCCCCCGAATCTCGAGCGAGTAGTGCCTTAGCGAGTATACTCGCTCATCCCTATTAATGACGGATACCAGCCATCATGGTTGGCGGTGATTTGTTGGTACTATCTCACACCTACCACCATAAATATGCCAACATGTTAACCTCGTAATAAATAGCTCTTTGACTCATTCCTGTGCGGGGTCCTTTTGTGCACCTGTAGTTCAGGGCCACTGAGCTTACCTGAACAGCTGAGCCTAGGTGCAGGCCGTCACCTGTCCGCCATGCTGCCTGTAAAGTGTCAGCTCTGTACAGCGGGTTTCCTGGTGTTTAATAATAGAGGGCAGGGGATGTTATCACAGACTGCAGGAGCTGGTGACTACAGCCATGAAGCTGGCTCAGCTTTCAGTCTCAAGTATCCGCTTTCTGCACTGTATGGGGAAAAGTCAAGTTGGAAAATGTTCAATATATAATAATTTACTTTTAGGCTATTCTGTTAAAAAAATAAACCTGTAGTTTATTTACAATATACAGTTATACATCTTCTACAAAATGTTATGGAGCATGCTGATATAACCTGGCTTTCTTCTGTGTATAATTATATATGTTCACATGGTATAAAGTTATATACTGTACTGCATATTCTTCTATATAGTGATATGGAGCATGCTCGTATAACCTGGGTATCTCCTGTATATAATGATATATATGCAGCTGGTGTACGTTATACATCCTGTATATAGTGATATGGAGCATGCTGATATAACCTGGCTTTCTTCTGTGTATAATTATATATGTTCACCTGGTATAAATGTATATACTGTACTGCATATTCTTCTATATAGTGATATGGAGCATGCTGGTATAACCTGGGTATCTCCTGTATATCATGATATATGTACAGCTGGTGTAAGTTATACATCTTCTGTATATAGTGATATGGAGCATGCTGGTATAACCTGGGTATCTCCTGTATATGATTAAGTATGTACAGCTGGTATAAGTTATTCAGCCTATATATAGTGATATGGAGCATGCTGGTGTAACCTGGGTATATCCTGTATATGATTATGTATGTACAGCTGGTATACGTTATACATCCTGTATATAGTGATATGGAGCATTCTGGTATAACCTGGGTATCTCCTGTATGTAATAATATATGTACAGCTAGTGTAAGTTATACATCTTCTGTATATAGTGATATGGAGCATGCTGCTATAATGTGGGTATCTCCTGCATATAATTATATATGTATAGTTGTATAAGTTATATATCTACTGTATATAGTGATATAGAGCATGCTGGTGTAACCTGGGTATCTCCTGTATATGATTATGTATGTACAGTTGGTATACGTTATGCATCCTGAATATAGTGATATGGAGCATTCTGGTATAACCTAGCTATATCCTATTTATATATGTACAGCTGGTATAAGTTATACATCTTCTGTATATAGTGACATGGAGCATGCTGGTATAACCTGGGTAGCTTCTGGAATATAATTATGTATGTACAGCTGATATACAGTTATACAGTATAGTGCTAAAGTTTTAGGCAGAGGTGGAAAAAATGCTGCAAAGTAAAAAAGCTTTTAAAAATAGAAGTGCTAATAGTTTATTTTTGTCAAATAACAAAATGCAAAGTGAATGAACAAAATGGAAATGTAAATGAAATCAATATTTGGTGCGTCCGCCCTTTACCCTCACAACAGCATTAGTTCTTCTAGTATACTTAATTCCAAACAGTTTTTGAAGGAAGTCGGCAGGGAGGTTACTCCAACATCTTGGAGAACTAACCACACATCTTCTGTAGGCTTGCTCAAAGCCTTCTGTCTTTTCATGTAATCCTAGACAGACTTGATGATGATGAGATCAGCGCTCCATATCATCACTCCAGGACTCCTTGTTCTTCTTCAGGCTTCATTCACATGAGTGACATACGCTGCCCATCGGAGGCATTGGTTTACAATGCATCAGTTCAGATAGGCATATTCCCACAGTGTAAAAGCAAGGTAGTGCATACGGTGCACATTTCGGCCGGGCGCTATTACACCAGCCAGGAAAGATAGTTCAAAAACTACCTTCTGACCAGTATATGGTAGCGGCTTCCACAGACTCCTATGGGAGCCTATGCTAGCTGCCGGAGAAGGGAGGAGGAAGAGAGTTTAGCAGCGTGTCTGCTAAACTCTCACCCCCTTCCCTCCTCCTCTCTGCCCCCTGCTGGCTGTTTGCAATGGGAGGAGGGAGGGCTAGTTGCTAAGCTCCCAGCCCCTCCCATTGCTGGCAGCCGCCAAGAAGTGGAAAGGGGGCTGGAACTTAGCACACTAGCTCTCGCTCCCTACCCTTGCCGAAAGTCGGGGAGGGGGCGAAAAGAGGGAGGCAGTTTAGCAAAGCTAAACTGTCTCCCCCCGCCTGACAGCATTCTGGACTCAGTATATATGCGCCGGACGAAGGCTGTCTGAACGGGGGCACAAACGGCAGATTTGTGCGCCCGTTCATGTGATTTTTGGTCGCGCTCTGGTCGTGACACAGCCAACCGAAAATCGCTGCGTTCGTGTCACAGAGCCCTCGCACTGAAGATAGTTGTTAATGATGACATTGCCCGAATGTTTGGGGTCGTTGTCCCCCTGCAAAATAAATTTGGAACCATTCGGACACATTCTATTTTTGAAAGTATTCTTACTTTGCAGCATTTTTTCCACACCTGTGTAAAACTTTTGCACAGTACTGTACATCTTCTAGAATATGATATCTATCATGCTGCAATAACATGAGCATCTACATATAGTTATATGTGCAAGTAGTAGACATTATATATCTTATGGCCTATAGTATTGTGGACCGTGCTGGGTATCTTCTGTATATAATCATATATGTAAAGCTATTATAACATCTTCTTGTATATAATGAATGATATAGGCCATACTGGTATAACCTGGGTATCTTCCGTATATAATTATATATGCAACTAGTAGAAATTATATATCTTGGGCTTTATTCACACGGGCGTATATCAGCCGCATTTTAACACCCGACCGATATATGCGACCATCTGAGGCATTGGTTTCCAATGCATTCGTCCACACGGGTGAATATACAGGGCGTAAAAACATTGCACCGTAAAAAATGGAACATACGTGACCGAAATATGCACCGGCGGCTCCCATAGACTCCTATGGGAGTTTAAAAAAAGGGAGGGGGAGGCACTTTAGCAGCGTCCAAAGCTGCGAAAAGCTTACAGGTGCCTCTATGCAGGCACTGGAAGTCATTCCGAAGATTTATGCTGAGCGAGGGATTTCCAGGGTGCTAAAAACATCGCAGCCAGTCGTGTGAATGGAAGAGAAAACGCTAATTAAGCATGGGACTTGATTGTGGAAAATCATCCATTCATGCGAATTTACGGCACAGACGTAAAAACGCATACGCTCGTGTGAAAGAGCCCTCAGGGTATATAGTGTTGTGGATCATGCTGGGCATCTTTTGTGTACATCTTGTTGTATATGGTGATACAGACTGTGTATATAAGCACACTATTACATGTACTATAACAGGAGCCCCATCAATAAACAGAAATCATAATATTTGCATAGTAAAAGAACTTTCCACCTTCCCCTCAGTCTAATTATCTTTTTGCCTATTAAGTAAAATGCCACTATTTATAAGAGCAATGCTTAAGTATGCAAACAGTAATTAAGTTGGTAATGAACTTGGGACCCTAGTGCCTCCCCCTCCCAGAGCTAATTTGCATGTTAATTATCATTGGCAACCAGGGAAACGAGTTCTAAACAGCTTAATTAGCAACTTAATCATTTTTACAAGTAAATGCGTCATAATTTGTTACATGAGCAAGAGTTGGATTAATTAAGCTATTAGCTTGTTCTTTAGACTCAGCTGCTGGTGTATGCTTGACTTCAGAGAGGGGCTGCAGCACTGAATGCAGGTAACGGGACGAAAGCATCAGCTTCCATCGGTGCTGCGCCGTGCAAGTGTGAGATGATAAGTGCGCATGTAATTTATAGGTATACAATGGTATGGTACTAGTGATTAATGCAAATTCTAAAGGGTCCCTGCAGAATATTAACCCTTTAGTGACGGCCCAATAGTTTATTACAGCTGACACCCGCGGGCAATAGCTGCAATCGATCAAAGCTATTAACCCTTTAAATGCCAATGTCAATTCTGACAGCAACATTTAAATCCCTTGAACAATGTTCGGGGGTCCCGTACGCCCCCCCCCCCCCCCCCCCGCTGTGAGATCAGGAGAGCTGTGCAGGTGTCATGGCAGCCGGGGGTCTTTTGAACGGCCCCAGGGCCCCAGGGCTGCCTTAGGAGACTGTCTATCAAGCCATGTGGCTTGATAGAGTGCCTGTTAAAAAGCAGTATGACGTCATACTGCAGGAGTGATCAAAGCATTGCTGATTGTGGTCCCCCCTGGGGACTAAAAGAAAGTGTAAAAAACAAACAAAAAAAAAATATAACTTTTTACTAATTATTAAAAGAAAAAAAGTAATAAAAGTTAAAAAAAAACCTTTTGCCATATTTGCAATTAAAGAATTGTAATAATAAAGCAAAAATACATATTTGGTATCACCGCATCCATAAAAGTCTGATCTAGCAAAGTAATGCATTATTTACCCCGCACAGTGAATATCGTCCGAAAAAAAAAAAAGTACGCCAGAAATGCGCTTTTTTGGTCACTGTGTCTCCAAGAAAAAATGTAAATAAAAAGCAATCAAAAAGTCACTTGTATACAAAAATGGTACCAACGGAAATGTCAGGACATACCGCACTAAATGAGCCCTCACACAACTATGTTGCCAAAAAAATAAAGTTATTGTGCGCAGAAAATAGACAGAAAATAATTTAAAACAATTAAATACCTTTAAAAAAATACAAGCAGTACAGCAAAAAAAAAACTATACAAATTTTGTATCATAGTAATAGGACTGACCAATAGAATAAAGTTATCATGTCATTTTTGTTGCAGTTTGTGCACTGTGGAAACAGGACGCACCAAAAGAAGGCGGAATGTCATTTTTTTCAATTTCTCTTCACTTAAAATTTAGCAAAAGTTTTTCAGTACATTAAATAGCACCATTCAAAAATACAACTCGATCCACAAAAAACAAGCCCTCATACAGCGATGTTGATGCATAAATAAAGGAGTTTCCCTTTTTTTAAAAGGGGGGAGGAAAAAAACGAAAATGGAAAAAAGCAAAAAAGCTCCGTCACTAAGGGGTTAATACTCCCCATTTAGCATCTGTCTTAATTAACTCCTTCCTGTTTTGCACCTTTGTGCCTAGAGCAATATTTCACCTTTTGCAGTCTGAGTGTGTGTATGTATATGTGTATGTGTGTATATGTATATTTTGTGTGATTTTCATGCGTTTGTGCATCTTGCATCGGTTGAGTCTTGCATTGGTTGAGTTTTCTTGCACGATTTCCATCCGCTAATTTTTACAAATGTATAAAAAACACTTCTTGATTCTCTTTTTTTTCATGTATGGTTGCTATGGATACATGTTTTTAAAACGGATCATCGTAACATCATGCAAATACAATACATTTCCTTTTTAAACACAAGCATAGATTTAAATGGTCGATTTTTGTATGAAAATCACACTAATAAGGTCTTTTCCACACGGGAGATTTTGTAACGATGCAACATGGGCTTCACGTATATGCGTGACTTTGTAGCACCACTTGCGAGCTTTAAATATGAGCCCTACCCCGAAAATAAGCCCTATCTGCAGTAAAAAAGAAAAAACATACACCACCTAAGAGGCGCTGTCAACTCTGCTGCGTCTTCTCCCCGAAGCTCCCTGACACTCGTCGTCTTCAGTCTTCTGACAGCCTTTCCTAGATTGGAGGATCAAAATGAGCGCCGTGGCTCAGCCAATGAGAGCTGGCGCTTGATGAACCAATCACAGCCATTCATTGAATCGCTGTGATTGGTTCCTCCACCACTGGCTCTGATTGGCTGAGCATCGCATTCGGGAACCAATCAAGGGCAGAGCTTTTTGGAGGCAGGGATTTTCAAAGTCCCGACCAGGAATCTCTGCAGGAGAACTTTAAGTAACTACCGGGGAGCTTCAGGGGAGACATGCGGGAAGATGACAGTGCCGGAGAGGTGATGTATTCTTTTTTTTCTGCAGCTAGGGCTTAGTTTAGGGCTTTTACAGAAGAATTTCCTACTATAAAAGTCACATCGCACAAAAACTCTTTTTCATGCAATACGATGCAACACATAGGAAGACTCCATAGGGAAACATGGGCTACAAAAAAAAATGGTAATCGCGCCTGTATAGAGCTTGCCGTGATTTTGTAGTCTCGCAATGTCACAGGCTACAAAACATCGCTCGTGTGGAAGAACCCATAGGAAAGCATGGGCTTCACATACGTGCAATTTCTATCGCTGTCGCATTGTGACAAAATTTGCGTGAGAAAATCGCCCGTGTGGATGCGGCCTATAGGAGATGTTGCAATTTGTTTTTACTTGGACTATTTGTTTTTAAAAAAAACAAAACGTGATGACATCCATTGAAATGACGAATTGTTTTGGTAAGAAGACAGGAAATAAACATGATTTGTGGAAATACACCTTAAGGCCTTAGTCAGACGGGCGTTTTTTGCCGCGATTTGCGCATGTGCATGCGTCCGGCGATTTTATAAAACCATTGCTTTGCAATGGTATCAGACACATGAGCGCTTTTTATGCGCTCGTCCGATAAATTATAGAACAGAAATCGCAGATCGCACCTATCTGCGATATGCGATTCCTGTTCTCTTCTCTATATGCGCTCAATGGGGCCGGCGGCAGCAGCGCCGACCCCATTGAAAACATATAGAAGACAAATCCTTCTTCTCTGCCACAGCTGTAACAGCTGTGGCAGAGAAGAACGATGTTTGCCCATTGAATTCAATGGAGCCGGCAATACAGCCGACTCCATTGAAAGCAATGGGCTGCCGGCGTGCGCGGGATGAATTGTAGGGAAGGGCTTAAATATATAAGCCCTTCCCTGCAATTCATCCAGAAATGTGTTAAAATAAAAAATATATATATACTCACCTGCTCCCGGCAGCCGGAGTTCCGTGCGGCCGGCCTGCAGTGGGTGTGAAGGGGGTGTGAGTCAGACCTGCCCCCTGATTGGCTCAGCGCTGAGCCAATCAGGGGGCAGGTCTGACTCACACCCCCTTCACACCCACTGCAGGCAGGCCGCTCTGAACACCGACTGCCGGGAGCAGGTGAGTATGTATATATTTCTTATTTTAACACTTTTCTGGATAAATTGCAGGGAAGGGCTTATATATTTAAGCCCTTCCCGACAATTCATCCCACACTCGCCTGCAGCGCATTGCTTTCAATGGAGCGGGCTGTATTGCCAGCTCCATTGAATGCAATGCGCTGGACAGCTCCGGCCCGTTTCTAATGAAACGCGGCTAGGAGCAGATTTTCGGGCGATTTTCGGGCACCGGTCAGCGATTTGCGGATGCGCATCCGTCATGCGATCCGCAAATCGCGCGAAAAAACGCCCGTCTGACTAAGGCCTTAGGGCGCTTTCACACAACAGTTTTTATGTTCAGTTTTTTGTGAGCCAAAGCCAGGAGCGGAGAGAAAGTATAATGAAAAGATTTGCATGTCTCCATATTTTGACCTGGTTTTGGCTCACAGAAACTGTCATACAAAAGCACCCTCAGGACTCTTTCACATGAGTGTATATCGGCCGCCGTTTTCACGGCCGGCCAATATACGCTACGATTTGAGGAGTAAAAACTCATGAATGGGCACACAAATCTAATGTTTGACATGGGCCCGGTGCATATACGCAGAGGCTCACCTTTTCTCTCCTCCCCAGTCAATCCTGACCATATCATATAAGTGGTCAATCGGAGCTGGTTGTTTCCCCTCTCACTCACCATTCCCCCCGCCACCCTGGTTGACATGTATGTTGCTGATTGGTGAGGGTCTCACCACTTAGACCCCAGCCGATCTGGAGAATGGGACTCCCGGGTACTGCTCTCCTGCTACTGTGGGAGTTGCTTCTTGCCCCTCAGTGATGGCACTCTGAATGGAGCTATGGCCGCACATGCGCGGTCAGCACTCCATTCATTTCAATGGGGCTGACAGAAATACCTAAACAAGTGCTGCTCAGGTTTCTCGGCAGGCTCATTGAAAGTGAATGGATCACTCACTGTGTAGGGTGCAGTATTCCCACAGTGATGAGGATGGGAGACACCAGACCCCCGTTAAGTTTGGTGGCGATCTTAGCATAGAGATCCCCAACGATCAACAAGTTATCCCCTACCCTATGAATACGGGATAACTTGAAAGTCTGCTACAACCCTTTTAACACTTTCTGCAGACTCCCAGCAGATTATAGCTGATTACTGGGATCCCAGTGGTAGGACATTACGTGAGTAGTCTATAGCATGGAGGCACCAAGCATGACAAGCAAAAAATGGATTGATAATGTGGATGAATAATTAGTGTCAAATTTTGCTATGGGACCTGCTCTTCTTTATGTATCCACTAGATGCAGAAGGATTGGCACAGAGGCAGCACCTTCATCTGCCGAGAGATCTTTGATTACGTTGATCCTAATCCCTTTTCATCATAGGTAGTTCGGCTCTCATAGGATTTCTCCACAGTCATTGCAAGGAATCTGTATGTTTCTGCCCCTCCTGTCCCAATATGGAGAAGTAAGTGGTAGTATATTATTGATGGTAACAGCTTGGATCCTTGCTATGTGGCCCCCTCTTGCCTATATACGCTCCTAGTGTACAAAGTTTCAGGAACTTATCAAAACTAATGCTTCTGTACAGTTGTGAGGAAATTATAATGTTCTTTAGTATTTATTGAATCTTTTGACATTTACAATACTCCTTTCCTTGTATTATATTGAGAAGTTCTGCTATGAATGTGGAGTCTTTCTGAAAACTTCCCAGAACTGAATGTTTGTAAAATTTGCTGCCAAATTTCCAAACCCATGCAATTATTTTAAATATTATAATTTTAGTATCTTCGTTTGTACATTTTTTATCCTTCCATACCCCTTGTTTACCAGAAAAGGCTGCAGACATGATTCATTGCATACATGGACCCTGGCACCAAGACAATTGTCTCTTACCTTTTGATATAAACAACCTCCTAATGTTCTCCTAATGAAGATCAGGGCTTTTTGAAATCTTGGAAGGGACACAGAATGTATAATTTGATTCTACGCTAATAGCACTAAAAGGGGAGCTATGGAGGTGACAAAATACCATTTGTCTATAGAATCTTAAGACTTGACGATGGAGAAGAATGTTGATGCAGGGTATCTGATGTGGAGCACAGTCCATCCGAGCCTCTGCCAAACCACAAAGTTCATTTCACTTAATCTCTAAGACGGAGTTAATAACAAAGTCTACAGTACATGGGTCCTGCGAGGATCCTGGGCCAATCTGTGCGAGCAAATAATCCATAAATCCAGATAGACACAGACTTACTGGAAATCATAAAGCACTGCGTCCAACAATTGTCAGGAGATCCCAATTACGGAGAACTTTTATAGAGTGCACAACTTTACTTGCAGTCTGTAGACTAGAAAAATATTGCTTTCAGACTTAGTTGGGTGTAGAATTCATGTACAATGCATTCTTCACAGACTACTTTTTTCTTTTGTTTTTGCTTTTACATGAAATGCACATATATCAGAACATAGCATGTTCTAAAAATGCAGGTTTAAACACTTCCTGAGCGGGAATCTCATAGGTTATGAATGTACCATATGATCAGTCTGGAGGTAGACTTAGGCCGGCTGCACACGGGAGAGCCGGATTCCACATGCGTGTGGGAAAATCTCTTGGTCACCTTTTGCAAATCACTGATTAAGGCTTGAATTACTTCATAGAGTCATAAAGTCTTACTATAGAAAGTTTTGATGTGGCTGGAAAAGATAGATCTTGCCCTATCTTTTGACTGCGATCAGTTGGCGGCTCCGATAGGCTTCTATGAGAGCTACTGGCAAAGGGAGGGGGAGGGAGTTTAGCAGCGGCTAGCGCTGCTAAACCATGTAAACTGGCTCTATTTAACTAATAAAAGCCATGTTGAGCATCTATGCCGGCCAAAGGAATTCCAGGCTGTGGCGTCTATACGCCGCATGCGACTGTGTAAACGGGCAAGAAGGCGCAAGATTTTGCCACGACTTGATCACAGCTTTGTTATCAGACGTGCGTTTTTCGGCAGCAATGTGGCCGATCGAAAAAAACGCATTGCCTGTGCGAAAAAGGCCCTAAAGTCATTGTGAGTTCTGCAGTTCTCTAGTGTCAAGGACTACTTTGAATAAGTAGCATTTTAATTGTGCTGCCCATAGTATTTTGGGTTCCTTTTTCTGTCTATGACCTGATTAGAGTGCACTTCACTGTAATCCAGTGCTCTGTGCACATTGTATTTAATTTTTTCTATCTGTGACATGGAAAGAGCACACCCTTAATTAAATAATTTGTGAAATGTGGTGTGCTGTTGAGAATCTACCAGTTTTTACCATCTCTGATATAAACCTGTAAGGATTTTACCTTACTGATTAGTATTTCAAAAGAGCACCCTAATTTGCCTGATACTCAAAAAACCACTTCTAATTGACATTTAAGGTTTTACAGTGTAAGAATCCTTTAAGAGTGAAAAAACCCAAAGGGCCAAGAAGCACCAGAATCCATGTGTATTTATCATATTTGACATATTTTTGACGCAACTAAAGCTATTAAGTCATATTTGCCAACATGCCAAAAAAGCTGCCTTCAGTTGTCTCTCGTGACACCACCATTCCCTCTTCTGCTGCGGATCCTTGGAGTAAATAATATAGTCCGCACACAAAAGAGTTATTTTTTTGGACAGAACTGGGAACAGTCGGTAATGTCCATTTACTTCAAACTCTTGAACTTAAATCAGAGCAAAACAGTCTCGGTACATATACAACAAGCCAAAGTGGTGCAACAGGGAGGACAGCTGGGGCATTCGGACAATCCACAGTCCAAGTTATCTGTGCGATTCCCACTTTCGTCAAACTCTCTCTCTACCAGTGAACATTCACTCTGCTGTCTCTTCGTCCTTTCGATTTGAAGAGGTTCCTTTCACTCCCAGTGCTCACCAAAAGCACCAAGGATTCCTGTGGTGGTTAGCTCCAGGCTAAGCACTCAGCCTCCTCCATGCTCCACACACAGACCGACTCGTCTGGTATGTGGGTATCAGGCTGACTACCTAGACTCTCTGGATTCCCCTGTATTGCATTCTTGCAAACACATATATAAAACATAGTCACATGACTCACAAAACATTACATTTTTCATACAAGACAGGACATACCAGACATTAACCCATTCAGTCCTGCAGCCATCTAATACACATAAATCTGATGCATTCTACAAACAAGACACTGACCATGCAGTGACACGAGACAGATATCGAGGGGCCCTATTAACTCTGGGCCACTATACTGGTACTTTTAAAAAAGATTCTGAATCTCAGAGGAAGCAGTTTGGAGGAAAATTGTGAGTCTTATGGTGGATGGTAGAGTAGACTGAGCTACTGTCCATTAGCTAAAGTGTGAAGAAATAGCACAACAAGCCTATTTGTAAGAATGGTTTCTTGGGGTGTAAATAATGTATGTTTTTAATAATCCAGGTCCTTATAAATCCCTGGGGTAGTGAACTTTGATGGCATAGATAAGATCCAAAACTAAAAGCTAAAACTACAGTCTTCAGTATTGACCAAAATCTGTGCACAGTCATCATCTGCACATCTGAAATGTTAAAGGACATACAGAAGGGAACCTTAGAAGAGCTTATATCAAGAAAATATTCAGCATCTATGGAGAAGACAATTACAATGTTTAAAGGGGTTGTCCCGCGCCGAAACGGGTTTTTTTTTTCAATAGCCCCCCCGTTCGGCGCGAGACAAACCCAATGCATGTGTTGAAAAAACAAATCGGATAGTACTTACCCGAATCCCCGCGCTCCGGTGACTTCTTACTTACCTTGCGAAGATGGCCGCCGGGATCTTCACCCTCGGTGGACCGCAGGTCTTCTGTGCGGTCCATTGCCGATTCCAGCCTCCTGATTGGCTGGAATCGGCACACGTGCCGGGGCGGAGCTACGAGGAGCAGCTCTCCAGCACGAGCGCCCCATTCAGAAGGGAGAAGACCGGACTGCGCAAGCGCGTCTAATCGGGCGATTAGACGCTGAAAATTAGACGGCACCATGGAGACGGGGACGCCAGCAACGGAACAGGTAAGTGAATAACTTCTGTATGGCTCATAATTAATGCACAATGTACATTACAAAGTGCATTAATATGGCCATACAGAAGTGTATACCCCAACTTTGTTTCGCGGGACAACCTCTTTAACTGTCTATTATGTGGCCAAAAATAATTGTCTTTTGTCAGATATTGAAGATTTTGTTTGATTACAATTGACTAAAGGTGCTGATATGAGGCTTACCCTTCACTCATGTCAGCACAAAGAAAGTAATTAAACATTGTGAGTGACTTTATAAAGAGACTTTCCAAAGCTTTAGTTAGGCAGGAAAAAGCTTTCAGTTTTGATAGATAAGTATACATCTCCTTCAGGAGCCTCCCTATTATTTATGCTAAATGCCACATTGAAGACAGCCAAGAAATGATTTTTTTTGGATTTGGTTTCTTTAGAAAACCAAAGGGCAGAAACAATTACTGATGCACTCCTAAAATGTTTAAATTCTCATAGCCTATCAAAGCAATACTTGAAAAAACAACCATGTACGTTTTCGCTTCAGATGGAGCCAGTGTCATGGTTGGGAAGATGTCTGGAATTATGGAATTACTGGAGGAAAAATGGAGTCAGAATTCTGGTATTGTTTAAATCACAGATTAGAACTGGCAGTTCGTGACGCTATCATAGACATGAATGCAGTAAACCATTATAAGGCTCAGATTTTGGACATTCAATGGTATCAAGAAGCTTTACGACAGTACAGGCTCTATGGAACAATTACCCTGCCTTTTCCAAACAATTTAAAGGCTTTCCAAGACGCAAGATGATTGGCAAGTGAGAGGTCAAAGTACATTGACCTTTGTGAATGTTTTGCGTCAATCACATTTTTAATCACTCTTGCTGTAATGTGCAGATGTTTACACAGCTAAACAAAACTTTTAACTCATTATGATAACTTTCTCTGCAGTTTGTTCACTCCTTCAATTACATTGCTAAGTTTTTTGTTATGTTATGATAACAGAACAGTAGCTTTTTTTAATGTCTTAATATAGCTTCTTTCAGATGCTATTGAATTCAATGAATGGCTGAACGCTGCCTGTGATTGGCTGAGTGCTGTGACCAATCAGAGGCAGCGCTTTCTAGAAGTGTGGAATTTTCCAGAAGACGACTGCTGGGGCCGGAGAGAAGAGCCGGACAGCTCTTCTAGGTGAGTTAATTATTGTTTTCCTTTTTTTACAGCTAGTGGTAATTTTTTTTAGGGAAGGGCTTATATTTCAAGCCCTTCCCCCGAAAATCATCACCACGGTGGCCTTCATCCCCTTGCTTTCAATGGGGCTGCAGCAATGCAGGCCCCATTGAAAGCAATGGAATAGCATTGCGGACCTTTGCCACAGCTGTGACAGAGCAGTTCTTCATCCCCGCAGGGATGAAGGAATCCCCTCCCATAGCTGTCACAGCTGTGTTAGGGGAGCACGATGTACTCACTATGTTTTCAATGGGGCTAGTGCTGCTGCCACTGGCCCCATTGAAAACAATGGGCAATAGCGCAGATTTTTCTTAGCGCTGCAAGGCTTCAGTGAAAACATTGTAAGTGAATATGAAACCATTGAAAATCATTGGTTTCATAATCATGCATTTGTAACATTTTCAATCCAGAAACATGGCCAGAAAATGCAGATTACACCACTGCAACTACCCTTTCCTATAGGCATGAAGTAAAAAATATATACTACTGGGTATTGGGCATGCCTATGTGCATTGTATGTCAGTGTATGCCTATACAGTGGCATATGTTGAAGACATTTGTTGGAGGTATATATTGCAAAATTCTTCCAACTTATTCTCAGAAGCTTACTGCAATATTGTGAATACACCCTGATTAGGGTAGATTGAAACATGCAGTTACCAGGGATGCAGCTATAGGGTGTGCAGAGGTATCAGTTGCATCAGAGCCTAATACCCCTCAGCCACATAAGAAGACTCCAGAATTATAAATGGCACATGATAGCATGGAGCTGTCTTACAGATTTTGCCTTGGAGACCAGGATCTTCAAGCTACAACTGTTGCATGTAGGGAACAGGTTCACTTTAAGAAGTGTAAGGCTAGGAAACATCTGATAGACAGTCTAGAGCTGTGTGCTCATGTAATAAATCAGAATATTTTTATGTTACAGCCTTACATTCCCGGTTTCACCTTGGCACACGTCGTGCTCTTTACCCAGTGCATACAATATTATAGGAAAACATGATTCATTGAATTCACTAGTGGCCTAATGTTGAATCACCGGACTCTTTTACTGGTAACATACATCATCTTGGCCCGAGCCTCAATCCAAAACAATGTGGGACCAGGAGTGCCTCAGTTCAGTGACTCAACATTTAATAGATTGTACTTGTGTGATCCCTGGATTCTTCTAAGCACATTTCAACTATGATCCAGTAGAGGGCACTAAAGTACTTTGAATTTAAAGAAATTCTGTTACTTTGAACAATTGTGTATTTTATATATTTACACTTTTTGTGTATTCTTTAACTTTTGCAAAAGATACCCAAATGTATACAATGTTACTTCTTGTTAGGTTGGTTTTACTTGTTTTAAATGTTACAACAAATAACTGGGACTTTGGTCTGTAGTTAATACGAATTCTTATATTGTAGCTTCCCAAGTAGTCCCCTCTACAGTTATTGCATTTTTCATTGTAGACAGCAATGAGCACAGTTGCCCTGCAGCATTGGGGTCGGGATTCAAATCTAATCAGGGGCAACACCACCCATTTCTAGGTGTTTTTGGATGACTGGATGATAGATAGATAGATAGATAGATAGATAGATAGATAGATAGATAGATAGATAGATAGATAGATAGATGTTAGATAGATGTTAGATAGATAGATAGATAGATAGATAGATATGAGATAGATAGATAGATATGAGATGGATAGAGAATAGATAGATGGATAGATATGAGAGAGATAGATATGATAGATATGAGATAGGTGGACAGATAGATAGATAGATAGATATGATAGATATGAGATGGATAGAGAATAGATAGATAGATGGATAGATATGAGATAGATAGAGAATAGAGATGAGCGAGTATACTTGCTAAAGGCAATTGCTGGAGTGAGCATTGCCTTTAGCGAGTATCTCCCCCGCTCGAGACTGCAGGTTCGGGTGCCGGCGCGGGGGAGCGGTGAGTTGCAGCAGTCAGCAGGAGGGAGCGGGGGGGAGAGAGGGAGAGAGAGATCTCCCATCCGTTCCTTCCCGCTCTCCCCCGCAGCTCCGTGCCCACTGCCGACACCCGAACCTGCAGTCTCGAGCGGGGGAGATACTCGCTAAAGGCAATGCTCGCTCGAGCAATTGCCTTTAGCGAGTATACTCGCTCATCTATAATAGAGAATAGATAGATGGATAGATATGAGATAGATAGATAGATATGAGAGAGAGATAGATATGAGATAGAGAGATAGATATGAGATAGATAGATAGATAGAGAGAGAGAGAGAGATGAGATAGATAGATAGATAGATAGATAGATAGATAGATAGATAGATAGATAGATAGATAGGAGATAGATAGATAGATATGAGATAGATAGATAGATAGATAGATAGATAGATAGATAGATAGATAGATAGATATGAGATAGATAGATAGATATGAGATAGATAGATAGATAGATAGATAGATAGATAGATAGATAGATAGATAGATAGATAGATAAATAACAAAATGTGTGATGCTAAGTGATCTTTGTACAGTGCTCCCAATATTATGGCAACAAGGATCTGAAAAACTGTGTAACAATATCGAGGACACTGTAATACCTGCCATTAGTGGTTTTTATCCAACTTTGTTTATATCTGTACAGATACATCTTAGATAGAGATATTTCTATGACATTATGGGACAATGCTTTTAGCTTTTTATTACTCACTCCTTTGAGTTGGTGCAGTAGGTCCTATCACACGGGATGAGTATTTGGTGCAGAAGCGCACAACAGCCACCTCAGTGATAACCACTCAGTTGTACACAGTAGCGATCATCAGTCAGTGAAGGGAGGCCGGGCGGACCAGAGATCATTCCAGCCTACCTGCCTCCGTTCACTGTAAACAGGCAGTCTTTCATAGATGAATGACTACCTGTTTACACAGTCCGATCGTCGCTAGATCTTAATGCTTGCACAATTCTAACAATAAACGAAATATCGTTCATCATTCAGAACATGCAGCATTTACACTGAACGATTATTGTTCAGATTGCCGCCATCCAGCCACAATGTGAATGATAGTCGTGCGGTGTAAAAGGGCCCGTATCGGAAGCTGCTTTTTCATGTATCTAATCAGCTTTTAACTTGAATTAGTGATTAAGTGTCTTACTCAGCACCTCTGTCACACACACTTACTAGAAGGTGAAAAGGGACAGTTAGTATCGCCAATCTCCAATTAATTTGTACACGGAGAAAAACTAAAATCTGTAAACCAAGCAATAATGCTCCAAAAATGACAATCTCTAAATGCCATCTATACCAGAGATCAGTGCGTAGAATAATTTGATAGAAGATACATACTCCACATATTTTTGTATTTCCTTTATTTGTGATCAAGCCGTATTTACACAGACAAGTGCAATATTAGTCCGAGAAACCTAAACCTATATTGCACTTGCAAACATGCAATTTTCTGATGTGCTTTGCAAGAAAATGCATTGCATCACATCTTTTCCCATGTGATTTTTAAGTGTGTGACAAATCACATGTTGATTCAACAGGAGAAAAAAAACATTGCATCGTATTTACATGAAAATCACAACTATATATATGATGCGATGTGACTTTTTTCGTTCACCATGTCCTCAGGCAGAGAGTCTCACTGCTCTTACAGTAAAGAACCCCCTTCTATGTCTGTGTAGTAACCTTCTTTCCTCTAGACGGAGAGGATTTAGAACCCCCCTCTGCTTTCTATCACTGACCAGTTACATACCCACTTACACACATTCTCACCCAGACCAAGCATTCTCATCTTATATACCAACCTTTTATGCGGCACAGTATCAAACGCTTTGGAAACGTCCAGATACACAAGATCCAATAAGTCTCCGCGGTCCAGCCTAGAACTTACCTCCTCATAGAAGCTGATCAGATTGGATTGACAGGAGTGATCTCTCACAAACCCATGCTGATATGAAGTTATACAGCTATTTTCCTTGGGGAATTCCAGATCACATCTCTTAGAAACCCTTCAAACATTCTACCCAGCTGACTTAGTATAAGGGATTTCTCATTCAAAATGACAAAGCACAGAACACTTTACAGCTGATTGGTCCCAGTAGTGGGAATCCCAGTGAATAGTGTCAGAGGAATACTTATGTGTGAAATGGATAGCTCCTTTCAGAACTGTCTGGATTCCCAACTATGCCACAAAACCTAATTATTGGGACAGGCAGGGGTGTCAGGAGGAATGATTGACCACCCATACTGCAGCATACAGAACAAGTACAAGTCTCTTTAATTTCAGCCTACATTTCTCTGTAGATCATAACATCAATAAGTTATTAAGAAACCCAAAAATTGAACACCTCTGGCTGCAAAACATCTTTTTCATTGGCTCCATTACAATATCAGAACCTTGAATGCAGGGAATGCCTTTGTTTTTTGGTTGACCAGTCCACCCATAGAGAATAGGTAATTGTACTTTGGAAAATAAAAAAGCTTGAGAAATGACCAACATATTGCTTAATGGCTAATTGAAAGTATATGGAAAAGTGGATTTCAGACTACCTGAAGGCCCTTTTACATGGGCTGACAGTCATTTCAGCAACTGCACAAGTGCTGTTGCCACCGCTAAGGTCATTAGTGCTCGTGCAGAGCATTCAAACTGAAAGTCCTGCTGGCCACGCGCTGGCTTCTTGTCTGCTTCTTGCTCCCCGCTCAGCACTTCCTAAGCCAGCGATCTAGCGAGTGCTAAGGAGGTTATTTAAACTGACAGAAAAGTCAGCTTAAACAACCGCTACTTGTAACAATTATTGCTCACTTTTGTCCGTTTTAACAAATTTTGAGCGATAATCATTGGGTGTAAATGGGATTTTAAACTCCAATAGAAAATGCAGACAGGCTGAAGTCACTGGTTATAGATGTATACTTATAGGCAGCCCAACCTGGATTCTATATGATTGGTGACTATTCACTTTTGGTATGCAATCCTATCGTTACTACCATAATCTGATGAGAAAGTCACCGCCTCCCATAAGATTGAGACTCAGAATGTAGAAATAAATGGTACATGCGCAACCTTCCAGAAAGAAAAGACACTCCACAAGAAGAAATGGTCAACTTCTCTTTTATTGAGTTGTGAGCCGGCAACAAAACGCATTTCGAGGCAGAGAGTCCTGTACTTGCTCTGCAGCACGGCTGGGCGCATGTCACACACAGCCCCTGTTGGTGTCTGCCCCCCACTCCTAAAAATACATAGTTAAGCAATTTTCAAGCCACTGCATCGAAACATGTTTTGTTCCTGGTTCGCAATTCAATAAAAATGGAGTTGAACCCTTTCTTCTTGTCCAAACACTTTTATTTCTGGAAGGTTGTTCCACACACCAGTTGTTTCCATATTCTGAGTCTTGCATTCCCTCACACTTACTTCCAGTGAGATATTCATCTAGTTGGCAGCACCTTCACCTAGTGTTCAGGTCTTATCTATTTGCCTCCAAGGTCCTATTGTAGCCTTCTTAGGCCTCAAGCACCACTAGTGATGCGTTGCTCCACCCATTTTCCGTGTTTCCTCACACCAGTCTTCCACAAGACCAACACACTCCTCTCCTGCTACTGTTACCATTCCAATGACCTGATTTGCTAAATCTTTTTGCATCTCCGTATTTCAATAATCACCTTCTTCATAAACTATCCCTTGATTATTTTGTGTTGTGTCTGAGCTAGACGCAAAGTACCACGTCTGGATTGGACACGATATTAAGTCCTAATAAATGTGGACAACACAAAATATTATATCACAAAATAAAAAAGGGGGGGGAACCGGAGATTCTGACTCAACCTACTTGTGCATGTAGACCTTATGTACTTGCTCTGATGAGGGTGACCTGATGTCAGGAACCTGGGGCAACCCTGACTCTCCCTAGTTGGAAACAAAGAATGTGGCTACACAAGTACATAAAAGCTAGATGTACACAAATACATAAACCAGGAGATAAGATATAACAACGCCCCAGATAAACTTGATAACCAAGCAGATTTATCTCAACAGAGACAAAGGACTAGACCATAACCTGACGAATTGCCCAGATGCTTTTTTCTAACCCTGACTACAGAGTTGCCCAGTTTAGACCTTCAGACAAAGAGAATAACAGGCATCCTCTGTGAGGAGGAGCCAGAATAAATGTGTAGAAACTAGAGCTGATTGGCTAGCTGGCCGACCAATAAATCCGCACACCAACAGAGAACAGTCTCCATCGGCATCAAGTGGCAAAATAAACTGAGCTTCTGCCAGCGTGAGAATTACGTGGGCAGGGGTGATGCTCTCACGTCACGCTGGTTCAGTTCCTTTGATATGGCCCATGAGCCGTGACAGTTTGCTGCTGACAAACTGAATGAGTCAAGGTCTTGTAAATTAGACAACTCGGTAGTCAGGGTTAGAAAGAAGCATCTGCTCTTCTTCAGGAAACAGTGCCATTTTCATCCACGAATCAATGATGGTATGGCAGCTCATCCTCAATGGCCCATGGACAAGTTTGACGCTGTTTCTCCTAAAAAGGCACAATCAATTCATGCCTGAAGATGTCTACAACTGAGTCAAGGCGAAATGGAGAGTACAATATTTGAGTCAATATTTTTGGGCTGCAATAGCAGACATGGTGCATGGATGATGGTGGCACTGTTAATCAGGGAAAAAAAATGCTCAACCCATTTAAGCTTGAAGAAACTTTGAACCTACAATAGTCAAGGTAATATGGGTAGAAGATATATTTGAGGCCCGTAGGCAATTTTACCTCACAACAAATCTGCTACTCCACTTTCGTGCTGCCTAATCTTGACTCTTTCAGCAGAGGAAAATCATGAGCTATTCAGCTATTCATTACACCTGCTGATCATTACTTTCAAGGGACAACCTTTTCCTCGCACATCATGTTTTTTCTTTAATTTCCTAGCCCACATACTTCTTTATCACTCTCAGCCATGAAAGTAAATTAAGAAGAAATGGCTTTTCTTTCAATTAAACCGGCAATGGCCCTGAGTGACTGCGTATAATTCTATTTAATGAAAAAAAATGAAAATCATTATTGCGCTGATTTCACCGGCCCCTCTGTCACGCAAACAGCAGGTTTCGTTAATGTGAACCTTGGACTTACTTAATTAGAAAATATTTAGTTCTGAAGCAGAAAAAAGGGAGAAAAAAACTTCGGATGTTAGATATTGCGGCTGATACATTTAATGGTATCTAATATAAGCTGCAGGCATCCTATGAAAAAAAAACATTTTCTCTAGCTTCACCCAGAACGAATTTTGAGGGGTAATTCAGCACACATCTTAACATCTGCTGCCCTGCAAGAGTCATTACTGTAATGGCAAATGACTATATAGATCATTAGCAAAGTGACACATGGGTGATAGGCCACTTGCTACCTGACATTATTCAGAAAGGCAGTAAATGCACAGCACTGACATAGTCTGCAGGTGGCATTTCTCATGTCGACACTTACTAGCTGTCATTTAGTTAGTTCTATCAGTATGTAAAATTGTTGCATATTGAAAGTTGTGTAAAATAGTAAAACAGAAATTACTAATACCTACTAGTACTGGTAATGAAAGATTTATTTTTAACTGATTTAAAGGTTTTCACAGCTAACTTGTCAGCTTCACTGTGTTGATTGGGACAAGGCCCGCAGGGTCATTTCATTATCATTAGAGGGCAGTATCAGCAGAATTATCTGCTCCTATGTTGCTGGAGATGGTAGGTGACACAAGTATCGGGATACAAAGTGGAAAATGGAATTACAAAAATATTAATTTTGTATAAACTCAAAAGAGAATTGGTTATGTGATTGTTTAGAACACAGTTGAGATAATATGGAAATTCTATGGATCCAGTTCGCAACACTGGATACTGCTAGCTACAACTAATAATGGCTCTTATATAAAATAGGTAGTTAAACGGTTATCAATTATAATATTAACAATGCACATTAAATACAGACAATACAGGAAGGAAGTGTTCTCCAATATGGCCACCTGATATTCCCTTGTAAGAGGGTTTGCCCAGATCAACATAGATGTAGCAGTTTAACAGATTTATTGAATGTGGGTGGCACAACTGTGCAGCATAGTTCTTAACTGGGGTTGGATAGCTCAACCTCTGCAAGATTTCCAATCAGGTCTGGTTGCCTCAAAGTGACTGTCGACTATGTTGCCTGCCCTGGCATGCCAATTTGGGCCTCTAAGGAGTTACTCTCTGCCACAGCCTGTTCTGCCTAGACGACAAGCACAGTTTGCATCTCCCAGGGATCCTCAGGTCTGCCAGACCACTGCACTCAGGACTATCTGACCTCCCACTGCTGTGAACGTGCAACTTACTTGTTGCAGGATCTCGGAGCTGAACCAAGATATAGTCCCAGGCTCAACAGGATTCTTACAGTTCAAGTCTGAGTTCACACAACTGAAAAATGTACAGGCATTCACTTAGGCTGCAAAATAACATGAACGTTGTAGTAATAACCTGAAGATGCAAACACTTGCCAAGTTGTAAATGATAACTCTTCAACATACTTTGATTCTTGACACTCATGTCTCACCACCCCATACACTTTGGGGTCTCCACAGGATGGAAGCCTTATAGTCATTCCCCAGGACAGAAGTTCTCATATCTGATAATCAAAGTCCAGTAGACTCTTCTCAGTTCTTAAGACCAATGTTCTCTCTGTTCATTAACCTCTTCTTTGCATCTGATCTCTCTTGCCCTCTAGCACATCTACTGGGGTTGGGTTGAGACTACTGCTGTCTAAGCATTTGTAACCAGTCCCTCTGACTGCATACATGGTAAGAGCTGCACATGTCTCACTTCGTGGTAAAGCCTTTTATGATATCCCTTTGCTCAACCTCACAATACTGCCCCAGCATCAGCCCCTGCTTAGGCAACAAGGTACACTGTAAATGTTTCGCAGTGACTTTGTTCACAGTGGCCCACCAAACACAATACCACAAAAGTGGTACGAACAGGGAAAGTCAAATACAATAAGGGTAATGTAACAATGCCGACTGTTCGCTAAACAGTGAAACTGGATATAGAAATCACAGGACTGCAAAACAACCAAATAATGTACAGTCAGACATCACAACAAAATATATGAAGCACATATCATTATTGTAGCCTACAAAACATATGGAAACTTATCATTAGATATACAGGGGGAGACGTACATGGTACCAGATGAGGGGAATGATGATGAATATTATGGCACTGACAGTGGAAATTGGATCAGATGATGGAACCAAAATAATAAGCAAAAACAAACACTGTCCCTATGCTAATGATGATGCATGTAACAGTTATGCTGCAGTAAAAAGAAGACGTATAGTGATGGGTCTTACCACTGCCATGAGGAGATCAGAAGGAGATGTAAATGTTGGTGAGGGACTCCATTTGAGAAGAAAGTGTATTTGAGTTGCTGGAGATATATAGAGTTCTGTCGCTTTAAGAGAGTTTATGTCAAGTTATTATGTGACGTTTAAGTACATAAACCCTCCTATGGAGAATATTACTGGTTTTCCAGCAGGTTTTAAGTCAAGTTATTTTTATTAAAAAAATCGTGTCACCTCTGTCTTCGTCTGCCATCACTGCACCATCCCATAACACAGGCACATACCACCCGCCCATTACACTACAGTTACATCATTTTTTAAAGAGAAGTTTGCAAATACCAACTCCTCTCTAGTGAGGTAGGTTGAATATACCCAGTGCAGTGATCCAGGTGTGGAAACAACTACCCCAACCACAACTTAGAAGTGTTAGAATAACGATGACACATGAGGTGACCTCAGGCTACACCAAATGTTAATATTCAAGCAAACTTGACACAGATGAAGGACCAGCTCTAAAATTAAATAATGTGAATGATCACAGCAAAGTGAGTGGGAGAGGGGGAAGCGCTATGTGGAGATAAAGACCTGTTGTACGTAACATTTCAGAGGACATGGTAGTTTTAATGACCTATAGGATGTACTGTACAATGCACAGACAGAAAGCACTGTAGTCAAACAATTTGCATGGTAGTCAATCTGGTCATGAAAGTAATTACAGCTGTAGGGGGACTACCCTGTTGGGATATGTGAAAAATGCATAGCTAATAGTTATAGCTGACAAATTTATAAAAGCTAATGGAAAACATGATGTCACAGTGACATCTAGTAGCAAGTTTGTGTAACAACACCCTGTGTTGCTTCGGCTTAGGCAATTATTGCCCTTCGTGGTCAGGTCACCAGCTTGAAGAGAGCTGGGATGATAGATGGAAGTGTGCCCCAACAGGACTAGCAATACTATAAACTAAGTGAGGAGACTCAAATGGCCACGCACGCTCCTCTGGGTAATATGCAAATAAGGGAGATGGAATAAATCCTCCACAGCGCCACCTATTGAAAGGCAGCATTCCTTCGAGTCAAAGTGGGACTTTTTATACAAGTCTTGTTACAATGACTGGGAATCAAAAGCAAAGCCAGACTCCAAGACTTGTATAAAAAGTCCCACTTTGACTCGAAGGAATGCTGCCTTTCAATAGGTGGCGCTGTGGAGGATTTATTCCATCTCCCTTATTTGCATATTACCCAGAGGAGCGTGCGTGGCCATTTGAGTCTCCTCACTTAGTTTATAGTATTGCTCTCCCTAAGGAGAAAAGAGCGTTTCTGACCCCTGTCCCAGGCCTCTCACTAGCAAAAGCCAGACTCCTACTGTACACTGATGATGGGCAATAACCCGGAAACAGCTGTATGTACATGGAGTCTGGCTTTGCTTTTGATTCCCAGTCATTGTAACAAGACTTGTATAAAAAGTCCCACTTTGACTCGAAGGAATGCTGCCTTTCAATAGGTGGCGCTGTGGAGGATTTATTCCATCTCCCTTACCAACAGGACTAGTGATGCAGTGAGTTTTGTGGTGCAGAGGGATTGAGTGAAGGCCCAGCAAGCCTACCCTGCTGGAAGAATGAGATGGCTAAGGATGTGGAGAGAGAGACACCGAGTGCAGAGGAGAGATGTGCTGTAGGGGAGCCCAAAGCAGGGGGTTGTCTGTGTCTTCAGTGATGTTAGGTCAGTGCAGCTGGAGAGGGAGGAAAGAAGCCTCTGAGACATACCTTTGGTCTTGAGCAACTGCAATTGCAACAGAGGACAACTAAAACTACAGGCGTAAGTAAAGACTGGTCTGTAGGACAAGACACACTGAAGAACTGCTCAGACTGAACCTTAGCTTCTAAGTGGTTGACCACTGTCACTTTGAGCCTGGAACAATTACTGCTTTCATCTAATGGAGAGCATAACAGGACCAGCAATCAGCTGATGATCAGGGGAATGCTTGTTCGTCAGCTGATCATTCAGTTTCAGTGAGCATAAAAATGTTTTCTGATGGACTATACCTTACCTGTGTGTAGAAGGAAATATACAGCCAGTCTATAGGGACAGATGATCAGAATTACCATTATTCGTTGCCATAAGCTGATTCTTGGCCCAAAGGAAATGAGCGCCAATTCATATAATTTGATTAAAACAAGAACTTGGTCAGTATTGAAGGTCTGTTATATACACTGAAACTGAACGATCAGCCAACAAACATCAACTGAACGTTGGTCATTTTACATGGCCCAATTGCTGGATGAATCAATGTCTGGACGAATGTTAGAGCCCTTATGGTAAAAATATCATAAGAGTTCATTTAAGGACAAAACAGGCAATGCTTACTTACCATTTATTTCCTTCACTGTTGGTTGCTTAGATTTTTCTAGCTCTGTTTAATTGGGACAGTATTGTGTCATCAGAGTCTAATGTAGTTATGTATCCACCTCCTGACTCATTAGAGGCTCACGGTGCTGCCGTTTACCTAACTCATACTTTATACTGCAGCTCTGCTTTTCTACTGTAAATCGGCTGCTGTGTATAAGCACAAGCCCACCACAAGTGTAGCAGAATGATTATGAACTACAAGCGGAAGAGAAGATCTCCTACTGGGAATTTTTAGATATAAGAACCGTTGTCCAATGACCTTCTATTGTTTTGTCTTACCATCGGTTAGTAGGGAAGGGTTATTCATTACAAAATAGTTTTAATTTTACAGTCATATATATTTCGAGAAAGTGTATACTTTGGGGATGTGGGGATGTCATAAATCATTCATAAGACCAGGACAGACTTACTATACCATAATATTTACTCAGTTTTTTTATATGAATTTTCAATGAAAATTGACACAAAAATAACAATATTTCACTTTTTCGCCAGCAGATAATACAGTATTCTCTAAACTTAACTGATATGTTAGCTGTTAAACATAAGTAAGAATAACACTGCAATCTATTTATTTAGATTAGGAATAACTTCACAGTGTGGGATCATGGCCCAATCGACCTGCCAAGTTATTTCCAATGATTTTTAGCTCTCTACTGCAGTAAATTTACAATGTACGCTACATGTACAAAACTCTCATCCACGTCAGAGTGTTTTTAAAATATTTTTTATTGCATATCTCATTTACCCAATGTACCTATTCAGTGTTCTAAAATTTCAGAGCCTATATGAGTTTATGTTATAAGTTTCATGGATTAATTTTCTTAAAAAGTGTCAGACATGTCCTCAATTAAAAATCAACACCTTAACAACCAGAGTGTTTTGGTCTGAAATGACCAGATACCTATCAGCAAATTTGCCCATGTAGTTGTTTAACAGTGTTAACATTTTTTATTTCTTAAGGTGCTAAAATTATTTTTTCCTGACTGCCTAGACCTGTTTTATAGAAAAATATGTAATAAAGAGTAAAAGGAGAAGAAACACGGAGCATTTGTTTAAACATTTATGGCTCTTTGTCTTTCAAATTTGCAAATTTTCACTAAAATTAAGTGTAGAATGGGCTCCTTATTTTGATTTGTTCATTTTGATATATAATATGTATAGTCGGGGGTGATCAGGCAGGTAAGGCAGTGATTTGGTATGACGCAGACAGTGTGTGTGGTTCTGCACTTTATTTGTACTTTTTTAAAACGTATTTTTATGTATTTTTTGCACAATAATTTAACTATAGGTTATAAAAGATCTCTGTGAGACATTCAAATGTAATATATTTTTTTTTATTTTACCAATTTCCGCTTTAACCGAGACACCCAGAGGAGCTGCAGTTACAAAGGAAAACAGGGGCCTTATAGTGGCTTTTATCATTGGAAGAGCTAATCCTGGTCTGTTACGATCCAGATGCTCTGCCATGCTGAAGGGAGTGCATGGCATCACTGATCACCAGGTCCAATAAAGGCATGGCGACTACCTCTCTTCACCACACAATGCTCCATGAGTACCAGGTAAGCTATAATAAATGACAGAAGTAATTACAAATTAGCTTTACAATGGTGTGAGTTTAAGGCTACCTTCAAGTTCATGGTAAAGATTTCACTACATGTACAGAATGTATAGCTAACTTACCTAGCGCTCTTTTTTTAGTGTTGCTGTTGTGGTTCATCCCTAGTCCCATATTCAAGTATGTAAAATGGCCCTGAGATTCTCAGACTACCCTATGCACAATGTGTTTTTGTAAAGGGGGAGAGAGCATTGTCCCCGTGCTCCCCCTTACAAGGATTGAGCAGCAGCCACTGGGACCGTGCCCCAAGTGAATGCCAATTCTTAGCTCTGCCGCTTTTTCCGTCGGAGACTAAATCTGAAAGGTAGAGAGCTCCTACTAGGGTGATACAGTTCCAGTTGTCGAGGTGCACCAGGCCCCAGAAATTATTCTCTATCATGCTATTACCCAGGCAAGAGGTAGGTTAAACAAGGCTCTATCTTCCCCCAGAATGGAGTAGCACATCACCATGCCTTCCTCCATATGGAATAATAGGGATAATTTCTGCCTTTATATGGCCTATGTTATAGAGAGTTCAGGAACTCTCTGGAGAGATATAAAAAGGTCTTGACCTACATCACGGAAGAAGGAACAGTAGAGTAGCACCAGAATGAGTGGTGCAGAGTTCAGAGAGTAGCAGTACAGGAAATAGCAAGAGGATAGTCTGTACATTGAGGAGAGAGTGTAGAGGCCTGTGCCCATTACGGAGGTGCTGCAGGGACTTGGTGAGAGAGAGCAAGGACTTTTTTGAGCAATGGCTGTAGGATCTCTTAGACCTCACATTGAAGTGCTGAAGGCTGCCTGTATTTGCTCAGGAATCTTTAGAAGACGAGCAGCTTCTGCAAGAGTAAGAGAACCAGAGATCTGTGGAATCATTTGTTCCATCTGCCCCATCATGGAAAAAGTGTTGGGATTCTTCGGGACCATATTCTAAGACAGCGGGATAGTGATCAGGAGTACTCCTGCACTGGTGCCGTAAGTGAGTGAGGCCTTGGAAAACATCAAACAATGTGTGCACTTAAAGTAACTGTGTATAGACTTAGCTGGCCTACTAGTAGGAATTCAGGGTTTATGCTTTAACTTTAGGATTGAGAATCAAGCAGAGTTATATGGCTATATCTGCTAGCTGGAATTGACTTAGGACCACAGAACACTTCATTAAAGTACTTCTGTTACAAATTTCTATGAGAAATATGATTACTTGAATTTAGAACTTTGAGCATTATGGTTTAGTTTGTTACTCTTCTGTACTGTGGTATAATTAAATTCTTCTCTTGTGTGATATTTATTGTAATAGTCTCTTATTTTGGTTGTGAATGATATACACTGTTATTATATGCAAATGATTTGTGATATTAGTATTTATATGCTTGAAAAAGGCTCCACTGGTAAAGAGCTGAAACGCGTTGCAGTCTGGGGCCTCATCAAGAGGCCTCATTTTATAGTTGTGCACTCTTGTCAATAATACACTGGATATTTATCCCTTGAAGAAGACTTGGATTCTATGCATCACTTTTGCTGACAGGCGATCCTGGATGTCCAGAGGGGAGTGTACATTCAGCGGTGCTGTCTACTCTCCCCTCTTCTGAGTGAGTAACCTTTGAACCCCTTGACTATCAATTTGAGTGCATTGTCTTTTTTCTGTTCACTCATTGTTTTACCCCCACCTGCGGATGGGGAGTTCTTTTTCTTATATGCAGCTCTCCACCTTGTTGGATTAAGGGAGGATCCTGAGATAGCACTCTTGAGTCCTCACATGTTACAAAGGTGCTATCCTTACCATCTTCCACTTATTATATGCAAATGGTTACTGTTACTAGATTTAGGGCCCATTTACACGGAGCAGTGACCGCTCAAAAATTGCTCAAACAACAGTTTGAGTGACAGTTTTGAGCAATCATCTTTGCATAACTCTAAGCGGCTAACTAACTACTTCAGAGTTATGCAGGCGGAGCAGGATACCACTGTGATGGCTCTGAGAACAAAGCAGCTGTTTTGAATATGCAAACAGCTGCATTGTTCTTGGAGCTTTCAGCTGGTGTCCCACTGAGAACTGCCAGTGGGATATCAGCTGAAAGAATGCTATCAGCACCGCCCGCTGAGATATCAGCAAGCATCACTAATAAGGCTCATCGCTGGCTAGAAATGAGCAATGAACAAATAGTGAACGAACAGTGCACGATGCCTGCATTGGGCCAAGGCGGCTTTTGAGCGAATTTTGAGCGATAATCGTTGTGTCTAAATGGGCCTTTAGTTAGACGAGAAATAGAATTAATCACAGTTTATGCCATGGTAATATATCATATGTGTCTGCACCATCCTCATATGGCCTAATCTCATCTTGTTTCAGATTATTAATACAAATAAACATTTTTATTTTTGTATCTTTTGTAACCATGCATATCTAGTATCTTGTGGCACACAACCATACTATTGACACTCCCTCCTACCCCTAGGGCAAGGGACCTGCAGGGGAAGAAAGAGAATGGACATACTTCTGATGTTATCAGTGCTGCAGCGGTCCAGT
Source organism: Eleutherodactylus coqui (assembly GCF_035609145.1). Classification (NCBI taxonomy): domain Eukaryota; kingdom Metazoa; phylum Chordata; class Amphibia; order Anura; family Eleutherodactylidae; genus Eleutherodactylus; species Eleutherodactylus coqui. Next base: position 109,630,021 of record NC_089842.1, on the reverse strand, counting down.
GAGAGCAGAGGGAAGTGTCTCAGACTATTGAAGCACATTGTGCTTAGGGTAGTCTGAGAATCTAACAGCCATGTTAGATGCATTAATAGGGTGCACCTAGTAAATTATAATGCAGCAGCAACATGTAAAAAGGAATGTTTAATTCAGCTTGCATAGTGAAATTTTTACTGTGACCTGGAGCATTGCTTTAAAGCCCAAGACCATGCACATTACTGTTATGGCATGTGGTTCTTAACAATGTAAACCAAATGTACAATCAAACTATTTAAAAAAATAATATTTATAGAAAAAGAAAGTAAAAAAATTAAACCATTTTTTATATTAAAAAACTAAATGGAAATATTGATGCTTTGGTTACTATTATTGTATTATTACAGCATAGATAATGAATTACATGTTAAAGCTCTAAAGATCCTAAGTAAGAGATGGAGTACAGTCCTTCCCCCAAAGACTAGGTAGTGGTATGGGAGCTGTATACAGAGTTGCTATCTTGCCTTATTTAGGCCTCCAGCAATACAACAGTCCTGTCATTAAATCCCCTACCTTTAAAGATATTGAATTGCTTACTCCAACATATAATGATCATATGATAACTCTGCTGACCAAGACCCACTCTATGCTGAAAAGTGATATGCAGAAGATAGGAAATGTCAGCTTATTGCTTATGCTCCAGCCACTTGGTGAAAACTGAAATAATTCAGGATTTATGTATATGGATAGCCACATAAACCAATGAAAAGTCATTTTCTGATTATATATTTCTATTTAAAATTAAGTAATCTATTTTTATATTATAGGACAAATAATTGAAATTTTTTATTGTGTCTACCATGCATATTGGGCTATTTTTAAGAGATTATACCTCTGGGAATTTTACTAAGTATGTGCTATTAAACTCACAGGGGACACATCTGCATGAATTGTGGAATTTTTAGTAGTGAGAGAAGATCAGTTTTCACAGGGTTCTGCTGCTACTTTTTTATATTAAATACTTCCTATAAATGCCTAAGCTGCTTCAGATACAATTTCACAAGCACTACTGGAAAACTCCACTTCATTCATGGAGGACTTCATTGGGAAATTAAAGCAGGAATCTTTTAATAAAGTGAATCTACTACTGGCTGAACGGAACGGGTGTGTTTTTGATATTCTTGCTTCCTAAAACCGAATAAAGTCAATTAAATATAATACATTTCTCATGTCTTCCCTTTGAAACCCCCTGCTAGAGTTAAGCAGAACTAATGCACTGTAAATAATAGTTATCTCTTCTTCCTCCTTAGGTATAATTTAGAAAACTCCCTTCAATGTCCAATCAGATTAAATTAATTCAAAAATATTTGCTTAATTGATTAAATCTGATGATGGAGTCGGGTATAATGTGATTATGCTTTATAGATTTAGACCTAGGTAAAAAAAAAAAGAATCTAAAAAAGGCTGTTAAAAAGTCTGTAACTTGTATAGGCTCTACGCCATCAATATTAGATTGTTTGGTTATTTTTGATTATTTTTTGCTACTATTAAGATAAAAGTAAAATTTTAATAATGTAGAAAAATTCTCAATAGAAAGGTTTTCAACAGCATTTTTTTATCCTTCAACTTATCTCTTGTTAAATAGCAGATATGGATTTGCTTAAAATGGATACAACACAATTTTTGTCTATGTCCTATGCAGTGATGCATGAGCAATGGGACACATTAAAACAAAACAAGAATCAGCGCCTTACTCGCACAAAACGATTTTAAAAGGATGTGAGATACTTTTATGTACTCACCTGGTGCACGGCCAAAGCTCCTGTTCAGGAGATTGACCGGCACCTTATATCCGAGTTTGCTTGTAGCGTCCCTGGAGTCCCGAATCCAGATCACCGGAGAGCGTCTTTGGGGTTAACAGCCGTGACCGGCTGTTTGTGCAACAACTTGTATTTAAATAGAAAAATTTCCCCCGCGCTCATGGGTTCCAGCAGAGATGAAGGACACAGTGTCCATAAATAACTTTAAATAATTTATTGGTTCCTTTGCTACGCGTTTCTGCGGGCTTACCCGCTCTCTTCAGGCATAATCATTTAACTTCACCCTTGGAAAATTTAAAGGGACTATATCACCATTTTTTATACTAATTAAAACTAGATGGTGAAAATTTTTCAGTTTTCCAACCAGTTTTTATTTTCTGACTATTGAATTTTTTTTATTCCCTTTGTCTGTACATGACTAAGGGGCAGCCATCTTTACTGAGCTGCATTTAACAGCATTTAGAGATATCCTTTTCAGCAACTTCATGAGCTGCAGGGGTAGGAGGGGACCTATTCACTTTGTATAGGAGACTGTTCTAGACATCCATTGTGCACCATACAGGGGTAATTTTGCAGTGATGGGAGAGTAGATAGTCACAGCTTATACCTGTTGTGAAGGTAAATCCCGTGTTATCTACATAGAGGAGATTACCTCTCAGTGTAATCCTGCCTGTGATGTTAGTGAGATGACTGCTGAAAAGTTTTCTTTACAAAACAGGAAGTATCAGACTATTATTACGCTCTGGGGTCAGTATAAAAAATGTAGGATTTTAGGATTAAAAAAAAAACATATAGATTGTGACGGAAAATAAAAAAAAATCCCTCCAAATTTTTAAGAAACACGTAACACAAAAATATGATTTATATAATTGGTATAAGTGGACTCCTGATTGTCCAGAAAAGAAAATTTTGACACATTTGATTTAAATATCGTTGTTGGTGCCCAGCTATAAGCAGTTACCAGAGGCCTCTGGCTGCCACTTTTCTCCCTCTGCCCACTGAAATAAATATGCACAATAAGTGCTTAGTCACACAGGCGCATCCAGGCGCCGATGCGCCCATCTTCCTGCAGGATAAGACGGCCACAATGTTGGTGCGGAGAAAGAACACATGACCGGCTCCATTGCCGGTCATGTGTTTTTTCTTCTGGCGCTGCGGAGAGTTGTCCGTACCTGCAGTACGTTCGTCTTCTTCATGCAGGAAGACGGGTGCATCGGCGCCCGGATGCGCTCATGTGACTAAGCCCTAAATCATGTTTATGGGTAAGTCAGCAGGGAAAATTACTGTATTTTTAAATACATTCAGCAATCATCACAAATTAAAAATGTATTAAAACCTTTTACCAGGGTTGGCATAATGCATTGTAGTGGTCTAGGTAGATGTAAGTGAACAAGTAAATGGGCACGTTCCTAAGTCAAGTATCTAGTGTCCAATAGTTTTCTCGTCTCCTCAGGCTAGAGCCTTGTCTCTGCCCCAGTCACTAGTTTACAACTAGACAAGCAGAACCTAAGAGTGCAGAGATCCTGATTTACAGACAGTAAGGGAAATATGCATGGTCACTAACACATATGTACAGTCAGGTAACAAGCACACACATACAGCATATACACACACTTAGCCTCATAGATACTATACTTGCCTACTGTAGAGTGGTGACATCATTCTGAAAAGAATTATGATAAGCACCGCCCAACCATTTTCCAACCCATTCCTTCCATTTTTAATTGGCCAAAGCCCCAAAGACTGCTAGTTTACTGTGTTACAATCAAGAGTAGTGCATACATCGCCCTGTAATTAATAAGTCTTCAGATCATATCTAAAAATAAAGCTCCCAAAATAAAATATAATCCCTAACATAAATACAGACCCCAAATATTAACCCTTTCCAATCTAGTGTTTGACGTCTGAAGCCTGTACAGCTCTAATGTCGGAAGACGTCTGGCAGGGTATTCTTACTGTATATTAGTGGCCGCTCTGTTGTCAGGGGCCTCTCCAGCATGTCCCATACCGCAGTACTGGCTCTAGCCAGCAGACGGCGCCATTGTATAATGGCAGAAAGAAAAGCCCCCTAGAAAATCCTGAATCCCAAATTGGATTGCAAAGGGTTAAAGGGGATGTACCAAGATTGCAAGTTATTCCCTATCAATGGGATAGGGAATAACTTGCTGATTGATTGGTGTCGCCAGAATAGGTGTTGCCGAACTCCAGGACGGGACTTCTGTGTCCTGTTCTGCCTGTCACTGCCTGGTTGCTTTTTCCCTGCAGTGATTTCAGCATGAAGAGAGCGTTGGCCAAGCATGCACTATCAGTGCTCCATTAACTTTAATAGGACTGACGGAAGTAAGTGCCGCTCGGGCAGATTTCCTAAATAAATATAGACCCTAGAATTAAAATACTCCATACTTCACTGAAGACCCAGAATACAGACCACTTAATACATGCAGAGCCTAGAATAAATACGTACCTCAAATAAGTTGGAGAAAGCATACCAATTAAAATATACTTTATATTGTATCAGGGTTTCAAAACAAATACCGTGAGTGTAGTAACATTTCGGACATTCGGTCCGGCTTGACATTCCAAAAGTTATCATATATGCCAGAGAAATGAAACCCACATCTGCTGTACAGGGAATCATTGCACGTTGTAGTTTTATTGTGGTTTTGACGTTTGCTGAATAGCTGCCTGTTTACATGGGTTGAGAGTTGCTTGCTTTTTAGTTCAGCTATTCCAGAAACACCTCTTCCAGTTCCCTCACCTACCAGGATGGCTGACTGTTCCTAATTCCCAGAGATGTATCGCAGACACATCGCCACTGTGTGAACTGAGGAAGTGTTTGTAAATGTTTGAAGAGTTCTGAGCCTGTTGATTAAGAAAAAAAACATACAATGCACTTATATTATATTCTTCTCATAGCTGAAACAGCCAGGATTAGACATAACACCAATCCTGGCCACTAACCACTTACATGCTGCGGTCAATACCGACTGTGTCATGCAAGTGGTTAAAAGAGGAAGGGAGCTCCCTCTGTCATATAATTGGTCCTCCATGATTGACTTGCCTCTGGCCTGTCATGGTTTATACCAAGCAATAAAGTTAACACAGAAGTATTGCAGTGTATTATCTGAGTGATCACAGGATCACATGTTCAAGTTCCCTATAGGAACATAAGAATTGTAAAAAATAAAATAAAAATGGTCAAAAAAGTATCAAAGTAAAAAAGAAAAAATATTATGCATTAAGTGTTGTTGTATCTGTAACAATCTGTACAGTAAATTGATTGCAGCTTTTATCCGTCATGGCGAACACTGTAAAAAAAAATCTAAATGCTGTTTTTTTTATCAGTTTTGCCTCCAAAAAAAACTATAAAGGTGATCAAAAACACCATATGTATGCCAAAATGGTACTAATGAAAATCACAGCTCGTAAGAACTATTTTAAGGCAAGATTAATGAAGATGAACAAAAAAAAAAAAAGAAAAAGACGGAAAATTAATGAAGGAAAAGATTCTTTTACTTTCTTCATTTTCCTTATTTTTCATTCCTTACGCTTCTTCTCCTTTTTCTTCCTTTCTACTTCTTTTAGTGCGTTTAGCTGAGACAAACTGCCCGAGGTTTGTTCAACTATTTCAGTTCACTCAACACTATGCCCAAGTAACAGAGCTAAGGTCTTTGGTTTCCAAGCCAAACATCAAAGACTTGTAGGTGTTGAACCACTTTGAGGATTGTAGTGAAGACCCTTGAATATGACAGACACATATGTGATAGAGTGTCCTATAATTCAGCCATGCAGACCAAGACAACTTACTCGTGGAATCCGCATGTTCTACCTGAAAGGGAAAAGATATTCTAGAACATCCCAGTGAAAACTGAGTCCAAAATAAGTGTAATCTCTGTACAGTGCTTTGGAATATGTTGGCATCATGTTAAAGAAGAGAGTCCATCACTAAAGTGCAATTTGCATTGTGTCAAGTGTAGCAATGAACATTTGTTTACCTATTAGCTAAGAGTGGCTTAACCCCTTCAAGACCAAGCCCATTTATGCCTTAATGACAAGACTAAATTTTGGAAATCTGGCATGTTTTAAAAGAATAACTTTGTAAAGGTCTTATACATCCAAGTAATGCTAATTTTTTTTCACATATCCTACGGTACTTTTTTTTAGGTGGTAAAAGTACGCTGATACGATTTGTGTATGCTTATTAAACATGCCAAAATCGAGGGAACATTTTTACTTTTTTTTTCATTTTTTAAACTTCTGTATGACAAATATGTACATTTAAACTATACTATTTATCAGACATATATATCTCCTCTTGTTTACCTTATTTTGGAAGCAAATTTGAAAAATTTCTCACGTTTCTGAGCAATTTAGGAGAATAACAAATTTAAATAAAATTTTTGAAAATCTGAATATTGTTTTTCATATTCATTTATATTTAGTTTATAATGTATATACAGGTATTGATTAATTGATGTAATAACTAATTTATGTAATAAAATAATGTATACCAGCTGAGCGCTCCGTGAACACAGCAGGAGCATGCAGAAGACAGCGCTCCAGCTGTGTTCTGCATACCCGGCTTGGAGCGCTCAGCAGCATACCAGCTGAGCGCTTCGAGAACACAGCAGCTGTATACAGAAGACAGCACTCCAGCTTCATTTACGCACTAATAAGCTCTAATTAGCTACTTAAGAGCTTATGCAAAGTGAACGCTCAAAACTATTACTCAAAATGCCGTTTGAGCAAATTTTGAGCAATCATCTTGCGATGTAAATGCACACAATGATTATCACTCAAAAGATTACCTTTGAGCGACTTTTGAGCGATAATCTTGTGTCTAAATGGGCTTTTACAGTTTGGGTAAAATCAGCTGCAGATCTGCACCAAAATTCGCTCCAAGTGAGTGTACCATAGCCCGCAAATAGTGAGGCTGCATGGGGGAGAGAGAGAGAGAATGAGACACAGGGAGAGACACAGAGAGAGAGAGACACACACACACATGGCAGACAGAGAGAGACACAGACACACACGGCAGACAGACAGAGAGACACACACACATGGCAGACAGAGAGAGACAGAGAGAAAGATACACACACGGCAGACAGAGAGGGGGAGAGAGAGACACACATCGTAGACAGAGAGAGAGAGACACATGGCAGACAGAAAAAGAGAGAAACACACTTGGCAGACAGAAACGCACACTCAGAGAGAGAAAGAAAGATACAAAGAGAGAGACACACACACGGCAGACAGAGACACACACAAAGATGGAGTGAGAGACATGGCAAACAGAGACACAGAGAAAGGGAGAGACAGAGAGAGACATATAGAGAGAAAGAGACACACAACAGACAGAGAGACACACACGGTAAACAGACACACACAGAAACTCACAGAGAGAGAGACACACACACAGATACAGAGGAAGAGAGGCAGAGAGAGAGAGAGACACACACACAGCAGACAGAGACACAAAGAGAGAGACACACACACTAGGCAGACAGAGAGAGGGGGAGAGAGACACACACATGGCAGACAGAGACACGCAAAGATAGAGAGACACAAAGAGAAACACAGCAGACAGAGGCACAAACTCAGAGAGATAGAGACACACACATGGCAGACAGAGAGAAAGAGACACACATGGCAGCCAGAGACACAGAGAGAGAGAGAGAGAGAGAGACACAGAGACACACACACTCAGAGAGAGAGACACAGATATATATAGAGAGAGACACACGCGGCAGACAGACACACACAGAAATAGAGAGATATGGCAGACAGAGAGAGACATACAGAGAGAGACACACACACAGCAGAGAAACATAGCAGACACACAGCGAGAGACACACACACACACAAAGCAGACAGAGACACATGCAGAGAGAAACTCACACAGAGAGAGAGACATAAACAACAGAGAGAGACACACACTGGGAGACACAGAGAGAGACACACACAGAGACACAGAGAGACAGAGAGTGAGAGACACAGAGAGAGACACACACACATGAAAAACAGAGACCGAAAGAGAGACACACACATACATGCACATCAGACAGAGAGAGACACACACACAGCACACAGAGACACACACAGAGTGAGAGACACAGAGAGAGACAGAGAGAGACACACACAACAGACAAAGACACAGAGAGAGACACACACAGAGAGATACAGACATGGCAGACAGAGAGAGAGACACACACACAAGAGACAAACAGCACACACAAGAGACAAAGAGACACCCACAGCAGAGAGAGGGAGAGAGAGACACACACATGGCAGACAGAGACAGAGAGAGAGAGAGAGAGACACATGCATGGCAGAAAGAGAAACAGACTCAGAGAGAAACACACAGAACTAAAGAGAGACACACACAGAGATAGAGAGAGACACACATGGCAGACAGAGACACACAGAGATAGAGAGAGACAGAGACAGAGAGAGAGATATGGCTGACAGAGACACAGGGAGAGACATACAGAGAGAGACACACACATGGCAGAAAAAGACATACATATTTAGAGAGACACACAGAAATAAAGAGAGACACACAGAGATAGAGAGAGACACGCATGACAGACAGAGACACACACAGAGATAGAGAGAGACATGGCAGACAGAGCCACAGAGAGAGACACACACAGAGACATACAGAGAGAGACACACACTGTAGAGACACACAGCGAGAGAGTGACACACACAAAGTGGACAGAGACACACAGAGAGAGAGAGACATACACAGCAGACAGAAACACAAAGAGAGAGAGAGACACAGAGAGAGACACACACACAGACAGAGAGAGAGAGAGAGACACACACACATGAAAAACAGAGACAGAGAGAGAGACACAGGGAGAAACAGAGAGAGAGAGAGAGAGAGAGAGACAAACACACACATGGCAAACAGAGACACACAAAGAGAGTGAGAGACACAGAGAGAGGCACACATGACAGACAGAGTCACAGAGAGAGAGAAACACAGAGAGTGAGAGAGACACACACAGAGACAGATATACACATAGCAGACAGAGAGAGACACACAGAGACAGAGATCCACATGGCAAACAGAGAGAAAGAGACACCCATGGCAGACACAGAGAGAGAAGGAGACAGACAGAGAGAAAGACAGAGAAAGAAAGAGACAGAAAGACAGAAAGAACAATACGGTACTATTGTATCTTGTCACCACCACAATAATGCGTGGAGATCTACACTGAGAGCTAAGGGCTAGGGTACGCCCCCAAAGGTTCTCATTGGCTGCCTGTGGGAAGGTCCTGGCAGCAGTGTGGGGATGCAGTTATTGCTGGGATGGAGGGTTAGGGTTGATTTCAGTGTTAGGCTTATATTATTAGCTGTACGGCTGTAGTAACATCAATGTATTTTCTGCAAATAATGTAAGCCTTACACAGAAACTAACCCTAACCGTAACCCTCCATCCCAGTAATAAATCATTGGCCACGCTGGGAGCTGAGGTGGTTGACAGCCGCCGGGACGAGAGTGACAGCGGGGTGGCCGGTAAGAGTAGCGGTGGTGGGAGACTGTTGCTGGGAAACGTGTGAGACTGCCGCCGGAACAAGAGAGTGACAGCGGTGCCGGTAAGGGGAGATGCAGTCACATAAGCACTGCTGGGAGGGCACAGTCGGCGGCTACAGTCAGAATGGAGGCAGGAGGAACCCTGCTGCAGCACCAGCAGTGGCAGATGGCAGTGGCACACTCACATCTGCGGCTTGTGTGAAAGGCAGCAGGACACTCTCATTGGAGGCCAGAGTGGTTAGTGCCAGGACCTATGAGGCGAGGAAGGGGAGGCAGCCATGCAGCCAATCAGGAACAGGGGGTGTCACTGGCCTGTCAATCTTGTCTCCACCACTACTTCCGGTGGTGACAAGATACAATAGTATGCTGCGATACAAGATATTACTGCAGCATACACTGAATATACTGGGGGCTCCACAGTATATACACTGTTGCCATGTCCCCAAAACATGGAAGACCAAACTGTGGACTCCGAACTGTTCAAGCTGAATCCTCAGTTCAACAGTTCTTAAAACATTTACAACCACTTTCCCAAGCTTTTTATGTTCATGTAGCGAACATCGGGCCACTCTAATTAATTGAATTAAGAGATTTTCCTCTAATATCCTGGAATTCAGTAGGTTATAATTCAGCTCCGCATAATGTATTGAAGCTTAGTCCCTGCTAAATAAGGAAATTGTATTTGCTAATCCACCTGAGGACGTTCCTGCGATGTCAAAAAATGCAAACTCTTTAATAATCATTATAACCAAGCACCAACTGTTGCAGTCATTCGTAATAATTTTTTAATAGTGTCTTCTGGTTTCAGGGACTTGACTCCATGCACCGTCAGTATTTGCCGGGTAAGAAACAATTTTCCAATAAACGCTACTTACTTACAAAATCAACCTTTCTGAACTTTATCCAAAAATTCAAAAGACTGCAGATTAGGCTGGAGCAATAGAAATCAAATTGTAAAAAAACAAATCTCGCCATGCTTTTAAATGTTTTCCAGGGCTGAAGAGAAAAAAAAAAGAAGCGTGTTGCTGTTTGTTTTTTGCTTGTGTTGGCTTTTAAAATGCAAGAGGGTGAGATTTGGACTGCTATACCCTTCACAGCTTGCTTATATACACAGCACCGTGACCTTTGCCTCTTGCTGAGAGCAGCTGCCTTGCAATTGTATTACTGTGCTGGAGTTCAGACTGTGTAATGGCTTGCAAAACATTTTGCAAGGGGTGACCTATCGGAGAGCTTGTTACAAGAAGCTCTTAAGTTGCAGAAAATGTCAGGCAGCTCTTAATGCAGGCGACTTGAGATGTTGGCTGTGGTTAGGGTCTGAGGTTCCTGTGGACGTTTGTTACCGACATACTGTTGAATTTTCTTTCTTAGAAAGGTGGAAAACTTGCCTTTATAAAGGTGAGATGTTCATTAGAGAAACTGCCCGAGTCTTGATTAGGAATAGGAACATATACTTTATATAGAACAATATTTCAAATACAAGTCTGATATTTAATTACTTTTTTCTGGATACAGTATATATTTTTGCATGTAGCTTTCAGTATAATGAAGGCAATTCAATATTTTAATGTCAGTTCATTTTAATATTTATTGAAATTCAATATGTTCAATATCCAGAAATAATTTTCCTGAAAAATAAATTGACAGAAAATATATATATTAACCTATGTGTTAAAAATCTAAATCAATGGTTTCTTAGTCACTGTATATCTGAAATGCTAGATAAATTCAGAGGCAAAGGGGCTTCCATTGGAAAATTTAAGATGGGGCCCTGTCTAGGGATGGTTGACATTACCATACCCCTAATTTAACTCCAGCAGTAGGGCTTGATGCTTGTTTACTCTTTGATCATTCCATGATCAGCAAGTTCATTGCCCAAATCCATGTTTGCAAGCATTGTAGGACCTGTGTAGACTGGATTCTTGCACAGCTTCTCACCAAAGCTGTATCTTGAAGCTTCTGACCCAAAATAAAATCATTAATAGTTCTCCCACCTACCATGCACAATTTATACTTATGATGTTTCCTTATATGTTAGAAGGGTCTTGGGGAGCCCAGGTGTGACAGATACATCTGCCCTCCTATAGCTATGCTCCTTGTTCTCAGCATCCATTAAAACATAGGATAAGGCCAAACTTAGCATTACTTTAAATGAGACAACTGTCAGGCGCAGAAGTGCCCTATAGTTGTCCCAAGGACTGTTGCTCTTGTGCTTTCATACAGGAGTGATCATCATTCAGTGAAGGGAGGTGAAGCGCACTGGAGATCTTTTTCAGTTGCCTGCATCCAATCACTGTGAGCAGGCAGTCATTCAAAATGACTGCCTGTTTACACTGAGCAGGAAGTTGCTCACTAGTCACTTTGTTTCAGTACCCCATCAGGTCCTGTGTTTACACGGGACAACTATTGCTAAAAATCGCTTGTTTGAGTAATTTTTTTGGCTGATAGTTGTCCCATGTAGAGCCACGCTTAGAGCCTCTGCTTTTGCAGATAATATCAATAATTCATGGGTGAGAATCCGTTTTGTCTGTCATCAAGATTTGGAATAGACAAAACCCCAATCCAGATTGTGTTACATGAGAATTTTTTAAACACACACAATACATATCACATAAGAACGCTTACTCTGTAATTCTGGCATTTTAAAATTGGTGTCTCATCCTCCGTGTATAGACTACGTGCCTAATTGGGTGGCCCAGTCATTACTCATACCGTACAGTAACTTCTTCTTTTGCCTCTTCTCTGACCTTTCTTAGCGCCCTTCTCTGCATTATCCTTTCTCCATATGGTCTCTATTTGCAGCTTGACAGATGTCAAAATATTTCAGCGTCTTGACCTTCCCGAAGGATGAACACTTGGACAATTTTCTTGTCATTTCCTTGAATGATATGAATCCCCCATACTGTGGAACACTCCAGTAAGTGGAGTATTTCCTGTGTTACTGTGGAGGTGTCATTACACATTGAACTTTCCAAGAAGCCCAGGACAATTGGTACAGTCACTCGGCCATGCAAACAAAAGGTCTACTCAGATTTCATGAAAACATGATTTTATGTGTATTTGCTATGGTTTGTGATGACTCAAAATATGAACAATAGTAAAAACATTTAAAAATCAGTTGGAGCAAATAAATATTTCTTGAATTTTTAGGTTTTTGCTATCATAGCTTACAAAATGAAGTTGCTATACATAACCCAATACCAAGAAACCCTAATTGTTATAACTTCACAATTCCATGTCATGACAAGTAAAAGACATAGGAGAAACCCAAAGAGTGAAGCATCTGAGAAGACCTTATTGATGAATATTATTTTATTGGATATATTCCATTATATGTACACATCTGACTCACCAGATGATTATGTGGTGGACCCAGATTCCGACACAACCCCAGACAAATCAGAGTCCATAATTATCACATTTTTGGATTACCAAAACCCTTATTGACAGTATATACATTATGTGAGATTATAAAACTGCATGGCAAGTGTAGAGGTGGGAAGTGATGAAAATTATTCTATCTATACAACTATCTATAGGACAGTAACACAGTCTCTTAACACTTTACTCCAACTGATTGGTTACCGGTGGCAACAATGACAAGTCTATGTTACTCAGTTCTTTGCTTGCACATGCTTTCATGGATGTATCAGGCAATTCTTCACTTACGGGGACTGTTTTGCCTCTTTAGTGTGTCTTATTGCACATCGGCAGGGCTCAGTACACACGAGTAAGCATTCTTGTTCCATGCGACTTGGCCCCATATGCATTCTAAGGGTAGCAAATTGGGCACAGCTTAGGTCACAATCATAGGGTGTCTTTTGTACATCACCTAGGGATTTTCTTAGAAGTGGTCTGCAGACGGCTAGCAGTTTTCCTTCCAGACATGACCGACAGTTCACATCACTTTCCAACCTTCTTACATGCTGCTTAATATGAGTGGTTAACATGAATAAGGTTTAGACCCAACCCAAGGGGTCAACTACAAATCACATCTAAGCTACAAAAAAAAAAAAACATTCAACTTAGGTAAATGTCACATAATAGTACCAGCCAATAATATGTGTATCACTGATTTAAGGTGTGGAATCACTGATGGCGGTTCTCACTATGCACCACCAGTGATTGACTGCTCTGATTGAAGCATAGAGATTGAGCATAGTTATCCTCTGACTTTTACACATGGTGCTAGTGAACAGACCAAATGTATTTGGATGCTACAAAGCATATGCAGTTCTTGAAAAAAAGAATCCCTTTGGAATTTGTTTTTACTAGACTTTTCCTTCAACATCTATAAACTTTACACAAACATGAAATATGCTTCCAAATCTGTTCCTTTGCTGGCTATAAGCATCACAATCAGATTGCTATTTGTACCTAAAGTTGTTAATTCTCATATATACTGCCACAAAAAAACAGGTTACTATACAAAATATACAGTATATAATTACATAATTTTATCAAGGGCTTCTCTAGAGCTGCACTACATATTTTCTTCCTTACTCATGCCCTATCCTCACCATATCCATTATACTGTATGTAGAAAAGATAGTAGAAGTAGAGATGAGCGAGCACCAAAATGCTCGGGTGCTCGTTACTCGGGACGAAATTATCGCGATGCTCGAGGGTTCGTTTCGAGTAACGAACCCCATTGAAGTCAATGGGCGACCCGAGCATTTTTGTATATCGCCGATGCTCGCTAAGGTTTTCATTTGTGAAAATCTGGGCAATTCAAGAAAGTGATGGGAATGACACAGCAACGGATAGGGCAGGCGAGGGGCTACATGTTGGGCTGCATCTCAAGTTCCCAGGTCCCACTATTAAGCCACAATAGCGGCAATAGTGCCCCCCCCAACAACTTTTACTTCTGAAAAGCCCTCATTAGCATGGCATACCTTAGCTAACCACCACACTACCTCCAACAAAGCACAATCACTGCCTGCATGACACTCCGCTGCCACTTCTCCTGGGTTACATGCTTATAGCCGATTCCACTGAAAGCAATGGGCTGCCGGTGTGCGCGGGATGAATTGTCGGGAAGGGCTTAAATATAGAAGCCCTTCCCTGCAATTCATCCAGAAATGTGTAAAAATAAAAAAAATATATATACTTACCTTGTCCCGGCAGACGGAGTTCAGCGCGGCCTACAGTGGGTGTGAGTCAGACCTGCCCCCTGATTGGCTCAGGAACCTGCTGTATTGCCGGCTCTATTGAATTCAATGGGCAAACATCGTTCTTCTCTGCCACAGCTGTTACAGCTGTGGCAGAGAAGAATGATTTGTCTTCTATATGTTCTCAATGGGGTCGGCGCTGCTGCCGCCGGCCCCATTGAGCGCATATAGAGAAGAGAACAGGAATCGCAGATAGGTGCGATCTGCGATTTCTGACTATGGCCTAAGAAGGACCGTTGGGGTTCTTGAAGCCTAAAATAACTCCTAACGCTCTCCCTATAGCAGCTCCGGCATCAGCAGCACTGTCCCTGATCTCTGTCAGAATGCATCTGTGGCGAGCCGCGGGCGGGCAGATTTTAATACTCGGGTGACACCTGATCTCGCCAGCCACTCACTGCAGGGGGGTGGTATAGGGCTGGAACATCACAGGAGGAAGTTGTAATGCCTTCCCTGTCTTTCTATTGTCCAGAAAAGCGCGCACATTTCTCAGGGAAGAAAATGAAAGTGACTCAAACACCGCGTGGTACTCATCTCGAGTAACGAGCATCTCGAACACCCTAATACTCGAACGAGTATCAAGCTCGGATGAGTACGCTCGCTCATCTCTAAGTAGAAGACATATACAAAATAGGCAGTACTCTCTTTTTTCCATAATGGTGGTTGCATGACTCACCCAAGAATTGGTTCAGGAAATAACGAGTGCAAACTTCCGCAAGAAGATGGTGGGGAACCTTGGATTTCAGCAGTGTCTAACTTTGGGGTAGTAGACCTTTGGTGGTAGATAATGCCAAACCTTTCATGAAACAACCCACTGTGTCTATTGAATATAACCTACATAAGATTCTCTTACAAAGGCTGATCTTTAGGTTTTGTTCTTCCCTGTTAAAAAATCTGGCTGATTGAGAGTGAGGACTTATATTTGCACAGTTCAGTAAGGGATAGGTATAATGTGATGCCTTTCATGGTTTGCAAAAAGCTAGAGTGTGTGACAAGCCCCATTAGATATGTAATGGCTGCCAATAGAGGATGTCACCTACCATCTGTTAACTAAAAGACAATTTAAGAACTTTTAGATTTTAGAGGAGATTCATTTCATTTTCTGCCTTAACCAGTGACTTTTTGTACATGTTTGTATTTTATTTGAGTTATATAATGCAGTTATAATATATGAATGTGCCACTTTAAACCTATGGGCCTTGGATATTTATCTTTAGGCCATGCAACCTTCTAAACTCTATAATGCTGAACAGACTTTCCCTGATGAACCTATGACCAGATTTCCTCCCGGAGAGGAAGAACATCCCAGAGGCATCTGAGTCAAACTCAATGTCATAGATTTTCTTAGCAGTCATTGTCTTTCTCCTGCCTTGGCCAAGCAGGTATATTTCTTAAGTCCAAAATAAACACTTGCTTGGCTTCCCTGTTCCTTCTGATAAAAGGAACCCTCTATAAAAGCTCACCACTCCGCTAGCTATCATGCCCTCTATCGCCTTTTTGCAAAACGTAATCCACAAAATGCTTTCATGGTAACCTTATACATCGGCAGGTCCTGATAACATCTTCAGGCCCCCGTGACAGTCAGGAACTTGCAAGCATGGAGTTAATAATACAGAGTTTCAGGAAAAAACCAAGCTGGCAGAAGGAGAGGAGGAATTGAATAAAAGAGGCCGGTGTGGCTGTAATTGGGACCATCTGAGCTTCCTTAGAGAGGGATTAGGGGAAAGAGACAGGCCTCGCCCGCGAAGATTAGTTTCAATTAGATGGGCTGGAGGCAAAAGTCAGGACTTGGTGAAAGATTAAAACAAGGAGGTAGAAAATGTTCCAATAGTCTTGCTTTGGGCTTGCTGCTGTGGATCTGTAGAAAGCAAGTTAATTCAAGGCAACCGTCTCCATGGAAGTTAGGAAGAAGTTACAATGCTAAATTCATTATATATGCTGATGACTTTCTTTCAGCAATGTATGCAGCAGAACTTTAGATAAGGATCCAGCCTATTTTCATTGCATTCAGATGATTCCCCCGCAGCTATTGCAAAATAAAAGTCTCATTGAGTGGTTTATGTCACAACTCTAGCGAGCGATAAGGCTACTACATTTACTTCACCTCATGTGTCCTATCCAGGAGGAAAACATGGCTGCTTAGCAATGAGATTATGCCATTTATGTACAAAAAGAGGAGAATTAACTGAATTAAAAAAACAAGGAGACTTGGAAAGTAAAAAGCCTATAGAAGCACGGATATTCAGGATAATTCAGTTTTACGCTGTATTCTATACCTTTATTTAGGAATGAATGACTCAACAAGATCAAGTATTCCCAGTTAATGCCATTCAAACCTGAAGGGAAATTATGGACCATGTTAAATTGAATCATGGGTAATATCTAACAAAATGTGGCTTTATTCACCATTTGCAACTTAATATTTATAAATGTGATTATTTCTTTATTTCTGTTGCTTATACAGCAGCAACATATTCGATAGTACTGTACAGAGATTGTCGCCATGCATATCACTGCCACTATCTTGTGGAATTTATAATCTAAAGTCTTCAATTTCAAAACACGCTGGCTCAGTTCTGATATTGTATACCATAGAGGTATATACTATATGATATCTGCAATAGAAAACAATTCTAGTCCTGCACTTCAGAGGAATTGTGTAGCAAATCATACCGTATTTCCCTGATAATAAGCCCTACCCTGATTTTCAGAGGGGGGGCTGTAATTTAAGCCCTTCCACGGAAATAAGCCCTAGCTACACTGCATGTATAAAAAGGTTGTTCGGGTCCACCTCGCTGGGCTGCGGCGCTGCTGCAGTCTTCTGTGCCCTCTTGAACGCTCACAGAGCATTTCTTCCTGGTACCCCGCCTCTAGCAAGCAATTGCTCTGATTGGTTCATCGAGCTCTGCATCAGCTAATGAGAGATGGCGCTCGATGAACCATTTACAGCCATTCAATGTCATTCAATGAATGGCTGTGATTTGGTTAATCGAGCGCCAGCTCTCATTGGCTGACACAGCACTCGATGAACCAATCAGAGCAATTGCTTGCTGGAGGTGGGGTATTCAAGCTCTGTCGGCATTTAGGAGGACACGGAAGATTGCAGCAGTGATGGAGACCAGTACGAGGGACCCGAACGCCAACTGCTAGGTAAGTATTATAAGATACCTCCCGAAAATAAGACACTGTGCCTCTTTTAGGGCAAAAATTAATATAAGACAGTATCTTATTTTTGGGAAACACAATAGTTTCCCAATGCATTCATTATCAGCTATTAGCTGTTGGACCCATGCTGATCAGTTAATCATCTGTATTTAGAAGAGGGGTTGACCTGACAAAAGTCAATAATAAACCAGAATGCAATTAGCTCCTTAGCTTCCTCTAGTGGTGATTTCTAGCAAGCAGAATATTATTTTTTTTAGCTCTATGATTATGCAAATACAGACAGAAATAAGTTAGAAATCAGCTAAAAGTGCAGGAAAAAAAAAGAAGCCATACTCGCCTTCTCTGCACGTTCCATTCTGCCGATGTTCAGTCCCCCACTAGTCTTCCCTTCTGGCTGCAGTGAGACAGCAGTGATGTCACTGATACCAGGAACATGTGAATGCTGCAACTCACTTCGGCCAATCCCACTGTTAGAACATAATCATTACTGCAGCCGGAAGTGAGGACAGTGGAATCAGGTCAGGTTAGTATGGCTTCTTTTTCAGTTTTTTTCTGCACTCTGAGCTGAATTCAATTTTCCAATGCCAAGATAACTCTTGACTTTTTGGTTGCAGAACTGTGAATCTGTGGAATAGTCTGCCTTAGTTGCTGGATACAACAGTAAGACCCAATGCACACGGCCGTATTCGAGGCCGGCGCCCATCCCTGGATTTCAAAGCAAATACCTACCATAACATGCTATGCAAAATCGCTTTTTCCTGCCCATGCATGGAAATTAATTGTAATTTTCTGCTCGCGGGGAAAAAATTGCAGCAAGCTCTATTCTAGTGTGGGCCTCGCATGGACGGTTTCCATTGAAGTCAATGGAAGCCATTCGTCCCGCGGCCCTTCCGCAGTGAGCACTGCAGAAGGGTCGCGGGATCTGTGTCATTGCGTCAGCGACTGCGCGGGTAACTCTGTCCTGCGCTTGTGCCACGGCCGACACATCCGCAGCTGAGGAAGAAGAGAAAAAAAATGACAGGTATGCAGGGAGTCGTTGCCGGGGCACAGGGTTGGATTCTGGTGCGGGATTCTGCATCCGGAATCCAAGCCAGCTGAGTGCACGCGGCCTAACAGTTGATGGCTTTAAAAAGGTTGAAATGATTTCTTAGAACAACATAACTTTAACTGTTGTATAAATGTATAGAATTACATTCTGAAAGTTTTTCTACTCTGATTGTCACTTGTGATCAGGAGGAATTTTTTTCCTATCAGGGCACAATGGCTCATGGTTTATAGGGAGAATCAAGGTTCTAGAGTTTTCCAACACCCCTTCCCTTCATCCACATCCTTTCACATTTTTGATTGAACTTGATAAACATACAGTACATCTTTTTTCAGCCATATATTAACTATATACAAATGTAGCAATCATTAACATGATAATTAGCATTGTTGTACTGTACAGTACATTGTAGTTATCATAACACATTAAAGTGTACCTGAATTTTCATCACGTTTTCTAAAATGTATCACGTTCTCCTTACCCACCTATTAGTTGCTGTTTGCATCCTATTTCATGTTTGTAAGTTCTGATTTTCAAGTGGTCTCCCACGTTTTTTTACTGCCCTGCTATTTGTAATTTATGTTAGTAGTAGAGATGAGCGAACGTACTCGTCCGAGCTTGATGCTCGGGCGAATATTAGCGTGTTCGGGATGCTCGTTACTCTTAACGAGTACCACGCGATGTTCGGGTTACTTTCAGTTTCCTCTCTGAGACGTTAGCGCGCTTTTCTGGCCAATTGAAAGACAGGGAAGGCATTACAACTTCCCCCTGTGACGTTCAAGCCCTATACCACCCCCCTGCTGTGAGTGGCTGGGGAGATCAGATGTCACCCGAGTATAAAAGTCGGCCCCTCCCGCGGCTCGCCACACATGCCTTGTGAGTTAGCTGAGGGACAGTGCTGCTGGTGCCGGAGCTGCTGTAGGGAGAGTGTTAGGAGTGAGTGTAGGCTTCAAGAACCCCAACGGTCCTTCTTAGGGCCACATCTATCCGTGTGGAGGCAGCTGTTAGCAGTGTTGCCCATTTTTTTTTTTTCAAAATCGGCTGTGCAGAGCATTGCGCCCTGCAGTAATACTACAGGGACAGAAGTGGTGGTTAGGCAGGGAGAGTGTTAGGAGTGAGTGTAGGCTTCAAGAACCCCAACGGTCCTTCTTAGGGCCACATTTAACCGTGTGCAGAACTGTGCAGGCTGCTGTTAGCAGTGTTGCATTTTTTTTTTTTTTTTTTAAATCGGCTGTGCAGAGCATTGCGCCCTGCAGTAATACTACAGGGACAGAATTGTGTAGGCAGGGCCAGAAGACATATATTATTGATTGAATATACGCAGTGGGCCTTTTCTTTCACAAAAAAAGGGAAACATTCTATTTGGCCTGCCTCTGACAGTCCTCAGCGTTCTGGGTACGTGTGTGGTGGGTGCAGAACGTAAACAGAAATCATACGCAGCCAGCTACGTTTAACAGCAGGCTTGCGCCAATTTCTTTCCTGCCTGGGAAAAATCACCGCTCTGCTGTAGTTAATAACTCTGCAACCCTGCAGTTCTGTGACACATTTGCAGGGCCAGAAGACATATAATATCGATTGAATATACGCAGTGGGCCTTTTCTTTACCAAAAAAAGGGAAACATTCTATTTGGCCTGCCTCTGACAGTCCTCAGCGTTCTGGGTACGTGTGTGGTGGGTGCAGAATGTAAACAAATCATACGCAGCCAGCTACGTTTAACAGCAGGCTTGCGCCAATTTCTTTCCTGTCTGGGAAAAATCACCGCTCTGCTGTAGTTAATAACTCTGCAACCCTGCAGTTCTGTGACACATTTGCAGGGCCAGAAGACATATAATATTGATTGAATATAGTCAGTGGGCATTTTCTTTACCAAAAAAAGGGAAACATTCTATTTGGCCTGCCTCTGACAGTCCTCAGCGTTCTGGGTACGTGTGTGGTGGGTGCAGAACGTAAACAAATCATACGCAGCCAGCTACGTTTAACAGCAGGCTTGCGCCAATTTCTTTCCTGTCTGGGAAAAATCACCGCTCTGCTGTAGTTAATAACTCTGCAACCCTGCAGTTCTGTGACACATTTGCAGGGCCAGAAGACATATAATATTGATTGAATATAGTCAGTGGGCATTTTCTTTACCAAAAAAAGGGAAACATTCTATTTGGCCTGCCTCTGACAGTCCTCAGCGTTCTGGGTACGTGTGTGGTGGGTGCAGAACGTAAACAAATCATACGCAGCCAGCTACGTTTAACAGCAGGCTTGCGCCAATTTCTTTCCTGCCTGGGAAAAATCACCGCTCTGCTGTAGTTAATAACTCTGCAACCCTGCAGTTCTGTGACACATTTGCAGGGCCAGAAGACATATAATATTGATTGAATATAGTCAGTGGGCCTTTTCTTTACCAAAAAAAGGGAAACATTCTATTTGGCCTGCCTCTGACAGTCCTCAGCGTTCTGGGTACGTGTGTGGTGGGTGCAGAACGTAAACAAATCATACGCAGCCAGCTACGTTTAACAGCAGGCTTGCGCCAATTTCTTTCCTGCCTGGGAAAAATCACCGCTCTGCTGTAGTTAATAACTCTGCAACCCTGCAGTTCTGTGACACATTTGCAGGGCCAGAAGACATATAATATTGATTGAATATAGTCAGTGGGACTTTTCTTTACCAAAAAAAGGGAAACATTCTATTTGGCCTGCCTCTGACAGTCCTCAGCGTTCTGGGTACGTGTGTGGTGGGTGCAGAACGTAAACAAATCATACGCAGCCAGCTACGTTTAACAGCAGGCTTGCGCCAATTTCTTTCCTGCCTGGGAAAAATCACCGCTCTGCTGTAGTTAATAACTCTGCAACCCTGCAGTTCTGTGACACATTTGCAGGGCCAGAAGACATATAATATTGATTGAATATAGTCAGTGGGCATTTTCTTTACCAAAAAAAGGGAAACATTCTATTTGGCCTGCCTCTGACAGTCCTCAGCGTTCTGGGTACGTGTGTGGTGGGTGCAGAACGTAAACAAATCATACGCAGCCAGCTACGTTTAACAGCAGGCTTGCGCCAATTTCTTTCCTGCCTGGGAAAAATCACCGCTCTGCTGTAGTTAATAACTCTGCAACCCTGCAGTTCTGTGACACATTTGCAGGGCCAGAAGACATACAATATTGATTGAATATACGCAGTGGGCCTTTTCTTTACCAAAAAAAGGGAAACATTCTATTTGGCCTGCCTCTGACAGTCCTCAGCGTTCTGGGTACGTGTGTGGTGGGTGCAGAACGTAAACAAATCATACGCAGCCAGCTACGTTTAACAGCAGGCTTGCGCCAATTTCTTTCCTGCCTGGGAAATCAAATCACTGGTAATACAGCATGCTGAGGGGTAGGGGTAGGCCTAGAGGACGTGGACGCGGCCGAGGACGCGGAGGGCCAAGTGAGGGTGTGGGAACAGGCCGAACTCCTGATCCAGGTGTATCGCAGCCGACTGCTGCGCGATTACGAGAGAGGCACATTTCTGGCGTCCCCACATTCATCGCACAATTAATGGGTCCACGCGGGAGACCTTTATTAGAAAATGAGCAGTGTGAGCAGGTCCTGTCGTGGATGGCAGAAAGTGCTTCGAGCAACCTATCGTTCACCCACAGTTCTGCGCCGTCCACTGCTGCAAATCCGAATCCTCTGTCTGCTGCTCCTCCTTCCTCCCAGCCTCCTCACTCCACTACAATGACACATGCTCAGGAGCGGGAACACTCCCAGGAACTGTTCTCGGGCCCCTGCTCAGATTGGGCAGCAGTGGTTCCTCTCCCACCAGAGGAGTTTATCGTCACTGATGCACAACCATTGGAAAGTTCCCGGGGTCCGGGGGATGAGGCTGGGGACTTCCGGCAACTGTCTCAAGACCTTTCAGTGGGTGAGGAGGACGATGACGATGAGACACAGTTGTCTATCGGTGAGGTAGTAGTAAGGGCAGTAAGTCCGAGGGAGGAGCGCACAGAGGATTCGGAGGAAGAGCAGCAGGACGATGAGGTGACTGACCCCACCTGTTTTGCAACGCCTACTCAGGACAGGTCTTCAGAGGGGGAGGCAAGGGCATCAGCAGGGCAGGTTGCAAGAGGCAGTGCGGTGGCCAGGGGTAGAGGCAGGGCCAGACCGAATAATCCACCAACTGTTTCCCAAAGCGCACCCTCGCGCCATGCCACCCTGCAGAGGCCAAGGTGCTCTAAGGTCTGGCAGTTTTTCACAGAAACGCCTGACGACCGACGAACAGTGGTGTGCAACCTTTGTCGCGCCAAGATCAGCCGGGGAGCCACCACCAACAGCCTCACCACCACCAGCATGCGCAGACATATAATGGCCAAGCAACCCACAAGGTGGGACGAAGGCCGTTCACCGCCTCCGGTTTGCACCGCTGCCTCTCCCCCTGTGCCCCAACCTGCCACTGAGATCCAACCCCGCTCTGAGGACACAGGCACTACCGTCTCCTGGCCTGCACCCACACCCTCACCTCCGCTGTCCTCGGCCCAATCCAGCAATGTCTCGGTGCGGTGCACCGCACCGTCCAGCCGTCGCTAGCGCAAGTGTTTGAGCGCAAGCGCAAGTACGCCGCCACGCACCCGCACGCTCAAGCGTTAACCGTCCACATAGCCAAATTTATCAGCCTTGAGATGCTGCCGTATAGGGTGGTGGAAACGGAGTCATTCAAAAGTATGATGGCGGCGGCGGCCCCGCGCTACTCAGTTCCCAGTCGCCACTACTTTTCCCGATGTGCCGTCCCAGCCCTGCACGACCACGTCTCCCGCAACATTGTACGCGCCCTCACCAACGCGGTTACTGCCAAGGTCCACTTAACAACGGACACGTGGACAAGCACAGGCGGGCAGGGCCACTACATCTCCCTGACGGCACATTGGGTGAATTTAGTGGAGGCTGAGACAGAGTCAGAGCCTGGGACCGCTCACGTCCTACCCAACACCAGAATTGCGGGCCCCAGCTCGGTGGTGGTATCTGCGGCGGTGTATGCTTCCTCCACTAAACCACCCTCCTCCTCCTCCAACGCAACCTCTGTCTCGCAATCAAGATGTGTCAGCAGCAGCAGTCGGTGTCGCGCGTCGTGGCAGCACAGCGGTGGGCAAGCGTCAGCAGGCCGTGCTGAAACTACTCAGCTTAGGAGATAAGAGGCACACGGCCCACGAACTGCTGCAGGGTCTGACAGAGCAGACCGACCGGTGGCTTGCGCCGCTGAGCCTCCAACCGGGCATGGTCGTGTGTGACAACGGCCGTAACCTGGTGGCGGCTCTGCAGCTCGGCAGCCTCACGCACGTGCCATGCCTGGCCCACGTCTTTAATTTGGTGGTTCAACGCTTTCTGAAAAGCTACCCACGCTTGTCAGACCTGCTCGGAAAGGTGCGCCGGCTCTGCGCACATTTCCGCAAGTCCCACACGGACGCTGCCACCCTGCGGACCCTGCAACATTGGTTTAATCTGCCAGTGCACCGACTGCTGTGCGACGTGCCCACACGGTGGAACTCTACGCTCCACATGTTGGCCAGGCTCTATGAGCAGCGTAGAGCTATAGTGGAATACCAACTCCAACATGGGCGGCATAGTGGGAGTCAGCCTCCTCAATTATTTTCAGAAGAGTGGGCCTGGTTGGCAGACATCTGCCAGGTCCTTCGAAATTTTGATCAGTCTACCCAGGTGGTGAGCGGTGATGCTGCAATCATTAGCGTCACCATTCCTCTGCTATGCATCTTGAGAAGTTCCCTGCAAAGCATAAAGGCAGACGCCTTGCGCTCGGAAACAGAGCCGGGGGAAGACAGTATGTCGCTGGATAGTCAGAGCACCCTCCTGTCTATATCTCAGCGCGTTCAGGAGGAGGAGGAGGAGCATGAGGAGGATGAGGAGGAGGGGGAAGAGACAGCTTGGCCCACTGCTGAGGGTACCCATGCTGCTTGCCTGTCATCCTTTCAGCGTGTATGGCCTGAGGAGGAGGAGGAGGAGGAGGAGGAGGATCCTGAAAGTGATCTTCCTAGTGAAGACAGCCATGTGTTGCGTACAGGTACCCTGGCACACATGGCTGACTTCATGTTAGGATGCCTTTCTCGTGACCCTCGCGTTGCACGCATTCTGGCCACTACGGATTACTGGGTGTACACACTGCTCGACCCATGGTATAAGGAGAACCTTTCCACTCTCATTCCCGAAGAGGAAAGGGGTTCGAGAGTGTTGCTATACCACAGGACCCTGGCGGACAAGCTGATGGTAAAATTCCCATCCGACAGCGGTAGTGGCAGAAGGCGCAGTTCCGAGGGCCAGGTAGCAGGGGAGGTGCGTAGATCGAGCAGCATGTACAGCCCAGGCAGTGCAACAGTCTTTAAGGGCCTGGCCAGCTTTATGGCTCCCCAGCAAGACTGTGTCACCGCTCCCCAGTCAAGGCTGAGTCGGCGGGAGCACTGTAAAAGGATGGTGAGGGAGTACGTAGCCGATCGCACAACCGTCCTCCCTGACGCCTCTGCCACCTACAACTACTGGGTGTCGAAGCTGGACACGTGGCCTGAACTCGCGCTGTATGCCCTGGAGGTGCTTGCTTGTCCTGCGGCTAGCGTCCTGTCAGAGAGGGTGTTTAGTGCGGCTGGGGGAATCATCATAGATAAGCGTACCCGCCTGTCAACCGACAGTGCCGACAGGCTTACACTCATCAAGATGAACAAAGCCTGGATTTCCCCAGACTTCTCTTCTCCACCAGCGGACAGCAGCGATACCTAAGCAATACGTAGGCTGCACCCGCGGATGGAAGCATCGTTCTCTCTCACCACAAGGCTCACTCATATAATTTTTCTTAAAAATTTTTATACGTTTCAATGCTCTTAAAAGCGTTGAAACTTTAACTTCAACCAATTTTTCATTAAGCTGGGCTGCCTCCAGGCCTAGTTACCACTTAAGCCACATTAACCAAAGCGATTAATGGGTTTCACCTGCCCTCTTGGTTGGCCATGGCCAATTTTTCTGATGTACATTAGTACTGTTGATGCAGCAATTTTTGTGGGCCCTCGCCTACAGTGTAATCAAATTAATTTTTAGCCCACCTGCATTACAGCTGACGTTACATCCGCTGTGTTGGGCAATGCAATGGGATATTTTTATGTACCGCCGGTGGCTTCCTGGCACCCACCCATGCTGTGGGTCCACAGAGAATTATAAATGCATCTGTTTCCACTTCTAAAGAACCCCACTCAGACTGGGGCATGCAGTGTGGGCCGAAGCCCACCTGCATTAAGCACGACATTACTACTTCAGCTGTGTTGGGCAATGCAATGGGATATTTTTATGTACCGCCGGTGGGTTCCAGGGAGCCACCCATGCTGTGGGTCCACAGGGAATTATAAATGCATCTGTTTCCACTTCTAAAGAACCCCAGTCAGACTGGGGCATGCAGTGTGGGCCGAAGCCCACCTGCATTAAGCACAACATTACTACCTCAGCTGTGTTGGGCAATGCAATGGGATATTTTTATGTACCGCCGGTGGCTTCCTGGCACCCACCTATGCTGTGGGTCCACAGGGAATTATAAATGCATCTGTTTCCACTTCTAAAGAACCCCAGTCTGACTGGGGCATGCAGTGTGGGCCGAAGCCCACCTGTATTAAGCACGACATTACTACCTCAGCTGTGTTGGGCAATGCAATGGGATATTTTTATGTACCGCCGGTGGGTTCCAGGGAACCACCCATGCTGTTGGTCCACAGGGACTTCACAATAGGGAGTTGTACCTGCCTGTGTCTATGAATTAAAAACCGCGGTCTGACAGGGGCATGCAGACACCTTGACAGAATGAATAGTGTGTGGCACATAGGTTCCCCATTGCTATGCCCACGTGTGCAGCTCCTGATGGCGGTGGCACAGGATTATATTTCTCATTGCTTCTGTACAGCATTGTGGGCTATCGCCCCGCCCCTTTTAAAGAGGGTCGCTGCCTAGCCGTGCCAACCCTCTGCAGTGTGTGCCTGTGGTTCCTCGTCATGGCAGACGCACTTATAAATAGACATGAGGGTGGTGTGGCATGAGGGCAGCTGAAGGCTGCGCAGGGACACTTTTGTGTGCGCTGTGGACACTGGGTCGTGCTGGGGGGTTGGGCAGCATGTAACCCAGGAGAAGTGACAGCGGAGTGTCATGCAGGCAGTGATTGTGCTTTGTTGGAGGTAGTGTGGTGCTTAGCTAAGGTATCCATTGCTAATGAGGGCTTTTCAGAAGTAAAAGTTGTTGGGAGGGGGGGGGCCCACTCTTGCCGCTATTGTGGCTTAATATTGGGACCTGTGAACTTGAGATGCAGCCCAACATGTAGCCCCTCGCCTGCCCTATCCGTTGCTGTGTCGTTCCCATCACTTTCTTGAATTGCCCAGATTTTCACAAATGAAAACCTTAGCGAGCATCGGCGATATACAAAAATGCTCGGGTCGCCCATTGACTTCAATGGGGTTTTTTTATTCGAAACGAACCCTCGAGCATCGCGATAATTTCGTCCCGAGTAACGAGCACCCGAGCATTTTGGTGCTCGTTCATCTCTAGTTAGTAGCTAAAGTCTCATGAGTCCAAGTGCAAAAGATCAGCTCAGGCTCTCCTACACCCTCTCAGCCACTCTATGAATATATTGTGAGACAACCTTTATAGCGCAACAGTTTAGATACAGTAGCTCAGCCATAGTAACCTCTATAAAATGCAGTCCCTAGTGTTGCTCATCTTGATCAGCCGGGTGATAAAATCTTCCCTATTTTTGCAAAATTGAATCAAGTAAGTTCGAACCCATTTTTGGCAAGAATCGTGGAAAATTCAAATTTCCCATAATGCCTGCTGTAGAGGTCAGCATACAGCCAGTCAGCAGCCAGAGTGCCTTGCTGATGTCACCAAATGTGTCCTCCATTTTACATATGGGCAGCAGTTTCATTAGACACGTGAATCACTTGACCTAGCCATATATAGCATAGGCACAGCATAACCAGTGACCATTTAACAGTTGAGCACAGGACACAGAAGCTGCATCATGTTTAGATTCTTACAAAGCATGTGGTTTATTGTTAGGGCTCAGATATCAACCAGAGTATATATTGCTGCTGGTGTGAAGCTTGTATACCAGGATCATATTGGAGGAACTAGAGAAAGAAGCTGCATCATGTTTATATGCCTATATAACACTCGATCTGTTGTTAACAGGGACAGTTATTTTACAGAGGATATATTGCTGCTGGGTGTGAAAGCTTATATACCAGCAGAGAACTTAAACAGGGTTCCTCCATTGGAGGAAGTAGAGAAAGGAAGAAGCTGCATCACATTTATATGCCTATACAAAATGTGGTCTGTACTTTGGGAGTGGATATATTTCTGCTGCTGTCAATGTATATAGCAGCAAAATTTACAGACAAACTACGCTTTGGCATGGGAAATACTGTAGTTCTCTGTTTATGGCCTCACACATTGTTCAAAGTCACCAGTCTGGACACAAATTATTTGCAGACTTTATGCAGCTAGCAGTGGGGTTTGGGGAATTAAGTCATGTTGCATCAAAATAGGACTGTAGAAAAAAATTACAAGCTGTACTGTGTGGTCTTCTGTTCTCACATATCGTTAGGCATTGCATCTTATTTAGTTGGTAGGGATGTTTTGTGGTAATATAACCAAAATCTTGGAATGCCATTAGGACCCTTCAGTGATGAGCTTTGGATGCAGAGCAAGCGTATATATATTCTCCCACTAATCAGGTGCAAATTTATTGGAAAGAGGCACAGTCTCAACTTGCGGATCATCAGAGCTAAAAATAAGCTTCTTTTTATGAAGTGGAAGATGTTTGAGGAAGGGGAAGTAGTGGGTCGTCTTTTAGCTTCCATAATTAAGACACAGGAATCATCATGCTATGAAGCAGCATTGAGAAGGCCTGATTATTCTTAGCTTATAAAAGGAAGATTAAATTTTGTAAACAGGGGCGGGGTTAAGTTTCGAGGAATTAACCACGCCCCCGTCCCGCCTCTCCTCATTGAAAATAGTGCAGAGGGGCAGAGAGCAGGCAGAGAGGGGGCGGGAGCTCAGTTCCCGCTCCTCGCTCTTCCATCCCCCCCCCCCCCCTGCACACAAGGAGATCGTATATCGGTCCCGGCTGCAGAGAGAAGAACTGCACATGCGCGGATGAGAAGAGGATCGCTCCCGCGCCGACGAGAGCTGCTGCGGCCCGACAAGAAGAAGAGAAGATTCTTGTCATAACCGGGGACGACGGAGGAGCAACACAGGGGGGGGCACCCCTTCAGGTAAGTCCAAAACTTCTGTTTGCTTCATTTTCCATGCACAATGTATATTACAAAGTGCATGGAAATGGGCAAACAGAAGTAATGACATGCAATGTTTCTGGCCAGACAACCCCTTTAAGTGTGGATTGTGAAGATCTTTATGAATATTTGGCTCAATTGCAATTGCCAACTTTGTCTGATCATCAGAGAGCAATATTAGTGGCTTCTTTGACACAGAATGAGTTAAGGGATGCAGTAGCAACATTTCCTGAAGAAAAGTCACCTGGGTTGGTAATGCTTCTACCACATTTATTGATGGCGTTTAATGAATCATTGTATGAAGGCATTCTTCCACCATCAATCAGAGAAGCTAGGATTGTCTTAATTCCTAAACTGGGAAGGATTTGTTTCCTCCTGACCCCTATTGTCCTACATCTCTGTTGACCACTGATCTTAAAATCTTGACGAAAATACATGCAAATAGATTAATTTTACTATTGACTCATTTAACACATGAAGATCAGTCCATCTTCATGCCAACCAAACTGCTATTAATTTAACGAGGTTGTATCTGTAGAGCTGTTTTTTTTACTTGATGCTGCCAAAGCTTTGACAGCATCAAGTAGGATTGTGTGTGGCTGTTCTTCATAGGATGGATATTGGTGAGAAATTTTTGGCATGGGTTAAACTGCTCTATTCAATGTCAGGGGCAAGAGTGAGGATAAATAGTCATATTTGGTGACGGATGGTGTTAGAGAGACAAACAAGGCAGGGGTTTTCTCTATCCCCTCTTCTTTTTGCCCTGGCAATTGAGCTCCTGGTTGATTTGATAAGACAATTACTTGATATAGCTGGATTGTTGAATGGAGAAATTCAGGGACATATCTCATTATATGCAGATGATTTGTTGTTGTATAAGGTGATGTAAGTAGATCAATGAGTCCTGTTATGTCCATTTTTTATATATTTGGCAAGCTGTCGGGTCTTACTATTAACTGGGGGCAATCTGTAATTATTCCTTTAGACCCCCTTGCTGGTGGACCTTACACAATTACAAGTAGTGAAGGAATTCAAATATTTGGCAGTTGTGGTATCTTCTATGCCTCAAGACTGTATTTCTGCCAATCTGCTTTTATTAGTACAAGCATTAGAGAAAAAGGTCAAGGTCTGGAATTGTCTCCCATTGTTGATAATATCAGGGGAAATCTTATTAAAATGGCTCTGATGCCACAACTCCTTTCTATATTTCAAAACTCTCCGATTTGGATTCCATCGCAATATTTTTTTTAGACTGCATACTATATTTGGGTGTTCATTCTGGAATAGGAAATCTGCTAGGATTAAATTGGAGACTTTTCAGAGGGTAAACGGTCTGGAGAGTTGATAATTCCAAATGCTTGGAAATATAGGAGGCTGTTTGAGTAAGTTTGAAGACATTTTGAGAAGATGGTCTGATATATAAAATAGACAGTTCATATCAAGTGCTGGTTTGATTCAGAGCAGTTGAGGGAGAGAGGTGAGTTGGTGGAGAAGAGTTATTTTTTTTCGTATGTGTCAATTTTTTAGTTTTTTCTGCTTGGGGGAAAATTATAATTTTTATATATAGATACGATTAAT
This sequence comes from Eleutherodactylus coqui, assembly GCF_035609145.1. Classification (NCBI taxonomy): domain Eukaryota; kingdom Metazoa; phylum Chordata; class Amphibia; order Anura; family Eleutherodactylidae; genus Eleutherodactylus; species Eleutherodactylus coqui. Next base: position 109,599,445 of record NC_089842.1, on the reverse strand, counting down.
TGCATTGTTTGGGTGGAGTATTGGTATATTCTATGTATATTATACTTATGGATGTATAAATGTGTACAAATTAAGGGGTAACTGTATTCAAAAATATTTTTTCAATAAAAATTATCTGATTTAAAACAAATATAACTAAGTGCAAAACCAAACAGGAAAACACCAAATACACACAGTATGTTTCTGCGGCCTCAACCAGGAGCCACACCACTATGAAATATTTGCAGGCCTTATGCAGCTAGCAGTGGGACAGTTGACAAAGATACAAGCTATACTCTGTGGCCTTCTGTTCTCACATATTGTGCCTCCCAGGCATTGGACTTATTTAGTTGGCGTTGCTTTGTTTTGTTAATATAAAACAAAAAGAAACCCAAACAGGTAAACATAAAATACATGCAGTGAGTGTCATCAGTCTCAGACGTCATTCAAAGTCACCACTCCAGCTTTGTTCAAAGTCGTCACTCCAGCCACTATGAATTATTAGCAGGCCTTATACAGTTAGCAGTGGTTTCCTTCAGACTACAAAGTTAACTGATAAGTTACATAAAACTACACTAAAAAGTAAACAAAAACACAAATAAAAAATAAATGAAAAGGAAACATTAAGAAGGCAAGGGGTAGAGGACTTGTCAGTGGTGGTGGTGGAAGTGGTAGGGGACAGGCCAAGTTAGCGCTTCAAAAGACTCACACTGAAGCAGCAGCGCCATGTACTGCAGAGATGAGGCAAGTCTATTTCCATTCCTTACAAATGGTTCTGCCTGTGCATTACATCTGCAGCACACAGAACAGGCCATAGATTGGATGACACAGCATACCTCAAGTACCACCACCCACTCTTCATCTAAGTTGCAGGCACACAGCAGTCAGTATCCCTCATCTACTTCACCCCATACCAGATCTCCACACGCCCCAAAGCAGTCCGCATGGATCAGTCTGAAGAGCTGTTTGATCATTCAGTGATATGGATATGAAGCAGTACAAATGGGAGAACACCAAGACATTAAATGCACTGATGTCCATCCAGTTTTTCCTCCGAAGTAGAAGATGAGGGTGGGTCAGTGTGCACAGTCAGCCCTTCACAGGCAATGTTACTCACTGTGACATAAAGTCCACTCAGGAGAAGAAGGATGATGAAGACGAGGTAGAAGATGATGAGGTGCTAGCCTCAACATGGACAGACAGGGAGATGGCAGCTGACAGGGGGGGGTGAATAAAAGCAGGCATTGTGGGGCAACAGCATGCTAACCCAGGAAGTAGTGGGTCGCAGACAAACATATGGGCTGTACCATCATCATCAGCTACTAACAGTTAAAACAGCACCAACATCAGAATCACAGCTAGAGAGGAGTTGTGTAGCCTGGGCATTCTTTGAAACCGCACATGATGACAGAAGAGGGGTCATCTGTAGGAGCTGCAGTAAGCATTTAAAATGTGGCAAGAATGTTAAAAACACAACTTGTATGAACAGTCACATGAACTCCCAACACTCACTACCTGGGTCAGAAGGAAAAGAGTCAGCCTCATCCTGCTCCCTCTTCCGCGGCTGTAGCTGTCTCTTTCTCTATCTCCGTCCCTGTTCATGCAGTAGCCTCTGAGCACAGAGGGGCCGTTTTGTGTAGGGGAGGGCACTTCTACTTCAGGCCTCTTTTCTGCTATTGACATTCGGGCTGCAGGCTTCCGAGCCAGAAAAGGGAAAACGAAGAGCAGAAGTTGAGCCGCCACCATCATCATCTTGATTCACAGTGATTTTCATTAAATAGGCCTTAACCGATTATTTCTCTAATCGCTCATCAGTAGCAGTCACCATTTAAAAGTCAGATACCAGTTTTACATCTACATAGTGCTGGAGATTGCAGGTCAGTTACCTCCAGTGATCACAGGTGGCGTCTTCTCTGATTGGTGTAGCAATCAGCTATAGCTATGGCCAAACTTAACTGAATTCTTCAAATATGTAATGTCATCATAATGTGACTCGTGTATATTGCCACTTTTTATCTTCCAATGTTGTTTCATTTTATGTAATAAAGATATGAGCTATAAACCTGTGAGTAGCATTAAGGGTATGTTCACATGGCAGAATTCACTGCAGTCTCCTTATGCAAACTACTCCTCTAAAAAAACACAGCAAAATCCACAGCTTTCTGCCACAGCTATTGCTATGAATCCACATGCGGATTTAGCCAGTTTAATGGGCAGCTTCTGCTCCGGGTCTTGGAGGCTGAGGGAAACCCACTTAGATTCAGCAACATCATTTCTTTCTTCAATTGATGTATGTGGTGTTCTTTAAGGCCCATTTACACTCAGCGATTATCGCTCAAAATTCATTCAAATGACCGAATTTGAGCGATATCATTAACATGTAAACGCGGGCATTGGAACTTAAAATCCATCATTCAGCTACTGGAAATAAAGCGGTTTGCTTTATCTGTCAGTAGACCGCAGGCTGTTATCTCCATGGGGAGCCGGCAGTTAACATTGTATTCTGCCGGCACCCATGCTGAAAACAATGCAGCTGGGCATGTGATTAATCTCACACTGGGCTCTGCAAACAGCTCTTGGAGGCCCATTTACATGCAAATGAAGATGATAAAGTGTTAATGGCCATCAGTGGCCATTAACACTTTATGCAAAAAGATCACTAAAATTTTCAATCGTTTGAAAGATTATCTTTGCGCGTAAATGGGCCTTTAGACCTTATGATAAAGGATAGGATAATGGACTTATAGCTACCATCAGATCACTACTTTTACTTTCTCATAGTTTTCATTCATGGGTCCATTGTCTATCTGTTCCTGCCAGTTTTTAGTAGATTTGCTCAGACTAACTAAAAGATTGAGCCATCTTCTAGATCCTAAGAAGAGGTTCCTATCTTCAGGAAGGTACATAGTTACCAAGAAGTCATCCGGAGTTTCGACAATCCTACAGTAGTATCATATCCTTGACAAGTAGTAAACTTATGGCTTTCTTAGAGCAGCACAGATTGGAGATCACTGTCCTAGATAGTCAGGTCTCTCTTTTGGAAGGTTAGTTTGGAAGGTTTCAGTAAACTGGAAGAAAGAACTCAAAAGGCCTCAGCTATTGAAGGTGAGTAATAAATCCCTGGTTTTACGATTTGATCGAAATGATGCCATATATTTTTTTTAAGGAAGCATGTCATGTACATGCAATACTACTGTGCATTATCCATGAGCAACATTGTATAGAGCAGAAGGAGCTGAGTAGATTGATATATAGTTTTATGGAAAAAGATTCTGTATAGCTTGCCGTTAATTTATAAAACTCACTGCTCTTTCTATGATTAGGAGTCCAGTTGCTGGCTCTACAGTCTGGTCCATTAAAGCCAGCATGTCCTGTGCTAGTTCTCAAGTAGGTTATGATAACATGACTTGGCTAGAAGCAGTCTTGATATCTTACATTGCAAAGAATAGCTACAAAGCGTGTCTCTCTCGGGAGGACATTGAATGTCTGTGCATTACGTGGATGACCCATTGATTTCTAGAAAACCTACGTAATACTTAATTTTCCCTGTGGTGGCGCTGCAGGAGAATTGAAAACTGCCTTCCAAGTCTTAATAAAAAGAGTTTGTCAAAAGAAGACAGCCCCCTTAAAGTTATTCTCTTTCCTTCTCTTTCCAGTGGAATTTTAAGAAGCCATTTAGAAAAACGAGGAATGAAATCAGATGGTGAAAAGATATGAGCACACATCAGATATAAGGATTTAACTCAGACACATCAAGAAACATGCACATTTTGGTTTTCTTAATGTAAACAAGGAATACAACTAGCATTTTAGCCGCATATTTATTTCAGTTGGACATTCATTTTTTTATGTTAAATAGGAAATATTAGAAGTGAAACATTTATTTTAAACCTCTGTCTCAGAGACTAAACATACATCAGCTCGGGGCTGCACTGTGAATGACATGTATATTCAAGTACTGAATATTTTGGCTAAGGAAAAGGGATACAAGGTATGTATAATACGGTGTTTCTTTGCAGGGAAGAGCTTCTAGAATTATAATGTGATTGTGACTAGTCATGATGAAAAACCTCTATGACGAAAAAGTGATCATTCAGTCCTTCCCATTCTGGGGGCCGCTATGGGCAACAAGGCCAATTTCGGTTAATTTGGCCCTGTATATGATGTCTAGCGCAGGGCCACCAATGCTAGTGCATGACACATTGACTCTGCGTCTTGGAGGCTGACGGAAGCCTACTTAGATATAGGAACACCATTTTTTCTTTCAATTGATGTACGTGGTGTCCCTTAGACCTTAGGATAAAAGATAGGATAATGGAAAATGGAAACACCTTTTAGTTTTCATATCGTTTGGTGGTAGAGAGCTTAGAGCATACATTTTTCTAATACATAATAGTAATGATAGAATTTAGCAAATTCATTATCATGGGTTCATTCCTAAATGTATAAAACCACAAAGAAAGTTTGTCTGATTTCAGAGGCCCAATTGGAATATTCTAAGAGTATTCAAAGTGGGTCTCTTGCTATATGAGCATCCCATTCATTTCAAGCGTGAAATACTTCATTTTTCCTAATGTGGTGCTGCAGGGAAATAGAAGACTCACTGCCAGGTTACTTTACAAATTATAGCTAATCTATGGGTTTCTCAGCAGCTGCATGCCATTTTATCAGCCTTTTTTGAGAGGCCCTTTTAAAAAGAATACATTGTAAACAGTGGGCAACCCCTCCCTTTAAGTGTTTCATCTAACATGTCATGTCTTGCACGGGAAGTAACCATGCCTACAAAATAAAACACATAACACATTACCAAGAACATAGAACATCTATGAGGAAGCCTCCTTGTCATGCAGTGGCAGGAGGGTTAAACGACAACCAATTACTAGCCTTTTGGAAAGTGTGATAGAATCTCAGCATCTGTTCAAGATCTCTTTAACAAGAGGTGTAGCTTGTAAACAAAATTACTGTTAACCGCTCCAAATAAACGCTTTGATTTCTCCACCAAACCAACCCGAGAGCTTGTTTAGATGAAGAGAAAGAACTGACAAATCAAATCATGTCTCGTCTCACAAAACTGGAAGAGCAACAGATGTCCTCTTGTGCTTTCACGACTCGGACTGATGGGCAGAGCGGGTGCTTTCATCCATTTTTAAACACACGCCACAGCCTTAACAAAGACTCACTATATGCTGGAGCCCTTGTAAGTTTATGGCCGCTGCTTAGGCTAAGCACCCCTTGAAGTCTTCATGTTTTTGCTGGCCTCGGACGGCAGCATCTCACTGTTTGGACAAGCACATCTGTTTATTTATAAAGAACAATCCTGAGACGTTGAGCGCTTACACTCTCAGCAGTTGTTTAAGGCCACTGATTCCATCTTGTATATATAGTGGGAACGTGTTTTCTAAACTCTCTGTATAATCGTTTGTATGGATTGTTTGTTGAAGGCCATTTTTTGATTATTTTTGCTCTAGGTCAAGTCTGTGACGGGTAAGATGATTGCCCAAGAACGGATGCTCCAAATATCTCACTGAGCAAGTGGCGGCAGAAAGATTCCATCATTGGAGACTTTTTTGGAACTATGAAGTAAGGGCTTCTAAGTACTGAAGTGTATTTATTGAAGCAAATAGATGGCTGGCTTAGTTTCAATGGTTGGAAATTCTGTTTTTGCCAGTGGAAAGAATAGAAGCATAACTTGAAGCTCCTGGGTTTCAAAGCAAAATATTTAATAGAGTTCCCACATCTTCCATAGAGCAGTTATAATACTGGTAAAATCCTATGTGGGAGAAGGGCAGTTGGGCTCACTCTAGAACTAGGGCTGAGTTGTGACTGCTACTGTATCTTTGCGAATTCCCTATAGTAGAGAAAGTATATATTTGACTTTTCTTTATTATAAACAAATATTACCAACACCCCGTGGTAGAATACTCAACATGCTAATATGTTCTTGCCAAACTCTAGATTTTCTTTACTTTTTAATTGGACTGGTTACATCCAACCAATTAAATGAGGTTATTAGAATTCTTTTCCAGGGTGGCATCGGAGACAATTGTTTTCATCCTAAATACATACAGCCCAGCTATTGTCCATCATGAGACAAACCCTGCAATCACACAATTTCTACAACCATAGTGGTTATGGTGATCTGATTTGGAAAATTGTTATGCAGGTCAGCCAATGATCAACACTGATGAATCAGATAATTATAACCACTTACACTGAGAAATTTTCTCTACAGTCTTAATACTTAAAATCATTGTTAAACCAGCCAAGTAACTATCCAACTATTAATACCAAGTACATTTTAAGTCTAATATTGTATGCTCTTCAGTTTCTTAATATATCTTTACAGCATCTGAAGCTCAGATTTTCTGATAAAGACCTCCCCTGATTTGATAACAATTTTGGTTTTCTGTAGCCTCGACAAAGGGGAGGCTGCTGCATGCTATCCAATTTATAATTCATGGATACAGTAGTACGATCCTAAGCGACTTGTTGTGATAATTGCAGATGGCTAGACTTATAGTTTCTTTTTTTAAGTCAATTGGTTGACTCTGCCCCAATGACTGATAATACTGTGGGTATGAAGGTATGATAAGCTTTTCTCTTTAGTACACTGCTGAGGGAATGGCACCTGTCACCCAGAAATAAACTTTTACTATGTGACATGAACCCAATGTAAAAGGGTGGTAGACTGCATTCTGAATCCCCATGCCTTGGGCATCAAGAGAGCCTATCCCTCTGTTGCTTGTGAGATCAAATCTTGCCTTTTACCTCCAGCAAAGAAGGTCCCCACTTGTGTTACGCACAATACAGGGCATAGAATTAAATTTAAAAAGTTGAAACTACTCAATCATTCCATTCAATGGCATCAAACATCTTGGAAATATCTTAATAATGAAGCCATTTAAAAGAAAAAAATGTAAGAAGATCCAAAGACTACCAAATTCAACTGATCTTAAATGATGTTCTTTTTGTGTTGTGACTTGGGAATACTTTCTTTGCATTATGGGCTGAAGGCCTCAGATCTGCTGTGTTGTATCTTACTTAGTTTACAATATGTGGAATCCCTAAAGAACCAAGTTTATTTGACTTTTTAAGCTGACAGTTCCAATCATGTTAATTCACCTGAAGCATACCAAGAGTCCTTCTATTTACTTTAAGATATTTTTTCAAGGTAACACAATCTGAGTCATCTCTGTCTCTTGTTTACAAGGGGCCCAAGTGCTAACATCTGCCCAATGTAAAGACATGACCAGAGTTCTGCGTGACTCATTACCTCCTAGATTGCTCAATACTGGCAAAATAATCTAACACTTAAAAGGATAGGAAAAATCTGAGTAAGTAGAATATTTAGAGAAATAAAAAAAAATAGAATAGTAGCTCTTTTTAATGAGCAAATGGATCCTAAGATTCACCAATATGCCAAATTGAATTCAAGGGACACTCTATCTGCTTACTTAATAGAATGCAGTCAGGGAATTGATTTCTCTTTTTGATTCTACAAGTCTGCTCTAGGATTTCAAAATGGCAGTCAAATCAAAAGTCTGCTCCCAAATCATTATAATTCAAATTGGTTAAATACATTTGCGTATCCCTTGTCAGAATAAAACACTTACATTATATGTGCTATTTAAATTTTATGAATGTTTATTCAATGGTTTTGTAGAGCCATAGTATTTTGTTTGCTGGGTATATCTTTGAATCGGCAAGTGCTCACTGGTGAGATGTTTGTCCCCAGCTTGGTGTGGTTTCCGACTCCCCATAGATGCTATATTGCTGTACACAGATCTTTGAGAAGATCAGAAGTCTCTGCTCTGCAAGAGAAATGAATGGGTTCAGCTGGATTTGCTCTTATTTCAACTTGTGTGAAGAAGAATCAATGCATGTGTGTGTATCCTCTATATTGTAGCCATCGCAGTTTATCAATTGAATTAGATTGAGTTAACTAACTTTACAAATTATTTAAATTCATTATTTTTTTAATTATAAGCACAGCACCCATAGTGGTTAAATAAAAAATATTCTATTCTTACAACCTAAAGACACCCACTGTTATGTCTTACCGGCGCTGGATTGGAACTGTAGGTGTAGTAGCCGTGTTGGTCACTGGAGAGTCATCAAGAAAGCCGTGAGTCATTATCAGGAAGTCACGGTAAGCAGTACAATGGAATGAGATGGAAGCTTAGTCAAATGGAAGCCAGATGTAAGCAGCAGGAGGTATCGGTGTGCAGTATAATGGGATGAGATGGAAACGTAGTCAAATGGAAGCCAGAGGTCAGCATCAGGAGGTATCGGTACAACTGTAGATGGCCAGGAGGAAGAGAAGTTTGATCAAGGTGGTGGATCACAATAATCATGTGCTGGATCTAAGGCATGGTCAGGCTTTTATAGAAAGTCCTAATTAGTAGCAGGGCGGAGCCAGGACAGGGAGACAGAAAGTGGACCTAACAGGAGCAAGGAAACATAGGACAAGGCTAGGTTTCAGCAAGGAATTGCTGACTGGAGCGCAAGAGGTCCTGAGTTTGAATCCTGACACCCACCCACATATATATGTACACAGTGAATATAAAAAGTCTACACACCCCTGTTAAAATGCCATGTTTTTATCATGTTAAAAAGTCAGACAGAGATGAATGATTTCAGATTGATTTCCACCTTCGATATGACCCATTATCTGTACAATTACATTGAAAAACAAACTGAAATCATTTAGGGTGGAAAAATAAGAATAACAAAACTAAAATAATATGGTTGCATAAGTGTGAACAGACTCTTAAATTTGGAGATGTGGTTGTATTCAGAATTAGCCAATCACATTTCAACTCATGTTAAATAGTAGTCAGTAGTCTGGAGACATTATTTACAGTGATTCTGATTCACCCCATGTAAAGCTCATCTATTCTAGAAGGATTTTTCTGACATTTTCTTAGTTGAATTTTTCAGCAAAAGCCGTAAATATCTTACAGCACATCACAGGGATTTGATTGTTACAAGGAATCAGTTAGGAGAAGGGGCCAAAAGATCTCCAATGCATTACATATAGCATGGAAGACAATGAAGATGGTCCTCAAGAAGTGGTGTTAGAATGGCAAACATGGACATAAAATGGGGCAAACAAGGATATGAAAAAGGGGGAAACAGGGACATAAACAAATAACTCCTTATCCGTCTACATGTATATTCTGTAATGTCATACTGGGACAGGAACACTCAGCAGAGTCTTACTGGTATGTGGATGGCAGAACTGCGAACTGGAACAGGAAACAGTGGACATAACTGAGCAGCAGGCATAAAACACTGAATGACAGATGCTCAAACACTCACAGCATACCCGCACACATAGCCAGACAGAATTGCCATAATAAGTAAGAGGAATTAGTTAGTGGATTGGCCAAGTCACTTAAGCCGCGAGCCCAACTTCAAGGGTCCTTGTTGTCTCATGGTCCCTACTCTGAAGAGACAACTCACCCCAGGATATCTGCCTGCAAGCAGTGCAATCGCCCCAATAAGGGCGGCCCTGCGATGGAACCTCAGGACCTAACTAGACCCAGATGGTAAAAGATTCACAGCAAGACAGGTAACACCAAATGCACCAAGAGCTGCACAGACATGCAGGAGCATGACACTATTTTACTGAAGATAGTGAGCACAGCACAGACACCTCATGTCCAGTCACATGCAAGGAAGATATAGAAGACTGCACAAACAACAACCTGTGGAGCTGTTCTGCTAGAAACACTGTAGTACAACAGATCCCAGCCAGTACAACCCTAATAGTATCTCTATCCCTGAAGAGGGACCTCTGGGGATACAGATGCATAACAAGTAGATACAATTTGGCACAACAGTGAGATTACCAAGTACTGGATGTCCCTCAAAAATTGATGAAAAGACCGGAAGAAAATTTGTCCAGGAGGCTGCCAAGAGGCCTACAGCAACATTAAAGGAGCTGCAGGAATTTCTGGCAAGTACTGGTTGTGTAGTGCATGTGACAACCATCTCCCGTATTCTTCATATCTCTGGGCTGTGGGGGAGGGGGGCAAGATTGAAGCCTTTTCTAAGAAAGAAACATACATGAAGTCTGCCAAAAGTATGTTGAAGAACATGCTATGGTCTGATGAGACCAAGAATGTAATTCCAAAAGGTATGTTTGGTACAAAGCTAACATTGTGCATCACCAGAAGAACCCCATACCTGCAATGAAGCACGATAGAGGCAGCATTATGCTTTGGGGCTATTTTTCTGCTGCTGGAACTGAGGCTTTAGTCAAGATGGAGGGAATTATGAACAGTTCCAAATTTCAGTCCATTTTGGCATAAAACCTTCAGGCCTCTGCTAAAAAGCTTAAGATGAAGAAGAATTTCACCTTTCAACATGACAACCACCCAAAGCATACCTCCAAATCAAAAGAATGGCTTCACCAGAAGAAGAGCAAAGGTTTTGAATGGCCCAGCCAGAGCCCAGGATTGTGGGTTGACCTAAAGAGGGCGCTACACATGAGATGCCCTTACAATCTAACAGATTGGGAGCACTTTTGAATGGAAAAGTGGGCAAAGACTGCCATGTCAACATGTGCCATGCTACTAGACACCTACCCTAAAAGACTGAATGCTGTCATAAAGTAAAAGTATACATCAACATAGTATTAGTTTTAGGCTGTGCATATTTATGCAACTACATTATTTTAGCTTTTTGAAATTCTTCCCCCCTTAAGGATTTCAGCTTGTTTTTCAATGGAATTGTACAGATAACGGGTCACGTTGAAGGTGGAAATACATCTGAAAGGATTCATCTTCGCTAGATTTTTTAGCATGAAAAATGATGGCCTTTTTACAGGGGTGTATAGACTTATTATATCATATATATATATATATGCCTTTTAATATACTACATATATATGTATATATATATATATGTATATATATATATATATATATATATATATATATACCCTCTGCTGTCCAGACATTCTACCAATGCCATGTCGTGTAATTACAGAGCCTCCATCCAGTTACAGTACAAGGATTGTAAATATATATAATTTAACTTTCAGTATTGGTAGAAATAAAATTGTTCTGTCTGTATCCATCAAGCCTGTCCAACTTATCATACAGCAGGTTACCAATTGTAGAATTCCACAGCACATCAGAAATTCTCACAAAGTCTCCATTAAGACTCTGCACCCTGTGGAGTGTCACATCTGTCAGGTTCAGAATTCACAACTAGTTTTAAGTTGTCTTAGGACCACCAGCTTATTCCTTTATTGATACACAGTGTGCTGTAAAAGTTCCTTAACCAGAGCCCCTTACATCATTTCTATTCCAGACCTGCACACTGGTTATTTGTGAATGCAAAAATGTGAGATGACATGAGGCATTGAAGCTAATAACGATGGCTGTGTTTAAAAGTACAGGATACTGTGAGTGTATTTCTTTGTCATTGAGTATAACAGCGGGCATGCTGTCACTCACTAATTTTTTGACCGAGCTTTGCACCTGAATTGCAAAATTAATATCCATTTCTTATGAACTGATATTAATTTCGGATGGCAGTTTACATGGCACTTTGAAAGGCTTAGAATTTCTGCATTCCCTCCCTCCTTGTATAAATGCCAATTGATTGGTATATGTATAATATGAAATTCACATATTCTGAAAGAGTGGCTGTCACCAGACACAGTCCTTTAAGAAAGAGCATCTCTTAGATAAATGAAATCTCGATGAGGTGTCAATTTAGAGCATGCAAATTAAAGCTGTGGCACCTTTCGACAATTACTCATTGTAGTCAGGAACTATGTCATGCCTCTCCACCAATCAGGCCAAGAGGCAACTTCATTTTCGGACATGAAAATTTAAAATTGGCAACCTCAACAGAAGTTACACTCATCCACTAATCATCAAGGATGGGCATTAAATCATAGGATTACTTGGGAGTGGAAAATAAATCAGGGGATCATCAAGTATGAAAACCTAACCAAGGGGTCACCTGGGATGGACATTAGACAATTGAATCATCAGAAATAGATACTGCACCACTGTGAAGGGAACAAGGAAGCAAGCTAAACCACAAATCACTAGGGATGAACATTGACTCACCGGCAAACCAGTGAAAAATATTGAGTGATTGTTAAACAACGCTATACCACTGGTTCACTGAGAATGAATTATAAAGCCTTCATTTACCAGGGATAAACAGCATAATAATACTCTAGATTATTAAGGATGGAAACTTCAATTGTGTCTCTGGTCTTGGACAAAGAAAGATGGCTGCACCACTTCTCTGACTACCATAGTGTTACGGTATACTACCCTTGATACGCCAGCCCGGGTGCCCTAGATCTCACCCACAACCCCTGTCCCTGCCTACTTGCCTCCACTCCTGGCTAACCCCAGGCGGGCAACTGGGCGGTGGTCCCTACTCTCACTAGAGACTGAAAAAGGGACGGTAGAATACCGACAGAAAAGGCAGATGTAAATAACCAACACGAACAATACTAAGCAGAACTGAGGCAGATGGGAAAACCTGGCAGATAATAGCAAAGTATAGCAGACAAGATGACAGGAGCAGGAGACCAACAGAGGCAGACTAGCTAGCACACTGAGGGAAACCAATAACTGGCAGTGATTGCAAGTCTCTGCCCTACCTTTAAACAAAAGCTTCCTCCCAGGGGCGGAGAGAGGGAGTCAGCATACTCCCAACAGAACACAACAAAAGGGAGCTCGTGCACAGCAGCTGCACTCACAGGTGCGAGCGTGCACAGCACCGTGCGCCACCAGCACCACGCCGCCCAGGCACCCGCCTCCCAGCAGCCAGACAACAAGACGGAGGGACGCGCCCCGACTGCAGGACCCCGCACACCGCCACCCCGGAACGACCAGCAACCACCGCATGGTAACACATACTATGCATCATAAGTCTAAGGATCTACACAGTAAAAAATAAAATAAATAATTCTTGTTATTTGTATAGCGCCAAGCTATTCCGCAGCACTTTCAAGTAATTCATTTATTACCCCCCACCAAGCTGGGTACTCATTTTATTGACCTTGAGCAGACTACTTGAATCATGCGGGGATTGAACTCGCAACCTTCAGGTTGAAAGCAAGGCCTTAACACTCTGTGCGACACAATCTGTCAGGTAGTCATTGAAGCAGTGATTAAAGATTATATTACAAGGAATACATACTATACTAATGTGACTAAAGACCCTTTTACAGATGGCGGCAGTCGTTTCAGCAACTGCACGAGTGCTGATGTCACCGCTAAGGTCGTTAGCACTCGTGCAGTGCTTTCAAACTGAAAGTCCTTCTGGCGGCTCTCTGGCTTCTTGTCTGCCTCTCACTCCCTGCTCAGCACTTCCTATGGGAAGCGCCATGTGGGGAGCTTTCACACTGCAGGAGAATCCAGCGAGTGCTAACAAGGTTGTTTAAGCTGACAGAAAAGTCAACTTCAACAGCCGCTAAGTGAGTGATAGTTTTTCTTTTACACTGAAAGATTATTGCTCACTTTCACTTGTTTTAACGAATTTTGAGCGATAATTGTTGCGTGTAAAAGGGCTTTAAGTTATCAAGGATAAGCCACTGATCACAAAGGATGGATATTCACCTATCATTACACCCAACCCTGTGTGGTCATTAATAAAAACTATACCACTAGCTCACCAGGGACAAACACTAAGCCACTGAATCACAAGGGAAGAAAGTCAACCAGTGTATTACTTGGCTTGCAATAGAAATTATTGCATTGATCAGCAGGGAAAGATGTTTACTAGAGATGAGCGAGCACCAAAATGCTCGGGTGCTCGTTACTCGGGACGAAATTATTGCGATGCTCGAGGGTTCGTTTCGAGTAACGAACCCCATTGAAGTCAATGGGCGACCCGAGCATTTTTGTATATCGCCGATGCTCGCTAAGGTTTTCATTTGTGAAAATCTGGGCAATTCAAGAAAGTGATGGGAACGACACAGCAACGGATAGGGCAGGCGAGGGGCTACATGTTGGGCTGCATCTCAAGTTCCCAGGTCCCACTATTAAGCCACAATAGCGGCAAGAGTGGGCCCCCCCCCCCTCCCAACAACTTTTACTTCTGAAAAGCCCTCATTAGCAATGCATACCTTAGCTAACCACCACACTACCTCCAACAAAGCACAATCACTGCCTGCATGACACTCCGCTGCCACTTCTCCTGGGTTACATGCTGCCCAACCCCCCTGCACGACCCAGTGTCCACAGCGCACACCAAAGTGTCCCTGCGCAGCCTTCAGCTGCACTCATGCCACACCACACTCATGTCTATTTATAAGTGCGTCTGCCATGAGGAGGAACCGCAGGCACACACTGCAGAGGGTTGGCACGGCTAGGCAGCGACCCTCTTTAAAAGGGGCGGGGCGATAGCCCACAATGCTATACAGAAGCAATGAGAAATATAATCCTGTGCCACCGCCATCAGGAGCTGCACACGTGGGCATAGCAATGGGGAACCTATGTGCCACACACTATTCATTCTGTCAAGGTGTCTGCATGCCTCAGTCAGACCGCGTTTTTTTATAAATAGTCACAGGCAGGTACAACTCCGCAATGGGAATTCCGTGTGCACCCACAGCATGGGTGGCTCCCTGGAACACACCGGCTGTACATAAATGTATCCCATTGAAGTGCCCTGGACAGCAGAGCTAACGTCAGATTAAATGCAGGTGGGCTTCGGCCCACACTGCATGCCCCAACCTGACCGGGGTTTTTAATTCATAGACACAGGCAGGTACAACTCCCTATTGTGAAGTCCCTGTGGACCCACAGCATGGGTGGCTCCCTGGAACCCACCAGCGGTACATAAATATATCCCATTGCAGTGCCCAGCACAGCTGAGGTAATGTCATGTTTAATGCAGGTGGGCTTTGGCCCACACTGCATGCCCCAGTCAGACTGGGGTTCTTTAGAAGTGGACACATGCAGTTACAACTCTGTGTGGACCGACAGCATGGGTGGGTGCCAGGAACCCACCGGCGGTACATAAATATATCCCATTGCAGTGCCCAACACAACTGATGTAACGTCAGCTTTAATGCAGGTGGGCAAAAAATTAATTGGATTACACTGTAGGCGAGGGCCCAAAAAAATTGGTGTACCAACAGTACTAATGTACGTCAGAAAAATTGCCCATGCCCAACAAAGAGGGCAGGTGAAACCCATTAATCGCTTTGGTTAATGTGGCTTAATTTGTAACTAGGCCTGGAGGCAGCCCAGTTAAAATAAAAATTGGTTCAGATGCAAGTTTCAACGCTTTAATGAGCATTGAAACGTATAAAAATTGTTTACAAAAATTATATGACTGAGCCTTGTGGGCCTAAGAAAAATTGCCCGTTTGGCGTGATTACGTCAGGTTTCAGGAGGAGGAGCAGGAGGAGGAGGATGAATATTATACACAGATTGATGAAGCTAAAAGGTCCACGTTTTTGATGGTGATAGAGAACAATGCTTCCATCCGCGGGTGCAGCCTACGTATTGTTTAGGTATCGCTGCTGTCCGCTGGTGGAGAAGAGAAGTCTGGGGAAATCCAGGCTTTGTTCATCTTGATGAGTGTAAGCCTGTCGGCACTGTCGGTTGACAGGCGGGTATGCTTATCCGTGATGATTCCCGCAGCCGCACTAAACACCCTCTCTGACAAGACGCTAGCCGCAGGACAAGCAAGCACCTCCAGGGCATACAGCGCGAGTTCAGGCCACGTGTCCAGCTTCGACACCCAGTAGTTGTAGGGGGCAGAGGCATCACGGAGGACGGTCGTGCGATCGGCTACGTACTCCCTCACCATCCTTTTACAGTGCTCCCGCCGACTCAGCCTTGACTGGGGAGCGGTGACACAGTCTTGCTGGGGAGCCAGAAAGCTGTCAAAGGCCTTAGAGAGTGTTCCCCTGCCTGTACTGTACATGCTGCTCGATCTCCGCACCTCCCCTGCTACCTGGCCCTCGGAACTGCGCCTTCGGCCACTAGCGCTGTCGGATGAAAATTTTACCATCAGTTTGTCCGCCAGGGTCCTGTGGTATAGCATCACTCTCAAACCCCTTTCCTCTTCGGATATGAGAGTGGAAAGGTTCTCCTTATACCGTGGGTCGAGCAGTGTGTACACCCAGTAATCCGTAATGGCCAGAATGCGTGTAACGCGAGGGTCACGAGAAAGGCATCCTAACATGAAGTCAGCCATGTGTGCCAGGGTACCTGTATGCAACACATGGCTGTCCTCACTAGGAAGATCACTTTCAGGATCCTCCTGCTCCTCCTCCTTCTCAGGCCATACACGCTGAAAGGATGACAGGCAAGCAGCATGGGTACCCTCAGCAGTGGCCAAGCTGTCTCTTCCCCCTCCTCCTCATCCTCCTCCTCAACCCGGTGAGATATAGACATGAGGGTGCTCTGACTATCCAGCGACATACTGTCTTCCCCCGCCTCTGTTTCCGAGCGCAAAGCGTCTGCCTTTATGCTTTGCAGGGAACTTCTCAAGAGGCATAGCAGAGGAATGGCGACGCTAATGATTGCAGCATCGCCGCTCACCATCTGGGTAGACTCCTCAAAGTTTCCAAGGACCTGGCAGATGTCTGCCAACCAGGCCCACTCTTCTGTAAAGAATTGAGGAGGCTGACTCCCACTGCGCCCCCCATGTTGGAGTTGGTATTCCACTATAGCTCTACGCTGCTCATAGAGCCTGGCCAACATGTGGAGCGTAGAGTTCCACCGCGTGGGCACGTCGCACAGCAGTCGGTGCACTGGCAGATGAAACCGATGTTGCAGGGTGCGCAGGATGGCAGCGTCCGTGTGGGACTTGCGGAAATGTGCGCAGAGCCGGCGCACCCTTCCGAGCAGGTCTGACAAGCGTGGGTAGCTTTTCAGAAAGCGCTGAACCACCAAATTAAAGACGTGGGCCAGGCATGGCACGTGCGTGAGGCTGCCGAGCTGTAGAGCCGCCACCAGGTAATGGCCGTTGTCACACACGACCATGCCCGGTTGGAGGCTCAGCGGCGCAAGCCAGCGGTCAGTCTGCTCTGTCAGACCCTGCAGCAGTTCGTGGGCCGTGTGCCTCTTCTCTCCTGAGCTGAGTAGTTTCAGCACGGCCTGCTGGCGCTTGCCCACCGCTGTGCTGCCACGCCGCGCGACACCGACTGCTGGCGACGTGCTGCTGCTGACACATCTTGATTGCGAGACAGAGATTGCATAGGGGGAGGAGGAGGAGGGTGGTTGAGTGGAGGAAGCATACACCGCCGCAGATACCACCACCGATCTGGGGCCCGCAATTCTGGGGGTGGGTAGGACGTGAGCGGTGCCAGGCTCTGACTGTGTCCCAGCCTCCACTAAATTCACCCAATGTGCCATCAGGGAGATATAGTGGCCCTGCCCGCCTGTGCTTGTCCACGTGTCTGTTGTTAAGTGGACCTTGGCAGTAACCGCGTTGGTGAGGGCGCGTACAATGTTGCGGGAGACGTGGTTGTGCAGGGCTGGGGTGGCACATCGGGAAAAGTAGTGACGACTGGGAACTGAGTAGCGCGGGGCCGCCGCCGCCATCATACCTTTGAAAGCCTCCGTTTCCACAACCCTATACGGCAGCATCTCCAGGCTGATAAATTTGGCTATGTGCACGTTTAACGCTTGAGCGTGCGGGTGCGTGGTGGCGTACTTGCGCTCCAACACTTGCGCTAGCGACGGCTGGACGGTGCGCTGAGAGACATTGGTGGATGGGGCCGAGCACAGCGGAGGTGAGGGTGTGGGTGCAGGCCAGGAGATGGTAGTGCCTGTGTCCTCAGAGGGGGGTTGGACCTCAGTGGCAGGTTGGGGCACAGGGGGAGAGGCAGTGGTGCAAACCGGAGGCGGTGAACGGCCTTCGTCCCACCTTGTGGGGTGCTTGGCCATCATATGTCTGCGCATGCTGGTGGTGGTGAGGCTGGTGGTGGTGGCTCCCTGGCTGATCTTGGCGCAACACAGGTTGCACACCACTGTTCGTCGGTCGTCTGCACTCTTAATGAAAAACTGCCAGACCTTTGAGCACCTCGGCCTCTGCAGGGTGGCATGGCACGAGGGGGCGCTTTGGGAAACAGTTGGTGGATTATTCGGTCTGGCCCTGCCTCTACCCCTGGCCACCGCACTGCCTCTTCCAACCTGCCCTGCTGCTGCCCTTGCCTCCCCCTCTGAAGACCTGTCCTCAGTAGGCGTAGCAAACCAGGTGGGGTCAGTCACCTCATCGTCCTGCTGCTCTTCCTCCGAATCCTCTGTGCGCTCCTCCCTCGGACCTACTGCCCTTACTACTACCTGAGTGATAGACAACTGTGTGTCATCGTCATCGTCCTCCTCACCCACTGAAAGGTCTTGAGACAGTTGCCGGAAGTCCCCAGCCTCATCCCCCGGACACCGGGAACTTTCCAAAGGTTGGGCATCGGTCACCACAAACTCCTCCGGTGGGAGAGGAACCATTGCTAGCCATTCTGGGCAGGGGCCCGGGAACAGTTCCTGGGAGTCTGCCTGCTTCTCAGAATGTGTCATTGTAATGGAGTGAGGAGGCTGGGAGGAAGGAGGAGCAGCAGCCAGAGGATTCAGAGTTGCAGCAGTGGACGGCGCAGAACTCTGGGTGTTCGATAGATTGCTGGATGCACTTTCTGCCATCCACGACAGGACCTGCTCACACTGCTCATTTTCTAATAAAGGTCTACCGCGTGGACCCATTAATTGTGAGATGAATGTGGGGACACCAGAAACGTGTCTCTCTCCTAATCCCGCAGCAGTCGGCTGCGATACACCTGGATCAGGAGCTCAGCCTGTGCCCACACCCTGACTTGGGCCTCCGCGTCCTCGGCCGCGTCCACGTCCTCTAGGCCTACCCCTACCCCTCAGCATGGTGTATTACCAGTAGTGCAGAAACAGAACGCTGTAATTAAATGTGCCGCTTATTGGCCTGTGGTTGGAGGCTGACTTCGCTTACGGAACGCACAGCAGAGGCAGGAAAGAATTTTGCGCAAGCCTGCTGTAACACTTAGCTGGCTGCATATGAATTAGGACAACTACCCCCAGCAGAGACCCAGTACACTTGTGGACAGGAATACAGCGGTGATGTAAGAGGCAACACAGAGGCAGAAAAGAATTTTGCGCAAGCCTGCTGTAACACTTAGCTGGCTGCGTATGAATTAGGACAACTACCCCCAGCAGAGACCCAGTACACTTGTGGACAGGAATACAGCGGTGATGTAAGAGGCAACACAGAGGCAGAAAAGAATTTTGCGCAAGCCTGCTGTAACACTTAGCTGGCTGCGTATGAATTAGGACAACTACCCCCAGCAGAGACCCAGTACACTTGTGGACAGGAATACAGCGGTGATGTAAGAGGCAACACAGAGGCAGAAAAGAATTTTGCGCAAGCCTGCTGTAACACTTAGCTGGCTGCGTATGAATTAGGACAACTACCCCAAGCAGAGACCCAGTACACTGAGGACGGTCACAGGCAGCCCAAATAGATTTTTTTTCCCAAATGTTTTTGGAAAGGCCCACTGCCCATATACACTAAATATGTCTTCTGTCCCTGCCTCACCACTACTGGCCCTGGACAATGTAAAATTACTGCAGGACGCAATGCTCTGCACGGCCGATATACAAAAAAAAAAAAAAAAGTGCAACACTGCAAAAAGCAGCCTCCACACTACTGTACACGGTTAGATGTGGCCCTAAGAAGGACCGTTGGGGTTCTTGAAGCCTAAAATAACTCCTAACGCTCTCCCTATAGCAGCTCCGGCACCAGCAGCACTTTCCCTGAGCTATGTCACAACGCATCTGAGGCGAGCCGCGGGAGGGGCCGATTTATATACTCGGGTGACACCTGATCTCGCCAGCCACTTACTGCAGGGGGGTGGTATAGGGCTTGAACGTCGCAGGGGGAAGTTGTAATGCCTTCCCTGTCTTTCTATTGGCCAGAAAAGCACACTAACGTCTCAGAGATGAAAGTGAAAGTAACTCGAACATCGCGTGGTACTCGTCTCGAGTAACGAGCATCTCGAACACGCTAATACTCGAACGAGTATCAAGCTCGGACGAGTACGTTCGCTCATCTCTAATGTTTACCCATTGGAACACAAGTGGGCACCAAGTCATTATGAAACAACACCAAAGCACTGGATCACCAGGGACAGACAATAAACTATAAAGTAAAAAAATCCAAAAAACTTTTCTTATTGAGTTGTGTACTTTTTTGAAAAAGAAGAGTGGAGACATGAGGGACATAACAATGTCATATGAATGGTGTCTAATAATGCCTGCACTACAGTCAGTTGTATATCCCACAGAAATAGATATTATTGAAATCACACATGAACAGGAACTTTTTTAATACACAGGAAACAACAATGATATTTTTGTGAAAAACATTTATTACTAGAAGGTAAAAAAAATGTGTATTTCATATTTAGCGGAGTAGAAATCAGATTAATTACATTGTTACACTTGGTGTTGACTTATTTCGAGACAAGTAAAAACAGCTTTGTGAGAAGATTTATTGTACCATAGAAACAACATTATTTGGAAATCTATGCCCCTATGTATATCAAATAATACCCTTTTGTGAGGCATACATCTGTGCTGCCAGCGTGCGACCAAACATTCCAGCATTTGTAAATGCAACTTATTATCGTAATCAGTGTGGGATTTAACTCCGTGTTAAAAATAATGTTTACTAACTAAGGGTTCTAAAAAAACGTTCATTCTTATGTTGATCTGTTGGGTCATTTTTGGAACCAAGGGTGTATGTGGGGCGGGGGAGAGATAAAATGCCCATGACCACCATTACTGAATAGATTCAACTTCAGAATGAAAGATCAACCATTAAATGGACTCATGGACCTGCTGGTTACACATAGAAAATGCATTTTTATCTTCTACTACCAATTTTCATTCAATCTGGAATATATTCTCCACACAAGCACGTCCCCCTCCCGCGGGAAAAGTTGCCAGAGTCTTTAGCTTGGCTATACATCTCTGTCAAGATCTCTATGAATAAATTAACCTTTCTAAAGATTAGTGCACTTTTAATACCTCAGGGTTTTTTTCTTTCTTAAACAGAGCACATTCTAAAAATGTTGTGACAGACCTGAGCAGGTTTCTACCGTGTATCATCAACACATATATCGAGATGAAGAAGGCAAAAGTACAGTCCTGAAATAATGATTAATGTAGGTCAAGCTTTGTCTTCTCAGCCATGGGAGAAGTTTCCTTGCACTTCATTATGGGCAATGTATGTTGTTCCTTGATTGATTGTTGTTTATTTACTTCATTTAGTACCTTTATGTTTCTATCAGGTCCATATTCACATTCATGGTGGTAGTGCAAGGCTCGAAAGAAAGAACTGCAAGAAATAAGAGCAGTTCTTGCAGCAAAAATCATAAGTAGTGATTTTTTTTCTAATTTGTGAATTTGGCACATATGCAAGAACGGTATGAGTGATCTTGAGGTCTCAAGGAGTTGTAGTGTTCACCGTAGAGCTTGTTTTCATGGTTCCAGAGCATAAACACTTTCACTGGTAGGTCATTCCTCTTGTCTTTTAGTGATAGTATCCTAGTGCATAATGTTCGCTGGTTTTTATGTCCATTGGTGTCTCCTCGCTCATAAAACTTAATACTAAAGCTATAAAAAGGCCAGCATGTTGGATTGGCCCACCAGAGTACCAGCGGACCCTACTTTTAGATTTTGCTAAAATTCGGCAGTTCCTCATTGCAGACATGCTAAATACACTCATTGTCGCCCTCATCCACTCCTGACTCGACTATTGCAACTTGCTGTTCATTGGCCTTCCCCGCACCAAACTCTCCCCTCTCCAATCCATACTAAACGCAGCAGCTAGGCTAATTTTCTATCCAGTCAGTTCTCAGATTCCTTTGCACTATGCCAGTCATTGCATTGGCTGCCCATTCACTGCAGAACTAAATTTAAACTCCTCACCCACAAAGCTCTCCATGGCACTGCGCCACTGTACATCTCTTTTCTCCTGTCTGTTCACCACCCAGCCCGCACATTTCGATCCGCTAACACGCTCAGACTAAACACCCCTCTAATACGAACCTTACATGCTCACCTACAGGACTTTACCAGAGCAGCACCCATCCTCTGGAATGCTCTACCCCAAGACATACGGAAAAGCCCGGGTGCACGAAATTTCAGATGCGCCTTAAAAACACACCTCTTCAGGGAGGCATAGCAAATCTCCTGACCTAGTCCCCCTGCCCCTCCCTATGGCTCCCCATACCTTCAGCCCTGCCTATTGCATATGACCTCCACCCTTGCACTTCCTTACCGCCCCCACCCCGTGTGCTTCCTAATAATGTATTAAATCTTATTGGAGATATACTGTATCCTGTGTATATATGATAAGAATAGAGGTTACAATGAAAGTGTATGAACATGTTCTGTATAGATACAGGGTGGACCATCATCTCCTCTGTGTGGCACAAGGATCTCCAGTCTGACTTCCAGATCTTCTATGTGACAATTACATTAGCAAACCTACAAGAAAGAGTGGGCACAAAATCACAAAACAGGTTAATTTGCCATTTAAAAATGCTCTGGGAGACTGATGACAACTTCTACAGGCACTATTAGGTATTGTTATCTAGCATAGCTTCTTGTGCAGGAGACCAAGAAAACTCCTGAATTACAGAGAGGCTGACAGTATACTCCTAGGGATCAGAGCTTTTGAACTCTACAAGCCACTGCATCATAAAATGCCCCCAAGTAGGTGAGAAGACCAGTAGAAGAAACTTCTCTCCTTCACTTGGCTGCTCCATGCATCAGTTTTTCAACTAAAAAGTGAGTTATCGGAAACAAAAAAATTACAATATTCAGATTTTTGGAGAAAATACTTTTTAAACTCGGAAGATGCTTCTGAAACATTCAGCTGCTCCTAAAACCATATCTGTGGTTTGTATGGCTGCATCAATTTCTCTGTCTTGGTGTACGGCCTCACAGAGTATAACACATCATTTACTGTTTGCTCACTGGCAGCCTATCAGTAACAGAGAGCCAAGGAATTTCAGGATGAAACCATGTGGTTTGGTAGAAAATATTCTCATTAAAGAAAAAAAAGGAGAATGTTGCCATTAAGTTTCAGATCAGAAGATGGATAGACAAAAACAGAGACAATACACTGGAAGACCTTTACTCCTTTAAATTATGAAGAACTTAACTTTCAAAAATCTCCCATAGTTAGGAAAGTTTTGGGAAATGAATAGAATTTGCCGTTTTGTGGTAAAAACATTACATAGAGCATCATGATATAATTGTAGTTGTCTACATATCCAGAAGTCTCCTTCATCATGTGGCACTCCAGCAGTAGTACTACAACTCCCAGAATGTCTTGACAGCACATCATTGTCAGGCCATGCTGGAAGTTGTAGTGTTGTAACAGTTAGAGAGCCAAAGGTTTGAGAATACTGAAGTACAGAGTCTGTTATTCTCTATGCAGTCTATAAGACCAGCTGTATTCTGTCGGCAAGTGACTGTATGAGGATTTGAAGATCTGAATTCCAGACAGCGATCAATTCTGCCAGCAGATACAAGAACTGCAGACTCTGCTTTTAGCTTGTCATTTTCTATACTCAGCTCAAACACAGGTCATTATTCAAGGCTTTTCCATGAACTAATGTATTGCTTCTGTGTCTCTGCCTATGATATACAGTAGCCATCTGTTATCACTATACCTAATGAAGATCTGTAGGGGATCATGGATTCTTAAGGGGGCGATATATATCATATGAGAGTTACTTTAAGTTATCCTAGAGAATAGAGAGGATTACTGTCTTCTGCATTCATTGATCTGTCTGTAATAGCGAACTTTAGAATTCCAAATAACCACATCAAAATTAGACAATGCTATCTATCTATCTATCTATCTATCTATCTATCTATCTATCTATCTATCTATCTATCTATCTATCTATCTATCTATGTAGCATAGCATGCTAGGCTGACTGAAGACAATGTTTATCTAGTTCAGCCTCTTTGTAGCCGTACATTGTCCTCTGTTGTATTAATTGTCTTGTATAATTTTGTATCATCTGCAAGATATTTTACTGTGCAGTCCTTCTATCAGGTCGTTGATAAATATATTAAACAGAATGGGGCCTAATACTGAACCCTGTGGCACCCCACTAGCAACCGTGGCCCAATCAGAGTACAAACCATTTATGACCACTCTCTGCTTTCTATTTCTGAGCCAGTCCTTCACCCAGATACACATGTTTTTGCCCAGTCCGAACTGTCTCATTTTATATATCAACCTATTATGCGGCACGGTGTCAATTGCTTTAGAGAAGTCCAGATATATGAGATCAATAGACTGTCCCGGCTCCAGCCTAGAACTTACTTCATCGTAGAAGCTGATCAAATTGGTCTGACATAATCGACCCCTCATGAACCCATGCTGATGAGTTATTCTGTTGTTTTCCTTGAGGTATTCTAGGATGGCGTCTCTCAGAAAACCCTCAAATATTTTTCAAATAATTGAAGTGAGACTTACAGGCCTGTAGTTACCAGTCTCTCTTTTGGCCCCCTTTATGTACATTGGAACCACATTTGCAATGTGCCAATCTAGTGGTATAACCCCGTTCTCAATAGTGTCCATAAATATATGAAATGGCGGTCTAGCTATCACGTCGCTTAGTTCCCTTAGAACCCTTGGGTGTATTCCATCTGGGCACGGCGATTTACCGATTTTAATCCTCTTTAACCGGCTATGCACTTCCTCCTGTGTTAGGCATGCAATATTTAGCGTGGGGTTCATTTTATTCCCCTCATCTGGTGTGACATTTCTTTTTCATTCGTGAATACATTTCAAAAGGAACTATTTCATAGATTTGCCTTCCCCCTATCGTCTTCTATGGTTTCTCTTGCATTATTTGTTAGCGGGCCAGTGCTTTCAGTGCAAATCCTTTTACTGTTTATATAATTCAAGAATAGTTTAGGATTATTTTTGCTCTCTTTGGTGATCAGTTTTTCTGCCTTCTCCTTAGCAATTTTGATCTTTTCTTTACATGCTTTGTTTTTTCCCCTGTATGATTTTAGAGCTTCTTCACTGCCTTCTTGTTTTAGCAGTTTAAGCGCTTTTCTTTTCCCGTTTATTGCCCCCCTTACAATCTTGTCAAGCCACAATGGTTTCCTTCTACTTGTAGTCCTTTTGTTTTTAAAAAGTATGAACTGCTCACATGAAGTAATAAGGATGCTTTTACATTTCTCCCATTTGTCGCCCGTACTGTTATTTTTGAGGACATTGTCCCAATTAATGTTACCGATAGTAGTTCTGAGCTAATCAAATTTTGCTTTACTAAAGTTTAGGTTTTTTTGTCGCTTCCTGATAGGGCTTCTTATTGAATGACAGCTGGAAATTAATTATATTGTGGTCACTATTTTTTTCCAAGTGTCCTCCACCTGCACCCCCGTGATTCTGTCCAGTTTGTTAGTTAATAATAGGTCCAGAGTGGCTCTCCCTCTAGTTGGCTCCTGCACAAGTTATCTTTAATTGTTCTCAAGAACCCTTGTGAGATTTGCAGGTTTCGAACTTCCCATATTATATTCGGATGTGGGGGGTGTGACACCTCTTCTATTTGCCTTAATAATAAGATTTCACTTTTTTCTGTTGCTTTTGGTGGCCTATAGAAAAAACCTATCAGTATTTTGTTATTTTTTTTCTCCCTGTATTTTTATCCACAGAGATTCCACGCGTTCATCTCCTGCACCTATATCTTCTCATAGCCTTGGCATTCTGTTCCCTACGGTCTCTTCTGAAGAGATTGTAACCCTGTAAATTCACCGTCCAATCGCACTTATCATCAAGCCATGTTTCTGTTATTCCCACTATATCATAATTTTCATCAGTCATTCTTGCTTCAAGCTCACCCACTTTACCGATAAGAAGTCTTGCATTTGTTGCTATACAATTTATACGGTTGTTGTTCTTTATATTCATTGTGCTACTAATGGTGCTATTAGCTGTTCTGTCAGAACTAACTATCCTAAACTCACCCCCTGCTCGACCCCCATTCCCATTACTTTGTCCCAGGTCACTATCTATACTGTCTACCCCCGTTTCTCTTTTTGCCTTCCACCCAGGCCCTAGTTTAAACACGCCTGCAGCCTTCTAGCCATCTTTTCCCCTAACACAGCTGCACCCTCTCCATTAAGATGCAGCCCGTCCCTATGGTAGAGCCTGTAGCCAACAGCAAAGTCAGCCCAGTTCTCCAGGAACACAAACCCCTTCTTCTTACACCAACTCTGGAGCCACTTGGTTACCTCCCTAAGATCCTGCTGCCTTTCTAGTGTGGCTTGTGGTGCAGGTAATACTTCTGAGAAAACTGCCTTGGGGGCCCTCATCCTAATCTTGGATCCTATGTAGACATGTCTTGGTCCCTATATATTAGGACAAGTACTAAGGGTGCACTGTGTAGCCATGTCTGGGTCCCTATAAATTAAGACAAGTACTAAGGGTGCACTGTGTAGCCATGTCTGGGTCGCCTATATATTAGGACAAGTACTAAGGGTGCACTGTGTAACCATGTCTGGGTCCCCTATATATTAAGACAAGCACTAAGGGTGCACTGTGTAGCCATGTTTGGATCTCTATATATTAGGACTAGTACTAAGGGTGTCCTGTGTAGCCATGTCTGGGCCCCCTATATATCAGGACAAGTACAAAGGGTGCACTGTGTAGCCATGTCTGTGTCCCTATATATTAGGACATGTACTAAGGGTGCACAGTGTAGCCATGTCTGGGTCGCCTATGTCATCCTATGTAGACATGTCTTGGTCCCTATATATTAGGACAAGTACTAAGGGTGCACTGTGTAGCCATGTCTGGGTCCCTATAAATTAAGACAAGTACTAAGGGTGCACTGTGTAGCCATGTCTGGATATCTATACATAAGGACAAGTACTAAGGGTACACTGTGTAGCCATGTCTGGGTCGCCTATATATTAGGACAAGTACTAAGGGTGCACTGTGTAGCCATGTCTGGGTCCCCTATATATTAAGACAAGTACTAAGGGTGCACTGTGTAGCCATGTTTGGATCTCTATATATTAGGACTAGTACTAAGGGTGTCCTGTGTAGCCATGTCTGGGTCCCCTATATATCAGGACAAGTACAAAGGGTGCACTGTGTAGCCATGTCTGGGTCCCTATATATTAGGACATGTACTAAGGGTGCACAGTGTAGCCATGTCTGGATCCCCTATATATTAGGACAAGTACTAAGGCTGCACTGTGTAGCCATGTCTGGGTCCCCTATATTAGGACATGTACTAAGGGTGCACTGTGTAGTCATGTGTGGGTCCTTATATATTAGAACAAGTACTAAGGGTGCACTGTATAGCCATGTCTGGGTTCCTACATATTATGACAAGTACTAAGGGTGCACTATGTAGCCATGTCTGGGTCCCTATTAGTGATGAGCGAGCATACACGCTAAGGACAATTACTCGAGCGAGTATTGTCCTTAGCAAGTACATGCCCACTCGAAAGAAAAGATTCGGGTGCCGGCGGGGAGCGGTGAGTTGCGGGAGTGAGCAGGGGGAGCGGGTGGTAGAGAGGGAGAGAGAAATCTCCCCTCTGTTCCCCCCTGCTCTCCCCCGCCGCCCCCCGCCGCCACCCGAATTTTTTCTTCCGAGCGAGCAAGTACTCGCTAAGGACAATGCTCGCTCGAGTAATTGTCCTTAGCGAGTATGCTTGCTCATCTGTAGTCCCTATGTATTAGGACAAATACTAAGGGTGCACTGTGCAGCCATGTCTGGGCCCCCTATATATTAGGACAAGTACTAAGGGTGCACTGTGTAGCCATGTCTGGGTCCCCTATATATTAGGATATGTACTAAGGGTGCACAGTGTAGTCATGTGTGGGTCCCTATATATTAAGACAAGTACTAATGGTGCACTGTGTAGCCATGTCTGGGTCCCTATATATTAGGACAAGTACTAAGGGTGCACTGTATAGCCATGTTTGGGTCCCCTATATATTAGGAGAAGTACTAAGGGTGCCATGTGTAGCCATGTATGGGTCCCTATATATTACGACAAGTACTAAGAGTGCACTGTGTAGGCATGTCTGAGTCCCCTATATATTAAGACAAGTACTAAGGGTGCACTGTGTAGCCATGTTTGGATCTCTATATATTAGGACAAGTACTAAGGGTACACTGTGTAGCCATGTCTCGGTTGCCTATATATTAGGACAAGTACTAATGGTGCACTGTGTAGTCATGTCTGGGTCCCTATATATTAGGACAAGTACAATGGGTACACTGTGTAGCCATGTCTGGGTCCCCTATATATTAAGACAAGTACTAAGGGTGCACTGTGTAGTCATATTTGGATCTCTATATATTAGGACTAGTACTAAGGGTGTCCTGTGTAGCCATGTCTGGGTCCCCTATATATCAGGACAATTAATAAGGGTGCACTGTGTAGCCATGTCTGGATCCCTATATATTAGGACAAGTACTAAGGGTACACTGTGTAGCCATGTCTGGGTCGCCTATGTCATCCTATGTAGACATGTCTTGGTCCCTATATATTAGGACAAGTACTAAGGGTGCACTGTGTAGCCATGTCTGGGTCCCTATAAATTAAGACAAGTACTAAGGGTGCACTGTGTAGCCATGTCTGGATATCTATACATAAGGACAAGTACTAAGGGTACACTGTGTAGCCATGTCTGGGTCGCCTATATATTAGGACAAGTACTAAGGGTGCACTGTGTAGCCATGTCTGGGTCGCCTATATATTAGGACAAGTACAATGGGTGAACTGTGTAACCATGTCTGGGTCCCCTATATATTAAGACAAGTACTAAGGGTGCACTGTGTAGCCATGTTTGGATCTCTATATATTAGGACTAGTACTAAGGGTGTCCTGTGTAGCCATGTCTGGGTCCCCTATATATCAGGACAAGTACAAAGGGTGCACTGTGTAGCCATGTCTGGGTCCCTATATATTAGGACATGTACTAAGGGTGCACAGGGTAGCCATGTCTGGATCCCCTATATATTAGGACAAGTACTAAGGCTGCACTGTGTAGCCATGTCTGGGTCCCCTATATTAGGACATGTACTAAGGGTGCACTGTGTAGCCATGTCTGGATCCCCTATATATTAGGACAAGTACTAAGGCTGCACTGTGTAGCCATGTCTGGGTCCCCTATATTAGGACATGTACTAAGGGTGCACTGTGTAGTCATGTGTGGGTCCTTATATATTAGAACAAGTACTAAGGGTGCACTGTATAGCCATGTCTGGGTTCCTACATATTATGACAAGTACTAAGGGTGCACTATGTAGCCATGTCTGGGTCCCTATTAGTGATGAGCGAGCATACACGCTAAGGACAATTACTCGAGCGAGTATTGTCCTTAGCAAGTACATGCCCACTCGAAAGAAAAGATTCGGGTGCCGGCGGGAAGCGGTGAGTTGCGGGAGTGAGCAGGGGGAGCGGGTGGTAGAGAGGGAGAGAGAAATCTCCCCTCCGTTCCCCCCTGCTCTCCCCCGCCCCCCCCCCCCCCCCCCCGCCGACACCCGAATTGTTTCTTCCGAGCGAGCAGGTACTCGCTAAGGCCAATGCTCGCTCGAGTAATTGTCCTTAGCGAGTGTGCTCGCTCATCTCTAGTCCCTATGTATTAGGACAAATACTAAGGGTGCACTGTGTAGCCATGTCTGGGTCCCCTATATATTAGGATATGTACTAAGGGTGCACTGTGTAGTCATGTGTGGGTCCCTATATATTAAGACAAGTACTAATGTTGCACTGTGTAGCCATGTCTGGGTCGTCTATATATTAAGACAAGTACTAATGGTGCACTGTGTTGTCATGTCTGGGTCCCTATATATTAGGACAAGTACTAAGGGTGCACTGTATAGCCATGTCTGGGTCCCCTATATATTAGGAGAAGTACTAAGGGTGCACTGTGTAGCCATGTATGGGTCCCTATATATTACGACAAGTACTAAGAGTGCCCTGTGTAGGCATGTCTGAGTCCCCTATATATTAAGACAAGTACTAAGGGTGCACTGTGTAGCCATGTTTGGATCTCTATATATTAGGACAAGTACTAAGGGTACACTGTGTAGCCATGTCTCGGTTGCCTATATATTAGGACAAGTACTAATGGTGCACTGTGTAGTCATGTCTGGGTCCCTATATATTAGGACAAGTACAATGGGTACACTGTGTAGCCATGTCTGGGTCCCCTATATATTAAGACAAGTACTAAGGGTGCACTGTGTAGTCATATTTGGATATCTATATATTAGGACTAGTACTAAGGGTGTCCTGTGTAGCCATGTCTGGGTCCCCTATATATTAGGACAAGTACTAAGGGTGCACTGTGTAGCCATGTCTGAGTCCCCTATATATTAGGATATGTACTAAGGGTGCACTGTGTAGTCATGTGTGGGTCCCTATATATTAAGACAAGTACTAATGTTGCACTGTGTAGCCATGTCTGGGTCGCCTATATATTAGGACAAGTACTAATGGTGCACTGTGTAGTCATGTCTGGGTCCCTATATATTAGGACAAGTACTAAGGGTGCACTGTATAGCTATGTCTGGGTCCCCTATATATTAGGAGAAGTACTAAGGGTGCCCTGTGTAGCCATGTATGGGTCCCTATATATTACGACAAGTACTAAGAGTGCACTGTGTAGGCATGTCTGAGTCCCCTATATATTAAGACAAGTACTAAGGGTGCACTGTGTAGCCATGTTTGGATCTCTATATATTAGGACAAGTACTATGGGTACACTGTGTAGCCATGTCTCGGTTGCCTATATATTAGGACAAATACTAATGGTGCACTGTGTAGTCATGTCTGGGTCCCTATATATTAGGACAAGTACTATGGGTACACTGTGTAGCCATGTCTGGGTTCCCTATATATTAAGACAAGTACTAAGGGTGCACTGTGTAGTCATATTTGGATCTCTATATATTAGGACTAGTACTAAGGGTGTCCTGTGTAGCCATGTCTGGGTCCCCTATATATCAGGACAATTAATAAGGGTGCACTGTGTAGCCATGTCTGGATCCCTATATATTAGGACATGTACTAAGGGTACACTGTGTAGCCATGTCTGGGTCGCCTATGTCATCCTATGTAGACATGTCTTGGTCCCTATATATTAGGACAAGTACTAAGGGTGCACTGTGTAGCCATGTCTGGATCCCTATACATTAGGACAAGTACTAAGGGTGCACTGTGTAGTCATGTCTGGGTCCTCTATATATTAGGATAAGTACTAAGGGTGCACTGTGTAGACATGTCTTGGTCCCTATAAATTAAGACAAGTACTAAGGGTGCACTGTGTAGCCATGTCTGGATCCCTATACATTAGGACAAGTACTAAGGGTACACTGTGTAGCCATGTCTGGGTCGCCTATATATTAGGACAAGTACTAAGGGTGCCCTGTGTAGCCATGTTTAGATCTCTATATATTAGGACAAGTACTAAGGGTGCACTCTGTAACCATGTCTGGGTCCCCTATATATTAAGACAAGCACTAAGGGTGCACTGTGTAGCCATGTTTGGATCTCTATATATTAGGACTAGTACTAAGGGTGTCCTGTGTAGCCATGTCTGGGCCCCCTATATATCAGGACAAGTACAAAGGGTGCACTGTGTAGCCATGTCTGTGTCCCTATATATTAGGACATGTACTAAGGGTGCACAGTGTAGCCATGTCTGGGTCGCCTATGTCATCCTATGTAGACATGTCTTGGTCCCTATATATTAGGACAAGTACTAAGGGTGCACTGTGTAGCCATGTCTGGGTCCCTATAAATTAAGACAAGTACTAAGGGTGCACCGTGTAGCCATGTCTGGATATCTATACATAAGGACAAGTACTAAGGGTACACTGTGTAGCCATGTCTGGGTCGCCTATATATTAGGACAAGTACTAAGGGTGCACTGTGTAGCCATGTCTGGGTCCCCTATATATTAAGACAAATACTAAGGGTGCACTGTGTAGCCATGTTTGGATCTATATATATTAGGACTAGTACTAAGGGTGTCCTGTGTAGCCATGTCTGGGTCCCCTATATATCAGGACAAGTACAAAGGGTGCACTGTGTAGCCATGTCTGGGTCCCTATATATTAGGACATGTACTAAGGGTGCACAGTGTAGCCATGTCTGGATCCCCTATATATTAGGACAAGTACTAAGGCTGCACTGTGTAGCCATGTCTGGGTCCCCTATATTAGGACATGTACTAAGGGTGCACTGTGTAGTCATGTGTGGGTCCTTATATATTAGAACAAGTACTAAGGGTGCACTGTATAGCCATGTCTGGGTTCCTACATATTATGACAAGTACTAAGGGTGCACTATGTAGCCATGTCTGGGTCCCTATTAGTGATGAGCGAGCATACAAGCTAAGGACAATTACTCGAGCGAGTATTGTCCTTAGCAAGTACATGCCCACTCGAAAGAAAAGATTCGGGTGCCGGCGGGGAGCGGTGAGTTGCGGGAGTGAGCAGGGGGAGCGGGTGGTAGAGAGGGAGAGAGAAATCTCCCCTCCATTCCCCCCTGCTCTCCCCCGCCGCCCCCCGCCGACACCCGAATTTTTTCTTCCGAGCGAGCAGGTACTCGCTAAGGACAATGCTCACTCGAGTAATTGTCCTTAGCGAGTATGCTTGCTCATCTGTAGTCCCTATGTATTAGGACAAATACTAAGGGTGCACTGTGCAGCCATGTCTGGGCTCCCTATATATTAGGACAAGTACTAAGGGTGCACTGTGTAGCCATGTCTGGGTCCCCTATATATTAGGATATGTACTAAGGGTGCACTGTGTAGTCATGTGTGGGTCCCTATATATTAAGACAAGTACTAATGGTGCACTGTGTAGCCATGTCTGGGTCCCTATATATTAGGACAAGTACTAAGGGTGCACTGTATAGCCATGTTTGGGTCCCCTATATATTAGGAGAAGTACTAAGGGTGCCCTGTGTAGCCATGTATGGGTCCCTATATATTACGACAAGTACTAAGAGTGCACTGTGTAGGCATGTCTGAGTCCCCTATATATTAAGACAAGTACTAAGGGTGCACTGTGTAGCCATGTTTGGATCTCTATATATTAGGACAAGTACTAAGGGTACACTGTGTAGCCATGTCTCGGTCGCCTATATATTAGGACAAGTACTAATGGTGCACTGTGTAGTCATGTCTGGGTCCCTATATATTAGGACAAGTACAATGGGTACACTGTGTAGCCATGTCTGGGTCCCCTATATATTAAGACAAGTACTAAGGGTGCACTGTGTAGTCATATTTGGATCTCTATATATTAGGACTAGTACTAAGGGTGTCCTGTGTAGCCATGTCTGGGTCCCCTATATATCAGGACAATTAATAAGGGTGCACTGTGTAGCCATGTCTGGATCCCTATATATTAGGACAAGTACTAAGGGTACACTGTGTAGCCATGTCTGGGTCGCCTATGTCATCCTATGTAGACATGTCTTGGTCCCTATATATTAGGACAAGTACTAAGGGTGCACTGTGTAGCCATGTCTGGGTCCCTATAAATTAAGACAAGTACTAAGGGTGCACTGTGTAGCCATGTCTGGATATCTATACATAAGGACAAGTACTAAGGGTACACTGTGTAGTCATGTCTGGGTCGCCTATATATTAGGACAAGTACTAAGGGTGCACTGTGTAGCCATGTCTGGGTCGCCTATATATTAGGACAAGTACAATGGGTGAACTGTGTAACCATGTCTGGGTCCCCTATATATTAAGACAAGTACTAAGGATGCACTGTGTAGCCATGTTTGGATCTCTATATATTAGGACTAGTACTAAGGGTGTCCTGTGTAGCCATGTCTGGGTCCCCTATATATCAGGATAAGTACAAAGCGTGCACTGTGTAGCCATGTCTGGGTCCCTATATATTAGGAGATGTACTAAGGGTGCACAGGGTAGCCATGTCTGGATCCCCTATATATTAGGACAAGTACTAAGGCTGCACTGTGTAGCCATGTCTGGGTCCCCTTTATTAGGACATGTACTAAGGGTGCACTGTGTAGCCATGTCTGGATCCCCTATATATTAGGACAAGTACTAAGGCTGCACTGTGTAGCCATGTCTGGGTCCCCTATATTAGGACATGTACTAAGGGTGCACTGTGTAGTCATGTGTGGGTCCTTATATATTAGAACAAGTACTAAGGGTGCACTGTATAGCCATGTCTGGGTTCCTATATATTATGACAAGTACTAAGGGTGCACTATGTAGCCATGTCTGGGTCCCTATTAGTGATGAGCGAGCATACACGCTAAGGACAATTACTCGAGCGAGTATTGTCCTTAGCAAGTACATGCCCACTCGAAAGAAAAGATTCGGGTGCCGGCGGGAAGCGGTGAGTTGCGGGAGTGAGCAGGGGGAGCGGGTGGTAAAGAGGGAGAGAGAAATCTCCCCTCCGTTCCCCCCTGCTCTCCCCCGCCCCCCCTTCCCCCCCCCCGCCGACACCCGAATTGTTTCTTCCGAGCGAGCAGGTACTCGCTAAGGCCAATGCTCGCTCGAGTAATTGTCCTTAGCGAGTATGCTCGCTCATCTCTAGTCCCTATGTATTAGGACAAATACTAAGGGTGCACTGTGTAGCCATGTCTGGGTCCCCTATATATTAGGATATGTACTAAGGGTGCACTGTGTAGTCATGTGTGGGTCCCTATATATTAAGACAAGTACTAATGTTGCACTGTGTAGCCATGTCTGGGTCGTCTATATATTAAGACAAGTACTAATGGTGCACTGTGTTGTCATGTCTGGGTCCCTATATATTAGGACAAGTACTAAGGGTGCACTGTATAGCCATGTCTGGGTCCCCTATATATTAGGAGAAGTACTAAGGGTGCACTGTATAGCCATGTCTGGGTCCCCTATATATTAGGAGAAGTACTAAGGGTGCCCTGTGTAGCCATGTATGGGTCCCTATATATTACGACAAGTACTAAGAGTGCACTGTGTAGGCATGTCTGAGTCCCCTATATATTAAGACAAGTACTAAGGGTGCACTGTGTAGCCATGTTTGGATCTCTATATATTAGGACAAGTACTAAGGGTACACTGTGTAGCCATGTCTCGGTTGCCTATATATTAGGACAAGTACTAATGGTGCACTGTGTAGTCATGTCTGGGTCCCTATATATTAGGACAAGTACAATGGGTACACTGTGTAGCCATGTCTGGGTCCCCTATATATTAAGACAAGTACTAAGGGTGCACTGTGTAGTCATATTTGGATCTCTATATATTAGGACTAGTACTAAGGGTGTCCTGTGTAGCCATGTCTGGGTCCCCTATATATTAGGACAAGTACTAAGGGTGCACTGTGTAGCCATGTCTGAGTCCCCTATATATTAGGATATGTGCTAAGGGTGCACTGTGTAGTCATGTGTGGGTCCCTATATATTAAGACAAGTACTAATGTTGCACTGTGTAGCCATGTCTGGGTCGCCTATATATTAGGACAAGTACTAATGGTGCACTGTGTAGTCATGTCTGGGTCCCTATATATTAGGACAAGTACTAAGGGTGCACTGTATAGCCATGTCTGGGTCCCCTATATATTAGGAGAAGTACTAAGGGTGCCCTGTGTAGCCATGTATGGGTCCCTATATATTACGACAAGTACTAAGAGTGCACTGTGTAGGCATGTCTGAGTCCCCTATATATTAAGACAAGTACTAACGGTGCACTGTGTAGCCATGTTTGGATCTCTATATATTAGGACAAGTACTGTGGGTACACTGTGTAGCCATGTCTCGGTTGCCTATATATTAGGACAAGTACTAATAGTGCACTGTGTAGTCATGTCTGGGTCCCTATATATTAGGACAAGTACAATGGGTACACTGTGTAGCCATGTCTGGGTTCCCTATATATTAAGACAAGTACTAAGGGTGTACTGTGTAGTCATATTTGGATCTCTATATATTAGGACTAGTACTAAGGGTGTCCTGTGTAGCCATGTCTGGGTCCCCTATATATCAGGACAATTAATAAGGGTGCACTGTGTAGCCATGTCTGGATCCCTATATATTTGGACAAGTACTAAGGGTGCACTGTGTAGCCATGTCTGGATCCCTATATATTAGGACAAGTACTAAGGGTACACTGTGTAGCCATGTCTGGGTCGCCTATGTCATCCTATGTAGACATGTCTTGGTCCCTATATATTAGGACATGTACTAAGGGTGCACTGTGTAGCCATATCTGGATCCCTATACATTAGGACAAGTACTAAGGGTGCACTGTGTAGTCATGTCTGGGTCCTCTATATATTAGGATAAGTACAATGGGTGCACTGTGTAGACATGTCTTGGTCCCTATAAATTAAGACAAGTACTAAGGGTGCACTGTGTAGCCATGTCTGGATCCCTATACATTAGGACAAGTACTAAGGGTACACTGTGTAGCCATGTCTGGGTCGCCTATATATTAGGACAAGTACTAAGGGTGCCCTGTGTAGCCATGTCTGGGTCCCCTATATATTAAGACAAGTACTAAGGGTGCACTGTGTAGCCATGTTTAGATCTCTATATATTAGGACAAGTACTAGGGGTGTCTTGTGTAGCTATGTCTGGGTCCCTATATATTAAAGCAGGAGGTGCTCTATAACTTGTATTTTATTCATTTACATCTCTGCTCATTCTGAGCAGAAGAGTCAAATGGGCGGTCCTATCACTGATTTCTAGCTACCCCTGTATGTACAGTAATATACAGATAGTTGTCAATCACTGATAGCTCCGCCCATTGGACTGTTCAGCTCAGAATGAGCATAAGTTTAAATGAATAAAATACAAGTTACACTGAATCTTTCTACCATAAAACTATATATCAATCTCCTCAGCTTCTCCTGCACTATAACATGATGCCTGCAGATAGGATAGTATATGTGAGATAACAGATTGCCTTTAAAGTATGCTGTATCTCAGGACATAACATTGCAAGACACAACAGTGCAATGCTATCTATCTATGTAGCTTATATCTATCTATCTATGCAGCTCATATCTATCTATCTATCTATCTATCTATCTACCTACCTATCTATCTAAGATATGTTATTATCTTAATATATATCTTTTATGTAGCTATTTATCTCATATCTACTCACCCATCATTCTTATATCTATTTATCTGAAAGGGGTGGTATGTTTCATTGTAATGTCACTTTCTTTTTGGTGAAGACAAGACACATTTATTGTTCTCGTGTTGAGGTGCAACACTCTTAATTTACTGTCACTTTAATTAGTGCACAAGCATAACTGTATAACAGTTTCCAACAGAGATACAGTCTCATAAACAGCAGAACAGTAGAACAGGTGAAAACATTTTACATAGACTGTTGCTGAGGACTAGAGGTCAGGACACTCCCAAGATGGCTGATGGCTCCTGCCCACACCATCCATGTCACAATAGATCTAAGTGGGCACTACCATCTACCATAGTCAACCATGCCTAGGCACTGTTTTCAGGGTTGCTCTAGCTTATTGTACACAGTGTCCTGACAACAACGGCCAGCTCTGTGACCACTAGGTCACTACTCATTTCTGGAATCATTCTGACCCGTTCCAACTGTGTATAAATATTATGCATGCCATTCATACTTGCATTTGCCGTTGAGCTACTTACTGTTGTTTCAGGTCACGGCCAACTATTTAATTTTTTTTAAAATTGGGAAACCCCTCCTCACACTCATTCAACCTGACACAAAAGTATTCCTTGCACATTAGGACAACGACTTGCTCAGAGACTCCTCTTACCCTCTCCCTTACACTGTTAAATTCACTTTACCACCAAATCACATCTCAGGTTGCAAGGCAATTAAAATTGGTCCTCACGACCTAATCTTATTTTGGACCCAAACACAGCCTTCCCTTGGCTTCAGCACAGTATTGCTTGACCCGAATACTGGTTTCCAAATGAGGCTGACTATTCCTACACTGGACTTCCCAGAGCTACTGCATGAGGGCTTAAAGACATGGATGTGTTTTAGTCCTGATATGCAGCATTGATAATTACAGCCGCATAAAGGGACAAAACAAAACCATTGATTTCAATGGTTTCATTTTCACTATCTCTTTTCTCGGGCAAGAAAAGATAAGACTCACCCTATCTTTCCCGCATGTAGTTAATACTACGTTCGGGAAAGCTAGGGAAAGAACAGTCTATTTTTTTCAAACTCCTGTGCTATAGCGTGGTGTTTGAACGGCCGGCGAAGAAAAAACAACATTGATGCACAACTACACTCCATAGCGGTGAGCATTGTTGCGCATACAACCATCTGAAACCGCCCGGAAGCAGATTTTACACTTTAGCCAACACTGTTCATGGTCATCCTACATAGGATGTTGGGTAGGCCCACATTCCCACGACACCTCACTGTCAGCTATCAGAAAACGAATAATTCAAAGACCGTATTCTTGGGGCAATAAGCACCATGTGTTATAAGAGACTGCAGTGAATGGGTGCTAGTCCCAGATGTAAGTGTTTGGAATTGTAGTCCATGAATTTGCAAAGTTTGACGTTTTGTGTCCTGTGGTGCAAGAATATATATATATATATATATATATATAGATAGATAGATAGATAGATAGATATGGTATAGATAGATAGATAGATAGATAGATAGATAGATAGATAGATAGATAGATAGATAGATAGATAGATAGCATTGTCTCATTTTGATGTGGTTATTTGGAGTTCCAAACTTCACTATTACAGACAGATATGTGGTAGATATGAGATAGATAGATATGTGGTAGATATGAGATAGATAGATAGATAGATAGATAGATAGATAGATAGATAGATAGATAGCTAAATAGATAGATAGATCTTAGATCCATAGTGACACAGAAAGTTTCGGCAATAGTCATCAGCTATCTGTTGCAATTTGACCATTAGACCTGACCAGAAACTGTACAAATATCTTGCAACTGTTCAACTATTCAAGAGATTGTGCCTTCCAATGGAAAGAGTAAAGATTAAAATTTTTACCGCATCCAGAGACTGTAACCATTATGTTCCTGTACAAATTACAGTGACAGTAACCGCCAAGAATATTGATCCTGTAAGTGAGAAAATAAAAAGTATCTGTGATCTTTCATTTCTTTTTTAATGTTCCCTAACTTCCTATGATCACAATACACACTCTCTCTCTCGGTACTGTTGTATCTTGTCTCCACCAGCATAATGGGTGGAGACATGCTTTGACAGTCCTGAGTGTAAGGACATGCCCCAGCGGCTGTTTGGCTCCTGACGTGTGCTCCAGAGCTGGATCTCCTGCCTCATCCTCCCGGGCCCCACACACATATAGTACTGTCACCACCTCCCTGTAACATTTACGGAGGTCTCCTATTGCATCCTCCATCCCAGCTGAATCCGCCCCCCCCCCCCCCATCTGCGCTGAGCTGCTTACAAACGGCACTGTTCAGGGCCCTGCTGTGCTGGCTCATCGGTGCTACAGCCGCCGGCAATGCTGTCACTCTCCCCATTCTCCCTGCGGTGGCTGCAGAGGGGGACCACTGTCACTCCCCGTTCTCCCTTAAGGGCCAACCCCGCTTCCAGCGGCATATGTGTGTGGGGCCCAGGAGGATGAGGCAGGAGGTCCAGCTCTGGAGGGCACATTGGCGGCAGCCAATCAGCTGTTGGGGGCATGTCCTTACACTCAGGACTGCCAAAGCATGTCTCCACCAATTATTCTGGTGGAGACAAGATACAACAGTACCCTCTCTCTCACAGTCTGAGTCTTTAAGGGGTTTTTGACAATCATTGAGTTACCAATGGTCTGCAAATCATGTCCTATGAGGAATGGTTAAAGGAGCTGGGAATGTTTAGCTTGCAAAAGAGAAGGCTGAGAGGAGGCTTAATAGCTGTCTACAAATATCTGAAATGTTGTCACAGTGCAGAGGGATCAGCCCTATTCTTATTTGTACAAGGAAAGACTAGAAGCAATGGGTTGAAACTGAAAGAAAGAAGACACATATTAGATATTAGAAAACTTTGACAGTGAGGGTGATCAATGAGTGGAACAGGTCAGCACAGGAGATGGCGAGTTCTCCTTCAATGGAAGTCTTCAAGGAAGGCTGGACAGACATCTGTCTGGGATGACTTAGTGAATCCTGCACAGAGCAGGGGGTTGGACAAGATGACCTTGGACGTCCCTTCCAACTCTACCATTCTATGATTCAATCCTAATGTAAGGCTGAACTTTCCGAAGCTTAAACGATGATATAATACACCAGTGTTTGAAGCTTTCTCTTGATCTCAAAGTGATCTCTCTGAGGGCTTGAAGTTCCAGGAACCATCTCACTCTTTCTCTTGCACCATCCTCATAAGATGGTTTAATGGATTCTACTTCTCCTCAGGCTTCAGTCACGCCATTGGTCTCTCTCTTTCTCAGCCAGGGACAAAATTCTTGTGGGTGCAGAAGGGGCAGTTGTGCCTTGGCCCTGGAGCATTAGAGGGCCAAAAACTACAGATTTTGCATTTGGCCCAGCAGCTACATGCAAGTTACGCCTTTGCTCTCAGCCCACCATTGTGCTGCTTGGTCGCTGACCAGGCTCAGACCTCTGTTCTCTTTCATCACTTGTCACTGTCTTTCATATGTTCACTGTGCATGTAATATTCAGGTTGTTTTGGATGGTGTGGAAATAAATGGCAGGTGAAGGCAAGGACAGTTTTTATAACACAACTTAAAGGGATTGTCCATTTTATGTGAACTTTGTTCTAAAGTGTGGAAGACAGGAAAGCATAACACTTTTCTCCTATGATATCCACTTACCTGGGGCAGTCATCCGTCCCGCAGTTCTGTCACTGTTAGGTGCTAATGCCCAAGCCGAAATATGAACTCCTCTTGGTCTGGAAGCACTAACCTCAAATTTCTGCAGCTGTGCTTGGGTCACAATGACCACTGCCTGAAGTCCTTAGCTTTTCATCTTGAATTGGGCCTCCCTGCTATCCACTAGACTCTCCCTGCTGCAGTTGCTACCACAGCAGGGCTTTTTTCCTGAAATCACGACCAGCAGGGAATGAGAACCCATCACGTGGTATGTGCCGTGCTACTGCTAAAATGGTGAATGCTGGCTTTGCTATGTACTGGCCCCTACTTCTCTCTTTCTCCAGTCAATGATACACTAGCCACATTGCCAAAGGAGCTGGAACTGATCCTTAGCAGGTCCTCTGGGCTGGTGATGTGCTACTTTTGTTATTGCTCATGTCATCAAGGGGGTGGAGCTTTTCTCTTGTGCATGTCACAGCAGGGCTTGTCACTTCTAAAGGGGGCAATGCTCTCTTACACACACCGTAGTGAGGTGACAAACACACATACTTAGATGGATGAACCCCAATCCATTCAATGGATGCTGTGGTGCAACGCCTCTAGTGACACAACATCAAGAAAATGGCCCTCTTTTTACAGGGGGAAATCCTGAAATGCCATTCCTGGTGTAATCAACTAACACAGGGATGGAGACAACAATTTGTCAGCTCCTACTGTACATGCCAGGGGTACCCAGTTATTGTAGACAGATGGCAATAAACAATATGGTCCCGTATTAAACAATTGAACATTTTTATCTATCAAACAATGCAGGACATAACAGATATCTATCTATCTCATATCTATCTATCTCATATCTATCTACCTATCTATCTCATATCTATTTATCTATCTATCTATCTATCTATCTATCTATCTATCTATCTATCATCTATCTCATATCTATCTATCTATCTCATATCTAATTATCTATCTATCTATCTATCATCTATCTCATATCTATCTATTTCATCTCACCACCTCATCTTGTAAATACATATTCAATTTCTTTCATTTAGTCATAAACTGTGAAGCGCAGGCAAGTCCGTCATAACTGGAATGTGTAATTTCTTGTTAGAATGGAATATTCTCTGATGAGATCTGCTGTTGAGTGTCAGTTCCAGTAAAGCCCGCACTACTGCCCAGCACAGTCTGTACAGTGTTAAGTAACATTTTGGCCTTTACAGAAATGGCTGATGCTTTCATTTTCAATACATCCAATGACTTGAAGCAATCTATTTGTTTTCTTGTCTCCAGTTGCAAAAAAAAAAAAAAAAAAGAAAGTCATCACAACCACCCCCCTCCCCCATGCGTGTTTCCATGTTTGCTAGGCACTTTAGGAAACAAGGAATGATTTATTGCATTCATCTACATTCCTTTCCTTCATCACTTCATAGATCATGGCATAGACCATTGAAGCCAATGGCACTCATTGCCTTGGCCGGTGCCAGCAAATTATAAATATGTATGCCTACACATCTGAAATAACATGGACACTCTCTTTCTCTTGCCTTTGCCAACTGAGATTGTTTTTCTAAGTCCGCTCCGCATAAGACATTAAGGCAGACCAGCGTGCTTTTAACCGTTGCTAGCTTGTTGTCTCATCTTTCTGTAAATGACTGCTTTTGGGCAAACCTGGCGATTTCTTTTGCCAAAGTGAAGTTCCTCTATATTTTTGTTGGGAACGATCTGAGGTTGAGTGGCTGAGGTTCTTTCCTCTGGTAAATACAAGGAAACATCGCTATGTAACAGGCCTAGAAGTTACAAAGTGCTCACATTGACAAAGCATAACTTGAAAAATTGTATCTTGATGGGCACTATAGACTGATTAAGGGAAAATCAACCTTTTCTGATCGTCTGGCCATAGATGGAAACCATTCTAAAGATGGTAAGATCTTGTAATGTGGGATCCTTGCTAGGCTGTAGAACAAAGGAGTCACACTGTCCCTTTATGGGTTCTGGTGAGAGGTATTTCCAAAAAAATCTGTATGGGAGATTTCCAGGTCTGAAAGTCTAATCAAGATCAAGACACAGAGTCTTGTAGGATAATTCATAAACAAATTCTTGAAATGTTGACTTTTGATGAACATCATAAATTTAAATTTCCCTTTTTTAAATCTTCTGGTAATAGATAGAACCCAATCAGAAGATGGTGTGGCCTTTATCCCAGAAACCTCAGCACTTTGAAATTAAGGAGCCATAGCATTCTAAAAAGAGTCCATATCCCACTAAGTGCTGGTCAAAAGCATCTCCAAACTAATGTTGTGTTGGAGATTTTCAATTCTGGAGGTCTCCCAACACTTCAGTTATCACAAGTGGTATGCACAACTTCGGGAGCACATGCTATATTTCTAGGGGGTACCTTTCTGTGCAGTTTCTTTGATAGGTAGCACAGTTTATGTTCACAGCTTAGGGGGCACTTTGATGCAATTTATTTAAATAGTGGTACGTGTCTTCAAAACATTGACAGCTGTACACACTCAGGCACATAACCAAACATCAATCTTTCTATGAATTCTTGGGAGTCTCAGTCCAATGATCTTCACTAATGTTACTATTTATCATGTCTCAGTGATATGTGGCAAGGGCGACTAAAAGTGAAACTACCCTTTTAATAAAAGGCAGGATTTAGGTTGGAAAGCTGGCCATCTTGATAGCAATAAGATATTAAGATGAGTCATGAATATATAGAAGTGTAGATGGTCATGCAGTCACCTGTAAATAAGTCATCCTATTAAAAATGTCATACTTGTCTAATTGTTCACTAATATTTGTATACCATCTGAATATTTTAACTGTGACACTAAAAATTTACATTTGACCTTTTAACCTACTCCGCCTATCATCCACCTCCTCAAAAAGACTGGAACATGCGTCATAAATGACTGGACTGACTGAATGTTGTCTTTCTCAAAGACTTCCTACGTGAAAGTACACTATGTAGTGTACAGAGCTTGACAGACATTTGTAGGATGGAGGGAAATACCAGCTGAAGTGTATCAGACGTTAGTAGAAAGTATGGCACAGAGAGTCAATAAAACCTGCTGATTCCACTGGTAACACTGAATACTAGCAGCACATCTCACTTTCAAGTTACAAACCATTTCCTATATTTAAGATGATAACATTTTGGACGTGCCGTAATATTACTATTCAACTATGTTTGGTAGAAAATGCCGCTTAGAACTTGACTTCCTCCTCTAAAAAACATTACTTTTCCTCTGTAAGAACCAGCAAAAGTCTCCCATCATATTCGGTTTTGTACTTCCCTTTGTAACGGTTTTCAATGACTGAGTGTGCGCAATACGCAGGGAATAGAACTCATTGATTTCAATGGGTTCGTTCACATGAATGTATTTTTTCACACGATGTACAATAACCTTGTTGGGGCGTATTACACGCTGCAATAAGCCATTGAAGTGAATGGGCGGACACAAATATGCAGTGAATACACAAGATACCTGCTTATTTGCACACGCTTTCAATGAGCCTGTCTACGTTCTTTTTTGCATGCACAAATATGCAGTGTATGTGTGCACTTAAAAAACATGCCAGAGCAGGCAAAAAATGCGGGCGTAAGTGATTTTTGGTCGTGCAAATACATAATGCACTAAACCCCAATAGTGACCCCCACAGTGGCCTCAGTAGTAATAGTGACCCCCATAGTAGCCCCAGTAGGAATAGTGACCCCCACAGTGGCCTCAGTAGTAATAGTGACCCCCATAGTGGCCCCAGTAGTAATAGTGCCCCCCACAGTAGCCTCAGTAGTAATAGTGCCACCCATAGTGGCCACAGTAGTAAGTGACCCCAATAGTGGCCCCAGTAGTAACAGT
Organism: Eleutherodactylus coqui; assembly: GCF_035609145.1. Lineage (NCBI taxonomy): Eukaryota > Metazoa > Chordata > Amphibia > Anura > Eleutherodactylidae > Eleutherodactylus > Eleutherodactylus coqui. The sequence continues at coordinate 109,554,749 of NC_089842.1, read as the reverse complement.
GTCTCCTATTGTAGCCCCAGTAGTAATAGTGACCCCCACAGTAGCCTCAGTAGTAATAGTGACACCCATAGTGGCCACAGTAGTAAGTGACCTCCATAGTGGCCCCAGTAGTAACAGTGTCCCCTATAGTAGCCTCAGTAGTAATAGTGACCCCCATAGTGGCCACAGTAGTGATAGTGACCCCCACAGAGGCCTTAGTGGTAATAGTGACCCCCACAGTGGCCACAGTAGTAAGTGACCCCTATAGTGGCCTCAGTAGTAACAGTGTCCCTTATAGTGGCCCCAGTGGTAAGTGATCCCCATAGTGGCTCCAGTAGTAACAGTGGCCCCTATACTGGCGCAAGTAGTAATAGTGACCACCATAGTAGTCCTAGGGATGCTGCCCAATTATAGGCCAATAGCAACCCTCCCATTGGACTAGGAATGGGTAATCTGGCATCATGAGGCACAGGTTTTATTGCAGAAGGTATATCTGGATACAGAATGTTATCTTTGTGTTTATTGGAGAAACCTTTGATATTTGTCATGCAGAAATAACAGTCAATATGGTGGTCTCTTTGTTCTCGCCATACCATCGGAATGGCGAATGGCATTCCACTCTTGCCTTTCAGCCACTGTGTGAGATGAGTGTTACATGACACACAGATGATGTGCGGTGCCACTTCTTATCTTGGTCACTAAGCTTTATTCCAAAATACTTGTGATAGGCCCACTTTACTACAGATATTATTTTCCTCCGCTGTGTCTTTGTTGTGAACTGTCCGCAGACATAGCAGAAATTGTCTGGGTTGTTCAGACATCGGCGCCGCTCAGCCATATTGTTATTACATTTTCAAAAATAGTCCCAATCTAATCAATGACCTGTAAAACACAGTTCACTAATTAAAACTTACTGGGGGATGATCCGAAGCGTTATTGCCTCGTGGAAACATACCCTATATGCTACATAAACCTACCCTTATAGTGTTCAGTCAGCACGCGGTGTGTAACAGTGATTGCGAAATAGTTGCACAATCACTTTTGTTATTCTTTTTATTAAGCGAGGTTAATGGTGATTAATTGTATAGGCATATTTCCAAAAAATAAAGAACAATGGCAATTGGATTACATTATTCCCCATAACTGGAAAACCTTACAGTATGTGACAGAAAAGAACAGATATATTTGAATTCAGTGCACTAAAGTTACTATAAGCCGCCTATCGGATTATCTGTTAAAAGTTTGTTGCACAGTGATAATTGTTCGTTTTCACTCATTTGAACACTTTCTTGAATGATAATCGTTCCATGTAAAAAGGCCATTGCTGCTTCAGCTACACTGAGGGCTCAGTCACACGGGTGCATCGGCGCCCGTGTTACTGCAGGTAGCAGACGGACGTACCTGAAGACGGACGTCTCTGCAGCGCCGGAGGAAAGAACATGTGACCGGCTTCATTGCCGGTCATGTGTTCTTTCATCAGCGCTGCAAAGAGACGTCCGTCTTCAGGTACGGCCGTCTTCTAACTGCCAGTCACACGGGCGCATCGGCGGTGTACGGGTGCGGATGCGCCCATGTGACTGAGCCCTTATTCCCTTCCATTGGTTCAAGCAAGCACATCCATCTGCACACAACCACCAACTACCAGAGACTTTCAGTATAATGTAATGCATATAGGCTAAAATACAAGAAAGACAGCCATAGAGACATCTCCATTTCACGATAACCCATATCCCAAAGCTACCAATTTCTACAAATAGAAGGAAGGTATCATTCAAAGGGTCATTTCTCAGATGAGATAGAAACATTAATCAAATAAGTACCAGATTCTGCTGTCCTGGGTTGAATGGGGAAAAGGACATGTTAGAGTGACCTTGCATCAAAAGAGAGGTCCCAATGATGTTTGCTGTGTGTCCATCTCTCCTTTCTGTATTTCTACAGGTTGAATTTTTTTCTCTAGGTGTCTTAGTAAGCTGAGGTTAGATGCTACACCAAAGTTTGACTACAGCTTTTTTTTGGCCTGGTTCCATGGCTAAGAGTGTCTCCAATTACAGGAATGAAGGCAAAGACATTTTTGGAGAGATTTGTGGCAAAAATTTTTATATTTCATGCACCGTTCGACCAATTCTATCTATGATTTATCTATAACATAGAACATTTTGCATCTATTATCTTTACTAGACGTTTAATACTAGGGAAAACCATGATGAACTGGTGACCCAGACAGCGTGTACACTTCATTGATATATATTGATATAGAGTAACATGTGTAAGACATGGACTTTGGTTCTCCTTATTGTGGTGAAGTTCTTGTTGACTTTCTTGCCGGCTTTCCTTTGTCTGTGTCTGAGGTTTTCTTTCGGCACATGAAGAGAAGACCATAGAGTGGAAGAAGAAAACACCGCAGATTATAGTTTTGAATGTAAATTTACTGTACTTTGGTTTTTTTTACAAAAAATTTGACTTCCCCGACTCTGCAACAGAATAAGGGTCATCAATATAACCAGACACCACACAAAAATCCTGAATAAGATGTCTCAAATCACAGTAATATTTAATAGAGCAAAATACAGACTAGGAGAAAATCAAATGTTTGTGCAGCCATAAAACCTATCTATCCAATATCTATCTATCTAATATCTATCTATCTAATATCTATCTCCTATCTATCTATCTATCTATCTAATATCTATCTATCTATCTATCTAATATCTATCTCATATCTATCTATCTAATATCTATCTATCTATCTATCTATCTAATATCTATCTATCTCATATCTATCTATCCATCTATCTATCTCATATCTATCTCTCTCCTATCTATCTACCTATCTGTCTAACCATCACCTACCTATCTCCTGTCTATCTGTCTATCATCGATCTTGTCAAAATTAATCAAACCACATATCTTGAAATTACATATATGCTTCATTCATGAACATGTGGCTCTTATTACCAATGTGGAAGAGAAGATGAGTGAATACTTAACTCTATGGAACAACATTACGCGCAGTTTCCACCTACTGCTGAGCTATTTGAACTTCTGCAGTTTTACAGGTTACGATGGCGGCCTCTTTAATAACATCTTTGGCAGCAGATGGCGATACAAGCCCTGGAAATCAGCTGCCAGCGTTCGCTGTACGGACACGACGTGTAATGTTCTCTGCTCGCACAGGCTGGCTACATCTGGAAATGTTTGATTTGATAGAGTGTCGTTTTACATTGCAGAAATGAGCGTAAGTGGTTTTTTAACCCACCAAGTGAGAAATGTGATCTGGGTTTTACTACCGACCCTTTAAATGAAAACCAGACAGCATATTAAACCATTATCTATCAAGGATATGGAAAGGAGAATGCCCCAGCGTCTACAGGGTGCCAGGCAATATCCACATTCTGTCTACTTTTACTTACCAGGGTGCCAAAATGTTTACAGCGATGTGGTGGTAACTGTCCCTAATATCTCATTATGAACTGATTGAAACATAATGGTTAAATGCTCGGCTTATTATTTACATCACTTATCATTTACTATGGCTGGTTTTACAAGTAAACTTTTTTTTACTTAACATAGTCATGAGTAAGCAAGGCTTGAATGAAAAGGTTGTAGTTATCATGTTTGACCACAAAGAGCGCTGTGAAAACATGTAAGCATGTGAACATTGCCCACTGATCCTTTCGGAGTACTTGTGTACTGTGTAGTAGAATGGCTTGTTACAAATTTTGCATTGAGACCCAGGAGTGTCAGTTGAGGTCTAGGCCTACATCCTGAACTTTTCACTTATAAGCTCTATGGACAAAGAGATTGCCATGGTCATGAATAATAGTGCATTATCTTATAATATTTACAAGTGGTACAATTAAGTCTAAACGAATGTAAAGCCAATTCCTTGTTAACCTGGGTCTACAGTGTGTGCAGAAATGTCATGTGAAGTATCATGGGGAAGAGGGGGGAATGCATCAGACGAAGGACATAATTAGGTGGGAAAATGCTTTCATTGGCTTTGGTATGGTGAAAGGACAACTGTCGAGGGAAGTTACACTTGCCAATAACTTTTAAGGGTTAGTCCAGTAGGTCTATAGAAAGTGGTTAACAGTCCTATAGCTATGGTGTAACAGCAACCCCATTGCTCAGTGATAGGTCTCATTGTGTTATTTCAGGTATAATGACTTGAATCAGATTCCAAATATTCTAATTCCAAACTAATTACTAAGTCATTAATGAAGGATTTCACCATAAGCTCTATGGAGGAAACTGTATGTTCTAAACATCTGGGGCAGAGTTTCCTAGAAAAGACTTTGATCACCTCCTCCAAAGAAACAACTAAGCATCAGTTGGTTACCATAAGCAGTGCTACCATCTCTGGTCTGTAAATGCCTGGAAACACTATATGGTCAGATGAATTGTGATTTTTCTTTACTCTAATAATACACGATGACTGGTTCATTGATAGTCTTTCGAAATCAGTTAATCTACATGGTGTTCAAGGTGTCTTTTTTGCATCATACAGCATCTAAAACACTAGTCAACTTATATCAGAATCTGACCTACTTCCCATTTTGTCTATCACACAAGCCTAAATCTGGGCACCCCCTAGCAGGGGCTTAGATAGGGATAACTGGAAGGCGTTGTGCTCCTGATGCTGGTTTCCAAGAGGTGGCACCAAATAGGCCCTCTGTCTTACATAGGATACTTATATATAGGGCTAGGGCAGCAAAATTAATATTCTGCTCCAGGTGAAGGAAGTCTAGCTATTACTTGATCTTCACAAAGTAAGGACTAGATGTATGAGGCCCTGATAAGCAGTTGCCCGTTTGTTTTTTCTATCATTCAGCCCTCATAAAGCATGATCAGTGTCATCATCTGTAGTTGCTTTGAGACTCTTTCCTGTTGTTTTTAAGAACACTTTGTAAGGGGGTTTCTGAGGTAGTTGGTGGCAGTGGGGGGATGCAGAGTACAGAAAAAATAATCACAGAACTTAACTTCCGCTGTTGTGATGCTCCCTGCCATGCGTTCCTGGTATCCGGTCTTCTGTTTACAATTGCTGCAACAATCGCAACAGTTGTTTACCCATGTGACCCCTGCAGCCAATGAAAAGTCCCACAGGGATGTCACTGATGACCTGCCAGGGGTGTAGAAACCCATGTGACAGGTTTACTGGACGTCACCGGGCTTTCTGAAACAGCGGTCAAGCACTACAGTGAATATATTTATTTTATTTGGACACAGGAGGGGACCCAAAACTATAAACAATAAATAACTCCGAAACCCCTTCAATGTTTAAGTTAATAATTCATCAAAAATATTTTTTAAGGTTTGTTTAAACTGCTTTAAATAAATTTGGACCTTGTGAAGAAACACTGACAACTTCCACTACTTTTATAATAATTTTGTTTAAAAAAATCTTGGTTTTGTTCAGAACAATTATCTTTAAAGGGGTTTTCCGAAGTCAGGCTTTTATCACCTATCCATAGGATAGATGATAAAAGTCGGAAGATTGGGGGGTCCCGAGAATGGGGTTGCTGTCCCCCCCCCCCCCCACACACACACACACACACTACTGCGGGGTCGCTTCTCCCACCCACAGTAGCATCAGAATGAATGGAGCTGTGGCTGTGTATTTGCAACTGCCACTCTATTCATTTCAATAGGGCTGCCAAAAATAGTTGAGAGCTTGCATTCAGCGCTGTATTGAAAATGAATGACACCACATGTGCGCGACCGCCGTTACATTCAATCTCCTTACTGCAAAGCATGCAGCGAGCCTGCAGTGAGGGCAGAGAAGATGGGACCCCCATTCTTGGAATCATTGGGGACCTCAGTGAAGAGACCTCCCACCAATCACACTGTCGTGGGATAACTCCTTTAAAGACTATCTGTACCTTTTCTTTTTTCAGGGTGGAGTGATTTCAGTGGGATATATGCTGTTAGTAGGATATATTAACCCTCTCCAATCCACTGTCTGACCTCTGAAGACATTGTGATTTAAGGCTGTACAGCTCCGATGTTGGAAGACGTCCATCAGGGTTCTCTTACTGTATATTGCCAGCCTCTCTGCTGTCAGAGCCTACCCAATGTATCACCTCATGCAGTACTGGCTTTAGCCAGCATATAGCGCCATCGTATAACAGCTGAAAAAGAGTAAGCCCTCTAGGAAAACCAGAATACAAATTGGATTGGAAAGGGTTACTAACTTTTTGCCTCCTTATTTAAAACTTTGCCAAACTTCCATGCAAACAGCTTTTGTAGCTCTGCTACTTGAGCCCAGATCGGTGTATCTATGTGAAGTCGGTACACTGTGCATTTATTTGTTTTCATTTTCATAATAGTAAGACAAATAAACATTATGTATTTTATTTTGTATTTACTTATATTTAAATATACTATTTAATATTTGATACTGATTGGTTTTATTGTAATGTCTTACTAATATCATCATGAAGTATTTGATTTCCCTATATTTGTATTATTTTGCAGTAGTTGCATTATTATTACTATTTCCAGCCTTGTTGTTCACTTCATGTTGTTCATCTTTACAGCAAGAAATGTACCTTTGTTTTCTACTTGATCATCTGTCACCTTTACCGAAATGTCCGCACAATGTTGTCCACTGCCTACTAGTGTCACAGACAATACACAGATCTTGCTATTCCCTGACTATGGTTTAGTTGCACTGACAGAACCCTGATTGACTAAAGTGGGGTGATTTATGGGACTTCTACTTGACAGAAACGGAGTTTTATCAGAACATAATGATCTGAGACTAATTCCTATTGAAAAGACCACTTTGAGAAGCTGGTGGTTGACCTTGTCTTCGAATACGCGGGTAGTGCCATGCTTAAAAAAAAAACAAACAGTACCATTCATTTGTCATGTACGGTCGGATTATACCTGTTTAAAGGCTGTAGTGCTCCTCAGCAGCATGGCTTTGTGCTAAACATATAGTTTTCTTTCTGTGTTTAAATTCTATAATATCCATGATTAAGGAACCTGGAGCAGAAGGTGTTCTGTTGGCTACACTCTGCTGAAGTGGGTGTTGTAATATTAATACTATGAGGTGCCATGGAGTAAATAAGGAGTAGCTGCAACCAGCCAAAGCCTGCTTAATGCTAATAATTTCTATATAAAAATATATGTAATGATATTATATTGTAGGTAAAGTCTGGCATAAATCCATATTTTCGGCGTATTAGAGCTTCAGCACTTCAATAGTAACTTTTATAATCCCTCTATATTTGTAGTTTAATAGACCTGAATGGGTCTCAATTGTTCTTATGTGGTGGCTTTTATATAATCCATAGACTTTTGAATATGAGCCGCAAAGGGACAGTCATTGTGAATTACCAATTGATATAAGTCCTTGAGGTTTCCTCTCATGTGAGAAGATTACAAACCTTATTCAAATGTTTCTTAGTTACATCTGATGGGTTGGTAGAGCTCTTGGCACTATTATAAATTTGGGCAGTTGCTTCCTAAGAGTCCCGAAAGACAAGAGGCCTACATGGGTGTATATATGGGGTGCAGAGGTGTCAGTCGTAACTGAGTTCTAGTGTCTGTGGGGACCCCTTTGTCACATAAGAAGACTTATTATAAATGGCATATTATAGGTGGGGGGCCTGTTACAGATTTTGTATTAGGCCCAGGAGGTTAGATTTACACTCCATCGTCTAGTTATATAGTTTTATGTTCGGAATTGCATGTATCCCCGCATAAATAGCCATTTGTGCCATTCAAGAATGGGAGAAAGCTGGGTGACACCTGTGATAGTTGTCATATTGGTCAATTCACACAGATTTCATAGGAACTGATATGACTAGTGATTTTAAAATTCAGGTCTTTAAGCTGAAGTTGTGATGAACTTCAACATTTCCATAGCTCATGTCTCAGGTACACATATTAATGATAATTTCATAAGACGCCAGTTTAAGGAGTTATCTAGTTTAAAAAAACACATCTTCAAATGCTCCTGAAGAGAATTCTGTATTAATAGAGGATTCCGCAGTTCAAGACTCTCATCTACTAGCCAGAGCAGCTAGAAAGAGTCTCTCGCTCAAGAAGATTTGACACATCCATGTATTCTATAGACGGACAGCTGATTTCAATGGGCAGTGTGCAATGCTTCATTCCTCCTGTGGAGGCAGTGTAGGAAATATAAACGTTTGATGATAGATTTTCTCCATAGATTCCAGTTGATCACTAAAAGGCTCAATAGCAGGACACCCATTGTTCAACTTATGGATTCAAAGCAGACAACCCCTTTGGAGAGTAGGAGACCAGAGTATCAATGAGAAACTGATCTGATTAGGTGAATAACCTGAATTTTTTCATGGCGAGTTTACACCTGTTGCATTAGAACTTCTAAAACAACTGCTACCCAATGACACCCCTCCCTCCATCAAAAATGGGAAGACTGGCCAGACTTGAATGGAGATGACTTCATTGTAGTCATTTGCAGACTACCTCATTGATGCCCCATTTGTTTGGATAAATTGATGGTAAACCTCCTCCTCCATGGCCAATCCTGGAGCTGGCCATAATAAGATCGATTGAGTTCTTAGGCCTCAAAAACATTCTTTGGTTACATACAGTAGGATTGGCTCTGTTTTTTGTCTGATATGGGAAAAATGAATTGGACCCTACTGGGGACCAAGACTGATGCAGAGGAATAAGTTCTTTGAAACATAACAACACTATGTAAATACAGGTAAGTAGCATATATATTTCTAACCAGTCCGCTTGGAATGTCTTTAGGAAGCCATATTTTGTAGGCTTCCACTGTTGCCTACTTATGTATTCTGCAGACGCTACAATATTCGCTTTTCTGTTCTGTGCTACTCAGTTCTGCTCATGGGAGATAAAACTGCTCCGCTCTAGACAAAGGTGTAATAAATTATAAAGTACGGAGTGTTTACTGCCAGAAAGCTAATGGCTTAGTCGTAACAATACACACAGAACTTTCTCCCGGAACAAAACCCCAAATATCCTACAGGTAAATCTTCTCCTTTAATGATTCAGAGAGTTCCCCGTCTATTGCTCTACAATCAGTCATTCGGTACAGTGGTTTATTTTACTGCATGCTAGACAACCAGGCCCATTTATTATTGACTCTGTATAGTTATGATAACACATGTGGGTAATTCTATTCCAACATCTGTATCCCTTTATATATTTCAGTTACTGTTAAAAATGCAATTCTATCATAAGACCTAATTATATAATGCTGCCATATTTGAAGCGCTGAACATGGGGTGCTACCGATGCAAACCTATTCAGCCATGGTGAGAATACAGATTTTGCACTACAGCTCCAATGTTTTATGATACTGTCCTGACGATAATGGAATATATGGCTGGACCCAGTTCACAAGTCTATGCTTTGGCTTATGAAGGGGAAAGGGTTGGCGCTAATTGGAAAAACCACCTCTCCGATGTCCATATTCCCTAAAAGGGCGTATGAACAGGAGTTGTTTTTGCTATGCAGGGGTTGCAGAGGTGTAACATGAAGCTCATGAACCTCAATGGAAAATTTGTAAGAGAACTTCCACTTACCATGTGCCATTTATACTACTAGGGTCTTCTTCATTAGCAGTGAATCTTTTGCGTCCCCCAGGTACTAGAGCTTCAGTTTTACTGCTACATCTGCAACTACTATGGTTACTCCTCTGAGGGGTTGTCTAGTTTTATATAAATAAAGCCTAATCTTCATATAATGAAAAGTTTCTAATATACATTGTATTACTAAGGCCGATGGTAAACGACCGGATGTGGATTGTGAATCCATGGCGGGCGTCCGCACGGAGGATTCACAGCAAATGGCAGGCATTTAGGGTATATAAAAATTGCTTTTTACTGCTCACTCGCAGAAACGAATCGTGATTTCCACGAGGGGAGGAAAAATCGCAGCATGCTCTATTTTGCTGTGGACTCCACTCAGATGGCTTCCATTGAAGTCAATGGAAGCCTTCCGACCTGTGGCCTTTTGACATTGCGGATAGGCCGCAGGTTCCAGTGTCATTGCCTAGTGACGTTGTGGGAAAAACATACAGAAAAAAAAAATCTGTACTGCACATAATCGATGGCGAGGCACCGCAGTCATCCGCATTACAGAAAATGACAGGTACGCAGGTCACCAGCCGTGGTCAGAGCCAGATTCCACTGCAGGACCCCAAATGTGGAATCCGAACCGGTCACGTTCCGCAGGCCATACTGGAGTGTTCTTTACAGAGTTTAAGTTTGTTACAATGTGTAAGTGTTAGTAAAAGCTATTAGACCTCATGTCCACGGGGAAAATCAGGCCTGCTACGGATTCACCATGGATAATCTGTAGCGGGTCCCTCCTGCCCCACGGACATGAGGGCTGAAAATAGCAATTACTCACCTCTCCGCACGCTCCGGATCTTCCCTTCTTCGTGGCTTGATCTTTTCTCCGTCGCGGCCGGATCTTCTTCCTTCGGCCCGGCGGATGTGCACGGCACGCCGGCTGCGTGTCACGTGCATGCGCTGGCCAGAAGAAAAAAGATACGGCCGTGACGGAGAGAAGATCAAGCCGCGAAGAAGGGAAGATCCGGAGCAGGTGAGTATATTCTGATTTTAGGTCTCCCGCGGATCCGGACGGCTTCCATAGGCTTCAATAGAAGCCTGCAGGAGCCGTCCCCGCGGGAGACCCGCACCTAAATGGAGCATGGTCCAGATTTTTTCATGCTCCATTTTTTTTCTAATTCACTTATATTGACCATCCACAGGTATTTATCTTCCCGCGGGTGGTCAATGCATCCCTATGGGATGCGGATCCACGTGCTGGTGATCCACTGCGGATCTTAATTATTATTTTGCCCGTGGACATGAGGCCTTAGGCTGCAATGCAGGATAGGAGAACAGGGCAAACCTTCAAGGGGTATTTTGGGTTTAGCAAATTAAATGAGTATTCCATAAAATTAAGTTATGCTCAGGATAACGGAAAACAGTTATCTGATCGGTGGGTGTCTAATCGCTGGGACCCCCACTTTTCAACAGAGTCTCCTCCTGGAGACTGGGTAGATGAATGGAGGAGAAGCACGCATGCTTCATTCATTTCAATGAGAGCCATGGAGATTGCAGAGTGCTTGAACTCGGCTATTCTTTGTATCAATTTTTATCAATGGGTTTTAAGATCTCTGCTTGCTGTCATTGAATAGTATACTTGACTGGATACTTCCAGTGCATAGGAATCTTTCCTAAGCTGGTGATCACAGAAATGCTGAACTGATTACAGGTTCAGTACGTGTATCTGAGCTCAGTCCAGAAAAAGATACAGAAAATGTAATTCTGCAATTAAAGTTTACAAAAAAAAAACTTAAAAAATCAGCAAAACACATTCTGCTGTTAAAAAGTATCAAAATCTGCGCTGTTTGATGAAATTCGCAACTGTGCTCTGTCCTACAGTCTAATTCCACTGGTGTGAATTAGGGCTTGGTCAGACGAGCGATTTTGTAGAGCATCAATAGCCGCGCTTAAAAAGCAGCTCTATTAGAACCAATGCTTTCCAATGAAAGCGTTCACATATACGTTTTTCAGAAGCGCTAAAAAAATCGCACCTGCAAAGGATAGGACATGCGAGTGCAAATACATCCCTTTATACGATTTTTCTACACACTATTTTTTAAGCGCAGCTATTCTCGCACTAAAAAAACGCTTGTCTGACCGAGCCCGAGGGGGAACTTATCTCTATCTTTGCAACAGAATTCTTGTGGAAAATAGTTGTAAATTTGGTACATGCCACATTTGCACAAGACTTTGACAAAAGTATAACTTTTTTCCTTTCACCATTGCTCTCTTCGCAATTCTTAAAAGTAGGTGGGACTTCGGAAAAGTGTCCGGAGCTTCAGTTGTCCCTGCATCTATTCTTAATCAGTGTAGCTCATGTGTCTCCAGCTCACTGCAGCTAAAGACTGGCATGGGATTGCTAGTCTTTAGTAAATTCCCCCAAAGTATACCATTATTCCATTATACATTAATGGTGAACTCTGGAATAGAAGTGGAGTGAAAAGTTACATTTTGGGGATTTTTTTTTTTTCACTGATAGCAATGAAGCCTGTGGGAACATAAGGGTTAACCGTTAACTCACAATCTTATTTTGCACGGTGTTCTTCTCAAACAAACGGCAGGTTGGTATTGTTGAAAGTCTTGTACAGTACACTGAACTGTGTGAAAATGAGGGATACGGGGTTTAGCTACAGAAAGTGCTCGGGGGATTTGCTATAGAACAGTACTACACTTCCAAAATGTTGATTATATGCTCCATTAAATCATGATTAAAATCTAAGTAAGCCGAGGTTACTGCTTCTAAATCCTCCTCGCGTTCTTTCTTATCCACAGTTCTCCACTTCAAGTGCTAAAAGTACGGGAACGTCAAAAAGATTTACGCCAATCTGGGGGTGGAAAGAACACGCTTCTCACATGGACCACTGTTTAAGTGCTTTTTGATTCCTTCACACCTGGAATTTAAAGGATTTTATTCTGATCTGCATTTTTCACACATTCCGAGTCAATAATCCTCACTATGAAAAGATTCAGACAAAAACAGGAGGGATTTTTGGTTTTATTACATAGCCGTATGTATTTTCTGTCTTCACTCATAGCATAGGATGTGGATGGAGGAGAATATATGATCCTTATAATTCATTGTAGCATATTGCTCACATACTCTGGCTTTGTCTTTCTGTTTTTTCTGTTTTAGTTTCTTTCCATACCACTGACAAAGTGGAAGATCAAATATTTTTCACAATTTGTTGGTTTTAAAGATCACTACTGTCAAGCCTTAAAGGGGTTGTCCCATTTCTAGCTGTTTTGCTGCAGGAAGGATACAGCTCCGTACATTGTGCAGTGGCCCAGGTTGGTACTGCAGATTGAGTACCATTTCCTACAAAAGGACTCAGCCTCCTGTTACAACTTGGGCCATTGCATAATGAACAGAGCTAAACAACTAGAAGTGGGACAGCCCCTTTAAGGATGGAGTGCTGATTCATGTTCTAGTTCATGTTCCTCCCATAGGCTGGGAGGAACTTTTCCTTCCCGTGCTCATTGTCATTCCCTGCTGAGCAATAATACACTACAGATCCGCAAGTGCATACTGTATGTTTCCTGGCGGCAGACCATGTGGGTTCTATGGGATCCTTAGAAAGTTCTAGTCTTGTTTAGCCTCCCCCCTTTTTCTCCTGGGTGACAAGAACTTGTGTAGGACACTCCTATCGGCAGGAGCTGAATAGCAAATAATGGGGTGGAGAATTAGCCCAGACATCATAGAAAGTTGTTGGCGAAACAAACTCCCAACCAGTCTGCTGCCCATACTACACGAACCAATTTTGTTTTGCTAAGCAGAGCCCGCTCTTCTATGTACACCATTGTAGATAGTGTATATCGGGATTTATTTGGATCCTAGAAGAATAGAATCTATGATGTCAGTGTGAACAAAGCCTAAGCTGCTAAACGGAGCTGGGGAAGGAAAGAGACCACTGAGGTTATTGTTTGTCATTCTTCAAGCCCATTCATTTACTGTTTTTCACGCTAAGAATAACTAGAATACTCACCCCTATGTTGCTGTTGTTGCTAGCTGTTTAGTCGTTCACGACCCTCGGCGAGCCTAAAGGCGAGCTCCCTCCATGTTTTTCGGTTTTGCACTGTTAGGATCGGCAGCTCTTGGGGGCTCCGCGTCCGCACCACCAGTCCTATGACCCGAGATGATCGGGTGCGGCGCAGGGGAGCTCTGGTCTTGGTGACCTCCCCGGGCCGTCGGGGTCCTGGACATTGGCCCCGGGTGCGTGTTCCTGTGCTCAGGGGGCGGCGCCTGGGTGGTCAGTTGCTGGAGATGCGGCGATGCAGTCCACGTTGCCATGACATCCAGACTAGCAGCATCTGCACTTGCTGCGGGATGTCTGGGATCTGCACTCGCTGCCTTTTGCCTGGGTCTGGCTGCTGGCAGGCTCCCTGCCCCAATCAGCTGCTGGGGCGGGAGTTCTGACAGCATTTAAATGTGCCTGTTTCTCTCCAGCATTGCCAGTGTATGTTTGTCTCCAGGCTACACCCACGTTATTATCATCTGATTTCCCGTTGTGACCCTCTGCTTTTGGACCTGACTTGACCTCGCCTGATCCCGGGTACCGCGTATTCTCCTGTTGCCGACCCGGACTTCCTGACTTGCCTCTGTGTCTGTTTGTCTCTGTGTTTGTTTGTAAGTCTGACCCCCTGCCCCGCTTCTCTAGTGAGTATAGGGACCGTCGCCCAGTTGTTGCCCTGGGGCCTCGCCCAGGGGGGGCAAGTAGGTAGGGACAGGGGTTGCGGGTAGCTTTTAGGGACTTCCAGTACCCGGACCCCAGTTCCGTGACATGCACTGCTTCTTTCAGTAGTGTGATATCCATGCCAGTATCAGCTCTGACAGTATCGAGCCCCCTGTAGACTTGCCTATTGCGTTAAATGGATTTGATTGGCTTGAATATCTCTAAAAGGGGGTTTTCTATTAAAGGGGTTGTCTCACGAAAGCAAGTGGGGTTATACACTTCTGTATGGCCATAATAATGCACTTTGTAATGTACATCATGCATTAATTATGAGCCATACAGAAGTTATTCACTTACCTGCTCCATTGCTAGCGTCCTCGTCTCCATGGTGCCGTCCAATTTCAGCGTCTAATTGCCCGATTAGACGCGCTTGCGCAGTCCGGTCTTCTCCCTGGTGAATGGGGCCGCTTGTGCCGGAGAGCTGTTCCTCGTAGCTCCGCCCCGTCACGTGTGCCGATTCCAGCCAATCAGGAGGCTGGAATCGGCAATGGACCGCACAGAGCCCACGGTGCACCATGGGAGAAGACCCGTGGTGCTTCGTGGGTGAAGATCCCGGTGGCCATCTTACTAAGGTAAGGAAGAAGTCGCCGCAGCGCGGGGATTCGGGTAAGTACTAAACGTTTTGTTTTTTTTTAACACATGCATTGGGTTTGTCTCGCGCCGAACGGGGGGCCTATTGAATTAAAAAAAAACCCGTTTCGGCGCGGGACAACCCCTTTAAGTACTTTCTCACTAAATTTACCATAAAAGTTAGGTCAGTGGGTTCTTACCTCTAGCTCCACGCTGATCCCAGGAAATCAGACTGGGGTACACATTCCCAGTAGAAAAGTTGTCATACATAGTCAGTCTTCATTCACTTGAATGGGAGCTCTGGAAGCACCTGAGGATGTCAAAGTATCTAAAAGTCCAGATATCTAGGATGCTGCCCATATAGTGATAATTTATCAAATTAACTTGGCTCTACCAGTAGTAGAGAAAAATAAAACCCACTTTGACCCCAAAGGGTTGTCTGAGTTATGAAAGGGCAGCCTAGGGGATTCCCCATGGCATAAAATAAAAAAACAGGCGATACTCACCGCTTTCTGCTCCCCCTGCAGCCGGATCCAGTTTCCACTTTGTCATTGTTTACACACTGCAGTCAGCCTGTGACATCCCATAAACCTGCCGCTGCAGCCAATAATAGCAGCCCTGTCATTGGCTGCAGAAGCTTGTTTGTAGATGCTCAGACTGACTGCAGCCCCTAAAGATGATGCCAGCAGGGAGGCTGTAGCCGGCAGTGGGGATAAATGGGGAGAGGTGAGTATCAGGTGTTTTCTTATTTTAAGCTATTGGGGACCCTTTAGGCTGCACTTTCATAACTCAGACAACCCTTTTAACAATTGTCTTTCATATTGAAGTGTTTATAAAATAAAAGCCCCTGCCATAAAACAAAAAAAGACATATATACCTTAAGTGAGGAAGAACTGTATAGGATGTATAGTATGCTTTGGATCTAAACAAAATCACGATGTTGCAGAGCTGAGTTTGCCATCACATTTATTGTGGTTGTTAGTTTATTTGTGTATTGTGAATTAGGTTAGTAGGGGTACCTGCAGTCCTGTGTAAATCCTATGACAAATGGTGAAATTAAGTCTGCTACATCTCACAATCTCAGCTGCATCTGTACATTCTGTATTATAAGGGCTAAATTATTAAAAAGGACTTTGGATCAGCCGCCTTTTGATATAACATCTCTGTCCCTTTAACGGCCCTATCGCCTCTGTGGCTGCTCAGTGTCTCCAGTGTGTGTGACTGTTCCTGGGAAAAATCTATTACTGGAGTATCATTAATCTGAGGCTGCCGCCTCTGGCATTTTCTGCCTACTCTATTTTATGGGCCTTTGCTTCCCGTGCTCTGGGGGGACGCTGTTTTGCTCTCTTGATCAGCTTTGTTTAATTATCAAAATATTTGATGCAGAAAATTGACATTAGTGTTTTGCAGTTTTGGCCTCCTGTTTTCTTTTCTTATACCGTTTGGTGACATTGAGGTCCTGGGTAGGTTAGCCTTTCATTAAAAGCAAGCACTGTAGGTGCAAAGTTATTTGCTTTGAAATAGTCTAAAGCTCTGTATTACAGGTATGGTGTCCACAGCCTTGCTAAGGCGTTTAGGAAAAAGCAACTTTTTTTTGCGCCGTTTTTTCACACTACTTTTTGTGTTTTTCTGGGGAAAAAAACGCCACAACTAAATGTTAGCTGAAGATCAATAAGGAGTTATGAAAAATACTGCACACAATGTAATATTATTTTTTTGTGGGCTTTTCCCTCACTATTGATGCTTCTTTTGGGTCCTTGGCATTTTTTTTCTATGCAGCAAGCTCTAGATATGGTGTTTCTTTAGGAGTTTTCACATAGACTATTCTGTATGGGAAAAAAAAACATTTAAAAAATAAATGTCTTTATAAAAAAAGCTACGAAAAACATGGATTTTACGGTATTTTTTTACATTTTAGAAAAAAGGTCACAAAAAACTGAAAGTTAGTTGTGTATTATTAAAATAATGAAAAAAAAAACATAATAAATTAATACCTTGCTGAAGTCAGTTTGACAAACAAATCTAGAATCATTTTCTTAGTAGCACAACATTTTTATTACACTATTAATTGTTAAATAGGTAGTGATAAATAGTATCAATATTATATATATGTATTGTTACTATTTTAATATTTGACTTCTACATAGAAAGCTTTTGTCCCTTGGGTAAAATAAATTTTATTAAAAACACTTCTCCATGTTATTTTTCTATATTTATATACAGATTTTAAAATTTCTATAACCCTGAGTAGAAAATATATTATTTTTTTATATCTATATGTCTCTCTTCCCCTCAAGCGCAAAAAAAAGAAGAAAAAAATGGTTAAATCTTCTCCCTTTCATAAAGTGCCCTAAAGCAGTAGCTTTTCTGGTCAAGAGTCACACCATACTGTTGTGCTATCAGGGACCCTGACTTTATTCCGTGACACATAGCATTATTACAGCTCCAGGGACTCATTTTCTTTGCATGGCCACCCGCTGACCTAGCCAGGAAACCCTACACACCACGAGACGTAACAACATAATTGGAACAAAAATATAAATGAAAAAGCAGGGACCTTTCTGAACACAAAACTTTAAAATAATGTCAGCTTTTCCCAGTGACAGAGGCATCACGTTATCAGCCAGTGCTTTATTACATCATTTGTGCAGTGGATTTTTTATTAAGTATTTTTCAATAATCTAGTAATGGTTCAAATTATACAATATGTGAATATTCACTAAAAAGGAAAAGGAAGAAATACAGAGGTATGCAAGAGGGGCAGCATTATAGTAGTTATACTATTTCAAATATGCTGCAGTATTATATAGCAGTAGTTATATTATTCTTCATAGCAGGCAATATTATAGTAGTTATATTCTGGTACATATGGGGCAGTATTATAGTAGTTATATTCTTGTATATAGGAGCAGTATTATAGTAGTTATATTCTGGTACATATGGGGCAGTATTATAGTAGTTATATTCTTGTACATAGGAGGCAGTATTATAGTAGTTATATTCTTGTACATAGATGCAGTATTATAGTAGTTATATTCTTATACGTAGAGGCAGTATTATAGTGGTTATGATCTTGTACATAGGGGGCAGTATTATAATGGTTATATTCTTGTACATAGGGGCAGTATTATAGTAGTTATGATCTTGTATATAGGGGGCAGTATTATAGTAGTTATATTCTGGTACATAAGGAGCAGTAATATAGTAGTTATATTCTTGTACATAGGGGCAGTATTATAGTAGTTATATTCTTGTACATAGAGGCAGTATTATAGCAGTGATATTCTTGTATATAGGAGACAGTATTATAGTAGTTATATTCTTGTACATAGGAAGCAGTATTACAGTAGTTATATTCTTGTACAGAGGGGGCAGTATTAGAGTAGTTATACTCTTGTGCATAGAGGACAGTAATATAGTAGTTATATTCCTGTACATAGGAGGGCAGTATTATAGTAGTTTAATACTGTCCCCTATGTACAGGAATATTAGTAGTTATATTCCTGTACATAGTTGGGCAGTATTATAGTAGTTATATTCCTGTACTTAGGGAGCAGTATTATAGTAGTTATATTCTTGTACATAGAGGACAGTATTATAGTAGTTATATTTCTGTACATAGGGGGCAGTATTATAATAGTTATATTCTTGTACATAAAGGACAGTATTATAGTAGTTATATTCTTGTACATAGGGAGTAGTATTATAGTTGTTATATTCTTGTACATAATGGGCAGTATTAGTTATATTCTTGTACATAGGGGGCAGTATTATAAAAGTTATATTCTTGTACATAGATGGCAGTATTATAGTAGTTATATTCTTGTACATAGGGGACAGTATTATAGTAGTTATATTCTTGTACATAGGAGGTAGTAATATAGTAGTTATATTCTTGTACATAGGGGGCAGTATTATAGTAGTTATATTCTTGTACATAGGGTCAGTATTATAGCAATTATATTCTTGTACATGGGGGACAGTATTATAGTACTTATATTCTTCTACATAGGGGGCAGTATTATAGTAGTTATATTCTTGTACAAAGAGGATAGTATTATAGTAGTTATATTCTGGTACATAGAGGACAGTATTATAGTAGTTATATTCTTGTACATAGGATGCAGTATTATAGTAGTTATACTCTTGTACATAGGGGGCAGTATTATAGTAGATATGTTCTTATAAATAGGGAGCAGTATTATAGTAGTTATATTCTTGTACATAGGTGACAGTATTATAGTATTTATATTCTTGTACATAGAGGGCAGTATTATAGGAGTTATATTCTTGTACAGGGGGGGAGTATTATAGTAGTGATATTCTTGTACATAGGGGGAAATATTATAGTAGTTATATTCTTGTACATAGAGGGCAGTATTATAGTAGTTATATTCTTGGACATAGAGGACAGTATTATAGTAGTTGTTAGGTGCACTGGTCAGACACAATCCTCTTCTTCAGTGTCTGGTAGGCATGGGCGTCGTCCTCCTCTCCCTGTTCATTGAACTTTCATTTATTCTCTTCCAGCACTCCTAGGGTTAATTGCTTCTGAGCCTCCTGCTCAGCTGATGCATCTTGTCTTATCAGCATCCTATATAGCTGTCCTGGGCCTTTCAGTCAATGCTGTTGTGTTGCTGTGTGATTCATGTCCATAACTCCATGCTTAGCTGCTGCTCTGGCAGTTTCGTTGCTACCTTGCCTTCTGCTCATGTCCTGTGCCCTATGTGCATGTATCCAGCTGTCTGTTATCCTCATGAGTCTGCCTCTCTGTTTATCCTTGTCTGTCAGTCTGTACCTCCTTTGTTCCTGTATGCCTCGGTATTGTTCTGTCGTTTGTTTTAGAGTTGTTCTGTCCAGTCAGGGTCAGTCAGCACCTCGAGGAAGACCCGTGTGGTCGTACCTATCGGGACGAGTGCTCTACTTATAGGCAGGAGTTTCCCCCTCCTGGTTATTAGGTCAGGGCTGATACCTTCCCTAGTTTCCATCTCTCATAGGGGGTTGGTACCTCCCATGCTGGGGTCGGCTGTCAACCATGCTGGACTGGATCATTACCTACCCGGTAGGTTGACGCAGTGATTCCACATCCACAGTCATTACACTACACAACAGCCATGGATCCCACTGGCTCCAACCATGGAGGTCTTCCTGATTTATTCCAGGAGATAATGCATCAACGTGAGAGGGAAGACCAAGTCCTGTCGTATCTTCACAATGTGAGTCCCCATCTTGGTAATATCTCCCCCGCCATAGTGGTACCGCAGCCCTCTGCTGTTGCAGCGTTTTCACTGGCAGCCTCTGTTTCTGGCTCTGTTCCTCGCTTGGCGGCACCACCTAGTTATGATGGAGATCCCAGATTATGCTGCGGTTTTGTTAACCAATGCACTTTGAGCTTTTGCCACATTTTTTCCTGTTAGACCACAACAAAATTGAATTCATAATGTCTCACCTTTCTGGCCAGGCTTTGGCGTGGATCAGTCCTCTCTGGGAGCGCAGTGATCCACTGGATAATAACCTCAGACTGTTCATAGAGTCTTTTCAGAAGGTGTTTGACGAGCCCAATCATTCTTCTTTAGCTGCCTCCGCCCTGTTACGTCTCCATCAAAATAACCTCACTGTGGGTCAATATGCTATTCAGTTTCAAACATTGGTCTCAGAGCTAGGGTGGAACAATGAAGCTCTAGTAGCAGCATTTTGGGAGGGACTAGCAGGGCGCATAAAAGATGACTTTGTGGGTCGTGAGGTCCCTACCTCTCTGGACGCCCAGATTTCTCTGGCTACGAGGATTGATCTGCGGTTCCAAGAAAGATCTAAAGAGGTTATGCAGGAGAGAAGATCTATCTGTCTGGCTCCTTGGTTCCAGAGACCACTTCTCTCCTCACCAACTGCTACTCAATCTAGCAATCCTGAGCCTATGCAAGTGGATCAGTTTAGACTTTCCGAGGAGGAGTGCACACATAGACATACTAAGAATCTTTGCATGTATTGTAGGTCTCCGAGTCACCTTGCTCGCGCTTGTCCCCTCAAACCAGGAAACTCCTTCACCTAGGGTCAGTTGGAGAGGCTACCCTAGGTGAGGATTGCTCCTATCCCAGGCTGAACTTACCTGTAACCATGGTTCTTTACGGGGTCAAGGTTTCCATGGCGGCCTTCTTGCATTCCGGCTCTGCCGGAAACTTCCTCCAACAAGCTTTTGTAGACCGCCACCAGATTCCTGTCCGCTGTATCGAGAGACCACTCATGGCGACTGCAGTTAATGGTAGAACCCTCTCTGAAATGATACAGTTTGTCATGGAGCCGCTGAAGTTAAGGATTGGCACTCTCCATTCTAAGAGGATTTCCCTGCTAGTGCTGCCTGGGGTGACCAGTTCTCTTCTTTTTGGTTTACCGTGCCTCCGATTACATAACCCCACCTTGGACTGAAGAACTGGTGAGGTATTACGTTGGGGTACCACCTGCTATACCAAGTGCTTGAGTTCTGTGCATCCTGTTCAACGGGTCACTCTACAATCTAAACTCCATGGTCTACCGAAACCTTATTATTGTTTTGCAGATGTGTTTGACAAGAAAGAGGCTGAATGTCTGCCACCACATCATTCTAGGATTGTCCTATATTGCTGATGCCTGGTGCTGTGCCTCCTTGAGGTACAGTATACTCTCTTTCTCTACCCGAGACCCAGTCCATGGCCGAATACATTAAGGAAAACCTAGCAAAAGGGTTCATCCTTAAAACCTCGTCTCCTGCCGAGGCGGGGTTTTTTTTGTTAAAAAGAAGGACGGGTTGCTACATTCCTGTATCGACAATCGTGGTCTGAATGCAATCATGGTTAAGAACAAATATCCTTTACCTTTGATCCCTGAGCTATTTGATCACCTGTGTGGTGCTCAGATTTTCACTAGGATCGACCTGCCTGGTGCCTATAACGTCATCCGCATTCGTGAGGGAAATGAGTGGAAAACAGCCTTCAATACTCGAAATGGACACTGCAAATACTTGGTGATGCCATTTTGACTGGTTAACGTTCTAGCCGTCTTTCAGGAATTTGTTAACGACATTTTCAGCGATGTCCTGCAGCAATGCGCTGTCGTATACTTGGACGATATCCTGATTGTTTCCCCAGATATACTCTCACACTGGAGATAGGTTCGCATACTGCTCCAGCGGTTAAGAGAGAATCATCTGTTTGCTAATTTGGAAAAATGTGCTTTTAAATGTGAGTTACTCCCCTTTTTGGGGTATAGTGTCTCCAATAAGTGGTTGGAGATGGATCCTGAAAAAGTCTCTGTAGTGGTAAATTGGCCTCGCCTCCTTCCAGCCTTCGTGCAATCCAACGATTCCTGGGCTTTGCAAACTATTACCGACAGTTTATTCCACACTTCTCCTCCCTGACTTCTCCCATCTGTGCACTCACACGAAAAGGAGGTGATGCCAAGCAATGGTCTCCGGAGGCAGAATCTGCTTTTCAAGCCTTAAACGTAGACTTCTCATCTGCCTCTGTGCTGCACCAACCAGAGGGTTTGAAGCACTTCTTTCTGGAGGTTTAGGCTTCTTCCTCGGGTGCAGAGGTAGTCCTACGGCATAAAGGTGCATCTGGCAAGAGGGTGACATGCAGTTTTTTCTCAAAGTCTTTTTCCATGGTAGAGTGGAATTTTTCTATAGGGGTTTGCGAGCTACTGGCTATTAAAATGGCTTTGGAATTTTGGCGGTATCTGTTGAAGGGAGCTGCTCATCCCATCGGAATATACACTGACCATGAAAATCTTACGTATCTACTGACCACAGAGCGGCTTAACCCCCGTCAAGATCGGTGGGCCTTGTTTTTCACACAATTTGGTTTTATATTGTATTTTCAGCCTGCCGACCAGAATATTAACATTATATATCCAGAGCATTTTACTGTAATGACACTGAAGAGGTTCCTCAATTTATCGTCGAACCTGCCAAATTGGTAACCGTAGCTCAGGTTCCGGTTAAGGATATCCCACCAGGAAAGATGTTTGTGTCTAAGGCCAAGAGAAAAAGTATCCTGTCCTGGGGTAACTGTTCCAAAGTAGCTGGTCATTCTGCACAACACAAGACTAGCGAGTTAATCTGCCGTCAGTAATGGTGGCCGCCCATGATAAAGGATATCCACAATTTTGTGTCTTCCTGTGCCACCTGTGCCCAGCATAAACCATAGAAACTGAGACCAACAGGCCTCCTTTGTCAATTACCAATAACTGAGGCTCGCTCCATGGCAACATATTCCCATGGACTTAATTACAGATTTACCTTTGTCCAGGGGCTGTACCGTTATATGGGTAGTAGTAACAGTAGTTAAATTCTTCTACATAAGAGGCATTATAGTGGTTGTATTCTTATAGATAGGGGGCAGTATCATGGTAGTAAAATTCTTGAACATGAGGGGGTAGTATTATAGTAGTTATATTCTTGTACATGAGAGCAGCGTTACAGTAGTTATATTCATATACATAGGGGATAGCTTTAAGGTAGTTTTTATTCTTGTTCACAGGGGGCAGTATTACAGTAGTTATATTCTTGTACATATGGATCGATATTATAGTAGTTATATACTTATTCTTAGGGGCAGTATTACAGTAGTTATATTGTACACAGAGATCAGTATTATTGTGATTATATTCCTGTTTATAGGAGGTAGTATTATAGTAATTATATTCTTGTACTAAGGGGACAGTACTATAGTAGTTTTATTCTTACATATAGGGGCTGCATTATAGTAGTTATATCCTTGTACATAGGGTTGGTATTATAGGAATTATCTTCTAGTATAAGGGTCAATATTATAGTAGTTATATACACTTGTGCATAGGCAGCAGTATTATAGCAGTTATATTCTTGTACATAGGAGCAGGATTATAGTAGTTATATTCTTGTACATAGGGGGCAGTATTATAGTAGTTATAGTCTTGTACATAGGGGCAGTATTATAGTAGTTATATTCTTGTGCATAAGGAGCAGTATTATAGTAGTTATATTCTTGTACATAGAGAACAGAATTATAGTACTTATATTCTTGTACATAGGGGCAGGCTTATAGTAGATATAGTCTTGCACACAGGAGCAGTATTATAGTAGTTATATTCTGGTACATAGGGAGCAGTATTATAGCACTTAAATTCTTGTACATAGGGAGCAGTATTATAGTAGTTATATTCTTGTACAGGGGGGGAGTATTATAGTAGTGATATTCTTGTACATAGGGGGAAATATTATAGTAGTTATATTCTTGTACATAGAGGGCAGTATTATAGTAGTTATATTCTTGGACATAGAGGACAGTATTATAGTAGTTGTTAGGTGCACTGGTCAGACACAATCCTCTTCTTCAGTGTCTGGTAGGCATGGGCGTCGTCCTCCTCTCCCTGTTCATTGAACTTTCATTTATTCTCTTCCAGCACTCCTAGGGTTAATTGCTTCTGAGCCTCCTGCTCAGCTGATGCATCTTGTCTTATCAGCATCCTATATAGCTGTCCTGGGCCTTTCAGTCAATGCTGTTGTGTTGCTGTGTGATTCATGTCCATAACTCCATGCTTAGCTGCTGCTCTGGCAGTTTCGTTGCTACCTTGCCTTCTGCTCATGTCCTGTGCCCTATGTGCATGTATCCAGCTGTCTGTTATCCTCATGAGTCTGCCTCTCTGTTTATCCTTGTCTGTCAGTCTGTACCTCCTTTGTTCCTGTATGCCTCGGTATTGTTCTGTCGTTTGTTTTAGAGTTGTTCTGTCCAGTCAGGGTCAGTCAGCACCTCGAGGAAGACCCGTGTGGTCGTACCTATCGGGACGAGTGCTCTACTTATAGGCAGGAGTTTCCCCCTCCTGGTTATTAGGTCAGGGCTGATACCTTCCCTAGTTTCCATCTCTCATAGGGGGTTGGTACCTCCCATGCTGGGGTCGGCTGTCAACCATGCTGGACTGGATCATTACCTACCCGGTAGGTTGACGCAGTGATTCCACATCCACAGTCATTACACTACACAACAGCCATGGATCCCACTGGCTCCAACCATGGAGGTCTTCCTGATTTATTCCAGGAGATAATGCATCAACGTGAGAGGGAAGACCAAGTCCTGTCGTATCTTCACAATGTGAGTCCCCATCTTGGTAATATCTCCCCCGCCATAGTGGTACCGCAGCCCTCTGCTGTTGCAGCGTTTTCACTGGCAGCCTCTGTTTCTGGCTCTGTTCCTCGCTTGGCGGCACCACCTAGTTATGATGGAGATCCCAGATTATGCTGCGGTTTTGTTAACCAATGCACTTTGAGCTTTTGCCACATTTTTTCCTGTTAGACCACAACAAAATTGAATTCATAATGTCTCACCTTTCTGGCCAGGCTTTGGCGTGGATCAGTCCTCTCTGGGAGCGCAGTGATCCACTGGATAATAACCTCAGACTGTTCATAGAGTCTTTTCAGAAGGTGTTTGACGAGCCCAATCATTCTTCTTTAGCTGCCTCCGCCCTGTTACGTCTCCATCAAAATAACCTCACTGTGGGTCAATATGCTATTCAGTTTCAAACATTGGTCTCAGAGCTAGGGTGGAACAATGAAGCTCTAGTAGCAGCATTTTGGGAGGGACTAGCAGGGCGCATAAAAGATGACTTTGTGGGTCGTGAGGTCCCTACCTCTCTGGACGCCCAGATTTCTCTGGCTACGAGGATTGATCTGCGGTTCCAAGAAAGATCTAAAGAGGTTATGCAGGAGAGAAGATCTATCTGTCTGGCTCCTTGGTTCCAGAGACCACTTCTCTCCTCACCAACTGCTACTCAATCTAGCAATCCTGAGCCTATGCAAGTGGATCAGTTTAGACTTTCCGAGGAGGAGTGCACACATAGACATACTAAGAATCTTTGCATGTATTGTAGGTCTCCGAGTCACCTTGCTCGCGCTTGTCCCCTCAAACCAGGAAACTCCTTCACCTAGGGTCAGTTGGAGAGGCTACCCTAGGTGAGGATTGCTCCTATCCCAGGCTGAACTTACCTGTAACCATGGTTCTTTACGGGGTCAAGGTTTCCATGGCGGCCTTCTTGCATTCCGGCTCTGCCGGAAACTTCCTCCAACAAGCTTTTGTAGACCGCCACCAGATTCCTGTCCGCTGTATCGAGAGACCACTCATGGCGACTGCAGTTAATGGTAGAACCCTCTCTGAAATGATACAGTTTGTCATGGAGCCGCTGAAGTTAAGGATTGGCACTCTCCATTCTAAGAGGATTTCCCTGCTAGTGCTGCCTGGGGTGACCAGTTCTCTTCTTTTTGGTTTACCGTGCCTCCGATTACATAACCCCACCTTGGACTGAAGAACTGGTGAGGTATTACGTTGGGGTACCACCTGCTATACCAAGTGCTTGAGTTCTGTGCATCCTGTTCAACGGGTCACTCTACAATCTAAACTCCATGGTCTACCGAAACCTTATTATTGTTTTGCAGATGTGTTTGACAAGAAAGAGGCTGAATGTCTGCCACCACATCATTCTAGGATTGTCCTATATTGCTGATGCCTGGTGCTGTGCCTCCTTGAGGTACAGTATACTCTCTTTCTCTACCCGAGACCCAGTCCATGGCCGAATACATTAAGGAAAACCTAGCAAAAGGGTTCATCCTTAAAACCTCGTCTCCTGCCGAGGCGGGGTTTTTTTTGTTAAAAAGAAGGACGGGTTGCTACATTCCTGTATCGACAATCGTGGTCTGAATGCAATCATGGTTAAGAACAAATATCCTTTACCTTTGATCCCTGAGCTATTTGATCACCTGTGTGGTGCTCAGATTTTCACTAGGATCGACCTGCCTGGTGCCTATAACGTCATCCGCATTCGTGAGGGAAATGAGTGGAAAACAGCCTTCAATACTCGAAATGGACACTGCAAATACTTGGTGATGCCATTTTGACTGGTTAACGTTCTAGCCGTCTTTCAGGAATTTGTTAACGACATTTTCAGCGATGTCCTGCAGCAATGCGCTGTCGTATACTTGGACGATATCCTGATTGTTTCCCCAGATATACTCTCACACTGGAGATAGGTTCGCATACTGCTCCAGCGGTTAAGAGAGAATCATCTGTTTGCTAATTTGGAAAAATGTGCTTTTAAATGTGAGTTACTCCCCTTTTTGGGGTATAGTGTCTCCAATAAGTGGTTGGAGATGGATCCTGAAAAAGTCTCTGTAGTGGTAAATTGGCCTCGCCTCCTTCCAGCCTTCGTGCAATCCAACGATTCCTGGGCTTTGCAAACTATTACCGACAGTTTATTCCACACTTCTCCTCCCTGACTTCTCCCATCTGTGCACTCACACGAAAAGGAGGTGATGCCAAGCAATGGTCTCCGGAGGCAGAATCTGCTTTTCAAGCCTTAAACGTAGACTTCTCATCTGCCTCTGTGCTGCACCAACCAGAGGGTTTGAAGCACTTCTTTCTGGAGGTTTAGGCTTCTTCCTCGGGTGCAGAGGTAGTCCTACGGCATAAAGGTGCATCTGGCAAGAGGGTGACATGCAGTTTTTTCTCAAAGTCTTTTTCCATGGTAGAGTGGAATTTTTCTATAGGGGTTTGCGAGCTACTGGCTATTAAAATGGCTTTGGAATTTTGGCGGTATCTGTTGAAGGGAGCTGCTCATCCCATCGGAATATACACTGACCATGAAAATCTTACGTATCTACTGACCACAGAGCGGCTTAACCCCCGTCAAGATCGGTGGGCCTTGTTTTTCACACAATTTGGTTTTATATTGTATTTTCAGCCTGCCGACCAGAATATTAACATTATATATCCAGAGCATTTTACTGTAATGACACTGAAGAGGTTCCTCAATTTATCGTCGAACCTGCCAAATTGGTAACCGTAGCTCAGGTTCCGGTTAAGGATATCCCACCAGGAAAGATGTTTGTGTCTAAGGCCAAGAGAAAAAGTATCCTGTCCTGGGGTAACTGTTCCAAAGTAGCTGGTCATTCTGCACAACACAAGACTAGCGAGTTAATCTGCCGTCAGTAATGGTGGCCGCCCATGATAAAGGATATCCACAATTTTGTGTCTTCCTGTGCCACCTGTGCCCAGCATAAACCATAGAAACTGAGACCAACAGGCCTCCTTTGTCAATTACCAATAACTGAGGCTCGCTCCATGGCAACATATTCCCATGGACTTAATTACAGATTTACCTTTGTCCAGGGGCTGTACCGTTATATGGGTAGTAGTAACAGTAGTTAAATTCTTCTACATAAGAGGCATTATAGTGGTTGTATTCTTATAGATAGGGGGCAGTATCATGGTAGTAAAATTCTTGAACATGAGGGGGTAGTATTATAGTAGTTATATTCTTGTACATGAGAGCAGCGTTACAGTAGTTATATTCATATACATAGGGGATAGCTTTAAGGTAGTTTTTATTCTTGTTCACAGGGGGCAGTATTACAGTAGTTATATTCTTGTACATATGGATCGATATTATAGTAGTTATATACTTATTCTTAGGGGCAGTATTACAGTAGTTATATTGTACACAGAGATCAGTATTATTGTGATTATATTCCTGTTTATAGGAGGTAGTATTATAGTAATTATATTCTTGTACTAAGGGGACAGTACTATAGTAGTTTTATTCTTACATATAGGGGCTGCATTATAGTAGTTATATCCTTGTACATAGGGTTGGTATTATAGGAATTATCTTCTAGTATAAGGGTCAATATTATAGTAGTTATATACACTTGTGCATAGGCAGCAGTATTATAGCAGTTATATTCTTGTACATAGGAGCAGGATTATAGTAGTTATATTCTTGTACATAGGGGGCAGTATTATAGTAGTTATAGTCTTGTACATAGGGGCAGTATTATAGTAGTTATATTCTTGTGCATAAGGAGCAGTATTATAGTAGTTATATTCTTGTACATAGAGAACAGAATTATAGTACTTATATTCTTGTACATAGGGGCAGGCTTATAGTAGATATAGTCTTGCACACAGGAGCAGTATTATAGTAGTTATATTCTGGTACATAGGGAGCAGTATTATAGCACTTAAATTCTTGTACATAGGGAGCAGTATTATAGTAGTTATATTCTTGTACATAGGGGGCAGTATTATAGTAGTTGCATTCTTGCTCATAGAGAGCAGTATTATAGTACTTGTATTCTTGTACATAGGGCAATATTACAGTAGAGTATATTCTTGTACATAAGGAGCAGTATTATAGTAGTTATACTCTTGTACATAGGGCCAGTATTATAGTAGTTATATTCTTGTACATAGGGGGCAGTATTATAGTAGTTATATTCTTGTATATAGGAGGCAGTATTATAATAGTTATATTCTTGTACATAGGAAGCAGTATTATAGTAGTTATATTCTTGTACATAAGGGGACAGTATTATAGTAGCTATATTCTTGTACATAGGCGGCAGTATTACAGTAGTTATATTCTTGTATACAGGGGGTAGTATTATAGTAATTATATTCTTTTATATAGGGGGCAGTATTATAGTACTTATATTCTTGTATATAGGGGGCAGTATTATAGTACTTATATTCTTGTATATAGGGGGCAGTATTATAGTAGTTATATTCTTGTACATAGGGGCAGTATTATAGTAGTTATATTCTTGTACATAGGGGGCAGTATTATAGTAATTATATTCCTGT
Organism: Eleutherodactylus coqui; assembly: GCF_035609145.1. NCBI lineage: Eukaryota > Metazoa > Chordata > Amphibia > Anura > Eleutherodactylidae > Eleutherodactylus > Eleutherodactylus coqui. Next base: position 109,525,250 of record NC_089842.1, on the reverse strand, counting down.
ACATAGGGAGTAGTATTATAGTAGTTATATTCTTGTATACAGGGGGTAGTATTATAGTCATTATATTCTTGTACATAGGGGGCAGTATTATAGTAATTATATTCCTGTACATGGGGAGTAGTATTATAGTAGTTATATTCTTGTATACAGGGGGTAGTATTATAGTAATTATATTCTTGTACATAGGGGGCAGTATTATAGTAATTATATTCCTGTAGATGGGGAGTAGTATTATAGTAGTTACATTCTTGTACATAGGGGACAGTATTATAGTAATTATATTCTTGTACATAGGGGGTAGTATTATAGTAATTATATTCTTGTACATAGGGGACAGTATTATAGTAGTTATATTCTTGTACATAGGAGGCAGTATTATAGTAGTTATATTCTTGTACATCGGAGGCAGTATTATAGTAGTTATATTCTTGTACATAGGGGACAGTATTATAGTAGTTATATTCTTGTACATAGGAAGCAGTATTATGGTAGCTATATTCTTGCTAATAAGGTACTGTGTTTTAGCAGTTGTCTATAGAGGGCATTATTATAATATTTCTACTCTTTTCTACAGAAGACTGTTTTGTACTAGCTTCATTTTCTGTTCATATACCTGGCAGTTAGTACACGTGTAGTACAGTAAATGCTTTCTGCTTGGTTTTTCTGTCCAACATCTGAATAGGCTTCATGTAGGTTGTCATTTGAAAGAAATAATCATATAGCACAACTACAATTTCCTCACTTTTCCTATTTTTGCTCAATCTTATAGACTAGTATAAGCCCTCACTACTTTTTTTTTCTGTACAGTAACTCCATAGAATATTATGCATGTCTTTGAACAAAGTAGAGACATCTGATTCTGAACATTAAGAGACATTGTTCACCATCAACCAAGAAGACAAACCATCTGATTCTTGTTTAAATCTGAGGTCATTTTCTTGTGCCAAGCATTGAAAGATTTACTTTGGCTATCGGTGTGGTATAGAAAGGATATGAATGTGTGGCTTTCGTCCAGATTTAAGTGAACTGTGAATGCTCTGATAGAACGAAGAAGTTTAGTGCATGAAAAGTGAACTCATGTAGAGACACTGCAGACGGGAGCCGTCCCACTCCCAGATTACAGCTACGATAAAGGGGACATTATAAGGTTTTACGGTAACAGGAGCTAGGTCCGTTATGGTTGACCAGGTGATGGTTTTGCCTGTGACTTGACTTTGTGTACATTAAATGACACAACATGAAATCACAGTGGGAGATATGTGAATGTTGATATTGTTATAGGAAATGCTTCAGTTAGAGTCAAATATTATCAAGTGAAAAAAATATGAAGGTAGAAATTCAATTCAATAACTCAACCTGGTGGTAATGATGGAAGAATGTGTGAACTTTCTTACTGGAGTTCAGCATTGCCTTTTAGAAGAGCTCAGATTATTGATTTTGTAAAGCTCCTGCCACAAAGTGACCTTCATTACAAGATGATACATGATATGTAGTAGTGTGGCCCTCCATGTCATTCCCCTCTGGTTATGGATGATGAGAACATTGGAACCCATCGACTTAGGTTTAAATGTGATTTGATGATCTTGGACAAAAAAAGAATTGATACGGTAAAACCATTCCAAGGAAAAAGTAGCTTTTGGAGGCCCACAAGGTGCTCTTGCACCTTAATGTTCGCTTCTACATGCAGTCCAATCACATCGGCACCTACCTATTTATTCAACTTTGTTAGAAAGTGCTGAATAAGTTTGTCTTTTGCATTATACTTGTGAATGTAGAGACTGCATCCATTTTTGTTGTGTATTCCTACCAGTCCAAAGTGGTTTTTAAGTCATATAGATTAAAGCTAGTTCCTGCCTATCTTGAATGTTTTTGCAGGTTGTCACCCAAGAGAAAGGTAATTTGCATGTTATTAGTGGCTGGAGGGCCAAACTTAATCTGGGCGCAAGCACTTAGCACTAGCCAATAAGAAGTGGCCCATCTTCAACTTGTTTAACTCCACCTTCTGTGTAAAGGTGACAGAGATAACTGGGCTAAGCAATATGAGGATTATTGACCCATAATATGCATGTACATGTAAAGGCCTTGAATTTGGTGGACTTTTCCTTTTTCTGTAGTCCTACATTTTTACATAAGCTCATAACATAAATACAACACCAGAACCAAGCACAGTACATAAATGCAGAACCAAAACCTAGCTTATAACATAAATCCAGTACCAAATCCAAAGCCATAATGTAAATACAGCCCTAGAACCAAGGTTATAACATAAATACAGTACCCAAATCAAGCTAATAACATAAATACAGCCCTACATAAATACAGTACCCAAATCAAGCTTATAACATGAATACAGCATCGTAACCAAACTCATTACTAAAATTCAGCACCAGAATCAAGCTCGGTACATAGATACAACAACTCAATATTAAACAAAAATAAATAGCGGGCACCACTAATAATCTCAATGAATAATACCCAATATGGGTGCGTAGATAGCACACATTGATATATATAAATGCAAGACCGCAAGAAAACAGTGTGTATAGTGCAGATTGGCACACTATTAGGAATTAATTAATCTTTTATTTTAAGCAAATTTCTAATTTTATTGAAAATACAAATATGTACACACATTTAAAAACATTACAAAGTGCTCGCTGACACTACTGAAGTACATGGGACACCCCCCAAATAAGGGATAGGACTCACCCTAGCTCCCTAGAGACATGCACAGAGTGTCTCCAAACATACGAAACTAGATATCAGTTTTGTCCCCCCAAAAAATAATTTAATGTGAATTATTAATCCAAATAGAGTGAAACAAATGCAACCATATAAAGCAATGACCTTTTTAGACATTGGCTCCAGATAATGCACAGCTTCCACTTTATTTGGATTAACAATTGGCATTAAATGATTTTTGGGGCCCATATTTATAATGGCTATGTACTAATTCGGTATTACCCTTGGACTGACAAGCGGATAGCAGAGTTCTTATGTTTGGAGACACTCTGTCATTGTCTGTAGAGAGATAGGGTGTGGACCTACCCCCTATTTCGGTGGGTGTCCCTTGTTTTTCATTACTATCGGTGAACACCTTTTAAAATGTGTGTACATATGTGTATTTTCAATAAAATATGTAATTTGCATAGAATAGAAATGTATTTATTGGCATGCCTGTCTGCACTATACACTCAGCTTTTATAATGGCCTTGCATAAATATGGCACCAGAATCAACCTGATAACATAAATATAGCACCCAAACCAAGCTTAGTACATAAATACAGTCCTAGAACCAATCTCATACCATAAGCACACTACCAGAACTAAGCTCATATCATAGTCCGAAATGCCTTGTAAGCAATACTCATCTGTCAGTGTCTCAAAGCGGTCAGAGCCATTGCCAGGTAGGGGAAGCTTGATTTCTTCTGCCTGGGTTCCTATGGAACATCATCATAGTTTCATTGCACCACCTGCATCACAGAGGAAGTGCCAAATGATGGTGCAGGAAACCTGTTAAAAAGTACAATGTATTGGTTCATATATTGGCCAAAATACATAAGCCCGCAAGCCGCGATCAAGGCTCCTCATTGTCTTGCGGGTCCATACACTAGCAAGACAAGTGACCCAAAGCTGCAGGGAGAATGGCAGGACCCTACCTAATAAGCAAGGTGATCGCCTCGATAAAGTCGGCCCCGCGCTGGAACCTCGGTCCTGAAGGGTTAATACATGGAACTAGAACAGACCGGAACACAAATCACACAGCATCACACTAGGTTTAGCATGTCAGACACATAACCACACAGAACAGGACTGTTCACTTCTCATGTCTAGCCACCTGCACAGACATACAGAACATGACACTGTTCACACCATATACACAGAACATGGCTATCCACACCTAATGTCTGGCCACCTGCACAAACACTGGACTAGCCCCTGTTCAAACTCATAACACATGTACAGGCATGCAAAACCAACAGAACCTTAGAGTGAAGGGAAACCAGCTTGCTTTCGCAAAGGGAGGATATCTAACTGCAATCAGACCGGTGGTGATTGGCCAGCAGGAGAACACCAGGACCAGCAGCTCAATCATTCCACCCCTGTGGGGCTCTGCTAGAAACCTATGTGCTACAACAGATCCCAGCCAGCACAACCCTAACAACACTCTTCCAAGCAGGGAACTTGTGCTTAACACAACCTTATAATATAGGGTTGAAACGGGGACCTTTAAATCTTCAGTCTAATGTGATCCTCACCGAGCTATTTCAACATTTTTCAATTTGTGCTCAAGCCATCCGCTGACATCATGTTAACATGGGTGTAGTCTTTGGATTAGTTATATGACATGTATTCGATTAATTATTCATCAAGTACTTTCCTTGCTCTAGATTGGTCTGTTACATATTTATATATCGGCACCTTTCACGGCCATCTTTACCCCTGGAAGTAGGAAGGACAAAACACGCACCAAGGCACAGACCCCATTTTGGCCTGTATGACATGTGGGTTATTTATTCAGCATTTCCTACAACTGTTACAGGTATAATAGGGTCTGGATTGGTGTGTTCTATGTATAGGCAGTTATATTTTCTTTGCTCTGGATGTTGAAACTGATGTATATTATGATATAGAATCCATCAATCTTATACGATTGCTATCACCAATAGGACGGCAAGTATGCTTGTCTCAACACAACAAATTTGCGCAGTGAACAAGGTTGATGTGCCCACGTATTAGCGCTTTGCACTGTTCTTTTTTGCTCATGTAGGGCCTGTTCATATGAGCTCACGACTCCCTCCGTCCTGATTTAAAGGGCTATTTAGCCTAATGAGATCCAGATGTGTTGTTTTCTCTGTTTTGTGCAGTGTTTCACACATTCACTTGCGTATTGCGCATGCATTTGCGCACCACCTATAGACTTATATTGGGCCCTTAGGTTCACAAATACTCAGAAAGATGGAGCAGGTACTATTTTTGTGCATGTGACTTAAATACGTGCCAAAAAATCGTTAATGAGAATGAATCCATTGTCATCAATGGATTCTGTTCTCTGTGTATTGCGGGTATAATTCCCCATGCAATACATGGTGCAAATATGTCCTTATGAAGCCAGTTGAGTTATACCTTTATCTTAGTTTTCATCTGCGTGATAGACTGCTTATTTTTATTCAGATTTTACATGATTTTTAAATAAACTTTCCAAATTTGCGTGGCGTCCATAATTTTCTATAGAAACTATGTCTGATCTTGGAATTATTCTAGAAAGAAATACCATACATATCCCTATACAAAGATCAACATTTTGCGCAACCTTCTAACACGAGCCTATTGTATATGAAGCATTGACCCAGTCATCTACTCAGCAGTAGTCTCAGCATTGCCCATACATGAGTATTAGGCAGTTTCCCAGTCCTCTTTGGTGCACGATGCAGCCCAGATAAATGTATATTCCCATTTGAAATGCAGATGCTGTCATCCTATTGTGGGGCTTGATGACATACGACTCTGTCGATCCTGCAGAAGGGGCACATTATCTCAATTAATGTTTCACATAAAACATGACATTGATAGTATTCATGGGAGTACAGCCTATTACCATTTGCATGGTGACTAGAGCAAGAAATATGAGTACATCCGTATGTTCCTGCAAAGTGTAGCCCCTGGCAATGTTTTTTTGCTTGTGACAATGTTCTCTCTTGCTCCCTCCTTCTGTTTTGATTTCTACTTAAAGTTTTATGATTCTATTCCCTCCAGGGTGCTATTATCTTGTATGCTAATAAGACTATGCATATTCTATTAGCACTGTCAATGTAAGATAAGAGGTACATTCTCAAGGAAAAACAGTTGTGGTTTCCAGACCTGCAACAGTTCTCTGTGTTATCACCTTATCAGTTTACAGAAACATCTTGATCAAATACACTTGGTTTGGTTAAAATAGGAGTATGACAATTATTCTGTATTTAGGGGAGAATGAATAAAATTAAAAAATATATATTTTTAGCGACCCACAGAGCTTAAAATAATCATGTAATAACGGGTCATGTAGCAATAGTCATCATGGATTTCTGATGCTCCTGCCCTTGCTCTGACCTTGAACAGTAGAGTAACCATTGGTGTGTTCTCCTCTGTAGGCTTCCTTCCTATATGAGAGCACTAAAGGGCATCCAAAACACTAGGATCATTTTCTTTCCATAGATTTTTATAGTGACTAGTGTCCCAAATGCTGTCAACCCTTTAGGCCGGCTGCACACAGATTTGTATTGCGGAATCCGCGGTCGGCATCTGCACCGCAAAACTGCAGCAAATAACACGCTATGTAAAAGTGCTTCTTCCTGCACACTAGCGGAAACCAATTGCAATTTCCGCGAGCGGAGGAAAAATCACAGCATGTTTTATTTTAGTGTGGATTCTGTACAGAGGGCTTCCATTGCAGTCAATGGAAGCTGTCCGACCCGCTGCCCATTCGCAATTGACATTGCAGATAGGTCGCAGGTGCTCACCGTGGTACAGATAAAGAAGAAAATTGACAGGTATGTGCCGACACTGGCTGCAGTCAGGGTTGCAGGCTCCCCCATGCGGAATCCGACCCGTCTGTGTGCAGCTGGCCTTAGGCCCATTTACATACAAAGATAATCGTTCAAAAGTTTTGAGCAATTGTTTTGCATAAACTGCTAATGGACACTAATGTCCATTAGCAGCTTATCACCTTCATTTGCATGTAAATGAGCCACTAGGAGCTGTATGCAGAAAACAGCAGGTGGTCTGTGCTCTGCATTCAGCTCCTTTGTTCTGCAAGCTGAATACAATGTGATGAGCGCTCCTGTGGAGAATACAGCACCATGGACAGCAAGCGCAGCTTGCGGTCTGTGTTATGGATTTTATGCACAGCTAAAAATCATCGTTCAGCCTGAAGAGTGAAAGATAGGCGCATTTACACACAATGATTATCACTCAAACTATGGCTTTTGAGCAAATTGTGAGCGATAATTGTTGAATGTAAATGGGCCTTAGTCTAGCCCAATATAGAATATAGAGTGGCAGTGCTCTACACAGATTGTAATCATTGAGAAAGTTTTTGTTCCTTTTGTAACTCAAAGTCTAATTTCCAAATATAAGATACACAATCACATACTAGGGCCAATTACAAAGGGAGTCATCCAAATTATTAATATGTTTTAGAGTATATAGGAAGACCTCAGCCCCAGAGTAAGCATGGGATGGATATACAAATTTGACTCTAGTCAAAGTTAAACTCAGGACCCTAGTATTGCAAAGGTGTGCGCACCATAGACACAGACCATACAGCCACCATAGAGCCCATGGAGAGAGAGGGCCTGGAGATATAAAGCGCTGCGGAATAAGTTGGCGCTATACAAATAAAGATTATTATATATTATTATATGTGACCTCACTCCCTTTTCTAATGAGATACTGCAACCAATGCAACCATGAATGCCTTCTGCAGAGAAACTGAACTGCCTGAAAACAATGGGATTGGGAATTGCATTTACAGTTATGAAAAGGGCGTGGAAGTAAAAATAAACAACGTACCCTCCTGTCCTTGGTGCAAAATCCAGCACTTTAATAATGGGTCCATAGTAATGGAGCCCCCTCTTTTCTATATGCATCATAGCAATATTACTATCCATAGATAGGTATTAGATTTAGACAATATTGGGTAACAGTCTTTATGTTTGTGGCAAGTGATCAGTGGAGAGATATTTCCATATTGGAGAGATATTACAACTTATACATGCATAGATATATAGATGCACTCTTGAACAGTATCTGTGTAGGAAGACTAAAGGCCCATTTACACGCAAATATGATTGCTCAAAACTCGCTCAAAAGACAGTTTGAGTAACAGTTTGAAGCGATAATTTTGCATAGCAACTAATGGGCACTAATACCCTTTAGTAGCTTATTAGCTTCATTTGCATTTAAATGAAGCTCCCTTTTCTGTATGCAGATAATAGTGGGTGGTTTGTTATCTGCATACAGCTCCATTGTTCCCCTGTGGGACAACAGCTGAAAACAATGTTATCAGCGCTGCCGCGGAGAATCACAGCGTGTGGTCCCTGCTATCAGCTGATCGGCCAAACAATGGTTTTTTATGCTGAATTAAAAATCATAGTTCAGCCGAAAAGTTAATGATGGTAGCATTTACACACAATGATTATCTCTCAAAAGACATTGTTTGAACAAATTTTGAGCGATAATCGTTGCATGTAAATGGGCCTTAATATTTCGTGATCTATGAAGAACATGGTATCTACTGTGATAAAAGATGATGCTTGACAATGAGTCAGTTTACATCGGCTTAATTTCCTATCAGTTTACATCTTCTGATTCTGAACTCAATTAACACAGTAGTGTAAGGCTGGTCATGTGTCCAAAAATTTCAACTAATAATCTTGTATTTCTAGTTGCTAGAATGGTCTTTCTGGATCAATAACAAGAATTGTAAAACATTATAAGATTGCTGATAAAAACAACTTCTCCAATTAAGGCCGACTTCACATTGATGAATTGATGAATGACTGAGTGCTGTTTGTGATTGGCTGAGCGGTGTGACCAATCACAGGAGGGCTCAGCTGTCATTCAATGATGGCTGCGTGCTCCCTTTGGTTACAATTAGAGATGAGTGAGCGTACTCGGTAGGGACTGATACTCGAGCGGGTATCGTCCTTACCGAGTACCTGCCTGCTAGCCCGCAAAGATTTGGGTGCTGGCGGGGGGTGGTGAGCGGCAGGGGAGAGTGGGGGGGAATGGGAGGGAGATCTCTCTCTTCCCCCTGCTCACTCCAGCAACACAGCGCTCACCCATGCCGGCACCTGAATCTTTGCGGGCGAGCAGGCAGGTACTCGGTAAGGACGATACTCGCTCGAATATCTGTCCTTACTGAGTACGCTCGCTCATCTCTAGTTACAATGCTCAGCCAATCAGAGGCAGCACTTTCCAGAGGTGGGGATTTTTCAATCCCCCGGCCTCCAGAAAACAGGAGATGACTGCCGGGGACGGACAGAAGAGACGGACAGCTCGTCTAGGTGAGTTAAATTTTTTTTTTACTTTTCTTTACAGCTAGGAATGATTTTCAGGGAAGGTCTTATATTTCAAGCCCCTCCCTGAAAATCATTGCTGCGGGGGGTTGCCAGCAACTCATTGCTTTTAATGGGGGTGACAGCAGCGCTGGCCCCATTGAAAGCAATGGGATAGCATCGTGGACCTCTGCCACAGCTATGACAGATGTGGCAGGGAAGCACGATGAACTCCCTATGCTTTTTAATGGGGCCAGCGCTACTGGCGCCGGTCCCTTTGGAAACAATGGGTGATAGCGCAGATTTTTCTTAGCGCTGCAAGTGTGCAGTGAACGCATCGCAAATGAGAATGAAACCATTGAAAATCATTGGTTTCATTTTCATGCATTTTCACTCACTCTCGCAACGCCAGATAGGCTATTGCCAGTGTGCAGCCAGCCTTAGGACTCCTACCCACTTGCGTTTTTTAATACTGCATTTTTTTAACGTGATTGTCAATGGGACTTTCTAATATTAAAAACGCATCACAAGTTCGTGCTTTGCAATTTTTGTAGGATGCGTTTTTAACATTAGAAAGTCCAATTGACAATTGTGTTAAAAAAAATGCAGCGTCAACGCAGCATTAAAAAAAAGAAAGTGGGTGGGAGCCCTAGGAGTAATACATGTCCCTAATTTCAATGAATGAGAATCATTCCCATTCTTCTGTTCATTTCAGTGTAGACTGACCATATATTCGGCCTCCTCTTCATGGATGGTCCAGACCAAAACCATCCTTTTTTCTAATGCTCTGTAGGCATCTGAGTAGCCACAGTCCCAACAAATCAATGATATATAGATTTCTCAATTACTAGTTCCAAGTCTGAAAGTTTTGTGGATGTTGCTCTTCTTAAAATCAAGGTCCTCACTTAAATTCATGAAAGATGCATGGAAGTAATTAGATCATAAAGATGTCTATTTTGGCATTCCCCAAAGTATCTTTAAGTCTTTTATTTATGAACTCCATCTTTAGGGCTCTAATGAAGCAATCGAGAGAAGGGTCTCACCACTTTGATCTCAATGTGGTAATTTTTGCAAAAGCATGGTGCAGTGATAGATACTCATAACTCAGAGACCGTAATCACACTTAATTTGTTTGGAATACAAATGTGCTTTTAATTAAACAAGATCACAACCCTTATGTTTAAAGAGCAGTGTCAAAGAGAATTGAAAGCTTGTTTTCCTTCAGTGTTGCTGCTTTTTATCACAGAAAGACAACAGGAGGCTACGGCTAATTAGACTGTCATTGGGAAAGGTAGGGACATTTTATAGTTTGCAAAAAGAGAGGAAAAATGGATAAAAAAAGAACACTAAATGTTTGCTTGGTTGCTGAACCATATGTGGCTGAGTAAGAACCTGTTAAGTTTAAATGCTATCCTGGAGTGTGGATTAGACTTGACTGCAATCTTTTACAGGGTAGCACATTGACACAGCTTTTAACACTTGTTCTGCAGGCGGCAGCCCACCACTCCACAAAATGTATTGAATTGCACTCCAAAGAAATACAAAGAATCTGGACTGATAAAAAGAAAACTGTGTACATACAGATTCGATGCTCCTGTATGCTGAGGAATACCATGTGTGCACAAATCAATATTAATACATGAACAATACAACACACTACTGATGTGAGGACTAAGTAATTGTCACAAGGCCACCTCCTGGAGGAACGCTGGAGCTATTCACATGCATTATCCCTTTCTCTACTTGAGTTTATTATTACATAAGCTGAGCTGCTAAATGTTTAACTCCTCTTCAGTGGCCAGCGTTCGCATTTAGTTTGTAGATTTGAGTTGAAGTCATTCTTTTTATATTACCTTCCTTTCTTCATTTCCATATTATTTTCCTTCCTTCACGTTTTCTATTTGCTCATTAAGTCCGTCCTTCCTTTCTTCCTCTTCTCCATTAATTCCTTCCTTTCCCTTCTACATTTCTTCATTAACTCCATCCTTCCCCTTTTCTATTTCTTCATTAACTCCTTCCTTCCTTTCCTCTCTCCCTCCATTTCCACTTTTCCCTTCTCAATTTCTAACTAACTCCTTATTTCCTTGCTACTTATTCCTTTCTTCCTTACCTCTTCATATTATCATTTTTTCATTTACTCCCTCCTTCCTTCCTTCTTCTTCACTTCTTTATTGACTCCTTGCTTCTTCACTTTTTCATTAACTCTTTTCTTCCTTGCTTCTGCATTTCTTCATTAACTACTTCCTTTCCCCTCTCCTTAAATTTCCACCTTTCCCCTTCTTAATTTCTTCACTAACTCCTTCTTTCCTTGCTACTTATTTCTTTCTTCCTTACCTGAGCTAGAGATGAGCGAGCCTACTTGGCCACACCCCTTTTTCGCCCGAGTACTGCGATTTTCAAGTACTTCCGTACTCGGGCGAAAAGATTCGGGGGGCGCCGTGGGTGAGTGGGGGGTTGCAGCGGGGAGTGGGGGGGGGAGAGGGAGAGAGAGAGGGCTCCCCCCTGGTCCCCGCTGCTACCCCCCGCGCCGCCACGCCTCCCCCCGCCCCCCCGAATCTTTTCACCCGAGTACTGAAGTACTCGAAAATCGCGGTAATTACTCGAAACGAGTAGGTTCACTCATCTCTACTTACCTCCTATTACCATTTCTTCATTAACTCCTTCCTTCTTCCTCCCTTCTTTATTAACTCCTTCCTTTTTCATGTTTTCATTAACTCTTTCCTTCCTTGCGTCTTCATTAACTACTTCCTTTCCTCTCTCCTTCAATTTCCACCTTTCTCTTTCTCAATTTCTTCACTAACTCCTTCTTTCCTTGCTACCTATTCCTTCCTTCCTTACCTCCTCTTATTCTCATTTCTTCATTAACTCCTTCCTTCCCTCTCTCCCTCCCTCCCCTTCTCAATTTCTTCATTAACTCCTTCCTTCTTCTTCATTTATTTATTAACTCCTTCCTTCTTCATTTTTCCTCCCTTCACTCCTATTCCTGTTATTACAGTTGACAACTGGACACGCTAAGTGGATATACAATTGTGGGGTAAAAATTACACATCAGTCACTTACTTCAGGCACAGTTCCCCTTTTATTTTATGTATTACTGCCTTTTTGCATGTGCACAAACACTAGAAGCTCAACTAGGAGGTTGGTGTGTACAGCAAAGACTGAAGAATACTGAACTACACTCAAGTAAATAAATGCCTAACCAAAAATGTCAAAATATGACTTCCAACCCCAAAATAGTTTTCCCAAGGACCCTCACAAAATAAACCCAGTTACTCTTGATGGATAGATGTGTTTTTCAACCAAACTGCTAATGTAACTATGTGCAATAAGCTGCAGCTGCAGTATCACTGTTTATTTTGGGGTAAGTTATTGCTCTCCGTAGTATTGTGCTTGTCTTGTTTGTGATACAAATTGTCCGTCCATTTCCTTTACTCCTTTATATGGTTACTGTAGCTCTGAGACTCGTTCTTTGCTCTAACTACAGACAATGGATCGTGTAATTCTTAGTGACACGCCAGACAGCTTGTCATTGACTTGACTTGATAGTGCAGTCTCTGAGGACATCCGAACATCATTCTGTTGTTTTATAAAGCCATCTCCTGTTAACACACCATTACACCTGACATGAATGCCTTATCATGTCTATCACCATAGACTGCCCTGGAAGGTCTTTATAGCTGCTGTTTATATCAACTAAGGACTGTCAGCTATTTGTTGCAAGTGAATCAAGCATTTGCGGTGCACATTTTCATGTCAAGAGTTCCAGGGATGTTTAAAATGTGGTTCTCTTGCACCAAAATTAATGTCTACTCCTATGCAATAACATACACCCCATATATAAATGGTGTGATGATGAAAACACAGATCTAGAAATCTATAGTAATTATAGCAATTATTAGAAAATGAAGAATTCCCAAGGGAAATGGAAATTGCATCCGACTATAGAGTGAAAGATGTCTTAGTGAATCACTGTAAATGGGCCGGACTCTGTGGAGAGTATTGAACAAAATATAAGCAAAAAATTGCAGTTGCACTGGTGACCACTAGGTGGCTGTACAGAGAAAATATATTTTTACACACTATGCTCAAATTTAATAAAGTATTTCCACCAGTTTTTGATATGAAATATAGTGAAAATGGCCACAAATCATTGCGTGCACCTAATTTATGAAGAAATTTAAATTTTTTTTTGTACCACACTCCTCAAAAGTTGCAAATGTAGGTGTGGCTTATCTGGATGTTATCTAACGTTTAGAAAGACCTATTAATACTAAAGCCAGAAGATTGTGCAAATTTCTCACAAATCTTCTCCTCATAATAGTCAGATATAGCAGTCAGAACAACATTAAACACTTGCGGGTCTGCACAGGCCTGGTCATGTGAACACAGGTCCTCCATTATGTAATACATTGTAATACAGCACCATGCAGTTTAGCCACTAGGTGGCAGCATAGCAATGGAACTAGGAAAATAAGACAGGGTCCTATATTAATTTCTGCTCCAAAATATTTTACTTTTTTACATGTATAGCTGGCTGGACACTATTTAAATTGACTTTTTTATTAACTAAGTAGAGTTTATATTTCAAGTATCCTCAAAAATCCTGTAGAATCATGCTGCATCCTCAAAAATCTTGAAAAGTCATGCTAGGGCTTATTTTCGGGGTAAGGCCTATTTTCAGGAAACAGGGCATATACATACAATATTTCACACTTTTGACTTGTACACACATAGCATACACAGTCTACAAGTCAAGTTATGCCACAATCCTAATACAAATGTGATTTGTATACAGACGGCAGTAGGCTACACACCTTATGTCTTTTTCTTTTCTTGGTCCCCTAAGGATCTCCATCCATTTCCTCGCTCCAGTGTTCTAACCCCATAGTTACTGCTAACTGTACCACAACTGAGTGTGAATGGGTCCCTTAGTTGCTGGGCCCCCTAGCAACTGCTATACTGTACCTGCCAACCTGGAAATTATGGTTTTAAGTATCATGGTATCCAAATATACATTTATCAAGATTGGGTTGTAGTTGTATGATATATTGTAGTGTCTAACAAATCATGGATGAGCTTAAAATGATATAAGTGGGCCAATAGTTGCCCGAATAATGGCCCAGATTTCAGGTGATTGTCAGCCTGTGTACATACGGCCAGCGACAGGGACTGAACGAGAAGCTGCTCAGTAATCGCTAATCATTCTGTTTCAGTAACGGAATTTTGCTGCTCAATATATAAATCCAGTGCAATATAGTGAAGGGAAGGCGGCAACCGAAAACGATTCCTGGCCGCTCCAACTCCATTTACTTCAATGACCATCTTGCGGTAGAGCTTAAGCGTTGGCATCTTGGACTAGAGCTACATTGTAGACCTTGAAGATTGGTAGCTTCCCTCTTTGAAGATATCCTGCTTACACAATGATGATGACTTCTCCTGGACACATTTACTGTACATCTTCATTCAACTGAGAAAGTCTACATTGCCGACTATATTTTCTAATTCATCAGCAACGGTAGATGACACAGCAAGGGAAAGTGTCAACCCAACACCATCACCTACATGTTTCCAATGTAGCTCTAGCCTTAAGCTCCCCAATGTTTCCTGCTTTCCTATCTCCATCATGTGCTTTTAAAAGAAGTGCAGACGTAACCACAGATTTCAGCAGATCTGATTTGGTTAATATGTTTTTAATTTACATGGAGGTTAAGCACAAAATCCCATTTGATGTGGCGTGTTCTGCAGCAGATACATTCTCTCTACTTCAGGATGTGTATATAATTATGGAACTTTACATGCTTCAAAAATGTAAAACAGCTCTTTCTAATGTACTATTTAAACTATTCCAAAGTAATCATTTGTTAAAGGATTATAATGGAGGGCAGTTTTTACCCATAATGTGCTGGTTCCATTGTAGTGCCAACATGGGTCTTATTACAGTTTTCAGAATACGCTAATTATTTTCCTAAAGCTAATCCCCATCACTAAGTAAAGTACTATATCTCAACTAGGGCTCTAAAATAGTCATTATCTGCAGTGATTTCTGTCTACCTAAACCAGAAAATCCAAGTATTTTATGGTATCAAAAACGGAGTGGAAGTTATTTTATTCTATGTAGAAGAACATCACAATGTATTTATATGAGATTATATTCCAGTCCTTCCATTACATTTTTATGATTCCGATCAATATTTAAGAAGGATTTAAACATTTCGAAGTTAATAATATAGAGATTTGTTCATTAGTTGGCTGACTTTGCATCTTTCACCATTATGGATGGTAGCATTCTCTAAACTGTTTATAGTACACATTTGCGTATCCTCCATAGACTCCTATGGGACTTTTGGTGTGCAAATGCGTACTAAAGTAGAGCATGCTGGGTTATTTCTCTGTGCGTGAAAATAAGACTGAACCCCATTCACTGCACATGTACTTAAAGGGGTTGTCCCGCGCCGAAACGTTTTTTTTTTTTTTTTTTACCCCCCCCCCCCCCCCCCCGTTCGGCGCGAGACAACCCCGATGCAGGGGTTAAAAAAACAACCCGCACAGCGCTTACCTGAATCCCGGCGGTCCGGCGTCTTCATACTTACCTGCTGAAGATGGCCGCCGGGATCCTCTGTCTCCGTGGACCGCAGGGCTTCTGTGCGGTCCATTGCCGATTCCAGCCTCCTGATTGGCTGGAATCGGCACGTGACGGGGCGGAGCTACACGGAGCCGGCATCCTGCACGAGCGGCCCCATAGACGACTGCAGAAGACCCGGACTGCGCAAGCGCGGCTAATTTGGCCATCGGAGGCCGAAAATTAGTCTGCTCCATGGGAACGAGGACGCCAGCAACGGAGCAGGTAAGTATAAAACTTTTTATAACTTCTGTATGGCTCATAATTAATGCACAATGTACATTACAAAGTGCATTAATATGGCCATACAGAAGTGTATAGACCCACTTGCTGCCACGGGACAACCCCTTTAATGTACTTTTTTGTGCACGTAGAGCATGTTCACACAGGCGGAGGACCCACCACCACCCTGATTTAAATGGCTATATAGCCTAATGAGGTCCAGATGTGTTCTTTTCCCTACAGTTTTGCACTGTATTTTGCATACTCCCTTGCATATTGTGTGCATATAGACGTCTATGGGCCCCTTTGGAAAGTTTAATGCACACAAAACAGAGCAGGTTCTATATAAGTGAATCCATTGAAATAAATGGGTTTTATTTTGTATGTATTTCTCACGCAAAAACTTGCATGTGCAAAAACTTGTGCAAATTTGCCTATGTGAGGGAGCCCTGAAAGCCTGGTTTTGCACTTTTGCACTGCGGACATGTATGGAGTTGATGAATACACTATAACAACATTGTAAGGCTGGTTTCACACACAGTGGTTTTTCAAAGGCAAACGTTTTTGTTTTTCCTGCATCTTAGGGTTGTGCTTGCTGGAATCTATTTCCCTCATTGTTTCCAGCAGCACAGCTCCACTGGTGGTAGATTTGGCTGGCTGGGTGTTGTTCGCTCAGGTCAGCCAATCCCAGGGTCTGTGCTCAAATATACACCAGCTCCTTTCAGTGTCTGCTGGGTGCCCAGGGTCAGCAGTCTTGTTTTCTTGTCTGTGCAGCTTACTGTGTGAATTTAGCCTTGTAGCCTTTTTGGTGCAGCTTTTGGTGTGTTTGGTGTTGTATTATGTGTGTGTAAGTCTGGCTTTAGTTGTCTTGGTAGTGTAAGGACCCACAAGACAACGAGGAGCCTTGAAGTGGCTTACGGGCTTAAGTGTCTTGGCCAGTATACGAACCAATACCTTATACATTCTTTAGTTATTCAATCTGGCTAGGTGTGCAGGTATGCAGGTGAGGGTTGTATGATTTTCAGTGTTCCCTGTCTGTCTGGTATTCTACTGTTCTTGTCTTAGTTACTGTCAGTCTCTGTTAGGTCCCTGGTCACTTACCTTTCAAGAAGATAGGGACAGGGGTTAATTGGTGGTAGGGAACATCAGGTGGAACTATCTTCGGTAACGTTTGTGAGGGCCCGGTGCTCACTTGCCCACACAAATGTAACATAATACCCCTCAGTTTCAAAAGATGGGTATTATGATGAATGTTGCAAGATATGTTATGTTAGTGACAGGTCTGTTTTATATTAGTGTCATGTCTGTGTTACTGTCAGTCTTGGTTTATGTCTGTATTATGTGCTATGTCTGATTCACCCATCCACTAGTTGTTGGACGCTCGGTTCTTGTTCCGTATGTCTACCTATCCACTGGTGGGTGGAAGCCCGATCTGTATTCTGTTCCGTTGGTAGGCAGACATTTGGGCTTTGTTTTGTCTTTGTTCCTTGGTTGCAGTACTCTGGTTCCCCTTGGACCCCCATCCAGTCCCAATGGAAGTGGTGTCATCCCTTTTGGGAGGAGCACTTTGCTACAAAGTGGGTTCAGTCTGAGGGGTTCAGAGTGCCTTGCTCTGTCCAAGTCCTGTTTGCAGTTTATCTTTTGCTTCGGTTCCCTGTGTGTATGTACCTGTGTTTTAGCCCTCTCCTGCTGTATGTCCTGTACTAGGTTGTATGGATAAGTCCTATGAGACGTCGTGTCAGTAGGAGTGGTTGCCATCTTTTTTCCCCTCTGGACTGGTGCACTTTTCCTTACAGACTTCTGTGTCTGAGGCCGGTTGTGTAAGGCGCAGAGGTCCTGTTTATAGGTGCACTATTTGTTACTCATCCCTATTTTCCATCTTTGCCTTGGTGTCAGGGTCTTTTTAGATAAATCCTGTACACGTGCGTGGTTTGGAGGAGTTGCATAATTTTTTTTTAATGCCTTAGGGGCATTGCATAATACTATCGCTAGGGTGCCATAGAGTATTATTACCTGCATATTGTTACTGGGATCTTGCTGCGGTGATTATCCTGTTACAATTTCTCTAAATGAAGAAACTGTACAGTATTGAAAATTTCCGCAAGCAAAATCCTTAAAATACCTACAAAAGTTGATGTGAGGATTAAACTACAGACCTTGCATGGTTTTCTGCAATAAACGTCTTTTACAGGCAGTATTTTAAGTTCTTTCAGTGGATTTAAACAGCGCACAACTTAACATCGCAGAAAAAGTCAGCTTTCAGATTTAATGGCAAATCATGAATCTTTTAAATTATAAATCAATAAATACTTAATTCAGTAATAGAATTCATCTAAATATTTAATCAGCTGTACCCAGCAGGACTCTCTCCTCTAATGGCAGCGTGCTGCATGAATGAAATTTAAATTAAAGTTTCTTCATCTGGATAAATAATCCGCCTTTTGTGGTTTGTATTTCCTCAATTATTCCTCTAATTATAAACAAATAATTGGCTTTAATAAAATGTAACGAGTTGTCCCACCGAAGACATTGATGACACATTCACAGCATCTTCTAATAGGTGGGACGCCCAGTCGTCGGGAGAACACGGTCCCCTTGAGCGTTGGGCTAAGGTAGGCAGCAGCCAGAAAATGTCCCAATAGATGGGAATCTCTCAGACCTCCATCTATCAGTCATGTATGTGTGGGAGATTGAAAGGGAATGCCAAGAATCATTGAGGGCTCCTCGCTGTAAATAGAAATACAGGTTATTACCAATGATCTTCCTGACTGTAACCCCTCATAACTCACATTTAATGACTTTCAGATACATAAATTTGATATTAACGGAAACAGAAACTCAAAAAGTTTAATTTAGCAAAATGGTCCAACAGTAAGATGCCCTTTTTGTCCATAACAACCAATCACAGCACAGCTTTCATTTCTCAAGCTGCTGAGGTAAAACGAAAGCTGCCCTGTGATTGGTTTCTATGGGCAATAAGGACAGTCTAAGGTCCAATGTCCACAGGTGGATTTGATTTGCGGCACCCGCGTGGAAGATCTGCAGTTCAAGCCACCCAGAGGGAAGCATGGGCGTCCACACTTCAATTTACACATGTGGATTTGTTTTCCGGATTCCGCATGCGGGAAAACAGATCACAGCATGCTCCATTTTAGTGCGGATTCGATGTGAAAGGCTTCCATTGAAGTCAATGGAAGCCGTCCGATCCGCAGCCCGTCTGCAGTTGACAGTGCGGACGGGCCGCGGATTCTGCAGGAAAGCAGGAATTTTTAAAAAGAGACTGCACTGTGTATACAGAAAAAAGAAGACACTGGACGTGTATAGATATGGCTTCTGCCACAGCTGGAACAGGAAATCCAAGATATCATCTTCCAGCAGGACGTGGCATACCACCACTTTCCATTTTCACATTGAAGTCAAAAGTGAGCTCAATAAAAGCGAGGAAAGAAAGATTTAAAGTTGTTGGTCCACCAACAACATTTGTCCCCTATCAACAGAATACGTGATGACATTAGTGATTGCTGGGCATTTGACTGCAGGTAGTCACACTGAATCTCATATGTAAATGGAGCGGTCACGCATGTGCACTACTATTTTATTCATTGTCTATGGGACTGATGGACATACCCAAGTGCTGTATTTCCAGGAAATTCAAGTTATGCCTCTGGTCTGGAGTCTGAGTAATGAAAGTCGTCAAACAACTGACTGTACATTACCAATTACCTGATGTAAGGAGAGGGCAGGGAGAACCGTAGCAAAGATAACTCAATGATTGGAGTCACATATTTAAAGAGGGCAGTCAAGTCCTCGTGTCAGTGGGGCCAACTGCATAGTTATACAGCCACAGCCCCCTGATTCCATTGCAGTTTTTCTTTTGTTCCTACTCCATTCTGTTCCCCTTCACCAAGTCCCTTTGGATTTTGCTTCTGGTTTTTGAATTTGTCAAGAGGGTGGTCTCCACCACTCAATGGCCAACCAAATCTGATCACATCCATTGGCAGTAAGTGGTGGAATTATAATAACACCACACCGGGATTTTTATTCAAAGAGTACCTGTCTGATTTTAATAAATACTTGCATTTTTCGTGAAATAACAAAACTTTACACAATAACAAATCTTTTTTAAGATCTCTCTTTTGTGCCGTTCCTCTGTTATTCTTCCTAGAAATTTATGAATGACTTGACATCTGGGTCTTACCAGTTGGGGTATGTATCTACACAGTCTGACAATATCCAATTAGTGTGGACTATGTAGGGACATGCCCCTTTGACAAGGAGAATAGTAACACCAAGATGTCATAAACATTTAGGAAGGAATAACAAAGAATTGACACAACAAAGAGATATCAGAAAAGAACTTCCAGAATTTGTTATTTTATTAGGTTCTTGTTAAAGGAGACTTTGTTTTTTGCCAGGAAACCCATAGCATTACATTGGATGAATAAACATTAGAGATTACTCGATCGAGCACCGCGATTTTCGAGTACTTCCGTACTCGGGTGAAAAAAGATTCGGGGGGCGCCAGGGGGCAGGGGGAGGCGTGGCGGAGCAGGGGGTAGCAGCGGGGAACAGAGGGAGCCCTCTCTCTCCCCCCCACTCCCCGCTGCAACCCCCCACTCACCCACAACTCCCCCCGAATCTTTTCGCCCGAGTACGGTAGTACTCGAAAATCGCGGTGCTCGGGCGAAAAAGGGGCGTGGCCGAGTAGGTTCGCTCATCTCTAATAAACATCCTTCCCACACTTAAGGTTCATTTGAACACAAAAATGCTCACTCAAAAGATGGCTTTTGAGCGATCATTTAGCATAGTCAACTAATTGGTACTAATGCCTATTAGTACCAATTAATAGCGTGTGAGCCACCAGGAGCTAAATTTATTCAGAGAACCGTCCACTGTTCTCTAAATAAATTCTCTTAGTTCTGCCGGTGGGGCACACAGCTAAGAACAGCTGAGACAATGCAATCAGCTGTAATCAGCGGTCCCCAGACAAAGCACAGCATGCGGTCCATCTTTTCAGCTGTTCTGATGAACAATGGATTTCAAGCCAAATTGATATCCATTGTTCGGCAGAAAACTAAAAAAAGGGCACATTTACACGCAACGATTACTGCTCAAAAGACGTCTTTTAAGCAAATTTTGAGCGATAATCGTTGTGTCTAAATGGGCCTTTAGAATGGATCCATTCAGTTAACTGTATCATACAATGAAATTTGCATGTCAAAACTGATTGCCTACAGAAACTTTATAAGTCTGGGATGTCTGGAATGACATCTTTAAGGGTTTAGCTCTAATCATGGATCCTAAATGGTAATTTTATAATATGTTTGTATATTTTGAGACTTGATATGATGTATGCAATTCCGCTGTATCAGATGTTAAAAAAAACAATTTTAAAAATTAGGCCCTATTCTGAAGTTGACAACACTACTAAACACCAGCCTCAGGAGATCCTGCTCTCCCATCTATTTTTTAATGGCTTGAGTACATACCTACGGTTTTCAGTGCATGTTGGTAGTGGTGGTTCCTATAACTGGAGAGCTACAGATTGAAGACCACTACTAAAGACTATCAGTAGTTGATTTTGGTGGGACCTTAAAGCTCTCAACATATAAAACAAATCCTGACTGCCATCATCTCGACCTCAGAATACCTATAGCTCTTAGGGCATGCTGGAGGTTCCTACGTTGAAGGCACTGCTACAGACTCAGGAGTTAAGTTTGGTGGGACATAGCCAGAGTAGCCTTCAGAGTCTTCTAGATATAAATTTAGACTCAGCATCATGGAAACCTTAGAATACCTATGGCTGATAGTATATGCCAGGACTTATAATTACCCCACAGCTGGAAAGCTACAAATTGGACTGCTAGGGACTTTCTCTAGTTGAGTTTGGTGGGACACAGAAATTGTGATCTTCGGGGACTTCAAGTTAAATATTTTGACCCAATTAACATCATGGAAACCTCAGGGTACTTACAGCTATTAGACCCTGCTGTGAGTTATAGCCTCCCCATAGCTAAAGAGCCATAGGCTAAACACTACTACTATAGGGTTCAGCTCATTTCATAGGACATGAGATGGGAATGAGTGACCTATAGAGTCTTCAATATATAACTCCTGACTAGCATTATGACAACACCCCAACAGGGTTAACATAAATATGTGAATTGTAAGAATAACACATCTATTAGGTGCCATTACGATGATATTTTTTGCTATGTTGAGTTGGCAGAAATGGATTGACACATCACAAGTTGCTACAGCCAGATTTGCTGTCACTCAGTTTATGGTTCATAACCAAATAAAATACTGTTATATCGTTTTCAGGAAAACAGCTTTCGGTGGAGCAAATAGCTATCATTCCCCAGCTGAATTATTTTCTGCATTATGACTTTAAAAGGGCAAAATGCGTCTCTGCTGAAATGATTCTCTCCTTCTGCAGCTTCAGTCAATACCGGAGCCTGACGTTTATTAACTCTATTGCAATCTGGGTGAGGGAGGAAAAAAGTGAAGGCTTCTAACTGGCTCAATATTTATATCCTGCCCTATAAAATATTACACTTCTGTAAGAATCCATTACAATCCATTCGTGTCTCCGCTCCCAGGACAGAGCATCTGAATAATCCAGTGATTGCAGACGACAGATACGGCGGAGGTGACAGTAGATTAATATCTCTTTAATAAGCTATAATAATCATGACACCCAAGGTGACAGTTCAATTTTCTAATAACAGATGGCTTCTATCACAGCCCACTGTTACATTGTTGTGTAATGCTTGGGAAAGATAATACAACAGTTGGAGAGACTGGAAGCAGGCCTATCTCATCAACGTCCTATTAAATCAATCACTAGACGTGGATGGACGTTTCTCACTCCTGTAACTGCTTGTGGGGAACTTAATGGCATTAGAAATAATGGCTGAGCAGGAAAAGAATACTGTGTATTGTGAACACGTAGCAGAGCCATGATATAGAAGGAAGCCGCTGAGGTCGTCTACTGAGAAGCAGTGGGGCTTTCAAACAGAATTACTGCTATGCATGAGAAAAGCAAAGTATATATGTGTATATTTAAACATTTACACAGTTCAAAAGACAAACGGACGGACAGATAGCCGGCTAGATAGTAGAAAAAACTGCAGAACAGGACAGCTAAAATTGCTTTGTACTGCACTGAATTCACTTCATAGCACGCATTGGAAATGCTCAATTTTTCATAATGCATGGAAAGCTATATGAAGCTTGCCTGTGGTCCAATATATCAGTTGTGTCTGGAGAATTAATTTAAGCTGAACAGAACTTGTACTATTTTGGTGCACTTTTTGCATCCATAGCCGGACAAGAGAGATCCAAAGTGCAGAAGATCCACCAGTAGAGGAAAAGAAAACACGGGACATCTTGGCAATAAAACTTCATGTTTATGGAAACTATTTGAAAGAATACAAGTTCAGTGCCATCATTGAAACTGACTGCGCTTTGGACATACTCCTTTTTTCATAGCATTATCAAAGAGGAGTCTATCAGAAATGCATAGCAATCGGTTTCAATGATGGCACTGATTTTCTATTTGTTCAAATAGTTTCAATAAACAGGAACAACTTTATATTGCCAAGATACAGTGCAAGTTTTTTTGGAATGCCATGAACTGTACCACAGAAAACTATGGGACCAGTTCTGGTATTATTTTCGTTGTGGCGTTTCACTACAATGCCAGCAGTAAAAAAAAAAGGATGGTCAGGTATATGGGAACACAAACTAAATAGGGATTACTGGGAAATGTGAAATCAGAGATCTGTGCACTAATCCTTATTACTAGTGTGTTCTAGGATTTAATAAAGGGTCCAATTGGTAGAAAACTAGTCGAGCAAACTATATTCAAAGTCACAGGGCATAATTAGGAAAAGGCTGGGCTCTTTAGCAAACTTTTAAAACCCCTCTGACTGGAGTCATTCACTTTTCCCATGCTTTTCATCCTGTCCAGACCATGATGACGACATCTCCCAGCCACAATGTGTCTTTGTAAAATTTGATATACAGACATCTTTGATCCTCACTTTTCCTGTACCCTCCCTATGTTTTCCATACCTGTACACAATCTTCCCATCCATAGTGCCCCAGATAATAATTAGTAGTCACACAGTAACTATCACATTTAGTACTCTCCACACAGTAATATTGCCTCCTTTTTATGCTCCCACTCTGTATTAATGACCCCTTTTGCTTCCATTTGTAATAATGCCCCAAATGCCCCCATCTGTCATAATGGTCCCTCTTATAGGCCAATAGTAATAAAGACCTTTTTATGTCCATATCAGTAATAATGCTCCCCTTTATGCCCCATAAGAAATAATGCTCCCCATTATCTCCTATCAGTAATAATGCTTCTTATGTTGTAAAATAACAAAAACAATATACTCAACTCTTTCGCTCCCTTTATTGCTCCATTCTAGTCTCATGCTTCCTCATTTTAGGGGTAGAGTGGTCACGTGTTTAAGACATGTGACCATTAGGCCAAAGATTGAGGAAAGACGAGCCTGGAGAGGACCATGGAGAGAAAAATTGGTGAGTATATTGTTTCTTTATTCTATAGCTTTCCCCCATTTAGTATCGACATTTTCAGGGATCCCGACATCCTGAACCCCCTTAGGCGTGGGTTCCATAGCTGGTAGAACTGCTATGGCGGTAGTTATGCCCCTGCAAAGTTGTTAAACAATTTGTGTAGGTTAAATTAATATGTAAACTGTCAAGATATCCAAGTTGTTCCAGCATGGTCTAGATCACAATGTACAAGAATATGTATCATTTATACCAGCTGTACATACACAATTCTATACAGAAGATAACCAGGTTATACCAACAAACACAAGAGCATGTATAACTTATACCAGCTGTACATATATCTTTTATATAGAAGATGTCCAGGTTATACCAGACATATATCCCCAGGTTATACCAGCATAGTCCATGTCACCATATACAAGGAGATGTATAATTTATACCAGCTGTACATACTGTATTATTATATACCTGAAGATGCCCAGATTATATAAGCATGGTCCATATCATTACTGTATAATACCATATGCTGCTTGTCTTTAACGTTAGACCACAATGTAAACTTGTATTAACGAGACACATTGATTTTAACATGTTTTTAATGAGACATCATATCAAATAACAATGAAAGTGATTTATTGGTAAACACAATTGGGGCGGTGTTGCTGGTGGGGGACCCATAAGTCTTCATTTCCAAACCATTGTCAACTTGAAAGGTCAATAAGTAGCCTTAATTAGATTGTTTGGCTTCTATGAGCTTGGAATGTTAAGTGCAGCGGTTGAAACAATGAGGGTTGGAACCTGGCTACCGTATGCATGTCTCGTAGAGTCAAAGAAAGCAAAAGTGATGTATAAACAGTTATGCGAGATGATGTATAACAGGACGCTGTGGAATTATAAAGGTTTACTGCAACTTAAATAAATACATGTGCACAGCAGTATGTGGAACAAATGTGGGGCTGAGAACTGCAGAGAGATGAACCTCAATACCATTGTTTGTAATATATTTATCACATAGGGAAACATAATTTTCTCACATACTTACTATAGGCCACGACTGAGTCCTCTATAATGCATCCATGAGTTATCCAGATAGGACAAAATCTGGTGATGTACATATATAGCATGGCACATATTCATCATGAGACATGCAGCATCCAGTTAGCAACAAGGTAGGATATATGCTGGATCACTGAGTAAGTACAGGTCATGTGACTGGTGTTACGTTTGGACCTATTCAGCCCATATATGTACACTGTGAATTACCTATCACATGTCATATGACATATAACCCTGTTTCGAAATGAATGCTAGATTAACATGATGTAAATAGAGTCCCATGAGAGCAAGAAAACAAGCAATTACTTTAATACTGTCGTCCATATACAAAAATTTAACTATAATACTGCCCCCTATGTACAAGAATATAACTACTATAATACTGCTCCCCATGTAAAAGAAAATAACTACTATAATACTGCCCCCTATGTACAAGAATATAACTACATAATTATGCCCCCTGTGTACAAGAATATAACTACTATAATACTGCCTGCATGTGCAAGAATATAACTGCTATAATGCAGCCCCCTATGTACAAGAATATAACTACTAAAATACTGCTCTCTTTGTACAAGAATATAACTACTATAATACTGCCTCCAATGTACAAGAATATAACTACTATAATACTGCCTCCTATGTACAAGAATAAAAAATCCTATAATTCTGCTCCCTATGTACAAGAATATAACTACTATAATACTGCCTCCTATTTAAAAAATATAACTGCTATTATACTGACCCCTAAATAAAAGAATATAACTACTATAATACTGCCCCTATGTACACAAATATAGCTAATATAATACTGCCCCTATGCACAAGAGTATAACTACTATAATACTGCCCCTATGTACAAGAATATGACTACTGTAATACTGCCCCTATGTACAAGAATATAACTACTATAGTACTGCTCCCTATGTACAAGAATATAATTACTATAATACTGACTCCTCTGTACAAGAATATAACTACTATAATACTGCCCCTATGTACAAGAATATAACTATTATAATACTGCCCCCTATAAACTAGAATAGAACTAATATAATACTACCCCCTATGTACAAGAATATAACTACTATAATACTGCCCCTATGTACACAAATATAGCTAATATAATACTGCCCTTATGCACAAGAATATAAATACTATAATACTGCCCCTATGTACAAGAATATGACTACTATAATACTGTCCCCTATGTACAAGAGTATAACTGCTATAATACTGTCCCCTATGTACAAAAGTATAACTACTATAATACTGCTCTCTTTGTACAAGAATTTAACTACTATAATACTGCCCCCTATGTACAAGAATATAACTACCATAATACTGCCTCATATGGACAAGAATATAACTACTATAATACTGCCTACTATATACAAGAACATAACTACTATAATACTGCCCCCGATGTACAAGAATATAACTACTATAATACTGCTCCTATGTACAAGAATATAACTACTATAATACTGCCTCCTATGTACAAGAATATAACTACTATAATACTGCCTCCTATGTACAAGAATATAACTACTATAATGCCTCCTATGTACAAGAATATAACTACTATAATACTACCCCCTATGTACAAGAATATAACTACTATAATACTGCTCCTATGTACAAGAATATAACTACTATAATACTGCCCCCTATGTACAAGAATATAACTACTATAATATTGCTCCCTATGTACAAGAATATAACTACTATAATACTGCCCCTATGTACAAGAATATAACTACTATACTACTGCCCCCTATGTACAAGAATATAACTACTATAATACTGTCCCCTATGTACAAGTATATAACTACTGTAATACTGCCTCCTATGTGCAAGAATAGGACTACTATAATACTGCCTCCTATGTACACGAATATAACTACTATAATACTGCCCCTTATGTACAAGAATATAACTACTATAATACTGCCCCCTATGTACAAGAATATAACTACTATAATACTGCCCCCTGTGTATAAGAATATAACTACTATAATACTGCCCCCTATGTACAAGAATATAACTACTATAATACTGCTCTCTTTGTACAATTATATAACTACTATAATTCTGCAGTTATGGTAGATTTGCACATAGCATATTTTGGTGTAGATACGCTGAAAAATCGGTTTCAGAAACTGCACCATTTGTATGTAAAGCCACACTCACCTCTGAAGTCTTTGGCTGCTGGCGCATTCCTTGCCCGATACCCAGTACTAAGAGCAGTGCCACTGGTCAGGTGATGAGGAGGTTGCCAGCGGTGCTGCACCTCCTAGAGGCTGCCTACAATATCGCCCTAGCTATGCCCCCGACCACATCCACATTTTGGTAGGGGTGTACAGGAATATAACTACTATAGAATTGCATTCTATGTGTAAGATAACATAGAAATGTAGAAAGAACAAACAATGTAGCAGCTTTAGTTGTTTTCCTTAGCCTGGCTATAATGTCCTGTATATATTATTCCATTACGATCATCTGCAGTATGTGATATCTGACAACCTGTTCCCCACATACATTCCTGATATAAGTCTTGATGTAAAGAGCCATGGTATCTATATATTGTCATCCATAAAACATGGCTCAGGATTGAAGATTAGGATCAGGTTGTAGAGAAGAAGTTTTCTATTCCTATTCATTTGTATGGAGCCGCTCATTCTCCTCACCACATACCTACATTCATGATCTGTCAGTAACCTCGGCTCTCGTTCTGGAGCCATATAGTCATTTTCACCTGCAGTGATGAACAAATTGCTTACAGAGATGTTGTTATCATACACATACTGCAAATATCCCTAGCAAGATTTTGATCAAAATGATGGCATCGCTGATAGTGTAAGCTTGTCAGGTTCAAATGTCCAGTTTTCAAGCTGTGTGTTGAGTGAATTTAAAGGGTAAGTGCACCAATTTATAGGGTTGCTCTTGTTGGACAACTTGACCATGTACACAATTATTAGACATATGGATGGAGTCTTGATCTACAAAGAATATCTCTCTTTCTCCAGCACTGCATTGACAGCCATGGCAGAAGAATCCAGTCTTAATTGGCTGCCAACAATCCTTGGTGAGAGAGAAGAGGATTATGTGACCTTAGGGTTGTCCCCCCAATTTTTTGAATGTTACATTGCCTGTGTATAGCATAAAGGCATAGGCTAACAATACTGGGTTAGGCCCACTGCAAGTAATAGTCATTGTTTCTGGTGGGACCAAGTGGAAACTACAGGTTTCTAGGCAAAATCTAAATCCCTTTATCCCTTTATACCACTATCAAATAATTAATTGAGCTGTAAAAACCTTTGCATCTTTGGACCAATATATTTACACAGTAAGGCTTCTTTCCTATGAGCGTATATTGGCTGCCATTTTCACAGACGGCTGATATACGCTATGTTAGGAGAGATTAAACTAGTTAACAGGAGCACAAATCAAACGTTTGTGCGCCCATTCAGACGGCATGGGTCCTGGTGCATATACGCCGAGACTACCATGCCGTCGCACCTTTCCGCTCCCTCCCCATCGTAGGCTCACCTCTGCTCTCATCTCCGCTCATTCTTTGCAATGGGAGGGGCGGGGGTGGAGCTAAGTTCCAGCACATCCTGCCTACTCCCATTGCTGGCTGTGGACAAGGGGCGGGGACAGGGCAGGAGCTTAGCTCTGCCCACATCCCGCCCCTTGTCCACAGCCAGCATTGGGAGGAGGAGGGATGGTGCTGAGCTCCACCTCTGCCGTGCCCCCTCCCATTGCAAAGAGCCAGCAGGGAGGAGAGCAGAGGTGAGCCTTCACGGAGGGGAGGAAAGCAGAGGGAGGGAGTTTAGGAGCCATGCTGCTAAACTCCCTCCCACCTCCGGCTGCTGTCATGGGTTTCCTATAAGAGCCCATGCAGCGGTCAACGTATTTCGGCCCATCCTTTGGGCCCAACACAAAAATTCCTGGCGCTATATTGGCCTGGCTGGGCGCTTTTACATCTCAGGAATATGGCCATGTGATCTGATGCACTGGAATCCAATGCATCAGATCACAGCATATATCAGCTGGCCGTGATATACACTCATGGGAAAGAAGCCTCAGACTAAATAAAATATGAAAAAGATAATGAAATTTAACTCTTATTCTTTGAATATGAGAATCCATATACTAAAAACAAATTCCCTATGAAGGAATATGAACTAATTAACCAACAAACACATAGGATGATCATAGAATCACAGAATGGTAGAGTTGGAAGGGACCTCCAGGGTCATCGGGTCCGACCCCCTGCTCAGTTAAGGATTCACTAAATCATCTCAGACAGATATTTGTCCAGCCTTTGTTTCAACACTCCCATTGAAGGAGAACTCAGCCCCTCCCGTGGTAACCTGTTCCACTCATTGATCACCCTCACTGCCAGACAGTTTTTTCTAATATCTAATCTATGTCTTCTCCCTTTCAGTTTAATCCATTGTTTCTAGTCTTTCCTTGTACAAATGAGAATAGGGCTGATTCCTCTGCACTGTGACAGCCCTTCAGATATTTGTAATATATCGGCCTTCAAAAAGATACCAGATGACCAAAACTGAGCAATGAATCATTGTCATGACTTAATATTTCTGAGTAAAAGACAAAAAGTAAGGTTCTAGTTATTTTGTGCTATAATTGAATGTTTGTCCGCCTCATTCAGCCAGTTGGAAGCGTTTCTTCAGCTTTGCTATAAGATGATCAGATGGTGCAAGTTGGGGTTGTAGGCAAGATTCTTCAAAATGTAATCTCAACCTTCCAAACAATCGCAAAGTTACAAGGAGCGTTTGGACTGGCATTGTCATAAAAAATCTGCAGACTCTTACATAGTTATTCCTACCTGCTACACACATTTTGGTACATGCAATGTCCCACATATTACTATGAAAAGGGGGAAATCTCTATTCTCACAAAACTACTTCAATTCCTTGAACATTGTCACCTGATGCGGACTATAAACTTACCAGGCCACCTATGCATTCAAAACCATATATTTATCAGAACCATATATAGCTATACGTTCACAATACATTTAAATTGTTACAGTACTTTTGGTCTGCAATTAGCGATTAAGGTCCCCTGTGCACGGGCGTTGTGGTATCCTGCGGCGGATCTCCGGGAGCAGGAGCCACCTCCGAATCTCCGCAGGTCAGCCTAATCTGATAGATAGGCTGACCGCGGAGAACCGGGGCAATTTGCAGCGTAATAATTCTCCGCTCATGGACAGTGTGCCGGCGCTTTCCATAGCAGTGTTATCGAAAGCTTCAGAGGGCGTGATTCAACGGCGGTTTACCGCCGGCTAAATCACGCCCGTAGGCAGGCACCCTTAAAGATAATACTTCTTCTGACCTTCACTCTCACAACATGGTTGCAGCTACACATTGGCTGTGTCAAGAGCACATTACGTAACAATGAGTAGAGCTATCTAGTTCAGAATATGCATTTTCATATACCCTTTAAGCAGAGGCGTAACCTGAACCTCTGGGCCCCAATGTAAAACCTGTAACCTGTAACTATAATGCTTTATTCATAGTACTGGGCTCCCTATATAGAGAAGATAGGCCTTATGGGCCCCCTAAGACTCCTGGCCCCGGGTGCAACTACATCCCCTGCATCCCCTATAGCTATGCCAGTGCATTTAAGGTAAGTCTGAGGTATTAGAGGAAAGTATGGAGTGGAAAACAGTTACAAGGAGCATCTCTCGCTCTAGAGCTTCTAGAGCACCAAACGTGTCTTGCATTACAGAGACAACACATTGCAGGGAATAGGTGCTATGTAAAGCTTCATTTTCCCTGTGATGGTGATGCAAAGCAACTAAATACTTACTGCTAGGTTGCCCCATAGATTACGGATAATCTCTGATGGTTCCAGCATGGAAATACTTTGTGATTAACTTTTATTATAAAATGAAACTGGTAGAGTTGAGCGAACGTACTCTACCGAGCTTGATGCTTGTTTGAGTATTAGCGTACCCGATGGTGCTCATTACTCGAACGAGCATCATGCTGTGTTCGACCCCACCCCAGTTTTTGGCTCCTCCACGCTGTGACGTGCCTGTTTTGGCCCCTCCCCACCGCGACACAGCACGCGCGTCAATGGCAAATTTTTTGGCTGGCAGGCAGAGAGAGATCGAGAGAGAGAGAGACGAACCAAGAAAAAAAAAGCTTGGGACCCGGCGTCCCACATACAAAAATGCTTGTAGTCAATGGGGTTCGTTACTCGAGAAGAGCTCTCAAATTTTACGAAAAGCTTGACTCGAATAACGCGGACCCAAGCATTTGGGAGCTCGCTCATCTCTAGAAACCAGTTAACTCAGTGGTCTCTTCTTCTATGAGCCCATAACTTTAGTTTATGGGCTCACAGAAGAAGATGCCACTGAGTTGGGAGATGCACTTTTTATATTTACCTTCCTCCGTGTTCCTCCACAAAGTCACTACTTGTTACATGCAGTGGGCTCCTTGAACATGCCCAAACAATGAAAGGGGCTAGACCTCTCATTAGAAGTGCATCAAGGGTAGGCTTTGTGGGCACAGCGGGAGAATGACAAAAAAGGTTCATATAAAATCACACCCCCTGACTCAGAGGCCCCTTTAGACTTTAGTTTCTGGTGATGCTAGAAGCTAACAATTTCCCTTTAAGGAACCCTTCCAACTAACTGGAATTACCCAAAGCAGGAACCCCATAAATACACTTTTGTCATCTAGTGACAAAATCTAGTGAGCAAATATGGAACTATGTGACATGGAAGATTGCTATTAATGTGTTGTAGTCACCATCTATTTATTTAGATGAAGTGGAGTGTGGTGAATGGTTCTACTGTTTTGATTTTAATAAAATTAGACATTAAAATTACTTTTCTTTAGTTTTGATCTTATTTATTTTTAGCCTGAATGTATTAAGCCCCAACCATTTTTCAAACTGCTTTTTGGAGAAAGTATCTTTTTATTCCAGACATTCCATTACTTTGTCCATGTTTTGATAACTTTTTAATCAACCAAAATATTAGTCCAATCAAAAATCTGCTGCTTCAGCTTTTGAGGCTCCAAGATCCTCTTCCTTGTAAACTCTGGATAAGAATAGAGAATGAAAAATATTTTTCCAGAATGAAAAAGCACAAAAAGGAAAAAACCTAATGGACATAGAATAGCTTGATCATGTCAAACCATAATTAAAAGGTATGAGCTGGCTACAAAGACAAATTCTTGTGGCATGTGAAGCTTGATACTCTTCACTACAGAGACGGAGATTCACTTAAATCCCTATATTCAAGGCAAATAATAAGAATCTTTTCTTAAAGTAACGGTGGTGTTTGGTTTTGATCAGTTGTATAGCAAGTTCACAAAATGTTGACATTGGAATTGGGCTTACTTGACTTCTGATATTGGGAATGAGGCTATTTAGTGACTGATAGACTGTGACATTCACTAAGGAAGGAGCTAGTAGTCTAACTGTAGGTAAAGTGTCCACCCAGTCCATGGATTGATGGATTAGGGCCATCCAATAATTGTGGAATGAAATGAACCTGGTTGCCAATCTTGAAGCTCAATATGTCAGTTGAATGGTTTAACCTTTGGTAAGCAATAGTAAATTTGAAAATACAGTTATATGTGGACCAAGTACAGCGTGGGGAATTTATTATGAGGGTTTTTAAAAATCAGTTTAGCTGAGGGCCATGTTGCAATTATCTGAGGCAAATGTATCTTGGTGATGCATGCTAATGGTTTATAAGTTACATTGTAAGGCTCCATTCACGCAGGGCTGTTCGATTGCAATTAAAACCACATTTTTAAAACTGTGTGCGTTTTTGCCACATTTTACTAGAACTCTGGCAAAAAACACACAAGGTTTTACCGATGCACTTTTTGGTGTGGTTTGAATTGCAACTGAACTGCCCCTTGTGAATAGGGCCTTAAATATGTCTGGAGGTGTGGAGTCACTTTTTATGATGCTACTCCGGTACTGGAGTGAGATTGCCATGCATTTTGCATCTCTTAAAAAAATGCAGTTCTCTAATCTAAATAAGAATCACACATCACACAATCCACGCTCCCTTTTCTCTCCACTTTGGAAAAGTGAAGTGAAAAGCATAAAACAGCAAAACGTTACAAAAATTGCACATTTTTGAACAAAAACACCACTTAAGCAATAATTTGCAACAGTTCTTTATAAATTCCCACCACATATTTGTAGCCTGATAGAAAAAAGATAGATAGATACAGAGGTGTAACTTGATGCTTCTGGGCCCTACTGCAAAATCTTTAAGGGGGCTCCCAAACTATAATGCTTTATTCATAGTACTGGGCTCCTTATATTGATAGGAGAGGCCTTATGGGTCCCCTAAGGCACCTACCTGGGCATGGGTGCAATTAGATAGATAGGCAAATAAATATGAGATAGATATGAGGTAGATAGATAGATTGAGAGATAGATATTAGATAGATAGATAGATAGATAGATAGATAGATAGATAGGAGATAGATAGGAGATAAATAGATAGATATATAAATAAATAGATATAAGTTAGATACATAGATATGAGATAGATAGATAGATAGAGAGATAGATGATAGATAGATAGATAGATAGATAGATATTAGATAAATAGATATTAGATAGATGATAGATAGATAAAAGACAGATAGATAGATAGATAGATAGGAGATAAATAGTAGATTAGATTTATAAAATGAACAGTGAATAGATGAAATGTAAATATATTTAATTTCGAGCAGTTGTGAATAGTTGGAAATTGTTTGTTATTAGAGATGAGCGAACGTACTCGGTAAGGGCGATTTCGCAATCGAGCACCGCGATTTTCGAGTACTTCACTACTCGGGTGAAAAGTACTCGGGTGCGCCGGGAGGCAGGGGGGGGGCGGTGGAGCGGGGGGTAGCAGCGGGGAACAGGGGGGAGCCCTCTCTCTCTCTCCCTCTCCCCCCACTCCCCTCTGCAACCCCCCGCTCACCCACAGCGCAACCGAGTACTTTTCACCCGAGTAGTGAAGTACTCGAAAATCGTGGTGATCGATTGCGAAATCGCCCTTACCGAGTACGTTCGCTCATCTCTATTTGTTATAGTCCAGTCAGAATATTACACTTCTTAACCATAACATAGAGCAGAGACTCCAAAATTCCTGTAAATGTGTGCAATTTTATATACAGTCTAAAAAAAAATCACAATAAGCATATAGTTACTTATAAGTGGATGTTCATAGCAGGAACATAATGGTCACCATCTA
This sequence comes from Eleutherodactylus coqui, assembly GCF_035609145.1. Taxonomy (NCBI): domain Eukaryota; kingdom Metazoa; phylum Chordata; class Amphibia; order Anura; family Eleutherodactylidae; genus Eleutherodactylus; species Eleutherodactylus coqui. The sequence goes on along the minus strand of NC_089842.1, from coordinate 109,490,502 downwards.
GACAAACGTTATCTGCAGCCTGCAGGGAAAGTTTTAGCAGAAAGTTCTTTCTATCTGTGCTTATTAAAGGGCTTGTGCTTGTCTTTATAAGAACACATTTACATTACAGTGTGTTGACTTATTCTTTCCTATGACAGATTAATTGTAGTTGTTTTTGAGTTGTGAGTTCATGACATATCGTACGTTTCATTTTTTATTTTTTCGCGTTCTCAATCTTTGTCACGTCAGGGCGAACAACACAGATGACAGGCTGCTCCAAAATTCTACAGTTAGTCTGTAGTGAAAGCGCCCCATAATCATGCTTGGCCCCAATTTATCCCAGCATTCCCTGTCCGTTCTCTTCAATAAACCTGAGAAATATGTGATTTAATCTCTTTGTTCTGTGTGTCGTATTCAGGCACTGTCATTTTCTACGTCACAGCCTACCTTTATCCCAAACCTGCTTTTTTCTCTTCAAAACATGATTGCTCCTGCATCACAAAGAGGGGACAATGAAACTTCCTCTTGGTATTGTTGCAGCGAAAAAAATTATACTTTCTCCAGGCATTTCTAACAATAGCAAAATATTTCTTCAGAAAAAAAAATGCTATTTTGCTTATGAATATTTTTTTCAAAAATATTTAGAATGTATGACTTATAAGAAGTCCACCAAAGTCTCCTGCTGGCCCTCTCATAGCTATGGAGAAACATATTGTGTTGTAATTCCACTAGATATTAGTAGTGTCATTTATTTGGAATTGTTGCAGAGATTATTTTACTTTTTTGTTTAATGTTTACTTTTTTGTTGTTCTTTATTATTTATTTATTTATACTCATTTGCAAAAAAGAAAGGATCTATGTGATCAAGTGTAAAAAGAAAAAATGGATTTATAGTGTATGCAGTGTATGGTCTATATTATTTGTGAGGCGAAAAATGCCATTTGTATTACTTTGTGCATAAATGCAAAACAAGTATCATTATATGTTTTTGTTTTATGTTAACATTGTTGCTATTAGTTGTATTAAATTATAATAAATATTGTAAGAAGTTCTAGGAAATTACATTTGGAATAAACAAGTTTTGTAATGTGATTTACCACTGATTTATTTCTATTTCTCTTGTAACCCCTCCCCCCACCCTATTAAAATTGAAAAATAAAGAATATATAAAAAGAAAAAAAAGAGCATTTTAGTCATTTACAAAAAATGGATGGAATAGAACTACTATTACTTCTAAATAGAATATCACTGGTGTCTGATATATTATATTTCTCAATATTGTTCTAGCACAATTCATGTTTTTTTTAATGGAAATAATTTTTTAGGCTCTTGGGGATTATAGAAAAAAATAACATATTTACATCCCTTCTAAAAAACGTTGTCTTTGGGAAGTTTCAAATATAAAGAAAAAGAAGGAAAAAATGAATAAATTCACATTTTTTAAATATTTCTTATTGTGCTGGAAATAGTTGCTTTTCGTTTTTAAAATTTGCCATTTTAACATATGAGAAAACCATCCAAATATGTAGATAAAGGAAACAGTTTTTTAAATGAAATATTCAATTATTAAACAAGGAAAAGAGCAAATCAATCCCCACACAAGTACCAATACTGCAGTGAGGCACAGAGCAGCTGCTGAAAAATGTTTTCATTTGCAAGACAATGAAGTGAATTTGCTACTAAATGTATTTGTGCCTCTAGAGGGAGCCCAAGAGCTGTTCTTCTTATAAATTTTTTTTCTTGCGCAGTAACAATGATTCTCTGTTGTATTTGTGCAAAAAGTGTATACATGAAAATACATGAAGCATTCTTCACTGTCCCATGCTGTTCTTTTGTGATTCATTTAAATGTCTCTCACAATGGAATTCTACTAAACTCAGGCCGGATTCACATTTGCATTTTGGGTGGAAGTGTTTTATCTGATTTTTTGGTGGTTTTTTTTTTTATAACTGATATTATATTATTTCTAGATTCTGTTAATTTCCAGGAACCTCAACTCAAATTTCTCGCCCTTTTAATAATAATAATAATAATAATAATAACAAGAGGAATAGTATACCCTGTTTCCTCCAAAATAAGACAGGGTCTCATATTAATTTTTGCTCCAAAAGATTTTACTTTTTTACATATATAGCTGCCTGGACACTATTTACATTGACTTTTTTTTATTAACTATAACTAGGGCTTAATTTTGGAGTAGGGCTTATAGTTCAAGCATCCTCAAAAATCCTGAAAAATCATTCTGTAGCCTCAAAATTTTTGAAAAATAATGCTAGAGCTTATTTTTGGGGTTGGTCTTATTTTCAAGGAAACAGGGCATATATATATATATATATATATATATATAGTGTCAACATATTCACAGCACCTTGCAGTTAAAAAACAGTATTAGAGATGAGCGAACTTACTCGGTTCGGTGTTTTTGGACCCAAGCACCGCTTTTTCCGAGTAACTGACTACTCGGACGAAAAGATTTGGGGGGCGCCGGAGGGCGGGGGCGGCGTGGTGGAGCGGGGAGTAGTAGTGGGGAACAGGGGGGAGCTCTCTCTCCCCTCCCCCACTCCCCTCTGCAACCCCCCGCGCACCCCCGGCGCCCCCCGAATCTTTTTGTTCGAGTAGTCAGTTACTCGGAAAAAGCGGTGCTTGGGTCCAAAAACACCGAACCGAGTAAGTTCGCTCATCTCTAAACAGTATGTATCCTAGCTGCATGAGTACTCATATTGATTTGCTTGCCCCCTGCATTAAATAAGATTAGTCAAAATCTAAGGGCTCATCAGACAAGCGTGTTTTTTTTGTGCGCCTAAGTGCGAGAAAAAAATGCGCTCCACACATTAGCACAAAATGCATGAATGGGCAAAGTTTCATATGCGCTCCCCTGCACTGTACTAAAGAATTTTCTTCTGGCCAGGGATTTAAAAATCCCAGCTTCCTGAAAGCCCTGCCTCTTATTGGCTGAGTGCTGTGACCAATCAGAGGCAGTGCTCAGCTGTCATTCAATGAATGTCTGAGTGCTGCCTCTGATTGGTCACAGCGCTTAGCCAATCAGAGGCAGCGCTTTCAGGAAGCCGGGGATTTAAAAAGAAAGGCAGAAGCAAATGCTTCAGAACAGTGCAAGGGAGCTGGGGGGGAAGACGCGCCAGAGCTGGACAACGCTAAAGAGGTGATGTATTTTTTTTTCAGGCAGCTAGGGCTTATTTTCAGGGTAGGGCTTAAATTTCAAGCAATTCCCCGAAAATCCCTGTGGGGGTTCCCTTCATCCCATTGCTTTCAATGGGGCGGCACAATTGCCAGCCCCATTGAAAGCAATGGGATAGCATTGCGGTGCTCTGCCACAGCTATGACAGCTGTGGCAGCGGATTCTTTCATCCCCGCTGCAGTCCCCTTATCACTGAACACTGTGACAGTGCTGTCACAGTGTTCAGTGATGAGGGGACTCCCTGCAGGGATTAGCGGAACCCTTGGGGAGTCCCTTGATCCCCAAGGGGATTGAGGGGTTAACAGTGGAACATTTAAAAGGTGCTTCTGGCCAGAAGCACCTTTTAAATGCCCTGCTGTAAGCAGCAGGGAAGCTATTCCCTCTGCAGGAGTTTCCATTAACTCCTGCTCCCATAGGAGTTTATGGAAACTCCTGCAAAACGCGCACCCGTGTCCGATCTTTTTTAGGTACGTGCTGTTTTGCACTTCTAATTCTGCGCATATGAACGATTCTATAGGAACCCATTGGTACTTTTAGATGAGTGCATTATGCGCACGCAAAACACATGCTTGTATGACCGTGCTCTAAAGTTGATTTTTATATATGTAATATGTGCCAAATAATCCAATGCATAGAAATAGCAAGTGACCTCGATAGAAATTAATATGAAATTAATATATGCTTGAATTACAAATAAAGGAAAATCATCAAGTAAGTAAAGAAAATACCACAAATAACACTTCTATCAAGTTAAAATAAATGCATTATAATTTCTTTAATTAGGAATCAATGGGATGCCAGATTACTAGATGCAATGGTTCATTGGACAGTCATGGAAAAATAGGTCAAATTTCCATCAGTGAGATCAGCTCAGTGTGACATGGTGGTGCTCACTGTGGTGTGGGCACGAGGAGTTGAATGACTGTGGGGACACATAGTTCCTTGGTCAGTTAGAGCACTTCTTAACAGTGCCCAGACCCCATACACAGAGACATAGCTGTAGAGGACACAGAGGTAGCAGTCACACTCTTGCTCTGGTTTCTGAGAAAGCCTAAAGACATCTGTGACACATACTGTAAGACATTAGTGTTATAAATGCTACATGGTAGTTGGGGTCCTGTCACAGATTTTACAATCAGTTCTAGGAGCTTTAAAGGGTAACTTAAAGGGGTTGTCTCGCGCCGAAACAGGTTTTTTTTTTCCATAGGCCCCCCGTTCGGCGCAGGACAACCCCAATGGGTGTGTTAAAAAAAAAACAAACATATTACTTACCCGAATCCCCGCTCTGCGACGTCCTCCTTCTTCCTACTTCTTCCTTCACCAAGATGGCCGCCGGGATCTTCACCCACGATGCACCGCGGGTCCTTTCCCATGGTGCACCGTGGGCTCTGTGCGGTCCATTGCCGATTCCAGCCTCCTGATTGGCTGGAATCGGCACACGTGACGGGGCGGAGCTACGATGACCAGCTCTCCGGCACGAGCGGCCCCATTCACCAGGAAGAAGACCGCACAGCGCAAGCGCTTCTAAAAACGCCAGAAGAAAGCGAAATTAGACGGATCCATGGCGACGGGGATGCTAGCAACGGAGCAGGTAAGTGAATAACTTCTGTATGGCTCATATTTAATGCACGATGTATATTACAAAGTGCATTAATATGGCCATACAGAAGTGTATAACCCCACTTGCTTTCGTGAGACAACCCCTTTAACTTTCAGAAAACGTTTGACATGTCATAGTGACAATTCAGAAGATTCCATCAGTGGGGTCCGGGTGTTGAGTCCCCCACTGATTTCATATAAACTGGTAGAAGAACTCAGTCGAGTGTTGTGTACCTTCATGGCTGTTATCAGTGAGCCTCAGACTTTCTATTGAGATCATACATGGCTCCAAGACGGTTGAAAAGAGACAATTGGGCACAGTACTCAGATGAGTGCTTTTGCCCCTTTGATTTAGCAGTTGGTGGGAGTCTCAACACCAAAACATCAACTGATTAAAACTTCTGACATGTCACAGTGAAATGTCAGATGGTTTCTGAAAGTTTAGTTACACTTTAAAGAGGTGTTCCACGCAAATGCTATTGATGATCTATCCTCAGGATAAGTCACCAATAGTTGACTAGCTGGGGTCTGCCAATCAGCTGATCAGGTGCCCACTGTCGGCCCTGCAATACACAGAAGTCAGAGAGTAAGCAATTGTCGCTTACCCCTGTTAACTGCAGGCTGGAGTCTCAATAAACTCAGTGAGAGATGTGCTTGTCACACACAGGGGTTGGAGGTAACTGCTTCTGCTCCAACCCCTGGGTATTTCAATGCTGACAGATGGTGCCCAATCAGCTGATCGGCCGGGGTTCCAGGCTGCCGACCTCAGCCGATTAGTTATTGTTGACCTATCCTATACATTATGCAGAGGCGTGTTGGTCCGTGGCGGCCACACTCCCTTCCGGCAAGCAATGCCCCTTTTCCAAGAAAGTGGTCAACAGCAACATGGATGGTCAAAAGTCGCAAAAGTTTTGAGTAAGCAAGTCTTGCACAAAATTTTGCATATTTTTTACTCCAGAAAGTGGTGTAATAATAACCTTTATCAATGTCCCCGAATATTTTTCTTTTGATCCAATTTGAGTTTTACCAGTTAGGCTTACAATTAACATGCATTGGTAAATTCAGCAAGTCTGAAATGCTCATTGGTCTCATTTATCAGCGATTCAGGTGATTTAACAATATCTGTTCTACTAGAAACAGTATAGTCAGAAGTAATTGTGCTTATTGTTATTGGCTGGGTGATAAAATCAGGCAGATTTTTATTAAAAAAAAAAAAATCGCCAAAACATTTACTCTCTGCTTGGGCAGAGAGTTGGGTATATCGGCTTAGCACTAGTGCCTTGCAGTGCTGGAGTTCTAGGTTTGAATCTGAACTTGATGGGAATTGAGGATTTGAACCTGGGACCTGCCAGGCAGCAGTGCTTACCACCAGGTCTCTACCTCCACTATCACCACCACCGTTATTCAAGGAGACCAAATAAAAAAAAACAACAATTTTTACTCTGATTGATTTTAATGGAGGTTGAAATTTGGAGTGCCGTTTCTCAATTATTTTTTTAAATTAGGTTGGTCACTCCCAACCTTGATTATTTCAATAATCGCTCAATATAAGTCAGAAGTTTTTTCAAGAGCACCAGGGTAATGGCTTTTGTATGAGTATACGGTCTCCATACATCACATGTGCTTCTAAGGGCTCATGCCCATGGCCGGATCCTCCATACATGTCCTGTATGGAGGGCCGGCGCATGCACAGCACAGGTGACGCACCCTGTGGTGGGCGGGGCCGTGCATTCACGCGATACATCCGCTGTGTTACAGCGGAAGTGTAGCATGATGACCAGTTTCCATTGACTACAATGGAAGCTGGCCGCACGTATTCCCGCGGCATTTATAACATGCCGTGGTTTATTTGAGCTATTAGGTTCAATAGCTAATAGCTGTGGGGCAACGTCGCGGATTTTCACCGCGTACAACGCAGCAGAAATCTGGCCGTGGGCATTAGCCCTAAGGGAGAATACCTTGGCGCAGAGTCCAATAGAATATGCTATGATTTGTGCTTTTTGTATAAAATTAGGCAAAGTACCCTCTGTTTGCAATTGGTGGCACACAGAGGTACTGAAGAGACGACTAGATAGATATGATACAGGAGGTATATGACGGTAGAAATCCCATGTACCTGTATGGCAGTCTTATGTTGGCCCTGTATAATACTACGGCTATGAGCATGAGCCCTGACTTTATCAAGGTAGAATGTTCCCTTCACCTTTGAAGCGGTGAACAGCCTGGAGTCTGAACAAGGTAGAATGCACTAAACAAACATGACAGCTGAGCCATAACTGCGGCTTAACTTTTATTTCGTCCTATCAAGATTCCATTTCGCTACACTGTGTTATTCTGTCACGTCAACAAGTACAAATGTATGTACCCGGCAGAGCAGTTATGTAAATCGCGAGAGCAGAGAAACAAAGCAGATTTTAAACTTTAAAGAGAGACTAATGGAAATAAAATGTAGGCAAAATGCAAAATGCCTTCACAATGTGTTTTATTAGAAGGAAGGGACAGTAAATAATATATAAAGCGCTCATGTTGTACTGCGGATCTTTACATGACTGAATATTTAACATGGAGGCAAAATGCAGAACAGTCACTTGCCCTGGACAATGGGAACAGGCTCACAATGAGGTGTCCCACCTACCGTACTCCCCGGCCTGATAAACCAGAGACAATGCATTTTTAATGTCTACATTAGTAAAGGTTTGGCAGACAGGAATGTCTCTCCCGTTAGGCTAATCTGACAAGGTGGGCCGGTAACTGACCGGCATGAATAATTCATTTCTGATAGAAAAAGAAAAGTTTGGGCAGCTTGAAACAAAAGTTTGACTAGAAATTTCTGTTCCGTCACATATTGGACACATTACATGTATAGTGGTAAAAGATTCAGTACCCATGGTGGCTACAGATGTAGCAGCTTTAAAAGAGGACCTGGCTTCACTGCCGACATGTCTATTTTAGTAAATGCTTGTACTTTCCATGAAACAATCCCAGTACACACTAGATGGTCAGCCAATCCTGCTGAAATCATTGAGTTAGGGCAGCTTTACACAGGCGTTTTTGCATGTGCAAAATTTGCGCATGTAATACGCAGAGAATAGAACTCATTGATTTCCATCAACATAGCATTTTACAGCATTTTATTATGAACCCAATCATTGCAATGAGTGATGAGGTGCATTAAAAATTGCTGAAATGCACTAAAATAGAGCAGATATCATAAAGAAATGAAGGTGTTAGAAACGCTGCACTGGAACGCTTGTCTGAGAAACCACATTGAAATGCATGAAGGCGTTTTACAATGTTTAGCGTGGCGTTTAAAAAGCTGCACTAAACACTGAAAAATGGCCTGTGCGTAAGTGACCTTAGGGTGCATTCACACAAGCGTGTGCCGTATATAGGTGCGCACAAAACGTGCACCCACATACGAACACAGACACGCGTGAATGGAGGTCCGTGCAGCATTGCTTTCAATGGGGCCGCGGCGCGGCTCTTGCCAGTAGCCCCATGGAACGCAATAGGATACCGGCAACCCCTGCAGTGATTTTCAGGAAAAGGCTAGAAATATAAGCCCTTCCCTGAAAATCACCCTTGGCTTGTGTAGAAAAAAAACACACGCATATATATATATATATATATATATATATATATATTTCACCTCTCCATCACTGCTGTGTAAATATTCCAAGCAGGAAGTCCCCTTGTCATTGAACACTGTGACAGCAGTGGCAGAGGATCGTGATGTTCTCCTATTGCTTTCAATGGAACCAGCACTTCTGCAGTCCCATTGAAAGTAATGGGCTGCCGGCAAGCCCTGCAGTGACTTTCGGTGAAGGGCTTTAAATATAAGCTCGTCCCTGAATATCTTCCCTAGAATGTGTTAAAAATAAAAAAATATATATACTCACCTCTCCTCAGCTGCCAGGACTCAGGCGCATCCAGCCTGTCTTCTCCCTGCACTGCTCTGATTTAAAATTCCCGTCTGCTAAAAAGGGCTGTATCTGATTGGCTGAGCGCTCAGCCAATCACAGGCAGCACTCAGCCATTCATTGAATGACAGCTAAGTGCTGCCTGTGATTGGTCATATCACTCAGCCAATCACAGGCAGGTCTTTGCCATTCATTGAAAATCCCTGCAGAAGCGCCGGTCCCATTGAAGGCAATGGGAGAACTAGTGATCCTCTGCCAGAGCTGCGACAGCTGTGGCAGGGGATTCTTAACTCCCCGCGGGGAGTCCCCTTGTCACTAAACACTGTGAATATTGACGCGCACCACAAACCTAGGGTGCACGCATGTCCTATGTTTTGCAGGTATGTGCGTTTGCATGCTTGTAAGACACGGACATGTGAACACATCATAGGGAAAAAATGGTACTAATAGTCGCGCGTTTTTGTGCACACAATTGTACACACATAAACACGCTTGTGTGAATCCACCATCACACAGACAACCTATTGATTTGAATGGACATTGTGTAATGCCTCATTTCTCCTGCAGTGGCACCATAGGCAAATTGAACACTTACTGACAGGCTTCCCCACAGATAACAGCCAATCGCCGGGGTTCCAGGAGGCGGACATGGGATTAATTTATTGTCAAGGGACCCTTCTAACAAGTAGGGATTATACAAAGCGGAGAATCCCTTTAATCTACAATTTTAGCATTAATGAAGTCCCAGAAAATACCAAAACTCATGAACATGATGGGAATTTATAGTAAGGAATTTGCCACTCCAGTTATTGTTCATTGGATTTGGGAAACTCAGTTGCTTCTTTATGATTACTTCTTTGTATCTTTTGATATCTTGCATGGATCCTGTTTATATCTATTCACTTAGTAATTGTATGTAAACCTATTTATTCTGGATTGAGGAGCAATCTTTCTTTATATGCCTAATTTAAACCAATAAGAACCTAATGTCATATTTGCCTCATGGTGAGCATCGGGGTTTGTGGACTCATCGCGTTACTCATGAGATGATCTATTTGGCTGTTTAGTCTTTACATGTTTTTATTCATTCCGTTTTCATACATTATTAGTTATACTCATTCCTCAATATAATACCAAACGTAACCACAATACAAATACAGGCAACAAATGAAAGCAGACATGCCGTAATTAACCTAACCTTGATTTATTGCAGTGTCATCGGTTCATAGTAAGGTTTTAATCAGTCAAGTCCCAAGGAGACCAGAATATATTTTCTAAAATTGCCGAAAATGTCTGAATACTGTAGCTTGATTATTTCCCTTTAAAAATAAATATGTGTGGCTATTGTGCTTGTCAGCTACCATTCTAAAGCCTATTATATTGCCCCTTAATTAAATCTAATTTCAAATCCAGGCTATGGCCATGATAAATACATTATACAGAAGAGAACATGGATGAAGAAGAATGAATATAGACAGTGGTCCTCACAAAGGTAGAAGAACCCAATAGATTACACTGCCGAATATACTTCAAAGAACTTTTTGTTTTTCATAAAACATGGCTGTTTGCCCTACTGTCTGCTAGTATGATGTTGGTCATATGGCCCAGGATTGAACATTTAAGGGATTGTGCCAGAATTAACTTTTCTCGTCTATCCATAGTATAGGAGATAAAAGTACGATCAGTAGGGTTGTCACTTCTGAAACCCCTTTCCCTTGTCCTCCTTACTGCAGGCTCACTGCACCCCATGTAGTGAGGGGGGAAATTGAATGAAGCGATGCAGGATGCCACGCCATTCATTTTCAATGGGACTGCTGGAGATAGCCAAGTACAAGTGCCGGTCTATTTCCATCAGCCCCACGGAAACAAATGAAGCAGCGGCCATATATGCGCAGCCATCGCCTCAATGTGAAGTCACTGCGGGAGGGTGAAGCATCCCTGCAGTGACATGAGGAAGGGAACACAGGTCTCCAATTTGCGGGATTGATGGGGGTTTCAGCAGGGGTTTAATCATCAACAATTCAACTAATTGGAGCGAGGGACCTGCTCATAAGAGTTATCTATGAGGAGCTAATGGTAACACAAGAGGTACAAGTGCTTGTTCTGTACAATGTTCTGGCCATTCTAAATAGGGTCGTATACATAAAGTTGCATGAGCCAATCATCAACTTGTATCTGTATGTGATATTAAGTGCATTAAAAACTGATGCCCCGCTCGGCCATGCCACTTTGACCTGGACCACAAGTGTTTCTTGTTTGGCGAGATGGGTAAGCACCATCTACACGTATAAATACTCTCATATTTGTGGATAATGTAACTTTATCTGCCTGATGAAAGAGGCCACATAGGACTTCAGAAATGTGTTGCAGTTTGAATTTTAGTATCCATATATCATTACTAGAGATGAGCGAGCACCAAAATGCTCGAGTGCTCGTTACTCGAGTCGAACTTCCCGCGATGCTCGAGGGTTCGTTTCGAGTAACGAACCCCATTGAAGTCAATGGGCGACCCGAGCATTTTTGTATATCGCCGATGCTCGCTAAGGTTTTCATTTGTGAAAATCTGGGAAATTCAAGAAAGTGATGGGAACGACACAGAAACGGATAGGGCAGGCGAGGGGCTACATGTTGGGCTGCATCTCAAGTTCCCAGGTCCCACTATTAAGCCACAATAGCGGCAAGAGTGGGCTCCCCCGCACTGTCAGCATAAAGATCGTTCTCATCTGCCACAGCTGTAGCAGCTGTGGCAGAGAAGAACGATGTTAGCCCATTGAATTTAATGGAATGGGTGTGAGTGAGAGCTGCCTCTGATTGGTGAGGCTGTGACCAATCAGAGGCAGCTCATTCAGCAGGCGGGGAATTTAAATCCCCACCTGCTGAATACTACAGAGAGCAGTTCAGGAGAACTGACGCGGCTGAACTCCGGCTGCAGCGGAAAGGTGAGTATACATTTTTTTTTATTTTTACACATTTTAGGATGATTTTCAGGTAAGGGCTTATATTTTTAAGCCCTTCCTGAAAATTCATCCCGCGCTCGCTGGCAGCCCATTGCTTTCAATGGAGCCGGCTGTATTGCCGGCTCCATTGAATTCAATGGTCAGTGCTCGTTTAATTGAGACGAGTACCGCGTGGTGCTCGTCTCGAGTAACGAGAATCTCGAGCACCCTAATACTCGAACGGGCATCAAGCTCGGACGAGTATGCTCGCTCATCTCTAATCATTACAAATAAATTCAGATTGAACTTTAAACTATCAATAGATGTTTGGTATTGACCATGTAATAGCATTCCATGGGTGAAACTGAACTGGGAGTTGATGTGCTTGTGTCCTCAGGGTAGGTCATTTACTATTTGTTCTCCTTCTATATTGATATAGAATGTTGCATATACCTGAGCACTGGTCTATATATTGTTCTTTCTGCCTATAAAGTGTATTATGGGGCATAGACTGAGATGGTAAATGTTAGATGAATGGATCAGGTACTAAGGAATAATGTAAAAGAGTTAGATCAGGGAATGTGTTAGGCTTTTATAAAACAATGTATGCAAATCACGCTTAAAACTGTGGTTTTGAGTAATTAACCTGATTGTCTGTGGTGGCACATTCAAAAGAACTGGTACAGCTTGAGAAAAATCTTGGTGATGGGAGTGGGAGATTTGGGTTCTGAAGGAGGCTAATCTTAGATTATTGGCAAAATTGATAGCATGGGTAGTGTGGTAGACAGAGGTGGAGAAGAACTAAAGGCCCTTTTACATGCAATGATTACCACTCAAAATTAGTTCAAATGGACGAAAATGAGCGATAATCGTTCACTTTTCGTTTGAACAACGGATTTTGCGTCACATAAAATCCATCATTCAGCAGCTAAAATACTGAGCAAATAAATTCCATTTGAATGTATTTCACTCATCTTTCAGTAGACTGCAGGATGTCCTTACGCGACATGTTTACACTAGCCAGGAGGAGAACAATGGAATGTGGCGGGGGCTGTTTACACATCTGGGTGTGTGTTTAAACACACACTGGGCTCCCCAAATAACTCCTGGAGGTCCTTTCATATGCAAATGAAGATGATAAAATGTTAATGGCCATTAAAGCCATTAACAATTTATCCAAATAAATCTTTCAATATTTTGGCAGCTTGAAAGCTTATCTTTGTGTGCAAAAGCACCTTAAGGTGGGGCAGCATTGCGGAGAGCTTTGAGAGTGAGAGTGATAAGATTAAAATTGTATTCTAAAGAAAATGGGCAACCAGTGCAATGAGTGGCGCAGGGTGGAGGCATCACTGTAGCGGTTGGATAAATAGATGATTTAGTGAGGAGGAAGACCAATCAGTAGTTAATAATCAAGATGAGAATGGATCAGGGTAACAATAAGAGATTTTGATATATTGCCAGTAAGGACAGAGCAGATTTTGGAGATGTCAAGTACTTCCATAAGATTGTGAATGTGCAGCCTATGGGTTGTACCATAGGATGGTAGAACCCTACTCTGAAATGGAAATATTAGGAGATGATGGAAACATAAAAAGTTGATTTTTTAAAATGTTCAGTTTCAGGTGGAGAGAGGACATAATGTTAGAGACACAGATCAGACAATCACTGGTGTTTCATAGTGATGAATAGTTGATGTTTTTAGTAGGGGTCTAAAATTGGGTGTCATCAGCATACAGATGGTAGTGAAAGACAAATCTGCTGATAGTTTGTCCAACAGAGGCTGTGTAGAAAGAAAGGAGGAGAGAACTCTGAACTGAACTGAACCCTGAGGAAGAGGAAAGAGGAAAATAAGAAGAGCTGGAAAACAATATACTAAACAGAGTGATCAGAATGCTAGGAAAAAGATAAGGAGGGCTGGCGTAGGGATCCCCTGTCCATCTGCCCCGGCCAGTCCTAACAGAAGCTAAGACAAGTCAGTCTATGATGCTCATTTGTGTCATGAAGGCTTAACGGGTTAGAAGTAGGTGTCACGTTAATGTATACCTTCAGTTCTAACATGTTCTGTGCGTCGTAGCAAATTTACTATGGTAAACTACGCATGCCAGGATAGGCTTCTTTCCTCCTACCATAGAATCATACAATGGTTGGAGGGATCTCCTATGTCCCTACCTACTTGCCCCCCTGGGCTAGACCCCAGGGTGACAACTGGGCGACGGTCCCTGCGCTGCACTAGTGACAGGGACCACAAGGAAGGAGGGACAGGGAGACCGACAGGTGAGCACCGCATAGCTGACTGGAAGCAACAAGTGAACAAGCCAGAGAGTAAATGTGAAACAAGCCAGGTCAAACCAAAAGACACGCGTGAAGTACAGGAGGGCTAAACAGAGGCAGAGTCAAATGAAAAGCTGAAGTCAAACACACAAAGGTCAGGTCAATAATTGCGGGTGTAGGCAGTCAAGTCAAAACCAAACACTGGCAACCAGAGTCAGGCTCAGCAAGGTATATATGCAGAACTCCCCGTGGCGCGCACCGGCCCAAGTGCCACGCGGCAGACCAACGGACAGGCACGCCCGCCACCATGACCAACCACTAGAGTGGGGGAACCCTGGACAGAGCCTCCAGCCCGGGCCCCCGCAGCACCAGGACGAGCATCCCGCACCAACCAGACCCCAGCAACCCCATTTCTAACAGCTTCTGTGTCAGACATTTCTGGCATGGGGCCCATGCTTACATGATCCCTGTGTTGACTGACAGCCAGACTCTTGCTGTAATGGCCAGGATTAGAAAAAAACTCTGATCCCAGTCATTTAACTCCCTAGATGCCACAGTCAATAGCGACCATGGAATCTAGGTGATTACACAGAGGGAGGGAGTTCCCTCTGTCCCCATCAATCCACCACAAATGCAATCGTGGGACGCCAATGGGTAAACATGACATCCCTAGTGGGTCTGAATGGATAACAGAATAAATATTAATAAAGTTTATTTTTAAAAATTTACAGTTCAAAAAAAATGTCCCTATTTTGTAGAAGTGAGGGTAAAAAAACCAACACATACAGTATCATTATAATCATCATTCAAGAAAATGCTGAGATTCAGATAGCGCCAGGGATAGAGGATGGTCTATTCATCCTAATACTCTTAGATCCTTTTATAATCATCATGGCCCATGTAATTACCTCCATACTGTCACTGTAGATATCCCACTATGTTAAGACCAATAATAAAACTATAAAAGGTACAAATAATACCGCCACATCATGATCACATATTACCCCACATAGGGATTAATACCAACACGCCGTCACTGAAAACCTCTACAGAGATCAATATTAGCAATAATACCACTATATGAGGATGAAATATTCCCCCCAGACCATGACCACATAATACCACCAGTGTTGTTAAAAAAACACTATCCACAGATGTACGTAATACCTACGAGTATAATAAGTTGAATATCTGTAAAAGAGGTAGGTCACTATTATTATATTGCATTCAATTTGGTTTATACTTCAAATGTTTCATTTTTTCATTATTGACAGCATGAGTTAACTTCCTTTTGATATATATGATCCTTTTCTGTTCAATTAAAATTATCTACTAAATAACATAAGAAATTAATTGCATTGCATGTGTACAAATCCATGCTTCACTTCCTTTTCTTCTCCACGCAGATATGGCTAGACCGTGCATGCACTTGGCATCCCTGGTGGGGTTTGAACTGGAGACTTCAATGCTGCAGCGCAGGATGTTGAGCCACTAAGCCACTGATTCCCCTCTTCACTCTTTTTAAGAACATTAAGTCACCTTTGGTACCTATGTGTTTGTGCAACATTTAGCAGACTTTTAATTAGACTTAATTACTTAGGCTTGCGCTTCCATTAAGAGTGCATATGATCCTTGTAATTTCAAAACATAACATGGTGAAAAATCAGGAAGAAATTCCTTTTCATATGTTATGGTTGCGATCACATTATGAACCTGCATGACATCATCAAAGAGGAGGAGACATAAGTAGGAATTCATTATACAATGAGAGGTGTGTCTGTATATGTCAAATTAGTGGGTGCTGAGTTGTGTGATGACATGGTTGTCTTCACTAAGAGGATTGGTATTCACTCCTTTCAATCATAGAGTAAATCTGTCAGGATTGGTTACAAGGATCATACAAGTACCGCCCTGTTGTGTTATAAGAGTTGTCAGTTTGTGGTGATTTCATCTATAACCCTGTTGTTACCCCTGAGGACGCAAGTCTGTCTGGTGAAACATGTCGGGGGGGGGTTCTCTTTCAAACTCATATCCATCACTGCAGTTCGGCGTAGTAGCTCCTCATTCAGCTGCTCAATTACTATGTGAGGGGGAATTCCATATCTCCCACTGGCTGAGTGACTGAAATTGTAGACACTTGGCTACTTTTATGTGTCCACAATAGGAACTTATTGGTGACCTGGCTCAGTATAAGCTGACCATGTAGGGAGTGCTGGCATCCCACTTAGTCCACAACTGACTGTAGAGCTTTCACCAATGGGCCTGGCTAATTATATGCAGCCTTGTACCTTATAGGGAGGCTAGTTTGGGCTCCTTATACCTGTCCTTATTGATCTGCGGCAAATGCTTGTTGCACCCCATCCGTACTGTCAACAGTGGTTGATATGGAATTTTAAAATTTATATAGTGTGATCTCTTTTAGTATGTAATAAAAATTATATTTTAAGGTCCCACTTTAGGGTTTATTGCCTCTGGCATATAGTATTATACTGGTTAAAGTTTAACCCAAGTTGGTCTTGATCCTTCTATTTTTGAGTCGTAATACTAACATGCTGTCACTGAATACCCACTACATAGATCAATATTACCAATAACAACACTATATGAGTATGAGGATGAAATAATACCCCCAGAGCGTGACCACATAATACCACTAGTATTGCTGAAAAAAAGGTTACTACCCCAATACAGTGATCATATAGCAGTAAATACTACATCAAAACAGACACTCTACAGACCATATAAATGATTACAGAGCCATTATATCCAGTGATCACAGGTGACATCCCCTCTGACATTTTAGACATTTCACCAAATAAAGAAAAAAAAGATCTTCCCCCTCGACTGTTCCCAGGACCCGATCGCCCCACCGGGAATTTTCCAAATGGGTTGAATGACCACTAGGCCCCTGCCATGTACCATAATGAGTACCTTCCATATTTGTAGAATTACCCTTTCTGTCCTCATGTTGTGCAAAATAGTGTATGATCTTAAGTGTGGAAGTACTTTTTTGTAATTTTTTTGAGGAGGGGGTACCAGACTCTGGAATGTTGAGTTACTTAACCTACTTTGTGTCTTTAGAAAACGGATGCAATTTTCAGCTCTCTTCATTGAGTTTCTACTTGACCTTCAAGCTGCCCATGGACTTTAGATTGTTTCTGTGGTTTGCTGACAATCTAATGTCTATGACCTCAAGTGTTTGCATAGGTATTTAGCAGGCACTCACAGTATCTACTTCCGTGGAAGATAAAGTGTGTTTTCAGGGATTTGAACAACGGTGGTTCATTGAATATACCTCAATATCTACTAGAAAAATGTCATGTGTCACCTCTATTTTCATATAATTGTAGTTGGAAGAAAATGTAAGTGAACTCTTTGGAATTACCTGGAATTCATAATTATGGACAAACACAATATAACTAGACTAAACAGAAAGTGGTACCATTCATGTCTATTATTATTACTGAGCACATTGAGTAAAAGGCCATTTATGCATAATGATTGTCGGGCAAAATTTGTTCAAACGAACTGTAGAGGTACACTACAGAGAACGGCCTGTAGGGGGCAACAGACAGGCATTCTGGTGCCTGAGAAAAGGGAAAACGCCCATAAGTGTGGTCAGGAAGTTGGATATAAGAGTACATTCCTGCTACACCCAGGGAGATGTTGGCTGAGAGAGCCAGAGAGACAGCTAAGTGGAGCTGGGAGGGCTGCTTGCCCAGAGTCTGGTGCAGACCAGGAAGGCAGGAGGTTGACAGGGTTGACCACCCTAACCTCAACACACAGGTGGGGTGTGTATATGGACTTTATGTTTTACTGAAGTACGTAATATGGACTCTGTTTACGTTGTTTGTGCTGTGAATAAAGACTGGCAGGAGCCAGGTTTAAAGATAGTCCACGTCTCCAGAGAGTGTTTCTACACGGCTGGTGCCCATTCCGGTCTGGAAGTTGGCGATCTGTAGGCAAGTAGACCCCAGCTTGCCACAGAACTAAAATGTGTCATACTCATTACATCTAAATGCAAAGCCATCGTGCACTATTTGTTTACTTTCCATTTGTCACTCACTTTCAACCAGCATAAAAATTGCTGGTTCCCTCACTTCTCGCTGCATCCCCGCTCAGTGTTTCACTAAGAATGTGAAGTGCTGAGCGAGTAGCGAGCGATTCTCAGCGATCTGCCTGTCTAAGCATTCTGCATAAGCGAGAACAACCAGCGGTGACGTCACCCATTCGTGCACTCGTTTAGACAGTCGCCTCCTGTAAATGTACTATAAACATCCACAGGGCAGGCATAAAAAGTAATTTAACTTCCGTGTTAATGACTTCTCCAAGAGCTGATGGTCAAATGGTATTTCAATTGCGGATTTAAGATAACAAGTGTGGGATCTACGGGTGCTTTGGCCATTAAATAAAGACACATGAAGCCTGGTTACTGAAAAGTCTGTTCTTCTCAAGAAAAGTTGGTTAGTGTGAACTGTGTGTTGATGAAAACAACGTTCAGAAGAACTCAAAAAAACATGTTATAGAGATGAAATTAGAAATATTCCATAAATATTGATGAACAGAAACACGCTTGCAGAGAGGAATGGTTCCCAACTGCATCTCAAAGTTCTGTAAATCTTTTTTGCAGCCACAGGAAATGCTTGTGGAGGTGTTTGCTGCTATAGGGAAATCTACAGGTTATTAAATTTAAGGGTTCATGTACTTTTATTCCCTTCACTGTGGATATTTACCCAATGTGATTAATAAAAGACATGATGAGTACACCTGTTTGTGTGTTACCAGAATAGTTAAATTGTGCTTGTAAATAATTGTGACGTAGTAATTATTGTTGCTCATCATAATCAGATGACTAATAAAATCACTCCGATTTTCAGCAAATCCGGTGAGTCCAATCCGCTTTTTTGGCGAAAATCTATGGAAAATTAAATTTGCCAAAATTCATGGTACAGCCATTTGGTAGCCAGAGTGCCTTGATAATGTCAACAAATGTGTCCGCCATCTGGCATGTGGGCAGCAGTTTCAATAGATGTCTGCATAACATGACACAATTCTGGGATGTATTAAGAGCAGCAGAGAGTCTAGATCACGTGAGGTCATTATCCCCTCTACTCTTCCTTAGGGCTCCCACCCACTGGCGATATTTTCTTTCTTGCGCTGTGAGAGCACGAGAAAAATCTCACATCGCAGCGCAAGAAAGAAGCCAGTATAGAACCGGCATATCGCAAATGGTTTCAATGGGGCTAGCGACAGCAGCGCTAGCCCCATTGAAAGCATAAGGAGAATACCGCGGACTTCTGCCACAGCTGTGACAGCTGTGATAGCTGTGGCAAGAGTTTCCTTCATCCCCGTGGGGACCGCGGGGATGAAGGAATCCTCTGCCACAGCTATCACAGCTGTCACAGCTGTGGCAGAAGTCCGCGGCATTCTATTCTATTGCTTTCAATGGTTTCAGCAAGCCCTGCGGAATGATTATCGGGGAAGGGCTTGAAATATAACCCCTTCCCCTATAGTCATCAATAAGTGTGAAAAAAAAAATTATACTCACCTCTCCTGCTCTCAGCCGCGTCCTCCTGCTGGCTCCCCGGAACCGCTACTGAGCTCTTTCAGCAGTCGGGGATTTAAAAATCCCCGCCTCCTGAAAGGGCTGTGCGGATTGGCTGAGGGCTCAGACAATAGCAGCTAGTGCTTAGCTATTGGCTGAGTGCTCAGCCAATCACACATAGCTCTTAGCTATTCATTCATGAATAGCTAAGATATAGCTATTCATGAATGAATAGCTAAGGGCTATGTGTAATTGGCTGACTGCTCAGCCAATAGCTAAGCACTAGCTGCTATTGGCTGAGCCCTCAGCCAATCTGCACAGCCCTTTCAGGAGGCAGGGATTTTTAAATCCCCGACTGCTGAAAGAGCTCAGTAGCAGTGCCGGGGAGCCAGCAGTTGTGCCGATCCCATTGAAAGCAATGAAATAGAATGCCGGGGACTTCTGCCACAGCTGTAACAGCTGTGGCAGAGGATTTCTTCATCCCCGCAGTCCCCGCGGGGATGAAGGAAACTCCTGCCACAGCTGTCACAGTTGTGGCAGAAGTCCCCGGCATTCTCCATGTCTTTTCAATGGGGCTAGCGCTGCTGCCGCTGGCCCCATTGAAAAGACTGGCGACATGTCAGCGTGATGCCGATATCCCTGGCGTCATGCCGATTTTTTTCTCACACCGCGATGCGAGACTTTAACTTTAGAATCGCATCGCAGTGGAGAAAACATCGCCAGTGGGTGGGAGCCCTTAGTAAGACCTCATCTATAATACTGTGTCCAGTTCTGGACATCCCACTTTAAAAAAGACCTAGACAAACTGGAGCAATTTCAGAGCAGAGTTACTAAGATGGTGAGCGGTCTCCAAATCATGTCCTATGAGGAATGGTTAAAAGATCTGGAAATGTTTAGCTTGGAAAAAAGAAGGCTGCTAGGAGACTTAATAGCTGTCTACAAATATCTGAAGGGCTGTCACAGTGCAGAGGGATCAGCCCTATTCTCATCTGCACAAGGAAATACTAGAAGCAATGGGATGAAACTGAAAGGGAGGAGACACAAATTAGATATTAGAAAAAACTGTCTGACAGTGAGGGTGATCAATGAGTGGAACAGGTTATCACAGGAGGCGGTGAGTTCTCCTTCAATGGAAGTGTTCAAACAAAGTCTGGACGAATATCTGTCTGGGATGATTTAGTGATCCTACATTGAGCAGGGGGCTGGACCCGATGACCCTGGAGGTCCCTTCCAACTCTATTATTCTATATGAAAAATCATCGAAACGGGAACAAGACTGTGTATGCATAGTGTTCATCTATGATTCTATGATATATTTAACATAGGCATTTTATATAACCATATATAACATAGGCATTTTATTGCAAGTGCCCATTTTAGATCTGAGCACAGGAAGTTGCAATATATTAAGCCCTCAACAACACAGAGTATACAGTTATGTCCTGCGCATTCAGGGTGTGTATGAAGGGAGGTCGTGTGTTGATCTCCCTCCATACAACATAGGCGCCAGCTGCTTCTTACAGCTCACACCCAGTGGCAACAGCTCCGTTAAGCTCCGCGGCTCATCAAAGCTGTTAACCCTCTAAATTTCGCCATCAATTCTGACACCAGCATTTAAATCCCCTTACGAATGTTCAGAGGTCTGGTACGGCGCCTTGCGATGAGATCGCAGGGAGCCGTGCAGGTGTCATGGCAGCCGGGGGCCTTCTGAAAGGCCCCAGAGCTGTCATGGTTGAATGGCTATCAAGCCATGCCCAGGGGGTGGCTTGATAGTATACCTATCTGATTGCAATATGATGTAATGCTATGGCATTACATCATACTGCAGGAGCGATCAAAGCATCGCAAGTTGTTGTCCGCTCTGGGGTGGAGACTAAGAAAAAAAAGTAAAAATAAGATTAATCAAGTTTTACTAATTATTAAAGAAAAAAACTTTTGCCATATTTATAATAAAAAGAATCCAAATAATAAAACAATAATACATTTTTGGTATCTCTGCATCCGTAAAAGTCTGATCTATCAATACAATACATTTTTTACTGCGTTGTCGGAAAAATAGAGAAACCGCCAGACAGCGAGAAAGACAGTGAGTGACTGCCAGGAGAGTGAGAGAGAGTTACCGGGAGAGTGAGTTCCTGCAGATAATTAAGACTGTAGATGTACCAATATTCAGTGAAACCTCACTGCTTCACTGCTGTAAGAACTGTTCTATTGTTATCAATGGTTAAGTAAACTGACAGAACGAACGTTCCCGGTTCTCATTAAGAAAAGAAACTCTGTGTGCGGGGACTACTTTATTACACCCAGGAGATTCACCGAAGAGAATGGAAAGCTGGCGTCACGAATGACAAACAGGACTTCAGGTAAGCACTGTTACCCATTTGTGAACTCCCTCTGTTGGTAAAGAGGTTGGGTCCCGAGCTACCCTTAGGGAAGGAGACGGTAAACCTTCGTGACAAGGTTTTGCAACAGCCACGGCAGAGGATTGCGGAATTTCTGCCATTGCTTTCAAACAATGTGTACTGCAATATGATATCACGCAGCAAAATAGAACATGCTGCAATTTGTTTCCTGCATAATATCGTGTCGTGGTGCCATGCAGGAAAAACATTGCTCATGTGTATGACCCTCAAAAGAAATATTTCATTTCTTGTGCGATTTTAGAGCCCGTGTGAAGGCAGCCTTGGGGATAGATAATCTGCAGAGGGTATATTGCTGCTGGTGTGAATAATTGTATACCAGCACAGATTAGTAGGTTGTACTGGAGGGAATCATAAAATCATAGATTGGTAGAGTTGGAAGGGACCTCCATGTTCATCTGATCCAACCCCCTGCTCAATCCAGGATCACTAACTAATCCCAGACAGATGTCTGTCCAGCCTCTGTTTGAAGACTTCCAATGAAGGAGAACTCACCACCTCCCATGGTAACCTGTTCCACTCATTGATCACCCTCACTGTCAGAAAGTTTTTTCTAATATCTAATTTGTGTCTCCTGCCTTTCAGTTTCATCCCATTGCTTCTAGTCTTTCCTTGTGCAAATGAGAATAGGGCTGATCCCTCTGCGCTGTGACAGCCCTTCAGATATTTGTAGACAGCTATTAAGTTTTTTCTGCTGCTTTCACCGTATATAGTAGCTGAGCAGACAGACAAACTATACTTTGTGTAGGAAATATTGAAGTTCTTTGCATGTGGCGTCAGAAGTTGTTCACATCTGGTCAATAAAAGTTATTTTCAGGCCTTACGCAGCTACGTGTTGAGTGAGGGGAACTAAGTGAAGCTGAGCAAATCAGGGACAGTTCAGAATATACAATGTATACTCTCTGACCTTCTGTTCTCACTGTAAACCAAACTAAAAACTAAACAAAGAAAAGCTTAATAAAAAATAGAAAATGGGAAGAAAGCAAGGGGTAGGGAACATGTCAGTAAGAGTAGTGATGGTAGAGGTGGGAGATGATGGGCCAAGTTGACACTTCAAGCTGCTCCCACCGAAATAATGGTTCCATATTCTGTCTTTTCACTCAGAACAGGTCTAGAATGGATGACACAGCATGCCTCAACTACCAGCACCTCCTCTTCCTCCAAGTCGCACGCACACAGCAGTCAGTCTGCACAACTTGGCCATAAGCATCCGCCCTCTACTACACCCTATGCTACATCACCCGCACACTCTGTAGTATACCGGCTACAATATTGAAATGAACTGCCGGTACAAGGTAAGTCCGAGCCAAATTATGACACTTTTTTCTTTTAGCAAACAAATCATTATCATGGAGTGCTTGCAACACCTGTTAGACATGCGATTCATGAGATACATAATTAGGGGAATAAATAAGGATATCATCCGGTTATACCAACACAAAATGTCCAATAAACTTTTGAAGCAACTCAATAATAGAGGCCTGAAGCACAGCAGACACATTAGTGAAGCCAAAAGGCATCACCAGACATTCAAATTGCCCTTCGGCAGCATTAAGAGCTGTTTTCCACTCATCCCTCTGTTTGATTCCTATTAAATATATGGTCTGCACAAATCCAACTTAGAAAAGCAACCTGTTCCAGTTAACTGGCAAAACTCAATAGAACTTCATTGCAATATTTGGTACATTGGCGAGGGTACGGTCCTAAAGAAAGGATTTGGGTTCCAGCCATTGATGTGAATGCTGACTGTCTAATTAAGAGTTTTCCACAGGTTGAATCCTACTAAATCACGTCGTAAGGGTCCTGAGCCCTCACCTTATAGGGTAGGTACTGTCACAGCTCGATGGCTGCAATAGGTCTGTAGCATACAAGCTAGATGCGGAAATAGACTGGTGGTACAAGGTCACTCTGAGCCATGTTATGCCCCATTTTTGGTTGTATGCTTGCTACTCCTTTGGGTTCCCCCCATCGTTGATAAAGGGTCATTGGAGTCATATATTGAAATTCCCCTGGGTGTTCTGTCTTTTCTTGGACAATCTAGTTTGGAGGAGGTTTATATATTTTTATCCCTATTCTCAGAAGTTGCTGATTATCATCTCTTATGGGTGAAGTTGGTCTAGTCCTTTTTCTTGTAACATAATATATTAGGCTAAATGAAGACAATGTCCATCTAGTTCAGCCTGTTTCAACACTCCCCCCCCCCCCCCTTGTTGGTCCAGAGGAAGGCAAAAAAGAACCCAAAGAGCCAATCTAGCTTATTTGGAGGGAAAAATATCCTTCCTGACTCCATAATGGCAGTCAGAATAATCTTGGATCAACGTTTGAGTTCTTACGTGACTCCCAGACCCGGATCTACAACACCACTAGTCATCTAATGTCTATATCCTGTAATAATATCATAGCACTCTAAAAAGATGTCTAGTTCTCTCTCAAACTCCTCTATCGATTTTGCCATCACCATGTCCTCAGGCAGAGAGTTCCACAGTCTCACTGCTCTTACAGTAAAGAACCCCCTTCTGTCTTGGTGATGAAACCTGCTTTCTTCTAGATGTAGCAGATGCCCGCTTGTTACCGACGCAGTCCTGGGTATAAGCAGATCATGGGAGAGATCCTTGTATTGTCCCCTAATGTATTTATACATAGTTATTTGAGCGCCCCATAACCGTCTTTTTTCCAGGGTAAATAATCCCAATTATGATAGCCTCTCTGGGTATTCCAGTCCTCTCATTCAGTTTATACGTTTAGTTGCAATTCTTTGAACCCCTTCAAGCACTGTAACATCTTTCCAGAGCACTGGTGTCCAGAACTGTACACAGTATTCCATATGAGGCCTGACAAGTGCCTTGTATAGTGGAAGAATAATGTTCTCGCCCCTCGCCCTTATACCTCTTTTACAGCACCCCAAGACTTTTGCAGCAGCTAATTGGCATTAATTGCTCCAGTCCACTAGTACCCCCAGGTCTTTTTCCATTTCACTTTTCCTAGCAGTACCCAATTTAGTGTATATTGGTGACATCCATTTCTCCTGCCCATATGCATAACCTTACATTATTCAATATTGAACTTCATTTGCCATTTTCCTACCCATGTCCCCAGCTTATCTAGGTCCTTTTGTAGCCGTACATTGCCCTCCTTTGTATTAATTATATTGTATAATTTTGTGTCATCTGCAAATATGGATATTTTATATGTAGTCCTTCTATCAGGTCGTTGATAAATATATTGAACAGAATGTGGCCTAATGCTGAACCCTGTGGCACCCCACTAGCAACAGTGGCCCAATCAGATTACATATCATTTATTGCCACCCTCTGCTATCTATCTCTGAGCAAGTTATTTACCGAGCTACACATGTTTTCACCCAGACCAAGCTGTCTCATTTTGTATATCAACCTATTATGCGGCATGGTGTCAAATGCTTTAGAGAAATCCAGATATACAAGATTAATAGACTCTCCCAGGTCCAGCCTACAACTTACTTCATTGTAGAAGCTGATGAAATTGGTGTGACATGATTGACCCCTTATGAACCCATGCTGCTTAGGAGTTATTCCGTTGCTCTCCTGAGGTATTCTAGGAAGGCATTTCTCAGAAACCCCATGAATATTTTTCCAATTATTGAAGTGAGACTTACCGGCCTGTAATTACGAGGCTCTCTTTTAGACCCCTTTATGCATATTGGAACCACATTGGCAATGCGCCAATCCAATGGTACAACCCTGTTCTCAATAGTGTCCATAAATATAAGACATAGTAGTCTAGCTATCACATCACGTAGTTCCCTTAGAACCCTTGGATGTATTCCATCTGGGCCCGGTGATTTATCCATTTTAATCCTCTTTAACCAGCTCTGCACTTCCTCCTGAGTTGGGCATGCAATATTTAGCGGGGGGTTCATTTTATTCCCCTGCACCTCTTGTGACATTTCTTTTTCATTCGTGAATACACTTGAGAAAAAACTATTTAATAGATTTGCCTTCACACCATCACCTTCTATGGTTTTTCCTGCATTATTTGTTAAAGGGCCAGTGCTTTCAGTGCATATCTTTTTACTGTTTATATAATTGAAGAATAGTTTAGGGTTATTTTTGCTGTCTCTGGCAATCAGTCACTCTGCTTCCTCCTTAGCAATTTTGATCTTTTCTTTACATAATTAGTTTTTTTTCCTTGTATGATTTTACGGCTTCTTTGCTGCCTTCCTGTTTTAGTAATTTAAATGCTTTCTTATTGCTCCCCTTACAGCCTTGTGGAGCCACATTGGTTTCCTTCTACTTGTAATTATTTTATTTTTAAAGGAAGAAAAAAAAAAAATCCACTATCCGGTAGGGAATGTGAAATTGTATCATACAGTAACACTTCAAGATCAGTATCGATCTTGGACGTTTTCTTTATTATGTCTTTTACGTCCAAAAGATAGCTCTTTTTTTGGGGGGGTTTCTTGGTTTTAATGTTCAAAAAAACCTATGCATTTTTTCCGAACCTGAACATGATGTCGTAATTAGCCGGAATCTACATGCAACTCATATAGTCCAATGTATAATAGACATGAGATGTTTTTATGTACAGAATAGACCTTGTAATTGCCCAGATGTTTTTATGTACAAAATAGACCTTGTAATTGCCCGCTCTACGCGTTTCGCCCACTGCGTGGGCTCCTCAGGGGCTCAAGTATCTCCTGGGATGATTCCCTGGAGAAAGGGTTATCAGTCATCAACTGAGTATAGAAAATTGTTTATAGATTAGGACTATAATCCATTAGAGGCAATGAGTAAGTATAGGTAAGGTACTGTATTGAATTAGCACCCCACTATGAGGAGTGATCGCTGCAATAATACCTCTTAAGCTGATATGCGGTACTTAATAGCCTAATAATATTTCCTAGAGGAACAGTGCCCAGTTATCACTTAGAGTGATGTCTTGGTCAATGCCCAGATAGTCTGCGCACTAAAAAAAGGTTCCCCAGGTAATACATCGCTGTCTATTAGATCCTTTTAGTAGGTGAGTTTTGATATACTCAAAAGCTATCAATAGAATAGCTCCCACTAAATAGGGTTTTTCTGCAGTCAGGCAAATTCTCAGCCTAGTGAAGGGTTGTAAGGTTTCCCCCCCTATCAGGATCAGATAAAGCAGAATGAAATCATAAAATAAATAGAACAAGCGGCAGCATGACAGTCCTGGTGGTGGACAGTCCACCACCAGGACTGTCATGCTGCCGCTTGTTCTATTTATTTTATGATTTCATTCTGCTTTATCTGATCCTGATAGGGGGGGAAACCTTACAACCCTTCACTAGGCTGAGAATTTGCCTGACTGCAGAAAAACCCTATTTAGTGGGAGCTATTCTATTGATAGCTTTTGAGTATATCAAAACTCACCTACTAAAAGGATCTAATAGACAGCGATGTATTACCTGGGGAACCTTTTTTTAGTGCGCAGACTATCTGGGCATTGACCAAGACATCACTCTAAGTGATAACTGGGCACTGTTCCTCTAGGAAATATTATTAGGCTATTAAGTACCGCATATCAGCTTAAGAGGTATTATTGCAGCGATCACTC
The DNA here is from genome assembly GCF_035609145.1 of Eleutherodactylus coqui. Classification (NCBI taxonomy): domain Eukaryota; kingdom Metazoa; phylum Chordata; class Amphibia; order Anura; family Eleutherodactylidae; genus Eleutherodactylus; species Eleutherodactylus coqui. Next base: position 109,463,077 of record NC_089842.1, on the reverse strand, counting down.
CTCATAGTGGGGTGCTAATTCAATACAGTACCTTACCTATACTTACTCATTGCCTCTAATGGATTATAGTCCTAATCTATAAACAATTTTCTATACTCAGTTGATGACTGATAACCCTTTCTCCAGGGAATCATCCCAGGAGATACTCGAGCCCCTGAGGAGCCCACGCAGTGGGCGAAACGCGTAGAGCGGGCAATTACAAGGTCTATTTTGTACATAAAAACATCTGGGCAATTACAAGGTCTATTCTGTACATAAAAACATCTCATGTCTATTATACATTGGACTATATGAGTTGCATGTAGATTCCGGCTAATTACGACATCATGTTCAGGTTCGGAAAAAATGCATAGGTTTTTTTGAACATTAAAACCAAGAAACCCCCCCAAAAAAAGAGCTATCTTTTGGACGTAAAAGACATAATAAAGAAAACGTCCAAGATCGATACTGATCTTGAAGTGTTACTGTATGATACAATTTCACATTCCCTACCGGATAGTGGATTTTTTTTTTTTTTTTTTTTGTGTGTCCATAAGGTTTTTAAGCAATATTTATTAAAAGTTAATTTTTATGAATTTATATTTTTGGGTCCTAAAAGTGAGCTTAATTAAGTAATTGGGACCTTACTGCCTCTGTGAAGTGGTTTTATTTTTAAACGGTATGAATTGCTCACATGAGGTAATTAGGATGTTTTTAAACTTCTCCCATTTGTCATCTGTACAGTTATTTTTGAGGACGTTGTCCCAATTAACGTTGCCGATAGTAGTTCTGAGCTAATCAAACTTTGCTTTACTAAAGTTTAGTTTTTTTGTCGCTCTTCTTGAATGACAGCTGGAAATTAATTAAATTGTGGTCACTATTTCCCAAGTGTCCCTGCACCTGCACCCCCGTGATTCTGTCTGGTCTGTTAGTTAATAATAAGTCCAGAGTGGCCCTCTCTCTAGTTGGCTCCCGCACAAGTTGGGTAAGGCAGTTGTCTTTAATTGTTCTCAAGAACTTATCACCTTTGTGAGATTTGCAGGTTTCATCTTCCCATAATATATCTGGATAGTTAAAGTCTCCCATAATAACTACTTCATTGCGGTTTAACACCTCTTCTATTTGTCTTAATAATTTTCAGTTTCTTCCGCTATTTTTGGTGGTCTATAGAAAACCCCTATCAGGATTTCATTTTGTTTTTTCTTCCTGTATTTCTACTCACAGAGATTCCAAGTGTTCATCTCCTACACCTCTATCTTCTTGTAACCTCGACATTAAAGGAGATGTCCCGAGGCAGCAAGTGGGTCTATACACTTCTGTATGGCCATAATAATGCACTTTGTAATGTACATTGTGCATTAATTATGAGCCATACAGAAGTTATAAAAAGTTTTATACTTACCTGCTCCGTTGCTGGCGTCCTCGTCTCCATGGTGCCGACTAATTTTCGCCCTCCGATGGCCAAATTAGCCGCGCTTGCGCAGTCCGGGTCTTCTCCTCTTCTCTATGGGGCTCCGTGTAGCTCCGTGTAGCTCCGCCCCGTCACGTGCCGATTCCAGCCAATCAGGAGGCTGGAATCGGCAATGGACCGCACAGAAGCCCTGCGGTCCATGAAGACAGAGGATCCCGGCGGCCATCTTCAGCAGGTGAGTATGAAGACGCCGGACCGCCGGGATTCAGGTAAGCGCTGTGCGGGTGGTTTTTTTAACCCCTGCATCGGGGTTGTCTCGCGCCGAACGGGGGGGGGGGTTTAAAAAAAAAAAAACCCGTTTCGGCGCGGGACATCTCCTTTAAGGGTGCCTACCCACTAGCGTTTTTTTTCCCTGCGAAATTCGCAGCATTTTTTTCTCTGCAGGGGTCTATGGGACTTGTAATGTTAAAATCGCGATCGCGCAAAATCGCGATTTCGCGGTAAATTGCGATTTTGCGAGATCGCGATTTTAACATTACAAGTCCCATTGACCCCTGCAGAGAAAAAAATGCCGCGAATTTCGCAGGGAAAAAAAACGCTAGTGGGTAGGCACCCTAAGTATGATTTAACATACAGACACACCCCTCCACCTGTCTGGTTCCCACCGTCTCTTCTGAAGAGATTACAGCCATATAAATACACTGCCCAGTTATCATTAGGCCATGATTCCGTTATTCTTACTATATTGTAACTTTCATCAGACTTCTTGCACTTGTTGCCATACAATTTATATGGTTGTTGCTATTCTTTATATTCATTGTGCTACTTATGATACTATTACTGGTTTTCTCCAAAAATAAGACACTGTCTTATATATCTTTTGCCCCCCCAAAAGGGCACAGTGTCTTATTTTTTTTTTGGGGGGGGGGGAGGCTTTTACTTACCTGGTCTGCGTTGTCCCGATGGTGTCCGGTGGTGCGGCATCCTCCTTGTCTCAAAGATGCCTTCTGCTGGCAACGGGGCTTTGAATACCACACCTCCAGCAAAGCGAGCGCTGTGATTGGCTAATCGAGCGCTGGCAGCCAATCTCAGCCGGCGCCTGAATGGCTGTGATTGGCTCATTGGGCATTGGCTGTGATTGACTGCCAGCGCTGGATTAGCCAATCACAGTGCTGGCTTTGCTGGAGGCGGGGTATTCAAAGCCCCGTCGCCAGCAAAAGGCAGCTGTGAGATGGAAGAGGACGCCGGACACTGCTACCGCAGACACCGCTGCCGCCGACACTACCGGGACGCCGACGACAAGCCACCGACACTCGGAATGCTGCGGACAATGTGAATATTGATTTTTTTTGTGTGTGTGGGGCACCCGAGATAGGCCTATTTTGGGGGGAGGCCTTATATTTCAAGCCTCCCCCGAAAACCCGATCACTATCGGGGTAGGACCTATTTTTGGGGAAACACAGTAGCTGTTGTGTCAGTTCTAACTGTACTAACCCCAACCTCCTGCTCGCCCCCCATTCCCATTACTTGATCCCAGGTCACTAGCTACACTGTCTAGCCCCCGTTTCTCTTTTTACCCTTTCCCCAGCCCCTAGTTTAAACACTCCTCCAGTCTTCTAGCCATCTTCTTCCCCAGCACAGCTGCACACTCCCGATTGAGATGCAGCCCATCCCTACTGTAGAGCCTGTAGCCAACAGCAAAGTCAGCTTAGTTCTCTGGAAACCCAAAGCCCTCCTTCCTACACCAACTCGTTTGTTTACCTTGGTAAGATCCTTGCTTCCTTTCTAGTGTGGCTTGTGGTACAGGTAGTATTTCCAAGAAAACTTCCTTGGATGTCCTCACCCTAAACTTGGATCCTAGGTCCCTGAAATAATTTTTGAGGGTCTTCCATTGACCTCTAATTTGTTCATTGGTGCCAATGTGCACCATGACCGCTGGATCCTGGTAATCTGTCAACCCGATCCACGATGTGTCGAACTCAAGCACCAGGAAGACAACACTCCATTCGATGATCCCTGTCTTTATGGCAGATTGCCCTATCTATCCCCCTTATAATATAGTCCTCCACCACTAGGACCTGTCTAGCCTGCCCTGCGCTCCCCGTTCCCTTCTTACTGGAGCAGTCATCTCCCTAGCATTCAGAGGGAATGTTGTTGGGGTATGCCAGTTCAGGACTAGCCTCCCTGGTTCTCTTCCCTTTACTCCTTCAGTCACCCAGCTGGCTGCCTGCTCCCTCTGCTCTCCAAAACTCCCGTCCGCCCCCACCTCTACCCCAGTGAGTTCCTGCTCAGTGAGTAGCAAACTTCTTTCCATGTTGTCAATGGATCTAGGGGGTTACCAGTTGCTCATTTGGAACCAGGATTTGGGCTTCCAAATGTGCAACATGCATGCATCTTGCACAATAGTATGCCCCCTCGATCGGTTGATCAAGGACCGCATACATTGCACAAGTCGCACACTGGACGGCATTGTTAAGCTTGGAGCACATCCTAATGGAGGTCTACAATTTACTTACGGAAGTAGTGAAGATTGACTAGATCACACTCCAAACGCACCTCTGCCCATTCGCAACTGCTCACGCTCCTCTGCCCATTCGCAACCATTCACATGCCTCTGACCATTCGCAACCACTCACAAGCCACTGCCTGTTCACAACCGCTACCCTTTTTTTTTCTTTAATCGCTCACACATTTACTGCTTGCTCTAACTCAAACAATTCTGCATCACTTACACTTCGCTCACAGACACTCACACAGAATATACTTATCAGTCCTTGTCAGCAGCCTTCCTCTTCAGCAGCTGATGATGTCACCTGCATGGCTCAGCGTTAGGACCTCTCACTGTGGCAACCTCATTCTCTTACCTCCTGCCGTTGCAGAACCCACTCCTCTTCTTCTTCCAGTGGCTTCCTCAGTCTCCTTGCGGCTGCTCTGGTGCTGCACCAATGTTCCCATGTGCCCGGTTCGCATCTGGCATCTGATGTCACTTCCAGTTTCTTCCTACAAACAGGTCTGCAAGTGGTACTGCCATCCTTACAATTTAAGTAGTTGTTGTTTTGCTTTACATTTTAGTATTGTTTTTGCCTTTGCTCCTAATGCTATTAGTTGTTACCAACTTAGTACTGACATTTTCGGTGTCTACCAAGGGTCAGTACAGGTGGCCTAGGTTCAGGACGTAGGGTTGTCCTTGTCGGGACAATTGCCCCACTTTATGCAGTAGCATTTTTCCCCCCTTCAGCTGTTAGGGCTAGACTCCCTATCTTTTCCCTTTATTTATGTTTGGGTGATGGTTTTCGTGTTTTATGTGGGGTTTTCTGGTTTTTGTCTCGCTGGGAGTGGTCCTTTAACACTGCAGGGCAGGTGGCTTTGGGCAAGAAAGGGGTCATCTTTTCCAGAACATTTCTCCCCCCTTATGAACAATATGGAGGAAGAGCAGGAAGAGTAACAACAGCAGAAGAGGAGGGGATAATATAGGTCCAGAGGCAGGGTAGGGGTCTATGCTATGTTCCTTCCATCACTTATCCCAGCTATTCTACATATATGGCAGAACCAGCCACTGGACACTCTTAAACCTGGCCACAAGGAATGTTGGTCAACATTCAGGCACTTTCAAGCATATGAGTGCTTTTATGCTGCAGTACTTGCAGAAGGACCATCGCATCAGATCATTACTAGGTGGCCAATCTCCTTGATCCCTGGTACAAGGTCAAAATTACTAATGTCATTCCAGCAATGTAGAGGTACCTCTAAATTCAGCAGGATCAGGGCAGATTGTTAAGCAGCTTGAACACAGTATTCCCCCATGGCGGCGGGAATACATCTACAATGGGCTGCAGTTCTTTGGCTTTTGGTGGATGAGCAGGAAGCTGCCCCAGCAGTACCACCACTGTGGCCAGAGCTTGCACAACATGCTTTAGAGGTGCTTGTCTGCCCCACTGCAAGTGAGCTACCAGAAAGGATAGGGGAGGGGGATAATTTACAGACATATCTGCCTCTGGATCGGCTGACGTTTATAAAAAAATAACAAGGTGTGGTTATCACCTGAGTTCTGCACCCCCATGGCAGATTCCACTGATTAGTTAGCACTCTGGCAATTTTTACTCACATATGATTGAGCAAAGATTTATAAGATAACACTATGCTCTCAAGGTGCTGTTACTGCTTGTGTTGGTGGTTCTGATGCCCTTCTTCCCCTGCTTTCACCATGTTTTTCCCTCTTATTTAATACAGCTATTGCTCTGATGTTTTGAAAAGGAGCACACGTTACCCTCAAGGTGCTGTTGCTGGTGATGTTGCTGTCCTCCTGCTTTCACCATCTTTCATCTTCCTACTTGTCCCCCAAATGAAAAATATGTCAATATCGAAATACAGAGCTATAGCTCTCCTGTTTTGACTAGGAGCACACTCTGCCCTCAAACTGCTGTTGCTGCTGGAGGTGGTACTGCTGATGCAGCTGATACTAGTGTAGTATGTCTCCACCAGAAATAAGTTGGTCTGGACTAATTATTTCACTATCACTAAAAAAAGCTACTGGCGTCATGTGGATATCAGAAAATCAGTATTCATTGTCACTGTTGGAACCTATACCACTGTGCGCAGCTGGGCCAGACCATGCCTTGATCCTCTGGGTAGGGACAGCAGAGCCACCGTTGACGAATCCACTCATCCCCTGCTGTCTCCCTACAAAAGTCTGTGCTTGGCTACTGCAATTCCCACGAAACAAAAATTTTAGAAAGCGCAAGAAACAGCTGTAATTCTACAGCTTTTCCTTGGAGAAGCCCCATGCTTGAGTATTCTGTTTAACTGGTAGAAATTATCCCGTGCAAAATGTATGATAATTGGTTTAAGAAAAGTAGCACTCCTGCTGTTTTCCTTGACATAATTTGTGATCACAAAGGGAGCATTATTACTTTGCTGTGCACAATTGGATGGTTGCTATTATTTTGTGTATCACCACAGCGGGCATTTTTACTACCTGGGATACTATGAATGGGGAGTCTGGGAAGGCATGTTTTATACTCACTCAGTACCCCTTTTCTGCATTATGTCCCTGCAAACTGAGTCTAAAACGTACCTCCAAGGACTTCCTATTTCCTGACCTTTGAGCACCATAGCATAATTTTTACTGCTCAAAAGTGCTAATAGAGGCCCCATTAAAATTACAAAATCAGCAATTCCAATAATCTTGCACTTGCTTCTCCCCTGTGTTAGCAGGGGTAGCAGAAGCTACAGCTTATATATGGTATATAGCGTGATACACTCTGATTAATTGTTACTCTAATAAAAATGGTTCAGTAAGGTTTCCATTACATGTTTCAAATTCCGCCGTTCGCCATTTTAGATTAAAACAAAACCGGTTCATTAATTCTTAGTATGAGGCTGGCTCATATAAGATGAGTTTATGAAACCATTAAATTTCATCTCGTTTCAGCCCGCTATTACTTCCATAAGATTACATGGTGTGGTGGAATTTTGCCAAACCAGCTGTGCCAGACCTAAGTTTTCAATCCAATTTATTAAACCTGATTCATAATCAAACGTTGAAGCTAAATTCAACATTCCTTGTAAAATCAAAGTTATAAAAACTTTACTGCTCCTTTTATTTTAGGAGAACATTCTTACCCAGACCACTCAAAATTTCAGAATTTATATTACAATGCCTAGAAAATCTGGACATGTGCACATGATTCAGAAATGTATCTCTCAGAGAAAATGGACCACACATGGAGGGAAAATGTAGGGATTATGGGAAAAATTATATGAAAATGTAGGGAATTATCGGAAAAATTAAATCATTTATTAAAAAGGCGCAAAGTACTTAAAGGTTTTTTTCCCTTTGAATAATTCATTTTCATTAGCATGTCAATAGACCAATCAGGGGGGGTCCTACTGTGGGAATGTCAAATGTAATCTGCAATGAAACCCAGTTGCAGGTGTTTAATTTTCCTGCAGCGCCACCACAGGAAAAATGAAGCTTTACACAGCGTCCATTGACATTGATGAGCAGTCTTTGTGATGCATAGACATGCTGGGTCCTCCAGTGACAGAAAGAATTTCTGCTGCCACTCTGCACTCTGGCTGCTGTATGATAGTCTTAAAGGGGTTCTGACACGAATAATGTTTTTATGCTTTAATAGCCATTGTTCCCTGATCTGCCTAATGGACACAAGGAACGCACGATTTTTGCCGTGTTAAAGCATAAAAACCTATGCTTACCTTTTTCTTCTGTTGATATAAGGAAAAATCCTCAGCGCTCAAACGATGCAAAAAAGGGAATAGTAAAGTGAAGAAATAAGCGATGTTAAACTTACTACACGGAGGCGCCTATGTGCAGGCGCCTCCTGGTCCCGGATGGCGTGTCAAATGATCGGTGGGCACCGGCAGCGATGGTAAGTTCCACGGTTATATAATTACAATACAATACAACGCGTTTCGGCCAAGAGGCCTTTTTCAAGTACAAGTATTATAGTAGTATTTTTCTTGTACATAGGAGCAGTATTATAGTAGTTATATTGTTGTACATAGGAGCAGTATTATAGTAGTTATATTCTTGTACATAGCAGCAGTATTATAGTAGTTATATTCTTGTACCTAGGAGCAGTATTATAGTAGTTATATTGTTGTACATAGGAGCAGTATTATACTAGTTATATTGTTGTACATAGGAGCAGTATTATAGTAGTTATATTCTTGTACATAGCAGCAGTATTATAGTAGTTATATTCTTGTACATAGGGGCAGTATTATAGTAATTATATTCTTGTACATAGGAGGCAGTATTATACTAGTTATATACTTGTACATAGGAGCAATATTATAGTAGTTATATTCTTGTACATAGGAGCACTATTATAGTAATTATATTCTTGTACATAGGAGGCAGTATGATAGTAGTTATATTCTTGTACATAGGGGGCAGTATTATAGTAGTTATATTCTTGTACAAAGGGGGCAGTATTATAGTAGTTATATTCTTGTACATAGATGGCAGTATTATAGTAGTTATATTCTTGTACAAAGGGGGCAGTATTATAGTAGTTATATTCTTGTACATAGATGGCAGTATTATAGTAGTTATATTCTTGTACATAGGGGCAGTATTATAGTAGTTATATTGTTGTACATAGGAGCAGTAATACAGTAGTTATATTCTTGTACATAGGAGCAGTATTATAGTAGTTATATTGCTGTACATAGGAGCAGTATTATAGTAGTTATATTCTTGTATATAGGGGGCAGTATTATAGTAGTTATATTCTTGTATATAGGGGGCAGTATTATAGTAGTTATATTCTTGTACAAAGGGGGCAGTATTATAGTAGTTATATTCTTGTACATAGATGGCAGTATTATAGTAGTTATATTCTTGTACATAGGGGCAGTATTATAGTAGTTATATTGTTGTACATAGGAGCAGTATTACAGTAGTTATATTCTTGTACATAGGGGGCAGTATTATAGTAGTTATATTCTTGTACATAGGAGCAGTATTATAGTAGTTATATTCTTGTACATAGGGGGCAGTATTATAGTAGTTATATTCTTGTATATAGGGGGCAGTATTATAGTAGTTATATTCTTGTACAAAGGGGGCAGTATTATAGTAGTTATATTCTTGTACATAGATGGCAGTATTATAGTAGTTATATTCTTGTACATAGGGGCAGTATTATAGTAGTTATATTGTTGTACATAGGAGCAGTATTACAGTAGTTATATTCTTGTACATAGGGGGCAGTATTATAGTAGTTATATTCTTGTACATAGGAGCAGTATTATAGTAGTTATATTCTTGTACATAGGGGGCAGTATTATAGTAGTTATATTATTGTACATAGGAAGCAGTATTATACTAGTTATATGCTTGGACATAGATGTCAGTATTATAGCAGTTATATTCTTGTACATAGGGGGCAGTATTATAGTAGTTATATTCTTGTACATAGGAGGCAGTTAGAGATGAGCGAGCACCAAAATGCTCAGTTGCTTGTTGCTCGAGTCGAACTTTCCGCGATGCTCGAGGGTTCGTTTCGAGTAACGAACCCCATTGAAGTCAATGGGCAACTCGAGCATTTTTGTATATCAGCCATGCTCCCCTAAGGTTTTCATTGGTGAAAATCTGCAAAACCCAAGAAAGTGATGGAAACGACACAGAAATGGATAGGGCAGGCAAGGGGCAACATGCTGGGCTGTATTTCAGGTTCCCAGGTCTCACTATTCAGCCACAATAGCGGCAAGAGTGCCCCCCCCCCCCCAACAATTTTTACTTCGGACAAACCCTCATTAGTAAGCCACACCTTAGCTAAGCACCACACTACCTCCAACTAAGCACAAGCACTGCCTGCGGGACACACCGCTGCCTCTTCTCCTGGGTTACATGCTGCCCAACCCCCTGGCACGACCCAGTGTCCACAGCACACACCAAAGTGTCTCTGCGCAGCCTTCAGCTGCCCTCATGCCACACGCTGGCCTCACAGCCACACCACCCTCATGTCTATTTATAAGTGCTCCAGCCATGAGGAGGAACCGGAGGCACACACTGCAGAGGGTTGGCAGGGCCAGGCAGCGACCCTCTTTAAAAGGGGCGGGGCGATAGCCCACAATGCTGTACAGAAGCAATGAGACATCCAATCCTGTGCCACCTTCGTCAGGAGCTGCAAGCGTGGGCATAGCAATGGGGAATCCATGTGCCACACAGTATTCATTCTGTCAAGGTGTCGCATAGCTCAATCCACACTGCAAGGGGAAAGCCGTCAGCGCTCTGCCCTCTACCCAAGTCAGTCAGTGTCTTTGTGCCAGACAGGTCAAACACCGCGATGGGAACTAAGTTTGCAACAACAGCATAGGTGGGTCCTAGGAAGCCCAAGGCATGAACAAAAAATTGATCTGAGCGGCCAAACATGGCAGACTTGCACCGCGCCCATGGCATAGGCCTCGGCCCACAGCTTCAGCAATCCTAGGCAGGAAGCGGACTTTCACTGCACCCAGGACATAGGCCTCTGCACAAACCCTCAGCAATCGCGGGCTTACAGCGGACTCCTATGCTAGCGTAGCTGTGCACGTCTCATTAGCGCTGTATTGCTCCTGTAGTTTGTCCCAATGCAGTGCCACGGATAGTAGAGCTAACGTCAGATTAAATACAGGTGGGCTTCGGCCCACACTGCATGCCCCAGTCTAACTGGGGTTCTTTATAAGTAGACACATGCAACTCCGTGTGGACCGACAGCATGGGTGGGTCCTAGGAAGCCACCGGCGGTACATAAATAAATCCCATTGCGTTGCCCAGCACAGCTGAGGTAACGTCAGATTAAATGCAGGTGGGCTTCGGCCCACACTGCATGCCCCAACCTGACCGGGGTTTTTAGTTCATAGACACAGGCAGGTACAAATCCCCTATGTGAAGTCCCTGTGGACCCACAGCATGGGTGGCTCCCTGGAACCCACCGGCGGTACATAAATATATCCCATTGCAGTGCCCAGCACAGCTGAGGTAACGTCAGATTAGATGCAGGTGGGCTTCGGCCCACACTGCATACCCCAGTCAGACTGGGGTTCTTTATAAGTAGACACATGCAGTTACAACTCCGTGTGGACCGACAGCATGGGTGGGTCCCAGGAAGCCACTGGCGGTACATAAATATATCCCATTGCAGTGCCCTGGACAGCAGAGCTAACGTCAGATTAAATGCAGGTGGGCTTCGGCCAAGAATGTTTTCATTGTTGGAGGAGGAGGACGGGAAAGTTTTTGAGGCAGTACGTGTCCTGTCCCCGTGTCCGTGGTTATATGCACCTTCCCAGTGACCGCGTCGCTGAAAAGTTGTCGCGCCTGTGGAACCTAGTAGCGTGGCCTTGATACCATCATGCCTTTGGGAAGCCTCCGTTTCCACTACCCTGTAACATTGCAGTAGCAGCAGTAAAGGCAGAGCCGAGAATTAGTAACATTTCAGCGGTAAGAGTATGCACAAACCTCTGTAGCATTTCATTGGCAGCAGTGAGGACAGACCCCACTAACATTTCATTTGCAGCAGTATACACAGACCCCAGTAACATTTCAGCAGTATCAGTATAGACAGGTCCCAGTAACAGTAACGTAGAAGCAGTATGGCAAAGCAGCAGATTCACATTTCCCTGGCAGCAGTGTAGGAAGAGCATAGTTTTGGTACGATTTCAGTAGTAGGAGTACAGTCAGGCCCCAGCAACAGTAACGTAGAAGCAGTAGGGACAAAGCAGCAGATTCACATTTCCCTGGCAGCAGTGTAGGGAGAACATAGTATTGGTGCGATTTCAGTAGTAGGAGTATAGACAGGCCCCAGCAACAGTAACGTAGAAGCAGTATGGGCAAAGCAGCAGATTCACATTTCCCTGGGAGCAGTGTAGGGAGAGCATAGTTTTGGTACGATTTCAGTAGTAGGAGTACAGTTAGGCCCCAGCAACAGTAACGTAGAAGCAGTAGGGACAAAGCAGCAGATTCACATTTCCCTGGCAGCAGTGTAGGGAGAGCATAGTATTGGTAAGATTTCAGTAGTAGGAATATAGACAGGCCCCAGCAACAGCAACGTAGAAGCAGTATGGGCAAAGCAGCAGATTCACATTTCCCTGGCAGCAGTGCAGGGAGAGCATAGTTTTGGTACGATTTCAGTAGTAGGAGTACAGTTAGGCCCCAGCAACAGTAACGTAGAAGCAGTAGGGACAAAGCAGCAGATTCACATTTCCCTGGCAGCAGTGTAGGGAGAGCATAGTATTGGTAAGATTTCAGTAATAGGAGTATAGACAGGCCCCAGTAACATTAACGTAGAAGCAGTATGGGCAAAGCCCACTATTAGTTACATTTCTGTTATAGCAGTATAGACATGCCGCAGTAACATTTCCGTTGAAGCATTATGGGCAGAGCCCAGTATTAGTAAAATTACAGTAGTAACAGTATACACCAACCAAGGTAACATTTCAGGAGCAGAAGTATCGGCAGACCGAAGTAACATTTCTGTTGCTGAAGTATAGTCAGACCCCTGTAGCATTACTGTGGCAGAAGAATAGGTAGGCAGAACAGAGTTACATTTCTGTAGCAAAAGTGTAGGCCAACCCCAGACACAGTGGTGTACCATGAGTGCAGGCGAAGCCCATAAAAATTACTTGGATTACATTGTAGGCGAGGGCCCGAAAAATTGTTGTACCGACAGTACAAATGTACCCCAGAAAAACTGCCCATGCCCAACCCAGAGGGCAGGTGAAACCCATTAATCGCTTAGCGTACTGTGGCTTAATTTTTAACTAGGCCTGGAGGCAGCCCAGTCTAAAAAACAATTGGTTCAGGTGGAAGTTTCAATGCTTTAATTAGAATTGAAACAGATAAATATTATTTAGAAAAGTTATATGAGCCTTTTGGCCCACAGAAAAATTGCCCATTCGTGGTGATTACGAGAGGTTTCAGGAGGAGGAGCCGGAGGAGGAGGACGAATACCATACACAGATTGACAAAGTTCTTTAGGTAGCGCTGCTGTCCGCTGGTGGAGAAGTGAAGTCTGGGGAAATCCAGGCTTTGTTCATCTTTATGAGTGTAAGCCTGTCGGCGCTGTCAGTTGACAGGCGGGTACTCTTGTCCGTGATGATTCCCCCAGCTGCACTAAACACCCTCTCTGACGAGACGCTAGCCGCAGGGCACGCCAACACCTCCAGGGCATACAGCGCGAGTTCAGGCCACGTGTCCAGCTTTGACACCCAGTAGTTGTACGGAGCAGAGGCGTCACGGAGGACGGTGGTACGATCGGCCTCGTATTCCCTCACCATCTTCTTACAGTGCTCCCTCCAACTCAGCCTGGACTGGGGAGGTGACAGACAGTCTTGCTGGAGAGCCATAAAGCTGGCAAAGGCCTTGGAGAGTGTTCCCCTACCTGCGCTGAACATGCTGCCTGATCTCCGCGCCTCCCCTTCTACGTGGCCCTCGGAACTGCGCCTTCTGCCACTAGCGCTGTCAGATGGGAAGTTTACCATCAGTTTGTCCACCAGGGCCCTGTGGTATTGCATCACTCTCAAACCCCTTTCCTCTTCGGGAATGAGAGTGGAAAGGTTCTCCTTATACCGTGGGTCAAGCAGTGTGTACACCCAGTAATCCATAGTGGCCAGAATGCGTCTAACACGAGGGTCACGAGAAAGGCATGCTAACATAAAGTCAGCCATGTGTGCCAGGGTGCCTGTACGCAACATATGGCTGTCCTCACTAGTAAGATCACTTTGAGTATCCTCCTCCTCCTCCTCCTCAGGCCATACACGCTGAATGGATGAGAGGCAAGCAGCATGGGTACCCTCTGCAGTAGGCCCAGCTGTCTTTCCTCCTCAGGCTCCTCCCCCTTCTCCTCCTCCTTCTTCTCCTCCACGCGCTGAGATATAGACATGAGGGTGCTCTGACTATCCAGCGACATACTGTCTTCCCCCGCCTCCGTTTCCGCCCCCAAAGCATCAACCTTTATGCTTTGCAGGGAACTTCTCAACAGGCATAGCAGGGGAATGGTGACGCTAATGATTGCAGCATCGCTGCTCACCATCAGGGTGGACTCCTCAAATTTCCAAGGACCTGGCAGATATCTGCCATCCAGGCCCACTCCTCTGTAAAGAATTGAGGAGGCTGACTCCCACTTCGCCGCCCATGTTGGAGTTGGTATTCCACTATAGCTCTATGCTGCTCATACAGCCGGGACAACATGTGAAACGTAGAGTTCCACTGTGTGGGCACGTCGCAAAGCAGTCGGTGCACTGGCAGATTAAACCGATGTTGCAGGGTGCGCAGGGTGGCAGTGTCCATGTTGGACTTGCGGAAATGTGCGCTGACCTGGCGCACCTTGCCGAGGAGGTCTGACAAGTGTGGGTAGCCTTTCAGAAACCGCTGAACCACCAAATTAAAGACGTGGGCCAGGCATGGCACGTGCGTGAGGCTGCCGAGCTGCAGAGCCGCCACCAGGTTACGGCCGTTGTCACACACGACCATGCCCGGTTGGAGGCTCAGTGGCGAAAGCCAGCGGTCGATCTGCTCTGTCAGACCATGCAACAGTGTGGGCCGTGTGCCTCTTCTCTCCTAAGCTGAGTAGTTTCAGCACGGCCTGCTGACGCTTGCCCACTGCTGTGCAGCCGCGCGACACCGACTGCTGGCGACGTGCTGCTGGTGACAAGTCTTGATTGCGAGGTAGAGGTTGCGTTGGAGGAGGAGGAGGAAGGTTTAGTGGAGGTGGCATACACCACCGCAGATACCAGCACCGATCTGGGGCCCGCAATTCTGGGGGTGGGTAGTACATGAGCAGTCCCAGGCTCTGACTCGGTCCCAGCCTCCACTAAATTCACCCAATGTGCCATCAGGGAGATATAGTTGCCCTGCCCGCCTGTGCTTGTCCACATGTCCGTTGTAAAGTGGACCTTGGCAGTAACCGAGTTGGTGAGGGCGCGTACGATGTTGCGTGAGACGTGGTCGTGCAGGGCTGGGACGGCACACTGTGAAAAATAGTGGCGACTGGGGACAGAGTAGCGCGGGGCTGCTGCCGCCATAATGTTTTTGAATGCCTCAGTTTCCACCAGCCTGTAGGGGAGCATCTCCAGGCTGATCAATTTGGCTATGTGGACATTTAAAGCTTGAGCGTACGGGTGCGTGGCGGCGTATTTGCGCTTTCGCTCCAACGATTCTCTTAGCAACAGCTGGACGCTGCGTTGAGAGACATTGATGGATGGGGCCGAGGACAGCGGAGGTGAGGGTGTGGGTGCAGGCCTGGAGACGGTCGTGCCTGTGTCCTGAGAGGGGGGTTGGATCTCAGTGGCAGGTTGGGGCCCAGGGGGAGAGGCAGTGGCGCAAGCTGGAGGCGGTGAACGGCCTTCGTCCCACCTTGTGGGGTGCTTGGCCATCATATGCCTGCGCATGCTGGTGGTGGTGAGGCTGGTGGTGGTGGCTCCCCGGCTGATCTTGGCGCGACAAAGGTTGCACACCACTGTTCGTCGGTCGTCCGACGTCTCAGTGAAATACTGCCACACCTTAGAGCACCTTGGCCTCTGCTCGGCGGCTTGGCGCGAGGGGGTGCTTTGGGAAACAGCTGGTGGATTATTCGCTCGTGCCCTGCCTCTACCCCTGGCCACCCCACTGCCTCTTCCAACCTGTCCTGCGGCTGCAATTGCCTCCCCCTCTGAAGATCGGTCCTCAATTGGCTTATCACACCAGGTGGGGTCAGTCACCTCATCGTCCAGTGGCTCTTCCTCCGAATCCTCTGTGCGCTCCTCCCTCGGACTTACTGCCCTTACTACTACCTCACTGATAGACAACTGTGTCTCATCGTCATCTTCCTCCTCACCCATTCAAAGCTCTTGAGACAGTTGCCGGAAGTCCCCAGCCTCATCCCCCGGACCCCGGGAACTTTCCAAAGGTTGGGCATCGGTCACGACAAACTCCTCCGGTGGAAGAGGAACCATTGCTGTCCAATCTGGGCAGGGGCCCGAGAACAGTTCCTGGGAGTCTGCCTGCTCCTCAGAATGTGTCATTTTCATGGAGTGAGGAGACTGGGAGGAAGGAGGAGCAGCAGCCAGAGGATTCAGAGTTGCAGCAGTGGACGGCGTAGAAGACTGGGGGGGTCGATAGATTGCTGGATGCACTTTCTGCCATCCACGACAGGACCTGCTCACACTGCTCATTTTTTAATAAAGGTCTACCACGTGGACCCAAAAATTGCAATATGAAGCTGGGGACCCCAGAAACTGTCCTCTCTCCTACTCCCGCAGCAGCCGGCTGCGATTCACCTGGACCAGGAACTCGTCCTATGCCCACACCCTCACTTGGGACTCCGCATCCTCGACCGCGTCCTCTGCCCCTACCCCTACCCCTCAGCATGCTGGATTAAGAATCGAGCAGAGACAGAGTGGTGTAAAAATGTTTGTGAATTATTGCCGCGCAGTTGCTGGCTGCCAGCGGTAATATAACGCTAAATGAAGCCAGAGATAAATTATAAGGAAGGCTGCACGCAGGCTCAGCTGTGAACTATGGAGTTTGGATGGACATGAAGTCCCACAGGCCACGCAGGCACATGCACTGGGTAACCGTTAGCCGTAAAAAGGAATTTTTTAAAATCTCCTTATTTTACTCTGCAATGCAGGCTGAGGCTAGGCAGTGTGTATTGCACTTTCAATCTATGGGCGTCGGGCAGACTGTGAACGTCTGAGACAGCACATGTATAACAGAGCGTTGTAGAAAATGTGTGGTTTCTTGGCGTACACTTAGAGGCACACTGCAGTGAGGCTACGCGAAGTGCGGACAGAAAAATATTTATAAATGAAGACTGCATACAGGCTAGGCTGTGCAATGCAGAGGTACTACAACTCCCAGCAACCACGGAGTTAAATGCACACGTTCACAGGTTGCCCTAAGAAGAACCGTTGGGGAACTTGTAGACAGGATTCTACACTACCACTGTCCCTGCCTGACCAATAGTGCCCCTATACTGAAGTACAGACTGCAGCCTGAGAACGCTACAGCTTGCACGCCTGATATACATAAAAAAAAAAATTGTGCAAAACTGCTCACAGCAGCCACAACAGTAATGCACTAGGTGAGCTGTGGCCCTAAGAAGGGCCGTTGTGGTTCTTGAAGACGCTAACACTGTCCCTAATGCAGCAGCAGCATCAGCAGCAGCACTTTCCCTGATCTCTCCCAGTGTGTGTCTGTGGTGAGCCGCGGGCGGGGCTGATTTAAATACTCGGGGTTCACTTGATCTCGCCAGCCACTCACTGCAGGGGGGTGGGATAGGGCTGGAACGTCACAGGAGGAAGTTGTAATGCCTTCCCTGTGTTTCTATTGGCCAGAAAAGGGCGCAAATTTCTCAGGGAAGGAAATGCAATGGAGTCGAGTGCCGCGTGGTGCTCGTCTCGAGTAACGAGCATATCGAACACCCTAATACTCGAACGAGCATCAAGCTCGGACAAGTGCGCTCGCTCATCTCTAGAGGCAGTATTATAGTAGTTATATTCTTGTACATAGGAGCAGTATTATAGTAGTTATATTCTTGTACATAGGGGGCAGTATTATAGTAGTTATATTCTTGTACATAGGGGGCAGTATTATAGTAGTTATATTCCTGTACATAGGGGGTAGTATTACAGTAGTTATATTCTTGTATACAGGGAACAGTATTATAGTAGTTATATTCTTGTACATAGGGGGCAGTATTATAGTAGTTATATTCTTGTACATGGAGGCAGTATTATAGTAGTTATATTCTTGTATATAGGAAGCAGTATTATAGTATTTATATTATTGTACATAGGGGCAGTATTATAGTAGTTATATTCTTGTACATAGGAGGCAGTATTATAGTAGTTATATTCTTGTACATAGAAGGCAGTATTATAGTAGTTATATTCTTGTACATAGGGGTCAGTATTATAGTAGTTATATTCTTGTACATAGGGTTAGTATTATAGTAGTAGTATTCTTGTACATGGGGAGCAGTATTATAGTAGTTATATTCTTGTACATAGGAGGCAGTATTATAGTAGTTATATTCTTGTACATAGGGGGCAGTATTATACTGGTTATATTCTTGTACATAAGGGCAGTATTATACTAGTTATATTCTTGCACATAGGAGGCCATTATTATAGTAGTTATATTATTGTACTTAGGAGGCAGTATTATATTAGTTAATCTCTTGGACATAGGAGGCAGTATAATAGTAGTTATATTCTTGCACAAAGGGACAGTATTATAGTAGTTATATTCTTGTACATAGGAGGCAGTATTATAGTAGTTATATTCTTGTACATAGGGGGCAGTATTATAGTAGTTATATTCTTGTACTTAGGGGGCAGTATTATACTAGTTATATTCTTGTACATAGGGGGCAGTATCATACTAGTTATATTCTTGCACATAGGAGGCCATTATTATAGTAGTTATATTATTGTACATAGGAGGCAGTATTGTATTAGTTAATCTCTTGGACATAGGAGGCAGTATAATAGTAGTTATATTCTTGCACAAAGGGACAGTATTATAGTAGTTATATTCTTGTACCTAGGATGCAGTATTATAGTAGTCATATTCTTGTACATAGGGGGCAGTATTATAGTAGTTATATTCTTGTACATAGGGGGCAGTATTATAGTAGTTATATTCCTGTACATAGGGGGTAGTATTACAGTAGTTATATTCTTGTATACAGGGAACAGTATTACAGTAGTTATATTCTTGTACATAGGGGGCAGTATTATAGTAGTTATATTCTTGTACATGGAGGCAGTATTATAGTAGTTATATTCTTGTATATAGGAAGCAGTATTATAGTATTTATATTATTGTACATAGGGGCAGTATTATAGTAGTTATATTCTTGTACATAGGAGGCAGTATTATAGTAGTTATATTCTTGTACATAGAAGGCAGTATTATAGTAGTTATATTCTTGTACATAGGGGTCAGTATTATAGTAGTTATATTCTTGTACATAGGGTTAGTAT
Organism: Eleutherodactylus coqui; assembly: GCF_035609145.1. Taxonomy (NCBI): domain Eukaryota; kingdom Metazoa; phylum Chordata; class Amphibia; order Anura; family Eleutherodactylidae; genus Eleutherodactylus; species Eleutherodactylus coqui. The sequence continues at coordinate 109,444,212 of NC_089842.1, read as the reverse complement.
TATAGTAGTAGTATTCTTGTAAATGGGGAGCAGTATTATAGTAGTTATATTCTTGTACATAGGAGGCAGTATTATAGTAGTTATATTCTTGTACATAGGGGGCAGTATTACACTAGTTATATTCTTGTACATAGGGGGCAGTATTATAGTAGTTATATTCTTGTACATAGGGGGCAGTATTATACTAGTTATATTCTTGTACATAAGGGCAGTATTATACTAGTTATATTCTTGCACATAGGAGGCCATTATTATAGTAGTTATATTATTGTACATAGGAGGCAGTATTATATTAGTTAATCTCTTGGACATAGGAGGCAGTATAATAGTAGTTATATTCTTGCACAAAGGGACAGTATTATAGTAGTTATACTCTTGTACATAGGAGGCAGTATTATATTAGTTATATTCTTGTACATAGGGGGCAGTATTATAGTAGTTATATTCTTGTACTTAGGGGGCAGTATTATACTAGTTATATTCTTGTACTTAGGGGGCAGTATCATACTAGTTATATTCTTGCACATAGGAGGCCATTATTATAGTAGTTATATTATTGTACATAGGAGGCAGTATTGTATTAGTTAATCTCTTGGACATAGGAGGCAGTATAATAGTAGTTATATTCTTGCACAAAGGGACAGTATTATAGTAGTTATATTCTTGTACATAGGATGCAGTATTATAGTAGTCATATTCTTGTACATAGAGGACAGTATTATAGTAGTTATATTTTTGTACATAGGGGGCAGTATTATACTAGTTATATTCTATATAAGGGCAGTATTATAGTAGTTATATTCTTGTAAATAGGAGGCAGTATTATATTAGGTAATCTCTTGGACATAGGAGGCAGTATTATAGTAGTTATATTCTTGTACAAAGGGACAGTATAGTAGTAGTTATATTCTTTTACATAGGAGGCAGTAATTGTATTAGTGTATCTTGATGCCACCGGAAGCTAGTGGTTTGACAGCAGGAGCACCCCTCTCACACCCCTAGCTCCCAATTGGTCCAAGAATACAAGGTCCTGGAAGGTACTTTTTATGCATTGTTTTCAGCCACTACTGCCAGCGTTGCCTGTGACTGACTGTCCCCTGTGTCTGTGATCTCCCTGAGGGCACGAGTGAGTGTATCCCCCTTGCGCTTTAAGGGCTTCCTGCTGCCGTTCTCCTACTCCTACTGCGGTATTACTCTGGACAAGGCGGCGGAGCGCCCCTCCCCAGTGTCGGTCAGCAGCACTGCAATGGACTGACATCTCTGCCCAGTGCCTTCCATGTCACAGCTTCAGTCACCATAGTGTGGCTGACCATGTCCTCCACCAATGCAGCCCACTGCCACTGACCATCTTCTCCCCGCAATACAGGCCACCGCCGCTGACCATCTTCTCCCCTCAATGCAGGCCACCGTCGCTACCCATGGCCCCCACAATTCAGGCCAGCAAGCAGTACATTCATGTGCCGAATGCTGGCTGTGTGTACTGCCTTGCATGAGGAGGTGCTCCACCGACAGCGGGGCACATCCAAGGATTGCAGGTGGGATGGCACAGCTGGCGCAGACATAAGCTGCAGCAGCAGGGAGGGAGACTACTATGGAGGAGGGCTCAGGATGCAGAAATTCATATCTTGGGAGCCATGGCAAAGTGACAGCAGCAGTGAGGACCTTCATTCTGGCTTGGGATCCAGAAGAAGAGGGCCAACATGTGAATGAAAGTGGCCTGGCAGGACCTGCAGGTGTAACCATCTGTACACCCAATCAGGTACAGGGGGCGTCACCCAGCTGTTAATCTTGACTCCACCAGGACTTCCTGGCGGTGTCAATATACACTAATACTGGCAGTATTATAGAAGTGATATACTTGCATATAGGAAGCAATATTATTGTAGTTATATTCTTGTACACAGGGGGCAGTATGATAGTAGTTATATTCTTGTACATAGGAGGCAGTATTATAGTAGTTATATTCTTGTACATAGGGGGCAGTATTATAATAGTTATATTCTTGTACATAGGGGGCAGTATTATAGTAGTTATATTCTTGTATATAGGGGACAGTATTATAGTAGTTATATTCTTGTACATAGGGGGCGGTATTATAGTAGTTATATTCTTGTACATAGAATGCAGTATTATAGTAATTATATTCTTGTCCATAGGGGGCAGTATTATAGTAGTTATATTCTTGTACATAGGGGACAGTATTATAGTAGTTATATTCTTGTACATAGGGGGCAGTATTATAGTAGTTATATTCTTGTACATAGGAGCAGTATTATAGTAGTTATATTCTTATGCATAGGGGTCAGTATCATAGTAGTTATATTCTTGTACATAGGAACAGTATCATAGTAGCTGTGTACTTGTACATAAAGGCAGTATAATTATAGCTATATTCTTATATATAAAGATAGTATTAAAGTAGTTATAGGCTTGTACATAGGGGGCAGTATTATAGTAGTTATATTCTTGTACATAGGGGCAGTATTATAGTAGTTATATTCTTGTACATAGGGGGCAGTATTATAGTAGTTATATTCTTGTACATAGGGGGCAGTATTATAGTAGTTATATTCTTGTACATAGGGGGCAGTATTATAGTAGTTATAGGCTTGTACATAGGGGGCAGAATTATAGTAGTTATATTCTTGTACATAGGGAGCAGTATTATAGTAGTTATATTCTTGTACATAGGGGGAAGTATTATTGTAGTTATATTCCTGTACATAGGGGGCAGTATTATAGTAGTTATATTCTTGTACATAGGGGGCAGTATTATAGTAGTTATATTCTTGTACATAGGAGGCAGTATTATAGTAGATATATTCTTGTACATAGGGTGCAGTTTTATAGTAGTTATATTCTTGTACATAGGGGGCAGTATTATAGTAGTTATATTCTTGTACATAGGGGGCAGTATTATAGTAGTTATATTCTTGTACATAGGGGCAGTATTATAGTAGTTATAGGCTTGTACATGGGGGGCAGAATTATAGTTGCTATATTCTTGTATAAAGAGACAGTATTGTAGCAATGTTCTTGTAAATAGCATGTAGTACTTATGCTAAGTATATTCCTTTATATTTGGAGACAGTATTATAGTGGTTATAGACTTGACCAAGAAGCAGAATTAAATTATATTGGCAAAAGAAGATATTCTAATTGGCAGGTGTTACGGACACAGGGTTGTCGACCCACTCACCGGTTTGACGTACGGGTTATCCTGACGACCTTACCAATGAGTTGACGGCTAACCCGCTGGAGTTCTAGTCATGGAGACGAAAAGGGCGTAAACATCAGGCAGCTGATAACAGGTGGCTGACAGCAAGTACGGGAGGATGGCGCTGAGCTGAGCTGGAACAGGTAAAGGATAATGTTGCTGAGCTGGTACAGGAGGCAGGTAGTTGCAGCAGCGCTGGTACAGGATGCAGGTAGTTGCAGCAGCGCTGGTACAGGAAGCAGGTAGTTGCAGCAGCGCTGGTACAGGAAGCAGGTAGTTGCAGCAGCACTGGTATAGGAAGCATCTAGTTGCAGCAGCGCTGGTACAGGGAGCAGGTAGTTGCAACATCGCTGGTACCGGAAGCAGGTAGTTGCCACAGCGCTGGTACCGGAAGCAGGTAATTGCAGCAGTGCAGGTACAGGAAACAAGTAGTTGCAGCAGCGCTAGTACAGGGAGCAGGAAGATGCAACAATGGTGGTACAGGAAGCAGTCAGAAGCAGCAGAGCAGGTACAGGAAACAGGTTAGAATGTACTCACACCAAGGTCCCAGCAGCGAATGATGGGCTCCAGCTCAGTTAAATGTAATGGCTCATAGTCTACAGGTTAGCTGAAGTACACTGGGGAAGCTTAACTCCTGAAGTACTAGAGAAACCCAGGAGTCAAACCTACACAGCATCAGTAGAGGGATGCCTAACAGCAGGTCAGTACAATGACAATGTCAGTGATCGTGAACATGAATGTACTTTGGACAGTTGTCATTTACCTTCTGTTACAACGAGTATATGAATAATCTTTCTGAATAAAAGGACTATGAAATCTGTTCTTGATCCCAAGACATGATGGGACTGCTATAGGCCTGTTCATGATATTACATCATTAAGGATAACCTACACTATAGATGTGTAAGTGAATAGATAGAAGTCATAACATATATTTATATTGTTATTATACAATTGATATTCATGTACAAAAAATATATATATAACTTGAATTGAAAACGTCTATGCGGAATAATCAATGGAGGACTATAATAAATGTTAATATTCAATAGGTTTATGAAAGGCCAACATCATAGCCATAAGCACCCATACATCTCAGCTAAGCGTTAGTACTGCAGCAGCTGGATGACTACAGGCTTCCCAGTGTTCATCCCATTAGTTTGATGTATGTTGTTTTATACATAAAACAACTTGGATCGTATTTCATTACAGTATCTCGCTGGGTGACGGCTACAGCAGTGAATCACAATTTTCACAGCCTGGCAGATTGCTACCTACTATAAACTTCTCAAAAGTATAGAGTTAATCAAAGGATTCTGCTCTATCTTCCCATTCTGGCAATGATTCGTCACAGAAAATAGAAAAGGACTAAAAGATATTAAATGTACCAGATTGGTTACCAAATGCTCTGTGTTAATGTTACCCTTAAAGTATGTTTTCATGGAACATTTAGCACACAGTAGTCCTTATTTACTTTTCAAGATGCAACAGCTTTCTGGCACGAATTACTCCAGAAAAGTGTCTTACATGCATATGCCACGTTTATCATGTGTTTGTAGACACATTCAGACATTTTTTTCGGCATGGCCTAAATTGGGCCAAAAATTGGGCCATATTGACCCATATTAAGCCAACTATATAAGTAGTCTAAACTCAGACCTGACAGTCTTGAAAATCAGCCGATTTATCATTCAGTGATAAAACTGGCGCATTTCAAGACTATTTAGTCTATGTTTGCACTGTGCAAGCTTTTGACAGTATTAGTAAATAAGGCCCAGTATGTTCCCAGTTTGCACTTGTCTGGATTGGAATATGATGTAAATTTACGCAGATGAAGTCTAATTCCTTTTAAAACATTAGCATCATGGGCGGAACAATTGTGGTCGCAGGGGGTGATGGTGACTGGACCCGGATGGGAAGAGGTCTGTCCAGGGCACGCCTCGCTATGGGTTCCTCGCATCTCCACTTACATTGACCAGGACTCAAATTAGCCATTTCCAGGTGGCTTAGGTGTGAGATAATGCCCCAGAATTCTTCCCACTGTGCTGGGCTGCAGTAAAAGGACCCTCTCATTGTGGGAATGGAGTAGGTGAGTTTCATTTTCCTTTTAATTGGCACAAAGGGAGTATTATTTCTTTGTGGTGCACAATTGGACATGTACTGTCATTCTGTGTGACACCAGAGCGGGCATTTTTACTACCTGGGACACTAAGGCCTCATGTCCACTAGCTAATTGGATTTAGCAAATCCGTGCGGGTGACCGGCACACGTGATCCGCGCCCATGCATTGGACACCCGCAGGTAAGTAAATCCCTGCGGATGTCCTTTTTACCTGCCACGCGAAGCGCATGTGCGGGAAATCACCCACAGCATGCTCCATTTTCTGCGGGTTTCCCCGCATGGACGGCTCCCACAGGCTTCCATTGAAGCCTATGGAAGCGGTCCGTATCCGCGGCACACCCGCAGCTGAATTACTGCTCTCCACGTGAAAGGAGGGACCCACTGTGGGATTCTGCATGGAGAATTTGCGCGGGGCCGAATTTCCTAGTGGACATGAGGCATAGACATGGGGATATGCCGAAAAACGGAGGAGCCAAAAATGTCTGTTACATTCTGCAGAAAAGAGTTGTATCTGTAGGAAATAATCATGGGGTGTGGACCCAATGGGGAATAAAAGGTAAAGTAAATGACTCAAATCAGACAGGACATCATCTGTAATAACTGGATATAACTGTACTATAATTATTTATTAGTTTTGCATATATATTTGGGCCACTATGCTCGTGCATCTAGTTGGTTCTAGCATGAAGCAGAAAGCTCCGTTCTCACTACAGTGGCTTGGGTTGGTATTACAGGCCATTCACTTCAATGGAGATGTGGCCTGCAACACCAATCTAGGTCCGTACAGTAAGAACAGAGCTGTTTGCTTTATCCAGAAATGAGCTCATGAAACGAACCCATCGGCCCAAAGAGCAGTGAAGCAGCGGTGACAGACCCCAGTTTATCTATTACTAATGGCTTATCCTGAGGATAGGCCATTAATAGTCAAGAATACAATTAGGGGTCCTGCAGACTGAGAATCATATTTTTACGGTTAAATCGTGGTAATACATTTTGGAATCTCTGCTTTAGTCCATCTAAATTCTTCTCAGTTGTTGATGTCTACTGTTATTTCTTCTACTATTTATTGCATTTATATTATGCACATAATCTGTTTCCTTTAACCCATAAGTACAGATCAATGTGACCTCCTCATCTCTATAAATGTTTTTTCTTTTTAGTCCTTTTTTATGAACATTTTCCTCTTTTCCTCTAAGTCTATCCCATTTTTATTTGACTATGCTGAATATCCCTGACATCTTCCCAGCAATCCATTTATTAAAAATGCTAGGCCCCATAACTGGTAATATATATCCACTTTAGCTCTCCTACAATTATTTCTGTACATATATTTGGCATTAAAGAGTGGATTTTAATAGCAAAAAGTCTCCTTGTACTCGGATTCATATTATCCCTGCCCCAGAAGCCACAACTTATGCCCGTTTTACCATGATGTAAAAAGCTGTTTATTTTTGTTTTATTATCCTATAAACATACATTACATTATTGTATCACTTGGATTCCACTATGTAAAAAAAAAAGTTCAGTCTTTGCAATCTGCGTTTTCAGTGTCTTCCTTTGTTCTTTTTGCACTTCATCTGTCGGTTATGGTTGTCATACGGTTTGCAGATGTCTTTGCTGGAGCTGGGATATGAAGCACCTATTAAATAGAAACATACTTGAGGCTTATACAGGAGAGTAGTGGAGAACTAATTTGTAGTTTGAGCGCCTGCTTCTTTCGAGTGAGCTGTCCACAGCAGAAGTATAAATTATTGGTTAAATTGAAGATTTATCAACACTTATATCATAGTGACTTTCGTAAATGCGGGAAGGATGTTTGAGCTTGAGATTTGTTGTCTTATGGTTAGTGTATTTTCATAAAGTAAACCAAAATGACAACCAGCTGATGTGTAGGATTGTCGTATGGTTGATATTTCACTTACTTTTTCTTGCAACGGTACTATAATACCTCGCATACTCTCTGATAACTAAACACGTAAGCTCTTCTTATGGTTTCCATTTAGTTCCCTGGAATCAATTAATAAGATATGGAGACACCTTATGGCACCTGTAGAAAGCCAAAGGACCAAATTGTTGCACCAAACTGCAAGTTGCTGACCATGTAACCATTGGGAGACATTTTTGAAGGCTTTATGCTAGTTTCATGGCATAAAAATGTTGCTAAATTTCTGCCCCGGCCCTCAACTTCCCCCCCCCAGCTTCACTGGCATCATGCAGTGGTGCGCACCGGCCATCTGCGACTACCAGATGGCCCCATCATTGCAGTGAGTCACCAATTATGTTATGTCTTTATAAAAACTTTTCCTGTTTATGTCAAGGATGCTTGGGAAAGCACATATTAGCGCTGAAGCGCGTTGCATCCCTATTTCTTTCCTTGGAATAAAGAACCACTTTATTGACCCTTGGATTCCTTTCTGACTTGCTTGACTCCAGTGAGGGGGTATCTTTGACTTTATTATGAAGACCCCGTCTTCCTTCATGTAAGTTATATGGATTTTGTTTTACACCAACCTTTATGAGTGAAGTTATTTTTATTTACTGTGCATCATTCTATACCGAATGTCTTTTTGATTTTGGGGTCTTCTGCTGCTCTCCATTTACATTGGATGCACTACGGGGCATAAGAAGTGTTGGCTATTCCACTGCGTACCAGGACTACAGGTGCTAGTGGGCAGGTCCAATTTGGTTGATCTCCCCTTTTGTGCCAAGATGCAAAGATAGGTGTAAAAGGCAGCACTCAGGTCCAGCGATTATAGTAAAATGTACTCTTTATTGGACCCATGGTCCTAAGCGTCAGCGACGTGACGTTTCAACCCTCAGCAGGGTTTTTTTCAAGCAACTATGGAGACACATAGCTTTTACACCTATCTTTGCATCTTGACTTTCTGCGATTTGGGATCCAGTCCCTTTAAAGGTGTGCACCATTCCTTTCCTGTTTGGAGTAGAAGCGTGGTTAGTGCTGCTGACCAACACCATTATTCCCCTTTTGCGCCAGGTAAGCCTTCAGTTCCTTTCTTCACATTTTTGAGGTGCTGTCCTGCTCACATTTGATAATACATGAAGAAGCATATGCCTCTTCATGTATTTAGTGCACTGTGTACTGGAGTAAATTATACTAACCCAGCATTGTAAATGCTGGGCTTAGTAAATTTCCCCCCATATCTTTCAAAATGGCTAACAACAGTCCATCCTACCTTAAGGCTGCATTCCCTCGAACGTATATCGGCTCGGTTTTCACGCCGAGCCGATATACGTCGTCCTCATCTGCAGAGGGGGGAGGATGGAAGAGCCAGGAGCAGGAACTGAGCTCCCGCCCCCTCTCTGCCTCCTCTCTGCCCCTCTGCACTATTTGCAATGGGGAGAGGCGGGACAGGGCGGGGCTAATTCTCAAAACTTAGCCCCACCCCCGTCCCACCTCCTTTCATTGCAAATAGTGCAGAGGGGCGGAGAGGAGGCAGAGAGGGGCGGGAGCTCAGTTCCTGCTCCTGGCTTTTCCATCCCCCCCCCCCCTGCAGATGAGGACAAAGTATATCGGCTCGGTGGGAAAACCGAGCCGATATACGTTCATGTGAATGCACCCTAAAGCAGGAAGAGCAGTTGTAGAGTATATATATCTAAGAGTATTTATATCTAAACTGGATGCTAAACACCTCTTCTGGATCAGTCATAATCTGTTGTCCTAAGAGGATGGATATACAATATTTAACTTTGAGAGCAAAAGCTATTTATAATAAAACCAAAAAGTAGGCAAAATGTAAAACGGACACAAACCCACTAATACAATGAATCCCTACCTAAAAACAGAGCACCCACCCCAATGAGGGTGACCCCACGTCATGTATCTGGTGTGTCCCTGACTTCCCCTAGATGGAGAATAGAGATGCTATTTGCAATTGAGAGTGGCAAGAAATAGACTAGACTGTAAATCAGTACATAATGCAAATACATACTAGATGGACAACACCCTAGAGTATCCAAATAAACTATACAAACTTATCTGATTATGAGGCTATGCAGGAGATGACAACTTGAGCAGATAAAACTGCTGACTAGAAGTATAACTGGCATTCTCCATGAGGCAAGTGCTGACTGGCAGGTGGGGGCACACACATCCCAGCTGACCAATCCCATCACACACCTGCAGAGCAGTGATCATGTCATGCACCAGTGCGTGGATCACATTGGCCATGGCTGACACTGTGACGTCACCCAGCCCCAATCTGCCACGACCGAAAAGTTGGAACATCTGCTTTAGCAAATTAATCCAATGAAAAAGAGAATTGACTATTTGTGATTGCTTTAGCAAATTAAATACTGTGCAAGCTAAGATAGGAAGGACATCAACTTTTTATGCAAGTTTGACCATTTGGACAGTTGTCCGATTTAAAGGATTAACAATAAAAAATAATCAAATCCAGAAGCAACCATTAAATGTCTATGAACTGTGCCGTCTTCTTAAACTAAGAGTTTGTGTCATGAACTGCACTAAATATATATAAGGCAGTTTGCCATTTTATCGTACCGGACAGGTTGTGACTGCCCTTTCCTTTTCATGACACTTGTTTTTACTTTATAGTGTTGTATTTGCCACAATAAATACAGTTAAAAGTCCCCACATTATAAAATGTGACGACAGTGAAATTACAGAGGAGCCAATTTGAAGTCACTCACTTATAAACAAAAATCTGCCTCAAGTATAAAGTTTGTCTAGTTTTCTCTACTGCGGGTTTACTTGACATTAGAATGAATGTGATAGTCGTTGGGGAAGGAGTTTAACGTTGGATTTTTTTTCCATCATATAAGTGTCAGATCAGGTGACTTTCTTACTTTGGCATTTGGTTGATGTAAAAATTTCTTATAATTATCCGAGTCTCCATGGAAACAGTGTTGATAAAAAAAGCCCTCGTAAATTTCAATACCATGTTTGCCTCGGTCATTTACATTGAAATTCCATAAAATAAGAATCTTAATCTAAAGCAGAGATCCTTCAAATTATCATGTTCTGAGAAACTCAACTGATATGGATGTAAAACTACAGGATGCGTAACCCACCTCTGATCCCGGCACACACCCTTTGGAGGACGCTGTAGCTCTTTCATTTTACATCAGCAATATAAGAAATGGAAGCTGCCCTCTAATTGGTTGCTATGGGCTTCTTTTGGACAACTTTCATAAATCTGCCCCGTGGTGGTGTTCTTCTTGCAATAGCAAATTGTTATTGTGGAAGGATATGTGCAAAGCAGATCAATTAAGGTACAAAGCCACCTGCGTATTAAGAGCCTGGTTTAGAAATGGCACCAAACCAGGTCTGTCACAACCATGAAGAAATCGAGGCCTCTGCCTTTCCAGATGTCCAAAGTGACCTGTGACATTCAGCAGTAGATTGCAAATAGCCCTTCAAAATAAATTCAAACAACTGTCCCTGCAAGTTAGTTTATAACAAATGATGTGTTGGCAAGTGAGGAACCTGAAACCACAGTGAATAATGTGTGCAGGAACTTATAATCATAGTAGGGTTGAGTTGGAAGGGACCTCCACGGTCATCTGGTCCAACAACCCCCTGCTCAGTGCAGGATTCACTAAGTCCTGCCAGACAGATGTCTGTCCAGCCTTTTTTTGAACACTTCTATTGAAGAAGAACTCACCACCTCCCGTGGTAACCTGTTCCACTCATTGATCACCCTGTCAGAAAGTTTTTTCTAATATCTAATTTGTGTCTCCTCCCTTTCAGTTGCATCCCATTGCTTGTAGTCTTTCCTTGACAAAGCTAAACACAAATTACTGTACATGGCCGCTGACAATGATTGCTGGAGTAATGGCTTGACCCCTTGCTGTACTTTATGACAGTTGAGGCATGAAGCATGGTTTCATTTATTAGGTCATGGGAATTCACAGAATACAAGGTACTGGTCTACCCACCTGACTCATGAACCACCACTGCATGACCAGAAAATTGACATTTGGTGCGCAGTGTCAAGAACATAAATAGTAGGCCCAATTATCTTCGAATAAGCTGTAAATATCGCGGATTATCTGGACATATCTGAACAGTTTTGCAACCAACAAAAGACCATGACACAAACCTACAAGACTCACTGCATGGGATCATGAACTGCTTATGTAAGCAAAGATTTAAAAGAAAAAACATTCCCTGCGCCTGTGCACATGCTATGGGGGAATATAAAGTAGAAGTATACACCAATAATGCTCATACTCTGGATAAACTCAAGGATTAGGATTTTGTGATCTGTGTAGGTTGAGAAATCTAGAAGTTTGTCAATACTCTTGTTATTTCTGTTCACATAATAAACTTTCTAGAATAGATCTCCCAATAGGTACTCCATCAATGCTTCCTTATGTTTGTAGAGTAAAATATCTACCACAAACGGTCTAATCATTCTCTAACTTTTGTTGATTATGAATGATGAGAGATTAAACCTGCTTGATGGTAATGCTAGAACGGAGAAGGCTGTATTAGAATTTTTTTCGATTAATATTGGCCATTCCTCAGTGTCTTTAGTGTGGGATGCTATGAAGGCATTTTCATGTGGTTAATATATACAGAAGATTTGCCTACATAAGTCTAAATTTCAGGATGTCATTAGGGCTCTTCAGTGACGAGCTCTAAATGCAGGGAAAGCATATATATATTCTTCCACTAATCAGGTAGAAATTAATTGAAAAGAGGCACAGTCTCAACTTGCGGATCACCTGAGAGGTGTTGCAAAAAATAAGTATCTTCTTTATGAAGTCTAAGATCTTTGAAGAATGAAGCAGGGGGTCGTTTTTTGGCTTCTATCATTTAGGTACAAGAAGCATTGTCTTATGTGGCATCATCGAGGAGGCCTGATAATCCTTTAGTTATAAATGGGATGAAACTTTTTCTATCTTAAAAACCTGTATGCTTCTAAGTTAAGTGTCAATTGTAAAGATCTTTATGAATATTTGGCTTGGGTGCAATTGACAGCTTTGTCTGATGCTAAGAGAGTGATATTAGAGGTTCCTTTGACACTGAATGAGTTAGAATCCATTTACACTGACAGATGTTTGAGCGACTTTTATGCAATCAACAGTTTGAGTGACAGTTTTGAGCAATCATCTTTGCATTCCTATTAGTAGCTAAGTAGCTACTATACAGTTATGCAGCCAGAGCGGGAAACAGCCACAGCTACTAATAGAGCAATACAGCTGTTTTGCATAAGCCACTGCCCCACTGTGAATTCACAGCAGGACACAGGCACAAAGAATCTTATCAGCCCAGCTGGCTGTGATAACAGCCATCTGCGCTGACAACAGCTGATCACTCAGTTTAAGCAAACTTGAAGTGAGCGATCAACGACTTGTGCACAAAAACTGCACAATGTCAGTGCATTTAGATGCAACAAGAATCACTCAAAAGACAACTTTGAGCAATTTTTGAGCCATTCTCGTTGTGTCTAAATGGGCCATTAGGGGATGGATTTGCAGCACTTTCCAATGAAAAGTCAACTGGGTTGGATGATCTTCCAGTGCTACCAGGATATACTTCTGCCACATTTATTGACAGGGTGCAATGATTTATTAGCAGTCAATGAGAGATGCTATGATTATTTTAATTCCTAAACCGGGAAAGGATTTGTCTTTTTCTGACTATCAATATTTCTGACTGATTATCGTCCAATATCTCTGTTGACCACTGAGGTTAAAATCTTGGGGAAGGTAATTGCAAATAGATTACTTCTAGTAATTACTCATTTAATACATGAGGATCAGTCTAGTTTCATGCCAAACAAATCAACTGCTATTAATTTAACGAGTAAATTGTATAGTGAGAGCCAACCCTCCAGATTAGTGGATATTGGTTTTATATCTACATTAGATAATGAGTGGAAATTGTAACACTCACCTGGTGCTAGGCGGGTCCTCCTGTTAAGGAGGTCCGCCTGCACTAGAAATCCAAGTTCTCTCGTAGTAAGCAAGTTCTGTTGCCCACTATCCGATGGAGACCGGAGAGATGCCTGGAGGGATCACCGAAGTCCGCTGCGATAAAGCCTTTGTGCTGTGGAAATCTTCTTAGGAAAGGAAAAAATTCCTCTGCGCTCGTCAGGTGCAAGTATATAATTCCAGATTGGTAAAATTAATACACCTTTAGGCCTCAGTCACACGGGCGCATTGGCACACGTACACCGGCGCCGATGCGCCCGTGTGACTGCAGGAAGGAGACGGCCGTACCTGCAGACGGCCGTCTCTCTGCAGCGCCGGAGGAAAGAACACATGACCGGCAATGAAGCCGGTCACATGTTCTTTCCTCCGGCGCTGCAGAGAGACGGCCGTCTGCAGGTACATCCGTCTGCTGGTGTCAGTCACACGGGCGCATCGGCGCCGGTGTACGGGTGCCGATGCGCCCGTGTGACTGAGGCCTCATTAAGAGCAACGTTTTTGGCGTGAAAAGAAAACACCTTTGTCAAGCTCATTCAGGCAGATCATTAAGTTTATGGCAGCAGGGCTGTTTTTTCACTTGACACTGCCAGAACTTTTGACAGTGTCGAGTGGAACTATTTGTGGGCTATACCTCATACAGTGGATTTTGGTGGAAATATTTGTGACATGGGTTAAACTGCTTTATTCAATGCCGGGGAAAGAGTGCGGGTAAATGATTGTATTTCTGGATGGATAGAATTAGAGAGGGGAACAAGGCGGGGTGCACCTCAACACCCCTCTTCTCCTTGCCATGACAATCAAGCTATTGGTTGGTTTGATAAGGCATCTGACATAGTTGTATTGCAGCATGGAGAAATTGAGGATCATATTGTTGTAATCAATTTATTGTAATCGGGGTGATGTGAGTAGATCAATGAGTCCTACTATATTCATTTTGATATATTTGGTAAGATGTCAGGTCTCAATATTAACTGGGGGAAATCTGTAAGTCCTCCTTTAGATCCCTTGCCCGTGGACTATTCATTGGAACATATGCAATTACAAGAACATATTCGGGTGTTGTGATATCTTCTTATCTGCTTCTATTGGTATGAAAGTTTGAGGATAAGGTCAAGGTCTGGAGTTGTCTCCCATTTTCGATGATTGGCAGAAAAATCTTATTAAAATGGTTTTGATGATGCAACTCCTTTATTTCAGAATTTTCCGCTTTGGAATCCATCACAATATTTTTTTAGACTCCATACATAATCTAGTAAGCTATGATGGAATAAGAAATCTGCTAGAATTACATTGGAGATCCTTGAAAGGGACAAACTATCTGGAGGATTGGCAATTTCAAATGCTTAGATATATATTTTTTTGCATCTTAATTGCAACAGTTAAAGGGGTGAAGAGAACGGAATAGGATGGAGTTGAATGTTAGATTGGTTTCTAAGATGACAGGCTATAGCTCCTCTATAATGGTATATGAGAGAGGAGTGAAAGGTGAAAAAAGGGACTATATCTGACAATTATTTTAATAATTAAATTATGGAATTAATTTAAGCAGATTCCTTAGATTGCAACTAGATATATTTACTATATACACCCCCTCTGGAGGAAGCGTTTGCTGCTCAAGCCCGGGGAAGTATCTGTGCGTAAAGTTCGACACCCTTTGGTAAAATATACTGTGTGTTTTGGAACTACAAACGTGTAATATCTAATTTATTCAGACTGATGCTTTCTTATTATTTACAGCAATTCCCAATAAAGGTGGAAGAAAAATGAGAAAAAGATTTAGGGCATATTAGCGAAAATAAATGGACCATAGTGTTGCATCTGATACCAGTAATAACTCTATCTGAAAGTAAATGAGTATCACAATAGTATTTAATGTTTATTGTACTTAGTTAAAGTTGTTTAACATGAATACTATATGACACTCAGACCGACCAAAATGTTATATAGATGATGCAGATCCAATGGTCTGGGATTGTGAAAAATTCAGTGAATTCTGGAATGGGATACTAGTAGAGATGAGCGAGCACCAAAATGCTCGGGTGCTCGTTACTCGGGACGAAATTTCCGCGATGCTCGAGGGTTCGTTTCGAGTAACGAACCCCATTGAAGTCAATGGGCGACCCGAGCATTTTTGTATATTGCCGATGCTCGCTAAGGTTTCCATTTGTGAAAATCTGGGTAATTCAAGAAAGTGATGGGAACGACACAGCAACGGATAGGGCAGGCGAGGGGCTACATGTTGGGCTGCATCTCAAGTTCCCAGGTCCCACTATTAAGCAACAATAGCGGCAAGAGTGCCCCCCCCCCAACAATTTTTACTTCTGAAAAGCCCTCATTAGCAATGCATACCTTAGCTAAGCACCACACTACCTCCAACAAAGCACAATCACTGCCTGCATGACACTCCGCTGCCACTTCTCCTGGGTTACATGCTGCCCAACCCCCCCCCCACCCCACCCCACCCCCACACGACCCAGTGTCCACAGCGCACACCAAAGTGTCCCTGCGCAGCCTTCAGCTGCCCTCATGCCACACCACCCTCATGTCTATTTATAAGTGCGTCTGCCATGAGTAGGAACCGCAGGCACACACTGCAGAGGGTTGGCACGGCTAGGCAGCGACCCTCTTTAAAAGGGGTGGGGCGATAGCCCACAATGCTGTACAGAAGCAATGAGAAATATAATCCTGTGCCACCGCCATCAGGAGCTGCACACGTGGGCATAGCAATGGGGAACCTATGTGCCACACACTATTCATTCTGTCAAGGTGTCTGCATGCCCCAATCAGACCGCGTTTTTTTATAAATAGTCACAGGCAGGTACAACTCCGCAATGGGAATTCCCTGTGCACCCACAGCATGGGTGGTTCCCTGGAACCCACCGGCTGTATATAAATGTATCCCATTGCAGTGCCCTGAACAGCAGAGCTAACATCAGATTAAATGCAGGTGGGCTTCGGCCCACACTGCATGCCCCAACCTGACCGGGGTTTTTAATTCATAGACACAGGCAGGTACAACTCCCTATTGTGAAGTCCCTGTGGACTGACAGCATGGGTGGGTGCCAGGAAGCCACCGGCGGTACATAACAATATCCCATTGCATTGCCCATCACAGCTGAGGTAATGTCATGTTTAATGCAGGTGGGCTTCGGCCCACACTCAGACTGGGGTTCTTTATAAGTGGAGACAGGCAGGTACAACTCCCTATTGTGAAGTCTGTGTGGACCGACAGCAAGGGAGGGTTCCAGGAAGCCACAGGCGGTACATAAATAAATCCCATTGCAGTGCCCAGCACAGCTGAGGTAATGTCATGTTTAATGCAGGTGGGCTTCGGCCCACACTGCATGCCCCAGTCAGACTGGGGTTCTTTAGAAGAGGACACATGCAGTTACAACTCCATGTGGACCCACAGCATGGGTGGCTCCCTGGAACCCACCGACGGTACATAAATATATCCCATTGCAGTGCCCAGCACAGCTGAGGTAATGTCATGTTTAATGCAGGTGGGCTTCGGCCCACACTGCATGCCCCAATCAGACTGGGGTTCTTTAGAAGTGGACACATGCAGTTACAACTCTGTGTGGACCGACAGCATGGGTGGCTCCCTGGAACCCACCGGCGGTACATAAATATATCCCATTGCATTGCCCATCACAGCTGAGGTAATGTCATGTTTAATGCAGGTGGGCTTCGGCCCACACTGCATGCCCCAGTCAGACTGGGGTTCTTTAGAAATGGACACATGCAGTTACAACTCCGTGTGGACCGACAGCATGGGTGGGTGCCAGGAAGCCACCGGCGGTACATAAATATATCCCATTGCAGTGCCGAACACAGCTGATGTAACGTCAGCTTTAATGCAGGTGGGCAAAAAATTTATTGGATTACACTGTAGGCGAGGGCCCCAAAAAATTGGTGTACCAACAGTACTAATGTACGTCAGAAAAATTGCCCATGCCCAACCAAGAGGGCAGGTGAAACCCATTAATCGCTTTGGTTAATGTGGCTTAATTTGTAACTACGCCTGGAAGCAGCCCAGTTAAAATAAAAATTGGTTCAGGTGCAAGTTTCAACGCTTTAATGAGCATTGAAACGTATAAAAATTGTTTACAAAAATTATATGACTGAGCCTTGTGGGCCTAAGAAAAATTGCCTGTTCAGCGTGATTACGTCAGGTTTCAGGAGGAGGAGCAGGAGGAGGAGGATGAATATTATACACAGATTGATGAAGCTAAAAGGTCCACATTTTTGATGGTGATAGAGAACAATGCTTCCATCCGCGGGTGCAGCCTACGTATTGTTTAGGTATCGCTGCTGTCCGCTGGTGGAGAAGAGAAGTCTGGGGAAATCCAGGCTTTGTTCATCTTGATGAGTGTAAGCCTGTCGGCACTGTCGGTTGACAGGCGGGTACGCTTATCAGTGCTGATTCCCCCAGCCGCACTAAACACCCTCTCTGACAAGACGCTAGCCGCAGGACAAGCAAGCACCTCCAGGGCATACAGCGCGAGTTCAGGCCACGTGTCCAGCTTTGACACCCAGTAGTTGTAGGGGGCAGAGGCGTCACCGAGGACGGTCGTGCGATCGGCTACGTACTCCCTCACCATCCTTTTACAGTGCTCCCGCCGACTCAGCCTTGACTGGGGAGCGGTGACACAGTCTTGCTGGGGAGCCAGAAAGCTGTCAAAGGCCTTAGAGAGTGTTCCCCTGCCTGCGCTGTACATGCTGCCTGATCTCTGCGCCTCCCCTGCTACCTGGCCCTCGGAACTGCGCCTTCGGCCACTAGCGCTGTCGGATGGGAATTTTACCATCAGTTTGTCCGCCAGGGTCCTGTGGTATAGCATCACTCTCGAACCCCTTTCCTCTTCGGGTATGAGAGTGGAAAGGTTCTCCTTATACCGTGGGTCGAGCAATGTGTACACCCAGTAATCCGTAGTGGCCAGAATGCGTGTAACGCGAGGGTCACGAGAAAGGCATCCTAACATGAAATCAGCCATGTGTGCCAGGGTACCTGTACGCAACACATGGCTGTCCTCACTAGGAAGATCACTTTCAAGATCCTCCTCCTTCTTCTCCTCAGGCCATACCAGCTGAAAGGATGACAGGCAAGCAGCATGGGTACCCTCAGCAGTGGGCCAAGCTGTCTCTTCCCCCTCCTCCTCATCCTCCTCATGCTCCTCCTCAACCCGCTGAGATATAGACAGGAGGGTGCTCTGACTATCCAGCGACATACTGTCTTCCCCCGCCTCTGTTTCCAAGCGCAAAGCGCCTGCCTTTATGCTTTGCAGGGAACTTCTCAAGAGGCATAGCAGAGGAATGGTGACGCTAATGATTGCAGCATCGCCGCTCACCATCTGGGTAGACTCCTCAAAGTTTCCAAGGACCTGGCAGATGTCTGCCAACCAGGCCCACTCTTCTGTAAAGAATTGAGGAGGCTGACTCCCACTTCGCCGCCCATGTTGGAGTTGGTATTCCACTATAGCTCTACGCTGCTCATAGAGCCGGCCAACATGTGGAGCGTAGAGTTCCACCATGTGGGCACGTCGCACAGCAGTCGGTGCACTGGCAGATGAAACCGATATTGCAGGGTGCGCAGGGTGGCAGCGTCCGTCTTGGACTTGTGGAAATGTGCGCAGAGTCGGCGCACCTTTCCAAGCAGGTCTGACAAGCGTGGGTAGCTTTTCAGAAAGCGCTGAACCACCAAATTAAAGACGTGGGCCAGGCATGGCACGTGCGTGAGGCTGCCGAGCTGCAGAGCCGCCACCAGGTTACGGCCGTTGTCACACACGATCATGCCCGGTTGGAGGCTCAGCAGCACAAGCCAGCGGTCGGTCTGCTCTGTCAGACCCTGCAGCAGTTCGTGGGCCGTGTGCCTCTTCTCTCCTAAGCTAAGTAGTTTCAGCACGGCCTGCTCACGCTTGCCCACCGCTGTGCTGCCGTGCCGCGCGACACCGACTGCTGGCGACGTGCTGCTGCTGACACATCTTGATTGCGAGACAGAGGTTGCGTAGGAGGAGGAGGGTGGTTTAGTGGAGGAAGCATACACCGCCGCAGATACCACCACCGAGCTGGGGGTGGGTAGGACGTGAGCGATCCCAGGCTCTGACTCTGTCCCAGCCTCCACTAAATTCACCCAATGTGCCGTCAGGGAGATATAGTGGCCCTGCCCGCCTGTGCTTGTCCACATGTCCGTTGTTAAGTGGACCTTGGCAGTAATCGCGTTGGTGAGGGCGCGTACAATGTTGCGGGAGACGTGGTCGTGCAGGGCTGGGACGGCACATCGGGAAAAGTAGTGGCGACTGGGAACTGAGTAGCGCGGGGCCGCCGCCGCCATCATACCTTTGAAAGCCTCTGTTTCCACAACCCTATACAGCAGCATCTCCAGGCTGATCAATTTGGCTATGTGCACGTTTAACGCTTGAGCGTGCGGGTGCGTGGCGGCGTACTTGCGTTTGCACTTCAACACTTGCGCTAGCGACGGCTGGACAGTGCGCTGAGAGACATTGGTGGATGGGGCCGAGGTCAGCGGAGTTGAGGGTGTGGGTGCAGGCCAGGAGACGGTAGTGCCTGTGTCCTGAGAGGGGGGTTGGATCTCAGTGGCAGGTTGGGGCACAGGGGGAGAGGCAGCGGTGCAAACCGGAGGCGGTGAACGGCCTTCGTCCCACCTTGTGGGGTGCTTGGCCATCATATGTCTGCGCATGCTGGTGGTGGTGAGGCTGGTGGTGGTGGCTCCCCGGCTGATCTTGGCGCAACAAAGGTTGCACACCACTGTTCGTCGGTCGTCTGCACTCTCAGTGAAAAACTGCCAGACCTTTGAGCACCTCGGCCTCTGCAGGGTGGCATGGCGCGAGTGGGCGCTTTGGGAAACAGTTGGTGGATTATTCGGTCTGGCCCTGCCTCTACCCCTGGCCACCGCACTGTCTCTTCCAACCTGCCCTGCTGCTGCACTTGCCTCCCCCTCTGAAGACCTGTCCTCAGTAGGCGTAGCAAACCAGGTGGGGTCAGTCACCTCATCGTCCTGCTGCTCTTCCTCCGAATCCTCTGTGCGCTCCTCCCTCGGACTTACTCCAATTACTACTACCTGAGTGATAGACAACTGTGTCTCATCATCATCGTCCTCCTCACCCACTGAAAGCTCTTGAGACAGTTGCCGGAAGTCCCCAGCCTCATCCCCCGGACCCCGGGAACTTTCCAAAGGTTGGGCATCGGTCACGACAAACTCCTCTGGTGGGAGAGGATTCTGAACCATTGCTGCCCATTCTAGGCAGGGGCCCGAGAACAGTTCCTGGGAGTCTGCCTGCTCCTCAGAATGTGTCATTGTAATGGAGTGAGGAGGCTGGGAGGAAGGAGGAGCAGCAGCCAGAGGATTCAGAGTTGCAGCAGTGGACGGCGCAGAATTCTGGGTGGTCGATAGATTGCTGGATGCACTTTCTGCCATCCACGACAGGATCTGCTCACACTGCTCATTTTCTAATAAAGGTCTACCGCGTGGACCCATTAATTGTGAGATGAATGTGGGGACTCCAGAAACGTGCCTCTCTCCTAATCCCGCAGCAGTCGGCTGCGATACACCTGGATCAGGAGCTCGGCCTGTGCCCACACACTGACTTGGGCCTCCGCGTCCTCGCCCGCGTCCACGTCCTCTAGGCCTACCCCTACCCCTCAGCATGCTGTATTACCAGTAGTGCAGAAACAGAACGCTGTAATTAAATGTGCCGCTTATTGGCCTGTGGTTGGAGGCTGACTTCGCTTACGGAACGCACAGCAGAGGCAGGAAAGAATTTTGCGCAAGCCTGCTGTAACACTTAGCTGGCTGCGTATGAATTAGGACAACTACCCCCAGCAGAGACGCAGTACAGTCAGGACGATCACAGGCAGCCCAAATAGATTTTTTTTCCCAAATTTTTTGGGAAAAGCCCACTGCCTATATAGATTGGATATGTCTTTCACTGTCCCTGCCTCACCACCACTACTGGCCGTGGACTATGAAAAATTACTGCAGACTGTTTAACTCTGGACAGGATGACAGCGGTGATGTCAGAGGCAACGCAGAGGCAGGAAAGAATTTTGCGCAAGCCTGCTGTAACACTTAGCTGGCTGCGTATGAATTTGGACAACTACCCCCAGCAGAGACGCAGTACAGTCAGGACGGTCACAGGCAGCCCAAGTAGATTTTTTTTCCCAAATTTTTTTGGAAAAGCCCACTGCCTATATAGACTGGATATGTCTTTCACTGTCCCTGCCTCACCACCACTACTGGCCGTGGACTATGTAAAATTACTGCAGGACGCAATGCTCTGCACGGCCGATATACAAAAAAAAATATGTTCAACACTGCAAAAAGCAGCCTCAACAGTACTGCACACGGTCAGATGTGGCCCTAAGAAGGACCGTTGGGGTTCTTGAAGCCTAAAATCAATCCTAACACTCTCCCTATAGCAGCTCCGGCATCAGCAGCACTTTCCCTGATCTCTGTCAGAATGCATCTGTGGCGAGCCACGGGAGGGGCCGATTTATATACTCGGGTGACACCTGATCTCGCCAGCCACTCACTGCAGGGGGGTGGTATAGGGCTTGAACGTCGCAGGGGGAAGTTGTAATGCCTTCCCTGTCTTTCTATTGGCCAGAAAAGCGCGCTAACGTCTCAGAGATGAAAGTGAAAGTAACTCGAACATCGCGTGGTGCTTGCCTCTAGTAACGAGCATCTCGAACACGCTAATACTCGAACGAGTATCAAGCTCGGACGAGTACGTTCGCTCATCTCTAGATACTAGGGATAATGATAAAAAAAAATTTCTTGACTATATTGGTCTTATTTCCAGAACTTGTATATTGGGTATTGTTGATGGATTTGATGGACATACTCTTTTTGGAATTCAAAGAACGTTGTATCAGGCACGGAAACTGATTACTGCCCTTCGGGTGCAAATTAGCTGATTCTAACCTTTGTTGGCACTGCAATTGAAACACACATTGCAAAATCTTCTAGCTATAGGCCCATTTTCACGAGCCCATGATCGCTCAAAGATCGCCTAAACGACAGTCTGAGTTACAGCTTTGAGCGATCATTTTGCATGAACTTTTAAGTAGCTACTCAGCTACTTAAGAAGAATTAAGTGTGCAAATGAAGCCTTAACTGAACACAGTTAAGAAGCCTCCGCTGAACACAGTTAATAGCCCAAGGGCTCTTATCTGCGCTCAGATCCTTTGTTCTCCACTGGGAAACAATGCTATCAGCCCTACCCATGTAGAACTGCTGATAAGAGTGAAGGCCGATTTTTAGCTTGGACTGAATTTAGTGATCAACTAGCAGTACCCGAAAAGTGCACGATGAGCGCACATGTAGATGCAACGATTAGCGCTAAAACGGTCGCCTTTTAGCGATTTTTTTAGCGATGATCGGCTCGTGTACATGGGTCTTAAGGCTTCATTTGCTCACTTAATTGTTCTTAAGTAGCTGAGTAGCTACTTAACAGTTTATGCAAAATGATCGCTCAAAGCTGTCACTCAAACTGTCGTTTGAGCGATCATCGGCTCGTATAAATGGGCTTTTTATTGCTTGAAAATATTTCAATAAAAACAGAATTTGTAAAAAAACAAATTCTACAATTTGGTGTGGATTCTAATAAAAATTTTAATGTGGTTCCGCAGCATATTTCAATTAATAAATCTGCAGATAAAGGCTGCTGTGGATACACTTTAAAATCTATGCCAATGGTGTGGATTTTCCAGTGTGGAAAAATATGCACCAATTCTGCTATGTGTGAATGTACCCTTAAGGTCCATTTATCCATTTCATCCCCCAGCAGCTAACACAGTGTTATTCTCTCTCCCTCTCCCACATACCACTGTCCTCACATGTCCCGCCCTCCTCTCCCGCTCATCATGCAATTTCCTGATATGTTTCCCTCACCCACTCATCACACATCATCCTTTTTACGTAGTTAGCCCCACTCTCATCACAATGTCCCTCCCACGTCCCATCCATCTACCCCTAAAAGTGTATACCTCATGTCCTCCCACCCCGACGCTCATCAGACTGATCTCCTATTATATCTCTATCGCTGTGTCTGAGTCTTCTCCATTGACAAAGACTATGAGGTCTTGCAACTGCTGATTTGTGAGAATTATTCAGTGTCTTCTACCTCACGTATTGCTGCTCCTTTCTCAACGGCTAGTGGTCTCTTCTCTTCCACCCTATGCTCTCCCTGGTGAGCATTGGACAGTATGTGGAGCATTGTTTCCAGCGATTGCTCCATCTCCATGCTGACGGTACCACCCTCTCCGCCACCTAAATAGGAGATCACTTGTTGGGAAGCAGGGTAGGTGCTGAGTAAATTATTTAACACAAAAAACTTCTGTTAGCCCTATCCCCACCCAACGCAATTCCCTAGGCTTTGGCCCTATAGTTTCTCGTGACAAATATGGGTATGACTATGGATACAATTATAAGACAGATTAATTCACTAGAATTCAATCACTAGGATCCCTCAACACCCCTGCACACATGCCGTATAACCAAATTCATGCCCAATTTTCAAAATAATGAAAATCTAGCAAATTATAGTGGATGATGCCTTGTCTCAATGCTATACTAGACTTCTAAATCAATGCAAACATGGATTTCAGGTGACCAACTGAGCTGAAAATAAAAACTTTAGTGTTTGTATAGTACCAGTCCAAATACTTTAAGGTCCGGGCTTTTGGACATATTTGCTCGTGTCTTTCACCTCTGTCATTTTTATTTTTTATCCTTGCTTTACAAAAATCAAGAAAAAACCCTAAACCTGAATAGGGTTGCTGTTCTGTTTATATAATATAGGCTTTACAGCTTGCTGACCTCCACAGTCGGGTTAAGTAAGAGACGGGGTATTTATCTTTTTACATGTGGAAATTTCCAGGTAAGAATCTTGGGATAAGCCTAAGATTGAGCTCCATGTTAAATAAATGACACTCAGACAACACATCTGTGTCTGCATTTCCTCAGGTTTGGCTTTTTATGCTGTAACAGCCTTAGGCTTGTGGTTGCACATGTCATCAGATTTCAGGAAACCAAATCTGTAGACTAGGTATCAGATGAGTTGCTAATGTTTGAAAAAACTCAAAAAACATGTTTCGGGCCTCTGTTTTATGGCTCCTATTGAAGTAAGGACTTGTGATTGCAATTTGATCCTCCACCCCCAAGATGTTTCCAAGAATTGACAAAGTAATGGAAAGTCCAGGCTAAATTTGCAAAGATAAAGCCAGGACACCAAGTTATTAAACTGCTGGAAAAAGGTTTGTTTTATTGGTGGTTGCAGGTCTTGAGAATCATGATTCACTTGAGTGATTCACAAGGAAGTCATCACTGCTGTTAGGATGAAAGCCATCCTTGTAAGAAATCCTGGAGAAATTAGAGACAGCAATCATTAATGACTTAGTAGGAACGATTCATGCCAGATATAAGAATGCTATTGTCTCCACCAACAGGAGCTTCTAATTTGACACTTTCATGGTGAGGTGGTAGTAACCAGAAATATGAAGAGAGTTGATGAAGCTTCTTTTTGGTCAGAGGTCTCTAACGTGTAAACTTCTAGCTGTTAGAAAACTACAACTCTCGGCATACATCAGGTCTAAAAAAAGTTGTAGTTTTGAAACAGCTGGAGAGTCACAGATTGGGAATCACTGCTCTAGGTCATAGTATGATATCTTTAAGTAAGCCAAACTTGGTCAACTGCAGTGAAAATTCTGACTGCAAAATAGTTTTCTACAGGGTTGGTTCTCCCAAAGAAGATGGTCAGTATGTCTGGTATATGATGGAACTAATTGTCTGTCATAGGAATTCTGGTTTAGAAAACTTGGTGGTCGTCAGAAAGTGGTGGTCTTTTGGAGAGGCTTCTTCCTTGGCTGATCATACCATGCCTAGCAAGCTTACAATCAGATACAGGGTATAGCCCAACCATATCCTTTTCTAATACCTTCGAGATTAAAGATCTTGCTTTTGTTTGCAATGTAAGAATTATTTTGAGATATTGGACAATATTGCTCTATATGAAAACCAGGCAATGACTTAAATTAAGCTCAATGGGTCATCAATATTAGATACCAAACACTGTTAGACTTGTATGTTTGGTCTTTGGCCTTAGTAACAGACTCCCATGATTAACACGGTGACCTGTACAACATGGGGTTAGATCAATGCCCTCTTTTCACAATAAAATTAATAGTCCCAACACTTATATTTAATGTAAACCAAGAAATTGAAGAGCTGTCACATTATGCTACTGGGACCTGCAGTACTATGTACTTCCAGGAGCACACTGCTGCAGCTATGGTTTATTTTGTTGGCAGTTTGTGTGGATTTGTCTAGCTAGAAAGTCACCATGCATCTAATATATATATATATATATATATATATATATATATATATATATATATATATATATATATATATCTGCCCCTTTTACTAGAGGGCGTTCATCATTATGGATTTCTCATCATTCCCTCTCAGAACTCTGCTGTTCAGAGTCATGCACGCTGACTTGTTTGAGTTGAGGTTGGTTTGAGTCGTTCTTCCACACTCCCTGAGGATAGTTTGGACACCTGTTAGTTGGGTGGTCCCTGATGCTCTGCCCCTTACATGTATGGGTGTGAACGTTTAAGCTGTGTCCTGTTTCTGTGTATGTATGCACACATTAGGGTCCAGGTGGGATTTACCAGTGTCTGGTGTGAACAATCTCTTGTTCAGTGTCTGTTGGTTTGCAGACACCTGGTATGTAATGTGTTGTATGTTGGAACCCCTTCCGTCCTTAGGTGAGAGTACACCTAATTTCCCCTCCATATGTAGGTGTGTGGATGCCCGTGTCTGAACTATGTTGTATGGGGTGTTCTTTCCTATTCCTATCTAAGGCGAGACAGGTGTCCTTAGGTTCCAGTGTGAGGCTGTGCTCATTGGGACGATCACCCCACTTTTAGGCAGGGTCCTCCAACATTTGTAGTGTAGGGTCAGACTTTCCCTTTCCACTTATATTGGTTTAAAATTCCCTGTTATGTCTATATATTTATATACTATGGATGTCTTGTCTAATAAAACTGTTATGAGCTACATCCATTTCTAATTGCATATCCTTCCTGTTTAGCTATCAAAATATTACAATCATCCAGGCAAAGTGAATAAGAACTGCAGGAATGTAAAAACAGCCTAGTCATCATATAATATGACTTGAAGGATACCAATGATAATTGGGCCAGGAAAACTGTAAAATGGAATTAATGGAATTAATTCAGTATTTTTAACTTTAAATCTACCCACAATGCATAAATTTCTACAGCTGGCCATATGCAAAAGACAGCTATCTACAGTGGAGTTACACTGTAGTTCATTGCCCAATTATGTTAAAATTGTCAACCAGGTTAACCCACATATATGTTACAATTGGCTCTCGTATTTTATTATGGGTCGCTCTGCACATGACTGCCAGGTATGGGCTAGTGTTTATGGGGAACACAAAACACTTATGGAACACTTTATCGCTTGGCCAAGCCACTTGAAATGGGATGATGAGGGAGACATGGAAAGGGCAGTAGTGAGTGACGTATATATGCACATAAATCTCTATGGATGATCACTGTTAATATACATCTGCTTGAAAAAAGAGGCTATTGGTGAACCTGAAAAGGGTTTGGTGTTTCATTAGAAAACACCTTCTTCCAAGTAAGTTGTTTGCATATGCTACATCATTGTGTAATGCACTTCCCTGAAAGCTGGTATATATATTTTTCCCCTTTCTGGTATATGATTTCCGAAGACTGAGTGTACTCTTCAGTAAGGCCCATAGCCCTCCTGGTTAAATGTCATTTGGTGGCAAGGGATGTTGCCCCTATGAGGATAGTATGCTAGGCTTTATTGTGTAGCAATGGACCCCAAGTGTGAGTTTCTCTGGCTTTGGCTTTATTTGCCAAAATCGTCAGGTTCGGATGACTTTTATGACAAACTGTAAAGAATAAGAAAGACATGGACCACAATATCTATTTATTATACATCAATTTAATGCTACTCAGCAATATTAATAAGCATGTACTTGAGTTTCTTTGTTACATTTTGATCAAACTGTATAATAAGCCGACTAGTTACTTCATGGTGACATCTTTTTAGTGTGTTACTACACTACTGGGTGTGGTAGTAGCATGTTCACAGCCACCAGTAAAGTGCAGCACCCATAAGTCTTCTGGCTCTGTAACTCACCACCCCACAGACACTACACCACAGCAACAGTAGCTACCTTGCAGCACCGCTCTTTGTGAACAGGCCTTAAAATCTCACTTGTCCATGTGGTCTCCTAAAGCAGTCTGAGAGCCAATTAGATAATTGCTCTTATGTAGTCTCCTGCAAATTAAAAACTCTGGCCAAGTGGGTTGAAGTGCTTGTACCAAGGAAAAACATGAATTAAGGGAAAACAATGAATGCAAATATGCCAGACGGTAAAAAAAACAAAAACATGAACCACACTTCCGTACTATACATTGATTTAATGCTTCTCAGCAAAATGAATAAACATGGACCAGAGCTTCTTAGTTATATTTTTATCAAATTGTTTACACACACTTGCAATTTCATGGCAACCTCTTTTTAGTAGGTCCACATGGCGATAGTGGCCCAACAACAGCACTGCTGATAGGCTGAGTTCCTAAGCTGAGTGGATGACTTTTGCTTAATGTGTATGGTCTCCTTTTGTGGGACATGACTATGTGAACCTGCTAGGAGATGTCTATGTATGGAAAGAGGAGTAAGGCTGCCCACATGACATAGGTGTCGGGTTCAATGCTCATTTGGTCAAAAGCTATTGCTCTGGTTTCCCCCATTCATGTATATTGGGCTCAACCAAGTGTCTTCTATGTAGCAAAGGAAAAAAACTGCAGTGACTTATCTCCCAAGAACAAAAGAATTAGGCAGCTGAAATCCAACTACCTGATCCTTATCTCCCTGGACATCTGCCATCTGGGGAGAGTCAGGGGGCCACCATCCAGATTAGATGATTGGACGATCTTGCCAAAATTGGCACGCTCATCTGATCTATATCTATCTTTATGGCTACTCTAAGCGTAAGTCCACATGGGATGGCAGCAAATTTCAGCTGTGTATTTGTGTAGCTAAATCTGTAGCAAATTATAGTACCTGGTATGTGGATGAGAATTACATTTCCCAACTACATACTGTAGAATTGTTTAGTGGAAATTGACATATGGATTTAAAAATCGCGAGCAACAATTTCTGTTGCGTTTTTTTCAATGCTGGTTTCACCCTTTGCAATGTGTAGGGCAAAATTAATGACAATATCTGCAACAACTTCTACTGATTTATTTCATTACATGTGCTCTTACCTTAACAAAATGGGGTGGAGCAGTGGCATACATAGAAGAATAGGAGTCCTATAGTATAGATCAAATTGGTTGCACCATTATTATACTGGGTTTTGCAATCTAGGACAGGAGGGCACGGTGTTTGTTTCTTCTCTGTATGCCCTTCCCATAAGTAATTGGTGAATTTCCCATACCATTGCGTGATAACAATACAGTTCCTCTGAAAGGTGAATCCTGCAGAGGTTCTTCGCACCTAGTAGAACAGGGGATCCAGCCAAGGTTGTCTCCCCTTCCTTCAACTGCACCACAGCAGCCAAATGGGGCATGATACAAATTTGTTGACCTAGTAAAATATGGTTCTCATGGAGTTTGCAGCTATAGGAAAGTACAATGTAGAAACAATACTGCATCATTAATTACAAGGGGCACAAAGGATAGACTGTTCGATTCTAGGCCACCAGTGATATATGCCTGCAATACAATATAAACAAGAAAGCAAGTCAAAATGCCTGTAGTCACAGCAAACAAGTAATGGAATTTACCTCCCAAAACATATTACTCTAACACTTAGTGAACATTAGTAATAAAATATTGAAAACATAAGAAATACGTAATCTGCTACAACACAACTGGGATCCATTACTGGAAGCCACTGAACAAATTATTTATCTTCACTTAACCCTCTTAACCTCGAGGAGACGTTTGTATACATTATGTAATTTTCACACACACAGTCCCACAGCACAAACTGAAGACTTTTCAACTCAGAACCACGGCTAAGAGAATTTTTGCTATGGATTAGATTCTTAAATGTTTTCCTTTGCCTTTAATATATCGTTTTCTCCATTCTTTCAACACATTTACTCAGTGTGAAGATGTACAGGAATGCCGTATGCTTTATAATGCAAAGTACTGAGCTAAGAACGAAATTTATGGAAAAGGTCTGTCAAGATAGTTCACAAATACCCCTGCAGCACCCCCTCCAACACAACCCAATATATACAAAGGGATATAAAAATGGAGACTCCTTTATATATATGGTAAAAGCTTGCTTTGTTTCAGTTGTACTTCTGAAGTAACCCAATCTCAGACCAGTCCACATGGGCTTCAAAACATTGTTGACTTACTAGTTCAAGAGCCATTGTCTATTAGGAGTCCATGCTAGTCTGAAACCAACCTCTTTTCGTGTCATTGACTGCAATCTACTGCTTTGTCTTTCCTTCATGTTTTGCACTGCAGTTCTGCGTATTCAAATTGACTCCCATGTTCATCAGGAAGTTGGTGTAAAAAGAACTGATTTTATGAAAGCAAGGGCACAATGATTATGAATTACAGAAAACTAAACCACCAGTAAGAAATTATACATGTCCGAGTATATGTAATGACTTCTCACAGACTGAAGAAAATGCATCTCAATGTAGGAAGTCTAAAAAATATCTAGTGGTGCCCACTTTAAAAAAGTTTTCCACCAGAACTGAGTAAGCTTTGAAGAAAAGACTTGCATATAGAGCAGGTACAGGTGTAGCAATGCAGAATTCAGGATACGATGCGGCAGATGGAGTAACAAATCGTTACAATATTATTTAAGAACACAAAAATAAAATTGAACAAAAGTAATATAGCAATGATGATTAAGCAATTAAACGTTTACCTTGACTACCTAGGCACTATCTATGTATTATATAGGAATAATAACTAGTGAGCCACCCGTAATAACAGTAATACCTCGTGAACAATATCAGTAACACTTAACTAATAACAGTATTGACTCAGAGAAATACAGATTATGAAATATAAGGCAGAGCTCCCTTTTAGGGTTAACACTCAGTCCACAAACAGAAGGGCTTAGGCAATAGTCACTGGGCAGCATATTAACTTTCTTGGACCAGTCTCTGTTCCCTGCAGCAGGCCTGTTGGTTAACTATTTTAACCCTGTTTGTTGTGCATGCCCAGTATCCTTTATGTGTCCGGCCTCATTTACAGTTTGTTGTGTGGGGTTCTCAACTCTACTGACCTCAGCATTTCCACATCATTGTCAGGGAGTCAGGTGTGCTGCTCTCCACTACTCACTGGTGCTGGTCGGCCTACTTCCAGCTCAGGGTTGTAAGATCCTCTTCTCTCTTTCCTCTAGCATCTCCAGAAACCACTGTCCCAGCTTTTCTTCCAGTCTGGCCCTCAGCTCAGCTTAGCTCTCCAGTTGTCAGCAGCCTTCTTGCTCCTCAAAGGCTATCACCTACTCAGCTCACTATACAGCTAGAAGTTTTCCTTTTATGTAATAGTATCAACCAATCAGCAAATGTCCAGTAATTTGTAACAAATTTTGGCACACACGGCGAATTTAATGCAATTTTTAGTGCACTTTTCCAGTACGTCCCTATGGCAACATTAACCCTATAGGGTGTGCCCTTTACACATAATATGGTGATATTGTTTTGCATGTTCAAAATTTGTTATAAAGAGCAATTAAAGGAATATTTCCATGACAGTAAGTGATGGCATATTACTAAGCTCTACATCAGCTTCATAGGATTTCAATGCAGAGTAATGCTTCTGACCACCCACTGCACCTCAAACTGCAACACAGCTCCATTCACTTAAATGAGGCTGCTCTGAACTTCCGTGGACAGCAGATGACCAGGGGTGACATTATGACCTTGGTCCCTTCATGAATGGTGGGAGTTCAACTTTTTAGTGTTATGAATAATCCTAGTGAAGTACAGTGCTGCGGAATAAAGTACACTATGTAAATGAGTAAAAGACATGAAATAAATAACATTTCAAGATGGGAAGAACCCTTTAAGGAAAACTAATATGTGATTAGATGCTATGCGTAACAATAAATTCACGCCAATCATCTATTGTTTTCATACACTCCTCCATGTCTACTGGCTGCTTATCCTTTTAATGTCTATTTCAATGTGGTATAGATCAGATATAGTGAATTATTTGTGATGTGTGCTTCAAAGCAATCCTCAGAGTAGAACAATAGTGACAATTCCTATAAAGATGGTTTGCATTTGTATCCAGTCCTCTGTGGTAAAGCATTTTAGTTTCTCCCTCGTACATCACAATGAATCATGAATTCATATATTTCAGTTCAATTTCTATGAAGATGTAAGAGTTCCATATGTTTCTGTGGTTTTTTACATCTAGATATATAACGCTAATAGACTTTAAATTCCCAACTTAATGACAAGCCGAGGCATACCATTTATCTGACAAATCCCAATATTGGAATCAGTGTAGAGTAGAAATCTATTACTATGGCTTGCTGAGATACATATGCTGATGAGTAAGAGGTCTCATCTGGTCTAATAAAGTTTTATTCTGTACATTAAATACATATTAGTCACTGGGTTCTATGAGAAATGTTGTAACGACTGTTACCGATATTGACGGGTGATGGGATTTTCAAAATTATGATCTATATGGAATTTTAGATAGACTAAACTATCATTAGTAACATAAATGCATTAACACAAATTCACATACATTGTTACCTATGCAGAAATGGTAGTTCATTAACCGGAAGAGAGAAGGCCTATTTTACACTTGCACAATGCATTTTTCTAGTCACAGACACAACATAGAACAAATGAAAGTTACTATATTAAAAGGCAACTTCAAATCTTAATGTCATAGAGGAATTTGGGAGTACAAGTTTATAACCATCTTGAACATTCTCAAGACAGAAATAAACATCGCAAGTGGTTTTATGCATCATTATAGAATATGAGAAAGCTATAGCAGAGATAACTCACAGGCATAGTTACCCTCTAACACCAATTTAGAGACCAGAAAACTTTCACATTCTTGTCAGTTTACTAATTAAGGAGTTACTCCTCTATTCATCCTGTTCTGGTATTGTTTTAAGTGCAAATTAATCACAGCATGTCTGTGCTTTTCCATATGTTTGTGTATATATGTATGTTCTTTGGATATGTTCCAAAAAGTCTGAGGAAGAACCATAAGTAGGTTTGAAAGCTCGCTATAACATCATGTATTTTTGTTAGCCATTAAAACGTATCATATCTACAAGATTACTTGGTTTCTCTTACTGAGAACAATCACATTTTATACTTGCAAATTCTGGTTAGGACTCATTGATATAACTCCCAAGGTAAGATACAGTTCTACACAACTTCCATCGGATATTCTGGAAGGAATGTTGCATGCTTTGGGATCCTAAACCGAAGTTATGAAAGCTGATAAGAAAAATGCCACATATGGGTCTGTTATACCTATTTGACAGGCTGTTTTACAGTTGGAGGGAACATCTTCAGACTCTCGGCTAAGTTTTGTAGCCAGGAGCAGGAGCATGCGCCTGCCATTTTAGCGACGGGCGTGTGCGCAGAAGCTGCGGTAAGGTCCGCGGATAAATCCGCGGGCCTTAGGTACGTCATTTCATCCTCCCTCATGGATATGATCCGTGGGGGGAGATGAAACGCAAGCTTTTTTAACTTTTTTTTACCTTTTTTTTTTACTTTTTACACTTTTTTTTTTTTACTTTTTACCCCCTTTTTTTCCCTAACTTTTTACACTTTTTTTTACTCTACATGATCACTGTTATCCATTGGGTAACAGTGATCATGTCCCCGGTATAATCTCTCTGCTCCTGGCTACACATGGCAGCCAGGAGCAGAGGAATTTTAAATTTCCCAGGGCTCGAGCCCCTCTGTCCACACGCCCGATGATTGACATCGGGCGCACATGCGCAGACGGGGATTTCGGGTCCCGGGACATCGGGGAGGACCGAGGTGAGTATTTTCACCTCCCCTCATGGATCCGATCCATGAGGGAAGGTGAAACTTTACTTTATTTTAAACTTTTTTAACTTTTTCGCGGTCGCCGCTATCCAATGGATAGCGGCAATCACGGGCCCGGGGACCACTAACAGCGGTCCCCAGTAACACCCCCTGGTTCCCGGCTACCTTCAGGAGCCGGAAGCCAGGAGATTTTAAATTTGCCGGGTGCTCCTGGGTTTCTGCGTATGCGGGTGATGTCATCGTCTGGCACGCATGCGCAGAAGGCCGGCGGCAGGTCCGGGAGGACCAGATCTCCGAGGGACACTGCAGACAAGCCGGGTGAGTATTTTCAGCTGCCCTGATGGATCCGATCCATCAGGGCAGCTGAATATCTAACTTTTTACACTGTTTTATGTACTTTATTGCGATGGATAGCGCCGATCGCAATGCCAGGGGTGACTGCCCGCATCCTGGGATGATAGCTCTATGCTGTCGGCTACCTGCAGGCACCGACAGCATGGAGCTGTCACGTCCTCAGGCAAGTGGGCATTAATCCTATGAGGACTCATAAAACTGTGTCCTCTAGGATTAAAGCCCACTTACTGAGGACGTAGTTTCCCGATGGGGCCGTCACTAAGGGGTTAATTGTGGGACAGTTACATAGCAGTTACCAGAACAACAATTAGACACAGCTGATTCTGTATGGAATTGGTGGTCAATCCCTCAGAAAGAGGGTAGGAAGGATCCAATGGTTGAATGTTCTTACAGACAGAAATGTCCAAGAAGGTTGGGAAATATTGCAAAATGAGATTCTCAAAGCACAATCGTTAACAATCCCTAAAAGAAAAAAGAATGGGAAACATTTAAAGAGACCAGGATGGATGAACACAGAACTTACACACATGTTAAAAAGTAAGAAAAATATGTTTATCAAATGGAAAGAGGGGGAAAATCTAAAGAAGAATATAATGCCGTCTGCAGAAACTGTAGGGCAAGTGTAGGAAAAGCTAAAGCTAATAGTGAACGGAGGCTTGCAACAGAGACCAAAAGCAATGAAAAAGGATTTTTGGGGTATGTCAAAAGCAAAAGAAGTCAAAGATGTTATTGGATGCTTACAAGATGAAAATAGTGAATTGGTTAAGAATCATGTTGAGAAGGCTGAACTTTTAAATTCCTATTTTGTATGTCTTTTCTCAGAAAGTCTCATCAACTGATCTTCCATGTGCCAGTGGGGGGAATAAAAGAATGTAGGCTATCTATAAGGTGAGAGATGGTGAGGGAACACTTAGCTAACTTAAATGAATTATGTCTCAAGGTCCAGATGAATTACATCTTAGGATACTAAAGGAAGCAGCAAAGGTAATTGCTGAACCACTCGCCATAATCTTTGCAAATTCCTGGAAAACAGGAGAAGTTTCGGAATATTGGAAAAGGGCAAGTGTTGTCCCTATCTTCAAAAAAGGGAAGAAGGTGGATCCAGGAAACTACAGGCCTGTGAGACTGACTTCTATACCGGGAAAGATCTTTGAACAAATTATTAAACAGCATGTATGCAAGTACTTGGATAAAAATGGAGTAATTAACCAGAGCCAGCATGGGTTTGTAACAAACATGTCATGCCAGACTAATCTAATTTCCTTCTATGACAGTATCAACGACTCGGTTGATAAGGACAATGCGGTGGAAATAGTATATCTTGACTTTAGTAATGTATTTGATAAAGGCTCTGTCCTAGGCCCAGTGTTGTTCAACATTTTTGTAAATGATCTGGAGGAGGATATTGATGGGAAACTGATCAAATTTGCTGACGACACAAATCTAGGAGGAATAGTTAACACTAGGAAAGAGAGAGAGTATTAAAAAAGATCTAGAAAAGCTTGCACAGTGGGTGGCGACTTGCAGAATGGTATTTAACAAGGGGAAATGCAAAGTCCTACATCTGGGCAAGAAAAATGAAAAAGCACATACAGAATGGAAGGAATTGGGCTAAGCAGCAGAACATGTGAAAAAGACTTAGGTATACTAATAGATCATAGACTGAACATGAGTGAACAATGTGATGTAGCAGCCAAAAAGGCAAACACAATTCCAGGATGTATTAAGAGAAGCATAGAGTCTAGATCACCTGAGGTAATTATCCCCCTCTACTCTTCCTTAGTCAGATCTCATCTGGAATACTGTGTCCAGTTCTGGGCACCCCACTTAAAAAAAGACATAGACAAATGGAGCAAGTTCAGAGAAGATGTATAGTATAAAAATAAAAACTTATCCCGCACCTTATTTGTTAATCCCCTTAGTTTGTAAAACCACACCTCCAATTAAGCAGGTAGTGAGACTCACAACCAGACACCCTATACTATATAAGAAAGCATGTAACATTATGTCTGTATAAACTTGAAAGAGACACTTGCAGCGTCGAAACACGTTGTTTATTTTATCTTTTAAAAATAAAAAAAGATTAGTCTCCAGCTATGGCGCGGGATAAGTTTTTATTTTTATACTACACATCGTTTTACCCGATCCTGCCTGCAAGCACGATCCTAGGAAATCCCTGGATGCCGCTCCAGAACAAGGAACGTATGGAGAAGCAAGAGACTGACTGAAGGCTAACATGGACAACAGGTGCAGAGGGGCTAACTCCTTCCCCACTGGATTAACCCTTCTAGCACCGGGTAAGTCCACTTTTTACTTGGCAATAAGTATTATTTAATCTCAATTGCATGAGAGGCACATTTCAAACTGTATTCTTAAGTTCAGAGAAGAGTTACCAAGATGGTGAGTGGTCTGCAAATCATGTCCTATGAGAAATGGAAGAAAGAAGGCTGAGAGGAAACTTAATAGCTGTCTACATATATGTGAAGGGCTGTCACAGTGCAGAGGGAAATGGGATGAAAGGGAGGAGACACAAATTAGATATTAGAAAAAACTTTCTGACATGGGAGGAGGTGGGTTCTCCCTCAATGGAGGTCTTCAAACAAAGGCTGGACAAATATCTGTCTGGGATGATTTAGTGAATCCTGCACTGAGCAGGGGGTTGGACCCGATGACCCTGGAGGTCCCTTCCATCTCTACTATTCTATGATGCTATGATTCAATTCATTGTGGAAACATCTCTGTCTTTTCAATGATGTCAATTAATAGCTTACTTCGAGAGGTGGAAAATCTAGCCTGGTCATGTGATTCAAGGGTTCAACCATGGGAGATTTTTTGCAGATTAGATCCACAGCACATTAAAGAAGAAGGCAAGTGAATGAAATGTTACAAATTTAATCCAAGTTCTATGGATCTTTTTCATGCAAAAAAAAAAATTGCTGTGAATTTTTTTATTTCACAACATGCTCATTCTGTTGGAGAAATGCCACAGATTTTCACATTGCATTTCACCATATTCAGTGCAGCAGGAGTGAAATTCATGATGGATCTTTCCTGTGTACATGTGTATGCAGAGGCCCTGCACCTGTGTGATCATAGCACTGACACTTGGATTTACAAAAGTAAAAAGAAAATTTGTTGAGCTATACTGTAGATGCGTGAAGGTGTTACATTGCTGCATCAGATATTTAATTTTTCTGAAGTTTATTTTTTAATTTGTTATTTTAGAAAAAAACAAACAATACATATACAAATAAGCATAAAGATCCAAGTTCATGTAATATTAATTGGGACATTACATTTTTTTTTTTTTAAATCCAGGTTTTACTTCTTTGGCTACATGTAAGCAAAGCAAAATAGCCAATGTTTAACTTACACATCTGAATTCATTTGAGGAAACCTCAAAAAGTTTCATGTTTCAGGAACATTTATCAAGGAAGTTGGTAAGTGTAATAAAAAAATAACAGTGTCATCTGTAGATTGACCCCTCTTTTGGTCAGAAGATGAGTCAAATATTTCTTTGAACTAAATATAAATGAATCATAATGACTTGAGTGACTCTTCCAGGTGATTCACGCTCAATTTATTCCAATCCTTAACTTTTTTTCAATGCTTTATTTTTTTCCCCTTGTTTTTAAACCAACAAAGCTTTTCCTGTCTTCTAACTGGAATTGGAATTGGTTACTAGTCATAAAGGCATTAAAAAAACCAAAGCTGTCTTGAATCCGATATCCTAATTTGTGTCTTGGCATCAGACATGTTAAGTTAATGATCCAGGTGTGAGAAGCTGAGACAAAAAGTCAAATTTTTTCATAGAGTCTCTAAGAGTAAAAAAATACTAAATTAGATATTTTGATACATGTTGGTTTTGCTTTAATATAATTTTCTGAGAATTACGTCCTCTTCATTCTTTAATATATTGTTTTTAAATAAAAGAAAACTAATAAATTTGAAGTAAAATATGTCATAATAGTTGCTTGAAAACCATAGTGCAATTTATAACAGTTCATAAAATATTCTATTCAAATGGCTGAAGTTGGATGGCCTTCGAAGCAGAAGACGTTAAATGCAGGAACAGAATTTTATTAGCTACTAAAATTAAGAAAGAGCACTGCTGTTTCACAGCCAGATAATTAAGTACCGTTCTTTTTTTTCTCTCTTTTTTTAATAGTATAAAATTAAACTTCCTGTTTAAAACGCCTGGATATAGCAACCAAGACGGGTGCATTGCTATGCCCTAAGGGCAGAGGCAGAAACACAACCCAAGTCTTATTCTAACAAGACTTTAGATGGGATTGAAATCTTTGTGTTTGAAGAAAAATGCTGCAGTCGGTAAAATGTGAAATTGCAGGTTATAAATCAGGAGCCCAATTTTTCACATCATTTTAGCTAATCCATTAAATCTCGTTGCAAAGTGGACCGTCTGAAACAGAAGCTCCTTCATCATTCAGACCTCTGGAAAAACATGAACTGTGTGAAATGCATAGGAAGCATACAACAAAACAAGAGAGTCTTAAGATGCCATTAAATTTGCAAGAAGCTATGAAAAGTCAAGAATGTTTTTGTAAAATTCCCTACACTGGGATGAAAAGTTAGAGGCTTGAAGATATATCTCATATAAGTAGTACATTCGGTTATTGTTCAGCCATTGAATGTCTGTTATCTTCTTTAGGCAAGAGTTCCACAACCAATTTACATGCTGCAAATTATGGTTTATGATCATGATAGCATGCAATGGGATATCATATCTTATCAGCATAAAAGAGCTTATTCAAATGCTCGTGGGACTGCAAAAACATAAAATAAGTTGTACTCACCTTATCTGATTCTCGAAGCTCCCGTTCTGACTATTCTAGTCCCCTGCTGCTTTCCACTTCCTGCCACAGCATGGATAATGCTGTGGCATATACAGTAGACATATAACTGCAGCTATTAATCACTAGACAAATTGAGCAGGTGATTGGCTGCAGCAGTCACATGTGTCTGGTGTCAGTGACATCATCACTGCTGCAGCAGGAAGTAGAGATCAGGGTGAACCATACACCATTGGAATGGGAGCGGGGGGTAGACGTGGACTGGCACACAGGGGTACAGGTGAATCCCTTGGTGGGCCCTAAACCCAGAATGGGCTCCAAGATCCCCAATGAGCAGCACACAGTGCTGTACACTCTTTTCAATACCTACAGATATAGCATGCAGAATCTTAGCTAATCTATATGTCTATATAATAGACCAGTTAGTTTATTGTCTATAAAAAATGTGGAGGCGGGGAATTTGCAAATAGTGGGGATCAGATTGCATTTGCATGTAGCTGTACAGTGGACCCTCAGAATAACTTTTAACTTTTTATAGTAGGCTCTAGGCACCCAATCTGATACTGGTGGTGGGAGACTGGGCATGGGGTGTAAGATGACTTTTCTGTTTGTGCCATTTGGTGAGCAGCTTTCCAGTAATTGTTTTTCACTAGATAATACCTTTAATGTGGTGAGACAAAAAGTATATATATGCAGTACATGCTTGTTTCCTGCACCCCTAGTTTTGCATTATGAACTAAAACTTTTTGGGGAATTGTCCATTGACTCATGTTTTGCCAGGTAAGGTTCCTGTCAGCAACTACATGCAGTAAGCAAGACTCTTTTCTTGGCTATTTCCATTCAGTTAGTTACTGAATAAAACATCAGACATCTATGGCATGTGGATAGTCACAGCTAGAGATGAGCGAGCACGCTCGTTTAAGGCTGATGCTCTATCGAGCATCGGTCTTGTCGAGCAACTGATTACTCGACCGAGCACCATGCGGGGGTGTTTGCGAGGGGGGGGAGGGGGTGAGAGGGAGAGAGATCTCTCCCTCTCTCCCCCCCCGCATGGTGCTCGGTTGAGTAATCAGACCGATGCTCGATCGAGCATCAGCCTTAAAGGAGCGTGCTCGCTCATCTCTAGTCACAGCTCATCTACTTTATTAACATTATTGAATACTAATATGATCTATCACAGAGTTTGGAGGCTTGGTGGGAGGATAATGCTTCTCCTGAAACATTATTATTCCCTGGACTCATGTTAATGGCCTCCTACTTAGCTAACCAAAAAATGAATTCTACTATACACACATGAGGTGAAAGAACCCCAAAACAACAATGTATACATGGATATTTTGCTTTGGCTCACACCCCTAGTCATGTTTCAAGGACTGTTTAAAGGTACTATATTGACTCTTAGAGTAGTTACCTTCCAATAGCTGGTGATGTAGAGAAGTTTTAAATCACTTATGTTCATGAATGATCTTTTTCAAAGTACATTTCCACTCAGAAATTTAATGCAGATCCTCCAGTTCCCTCATGGCCTCGTCTTCCTTTTGTAGCAAATAGGAGATAAGTAAGTCACAGAGTCACCCAGACCTCAGAGAAATGTTTACCCTTCCTCTTCCTCATGGCGGCTGGGAAATTCAAACTAGAGGAATGTGGTAAGTCATTCATAAGACATACACATAATATATTGATACACTTTTTTCTGACAGATATCGCCATGTTTTAAAACAATAAATAGATAAATGGCATCTTTAGGAATTCAAACATAAGTAGAATATGACTCCCCTCAAACAATGGAGCAAATTTACTAATGCTGTGTAATAATTTAACAGCAAAAACTTAGAATAGCATATCAGAAGATGTAACAGATTTATCACTGTGGCACATTTTGTGTGGCACATCTTCAAACACCTTTGTTTTAATTTTATCCCACCTCTTGGTTTTAAAACTGAAGAACATTATTTTACACCAAAAAAACTTGTGCTAACCTTTAATAAACTGGCACATTTTATGAATGGACTAAAGATTGTCTACTTTTCTACACATTTTGAGGAGTGGTGAGTGTGGCACGAACATCTTTTCTTTGTGACACATTTCATTGATACATTTGTCTGAAATGATCTGTGCCAAAATCATGGAGTGACTTATGAAAGAATTCTGGCGCAACAACAACAGAAAATATGCCCCAATGTGAATTATAGATGAGGAAGAACTATCCTCATACATTACCTTTAAGTTTCCCGGAACATAGCGCTAGCCCATAGTTGGTTACAACTAGAGATAAGTGAACGTGCTCGTTAAGGACAATTACTGGATCGAGCATTGCTTTTTTCGAGTAACTGCCTACTAGGGAGAAAAGATTTGGGGGGGCGCCAGGGGGTGGCGGAGTGGAGCAGGGGGCAGCAGGGGGGAACAGGGGCGAGCCATCTCTCTCTCCCCCCCCCCCCTCCACTCAACCCCTCGCTCACCCCTGGTGCCCCCGAATCTTTTCGCCCGATTAGGCAGTTATTCGAAAAAAGCGATGCTCGATCAAGTAATTGCTCTAAACTAGCACGTTCGCTCATCTCTAGTTACAATACATTCCAACTGAATGGGGCAAAACATGGATGCAACTACAGTACAGGTTTTCTTAAAAGCTCTGCTACTGCAACCCTTTCAGGAGTGTTGGCAATAATATTAATCAAACTTACTGAATGATGAGGAAGTATAAGCATAACTAGTAATTCATATCTGACATCACGTTCAAGGTGGCACTCTATTTTCGTCATGACACATAGCTAACGTCTCTTATATCACACATCATCATGCATATTTCCTGACACCTGGACTTGAACATGAAGATTTCTGACAGTAACATCAAATAGATGCATTCCTAATGAATGGAGCAACATTTTTCAAGCATTTTGATTAATTATAAGACTTGGCAAGACCAAAGGAAGCCATTTCTTCACTATTCATAAATCAGAGGCCAAAGAGCAATTTGCACCAGAAAACAACAAGCAAAAAACTAAACAATACCACAAAGATTTTTGAGTGTATCGAGTTGCATCTAAATACTTCTTAGTTATATTTATTTCAGTGATAGGTAAAAACCAGGATGGACATTACCATTCCTACAGCAGTCATAGTCTACTTTAGCTTTCCTGGAATTTTAAATCGTTTATCTGGATAAGTGGAGGTGTTTGACTTGAAAGGGTAGTGCCAAGATGCAGAACTCTTCTCGGAATGCGTGGCCCAGGGTGAATAACAGATCATCCCAGGTCCTGCTCTCGGCACCCTGGCAATTAGTTGATTTTGCTGGGTGAAGTAACTGCCAGTCACACAGAATTTAGTATTACTGGATGGCCACACGAAAAAAAGATTTCGTACCATGATACTTGGTTTCTCTCACTGAGAACAATCACACACGGATGGCCACATGAATGGCTATCCTGTAATACAAGGGCACAAGAAGGTCCACAAGAGCAGCTCCATTTTGAGTCAAAGAAGGGGGATCCCAAGTGAGGTACCTGCTCTATAATGTTTATATGCCCTATTAACCCCTTTATTAGCTTTGTAAATTTGACACTCTTGACTCAAGAACAGTTGGGTTACAACTCCTTTGGGGGTTTAAGAGATCCATGTTCATTGTCTATCAGCCTACCCAGGAACATTTAATTAAAGGAGTATTCCCACCATTTATATTTATAGTTCATGCATAGAATAGGTGATAAACATACTGTATCATTGTTTGAGGAACCACCATTGGGATCTCTAAAATGGACGTTCCTCATCTGCATGACTAACTCAAGGATGTGTATTTACTGTGGATTTTGTATTTTAGTGGGGAAATGCTCTTTTTCAGAATGTCATGTATTTTTTGTTGGGCTCTTAACCCTGTGAAGATCAAGGGACATATTTGTCCCAGAGTTTTAAACCGCTTCAAATTTGATTGAATCAATTAAGGTCCTGAAAGGGTTAAAGGGGTTTTCCAGCTTGTGACATTTTTTACAAACATCTGGCAATGGTATAAAACAAAGAGAGGGATAATATTCACCACTAAAGCAAGTGATTTTTTGAAATGGTTGCACTGTTAGTAACTTCAGGGTTAGTTCGTCACAGTCCATGAGGGGAAATTTGCAAAAGCGAGTGAGGGCTCAGGTGCCGATGCCCTTCCTGCAGGAAGAAGACGGACATCTCTCTGCAGCGCTGAAGAAAGAACACATGACCGGCAATGAAGCTGGTCATATGTTCTTACTCACGGCGCTGCAGAGAGATATCCGTCTTGAGGTACGTCCGTCTTCCTCCTGCAGTCACATGGGCGCCGATGCGCCCGTATGACTGAGCCCAGAAACGTTAGGATACAGTATAACATAAAGTACAGATAATTTGATCCAACATGTACCAGTATATACATGTAAAAAACTATTTTAGTAGGCATAAGAGTTCCAACAGTTGTGGGTCACATATATTACATGTTCAGGAGGATGGGGCATTTAAGGGAATGGCTGTATGTTGTGATTTCCATTGATAATTCCATTTAGCCCATATTTAATGGCTTCTTTTGTTATTTTATACCATTATCAGCTGTTAAAAAATGGAGGTTGAAAAAACTCCACTTACACGTAACGATTGTTGCTCAAAATTCACTCAAATAAACAAAAGTATGCAATAATTGTTCAGTCTAAACATGAGCAATTGTGCGCTTTTTGTTTGTTACTCAGTTTCATGCAGCAAAAAAAACCATTGGCGGGTCACTCACTTCTCATTAAGTTTAAACATTCCTCACTCAGTGTTTCACATAC
This sequence comes from Eleutherodactylus coqui, assembly GCF_035609145.1. NCBI lineage: Eukaryota > Metazoa > Chordata > Amphibia > Anura > Eleutherodactylidae > Eleutherodactylus > Eleutherodactylus coqui. Next base: position 109,400,913 of record NC_089842.1, on the reverse strand, counting down.
AATGTGAAGCACTGAGCAAGAAGTGAACAATTCTCAAGGATGATCTTCCTGTCTAAACATTCTGCGCAAGTGTTAACAACTGCAACCTAATTAGTCGTGACGTCACTCGCTAATGCACTCGTTCAAACGAGAATCTGCATTAGGAGCCACACTTTAATGAAACAAGACATGATGGTAATGACTTTTCATTCCAAAGGAAAGCTTAAAGAGGTTGTATCAGAATTTCAAGTTATTCCCTATCCACGCGAGACTCCCACCTATCCTGAGAAAGGGGTCCCTTGTTCCTCTTTTCTTATCACTGCGGGGATGCCTCTCTCACTTACAGCAATGTTACATTGAATGAAGAGCTGGCTGAGAATGAGTTGTTGACACTCAATTAATTTCAATGTGTCTGATAAAAATACCCGAGTGCTAGATGTTCAGCTATCTGTGGTAGACTCGTTGAAAATGAATAGAGCAATATTGTGCATGCATGACTGTCACTCCACTCTTCCTCATCGTGGGGTGGTGCACTAAGCCTGCAGTGAGGAAGATGGGGTAAATGGGGTCACTGTTTTCAGGATCAGTAGGGGCTTCAGTGGCGAGACCCTTACATTCAACAACTTATCCCCTAACTTGTAATTGTGGTAAACCCCCTTAATGTCAAATTTCTCAAGTAGTTATGACGCTGTAGACATAAATTGATTGCATATAGACCTATAAAGGACCTTCTCTACAAAGCTCAGATTATTAATTTTTCTATAGTAGTGATATTCATAGTAATTCTGTTTCTCCAAAAATGTTTAGATCCTCTATGTCAAGGTGTTACTCAGGTCTATTTTGTCAGCCTATGGCCGCCTGCAGACGAGCGGGTCGGATCCGGCGGCAAGAATTCTCGCCGCGGGACCTGACCCGAGCACCTGCAGAGACGAGCGCGTACTCACCCGCGCCCGGCGGCCCCGGCTCTTTCATGTGCCGGCTGCTGGGCAGCCGGCGCTTGCACAGACCGGAGCCGGCGGCCGGGTGAGTGACGTTTCTGTGCGGGGCTCGCAGAGCGCCGCACAAAAATAGGACTTGCCGCGGTTTGTTTGCCGCGCGAGATTTTGCGCGGCCAAACCGCGGCCGTCTGCATAGGAGTGTGTGCTGTAATGCAATCCTATGCAGGCTTTTAGTGGCGGAAATCCGTGTGCAGGCGGCCTATGACTTGGATCAAGGAGGGTGGATGAAAATTATAATTTCTTTAAGCACCATTTTTGAAGTCTAGAGTTGCCGTTAGTTTCATCAACTTCCTTCACCCCTCATCATAGTTGTGTAAGGAGCAAAGCTCTTCTACACTGGGTAGAAATCCTTCAAAGAAACGTTGTCATCAATTTTGGGACCACAAAAAGGCATTTTTAAGCAATTTACAAACACTTTATGTGCCTTTTCCTCTTAAAACCAAAAATCACCCGTAATTTGCAGCTCTTGAAAGGGTTCTGTCTTTAGGGAAAAAAGTCAATACTTGCCTATTCCTCCCCTGTCAGTCTTCTTACTGCATCTTCTCCCTGCCGATCTTCTCTAGTCCCCCTGGTCACCTCACCACAAGTCAGCAGGATTCTCTTCCTCTTGTTATAGAGCGTCCATTCTCGGCAATCTTTTTCCTGCAGGTCAGTATAAGTTACGTCATTAGTGATGTAATGTTCACTGCCTAGCAAGGCGTGCCAAGCTATTACCGATACTGCATGTGTATGCTGTCTCATCGCGAGTGTTCACATACTATTGTAGAGAGACAGTGCGCATGCACAGTCTCAGCAATAGCTCGGCACTCCCTGCAAGGCTATGAATGCTACATCACTAGTGACATAGCGTACATTGCCCTCCAGGAAGGAGACTGCAGAGAATGGATGCTTTGTTACTGGAAGAAGAAGAATCGTCTGGCTGAAGATAAGGTGACCAAGAGGACTGCAGGAGCCAGGAGAAGGTTGGCAAGGAGAAGATCCGGTAAGAAGACTGATGGGGGAGGAATAGGTAAGCAGAGATTTTTTTTCCTAATAACAGAACCCCTTTCATCACCTTTCATCAATTTAACCTCTTTCTGGGGAAACTTGGTAGACGATAGTTATGTTCACCCCAAAAGGTATTCAACAAAATGGCTATTCTGTCTAGGTATACGCGGATTTAAGTATAGATAACGTATCACTACATGACTACAGTCTATGTGGGTTGATATTCAGGAATCTATAAAAGCTGATTGACAACCCCATAGGACTATAATAGCAATATTAAATGTCAGCCAGCGTTCACAAAAACAGATCGAACCAAGAAATGTTTAATTAGAGTTTTAAGCTAATAATTACATTAAAATAGTAATGAGAATTTTAATTTGCAGTTATTTTGAGGTAGAAATGATTACACTTTTTTTTTTACAAAAATTGCAAGTCAATTTTTCAAATAAGATCAATAAGTATCTTCAATTGAATGCAGCCCTATCTTCAATGAAGTTCTTTTATCAGGTCATGAATGTTTGTTTACAACTGAGATAACTCAATGAGCATCTGTTTTCATTAGCTGTTACTTAGTGATGGAGATGCAGAGTAACATGAGCTTCCTTTGGTAGCTGACAGGCCAGCAACTAAGGATAGAGCCATCATCAATTATATCAGCCAATGGTTTTGAAAGTGTGTTGCCCGCAGCAGCGTTTTCCACTGTTCAGCTCTATGTAATCAGGTGATTGATGGTCATCAAGAGATTCAGGAACTTTTCAATACTCTAAACTTTATGACACCAGATGCTGTCAAAAACAGGCTTGAGGTCATAGATAACAAAATGTGACCAATATACAGATTTAGCAGACATGAACTTGTATCTTTTGTGCATGTTGATAGATCACCGAGCCGAGATAACGTAATAGGTCTACTTACACTATTATGAAAAAACACAATGTATATATATATATATATATATATATATATATATATATATATATATATATATATTCGGATAGCAAATAACAAATTGAGCCATTCTGCACTGACAGGCTCTGCTACATCTAAACTAACAGTATACTGTGAATGGCATTATAAAAGAACTTATTGCACTCCGGCAGGAGAAAATTAGATAACAGAACACACTTAGTTTCTGTGCTGACAAAGTACTTTTTCTTAGGACTCAGCTAGCTTTCTGGTTTGATCTTTGGGAGTATTAAATGGGAGCAATTGTGCCAAGATGCCCTAATTTGGACAGTCTGACAAAACAATGATAATAGCCACTCTGTTTCCAATATAATAATAAAAAATAAATCTTGTTATTTGTATAGCGCCAACTTATTGCACAGCACTTTCAGGTAATTTATTTATTACCCCCCACCAAGCTGGGTACTCATTTTACCAACCTCGGAAGGATGGAAGGCTGAGTCTACCTTGAGCCGGCTACCTAAACCATTTTAGAGATTGAACTCGCAACCTTCAAGTCGTGAGCAAGAGCTTAGGACTGCATTAATACTCTGCGCCACACACTAAAAATTATGGCTTGTAATGATCTTATTAGCTATACCAACCACTTACCTTCTATACCCAAAACTGGCTCTAGTGAGCCATTTTAAATGGGTTATCCAGCAATAAGTTATTTTTTGACAGCTGCTCAGTCTGCTGTAACAACATAAAAGAAGCTTACATGCCTCACTTGATCGGCTTTCATTCCTGTTCCGACTGTACCTGGTCTCACGCTGCTCTCTACTTCCCGCTGCAGTAAGGAAGTCCCCAACAACAGGAAGATGTCACCAGTGTAACCAATCATCAGCTTCCTTAGCCCCATGATTACCTGCAGTGGTTACATGTCCCATCACTGGAATACAATAAATCAAAGTTGCATACCCTATAACCATCAACACAGACTCTGCTGCATAATGAATAGACAAAAAAAGAGGTCAGCACGCAAAAGCCTCAGTAAACAGAAATTTTACATTTTATTGAATAGAATAATATTAAAATATCACATTACAGACGAGGCGAGTTCCCAAACAAAAAGAAATAATGCATCAAAAAGATGCTGTCAGGACGAGATTTACCCGGGGCGATGGTGGTGCGTGGCGCGGGTTTGGCGGTTCTGCCAAGTGCAGCGGCTGCTGGTGTGGCGCTGCTCAGCGTCCCTCTGTGCCACTTGGTGTTCCGGTTTGCTTGCGGTGGGGGGTCTATTGCGCTGCTGGGCGGGCCTCAGCGGCCGGGCTCGGAGTTCCCCTGTTAGGGGGCGCAGCCGGAGGAGGGCGGGTCTATATGCATTACTGGCCAACGTGTCATCTAGTCCCGCCCCTAGGTGGGGCTGTTGGTATTTAGCTCCCCTGAGACTGTCAGTCCCTGCCAGTGTTTGCTAATGGTTCACCAGTTAACACCCACTCAGGTTGCTCTTTCCAGCCTTCTGACCTTGCTCTGTGCTCTGACCTTGACTTTGTCTTCTCCTTTGTTACTAAATAGTTGTTGGTGGTTGCTTGGCTCTTGCAGTCCTGACTTCGACCTGGTTATATTCTGTCATCCTGGTGAGTTGGTCTCTCCTGTCCTTATCCTCAGGGTTCCTCCAGTGCAGAGTAGGGATCACAGCCCAGTTGTCACCCTGGGGTTTAGCCCAGGGGGCCAAGTAGGTAGGGACAGGGGAGAGGGTTGGTTGCAGGGACTTCCTGTCCTCCGTTCCTAAACCAGTTCTGACAGATGCTGTGTTCATAAAGACATGCATATGCAAGGAATATCTATTGCTATCACAATCATGTTTATAATAATGGCAATTATATAACAAGCCTCTTAAATGCTACATACTAACATGTATAGGACAATAATAAGAACATGAACATATCAATAGTGCCAATGTTACAACCTACGCCCTCCAGCGCGGTTCGCTCAAGCTTCCTCAGGGGGTAACATTAAAAAGTTTTTAAAAAGAAAGTGATTTCAAAAAATAAGAACAAAATGTAAAAAATAAGTAAAAAAAAAAAATAATATTTAGGACAATAAATAAATAAAATAATAAAAAATTATAAATTTGAGAAATAAGAACAGAAGGAAAAATAATGAGTAAAACAAAAAATAAGACAACTTAAAGAAATACGATCATAGGTAAGATAAATTTCAGTCCAAGTACATGTCTGTAGAATTGGCGTCTCCACCACAGTATTGATAGCAAATTGTGTTGTAATAGTCAATACAAATGATTGAGTCTGTCAGTCGAATTCTTCCCTAAAGCCTATTAGAGATTTGGGCAGGGCATGCTAGATTACACACACATCAGGTGGATAGACTTATTACATCAATGTTCCCATAATAAAAGCCAAGCGGAGTGACAGTTTGCTCTAGATCACCGCTCAAGTGCATCTCGGCAATTACTGTCTACACAATCGTTGCATCTTGCCGGTAAGTACATAATGGGTCTATCAGACAGTTTATTGTCACAATGAAAGCCTATGATTGTCAATTATCTCTCCAATTAAACATTGTTTAATTATGTTGCTCTTAGACCTTCGTCAGCCACAATTCTCAAGTTCAAATCACCATAAACATATTATTTATTTTCTGTAAATAAAAAGTTGAACAGATCGCATGTGTTTTTTTAGGTTGATAGCAGCCGGGGTAATGAGAGATTTAATGCCTGTTAGTTGTTGCAATTGTATACTAATAGCTTTCAATATGCTTTAATATTTGCAGGCCATTTGTGTGCATGGTTGCATTAAGTAGTCACAAATGAATATAAATCTGTTTATGACCCTGGGCTTTTAACCTGTAATGTATAATGGTGACACATCCGAGTCAACTCAGTGCGGGAGATCACAACATTTGCTGAACCATATGTTAATTAGAATGTAATAACACAGACAGCTGTAAATGTTGTTACATTAATGGGAGAACCCCTGTTAGGTCTTATGGACGTCATAGCGGGGATTCCATGCTGCAGACCCTATTGAAAGCCTAGGAAATGTGCTGCAAAGAAGGGACTCGGCAGCACCATGTACAATGTGATACATAGTCAATTAGTCATTTAAATTGACATGTAATAACATATTTCTCCTCAGTGGCTACTGCTGGATAACAGTTGAGATTGCCTGCGAGCAGATGATGGGTAGGAAGACTGATAAGGCATGTGCCCCAAATATTGGGTGCTGGGGGCACCAACAAGACACTGGATACAGGGGTAGGACAATGAACTGTATCTTTTTCTGAAGGAAGGTCTACAAACTATTTAGAGGAAGATGTTTTCTAGATGGAGCAACATCTTTAGGGCTCTTTCCCACGAGGGTACATCTTTACGTGCACCCGCCGGCACTGTAAAAGCACATGAATGGGTGCACAAATCTAACGTTTGTATGCCCGTTCAGACGGCACTGGCCCGGTGCATATACGCTGAGGCCACGATGCCGTTGCCTCCCCTTTCCTCACCTTCGCCTGCTCACCTCCTCTCTCCCTCCCTCTGGCTATTTGCAATAGGAGTGGGCAGGACGTGGGCGTAGCTAAGCACCCGCCCCCCACCCCTTGCCCGTAGCCAGTGATGGACTGGTGGAGCGAGGTGGAGATTAGCTCCCCCACTGCCCCGCCCCCTCCGATTGCAAACAGCCGGAGGGGAGGAGAGAGGAGGAGAGAAGGGGGAGGAGTTTAGCAGTCACGCTGCTAAACTCCCTCCCACCTCCCTTCTCTGTCCACCGTCATTGGCTCCCATAGGAGTCTATGCAGCTGCTGACGTATTCTGGGCACAAAGATAGTTCCAGGACTATTCTTCCTGCGCGGCGTACAAGTACCTGGTGCTATATTTGCCAGCCGGGCGTTTTTACGCTGCGGGAATACACCAGTGTGATGTGATGCATTAGAATCCAATGTATCAAATGCTAGTGTATGTCAGCCGACCGTGAAAACGGAGTGAATAAGCCCTAAACCAGGTAAAGACGAGGCCATTTTTCCCCACCCCAAAATATTATTTTTTAAAAGACTAGATCTTTCATGAAAGTAAGAACTACAGAATAATCACAATATCTATATTTTCGTGACAAAATAGTCACTGACTCATTGAACAACTTGTGTTAATATGGTAGCAAATTTGATAACTAGAAAAGTGCAATTCCCTATTAGCAGAGACATCAAGATACATTAGAGAACAGGGAGTGAGCTACTGGAGCTTAATATGTACAGACTTGCCTGCAGTTATTAGTGATTGTTTACTGAGTTACAGCTACTGGAATCACGTCTACACTGCTCAGTACTTCATCAATATCCTTCACCAATGTCTTCAGCAGACAGCTCAGACTGGGACAGAGAGACACACAACGCAAGAGTAAGATTTCAGCACTGCTTACGTTGATGTCAGTGGTGAAGGGGAGGTAGCCGAGTTATACAAGGGGCATGAACTCTGTGACTCATGGTGACTCGTTTTGCATACTGCATTGCAAATATAGAAGTGAGTTTTTAGCATAATGAAGAATCTTCTCTTTTTAACGTGTTCAGCTTGTTGGACATGTGGTGGGCAGTGCTATGGTGCCTGGTTGTAATAGATATTTCTAGTCACAGAATCTCTTTAAAGAGAGCCCGTCACCTTGGAACAGCACCATAAACTAAGTCATTGTGATGTTCAAGAAGGTGTTCGGAAGCTGGGGAAAATATTTTTTATTCTCATCCGCTCCCCCATTTCTGCGCTGTCCACCAGTGGCGTTCGTGTGCAGTTTGAAAATCTGACTTTGTTCAGACCACTGGATATATACACTTCCATAGAAATCTAGGGTGCTGTTCCGTGGTGTCAGGTTCCCTTTAAGCATTGCATGGTATCCATTGTAATGCACAGACATAGTGGGAGACACTATTTCTTGTTATTCTGCTCTGGATAATTGGTGGAGGCCCTTATGGGGTTTTGTAAAATGGACTTTCTAAACCACACAATCCCTTTAAGGTCTAAGGTCAAAAGTCAATGACAAATCTGACATACTCATGCCATTAAGGAATTGTGTGCAAAAAATATTCTGACGAAAAAACATAAATATGTAAGGATTACTTCACATTTCCTTGACCATGAGAGTCGAAAGCTAACACAATCCCTTTGTTGATACTTGTTTGCATTAAGAGAAATTTCGGACTTTTTAAACTTTTTCTTTTTTTCCAAAATTAAAATTTAGACTCATCTGAAATGGGTATAATGAGCTCAAACATTTCTTTTCTAATGGTCTATGAATTCAGTCCTACTATGTAGACTATGAGAATCCATTCACGGATAACTTTGTTTCTTTCCTCACCCAGCAATCTTTTAGCACCTAATAAATTTTAATGAAAAACAGACGGCCTTAGTAATAAGCTGGTGAAGCTGGATTTTTTTTTTTTTTTTTTTACCTTCGTCTGAGATGATAAGTTACTTGATAATCACTTCAAAATAGTAAAGTCTCCAACTGTTACTAATTTAAATGGACAGTACCGGGTTTTGCAGAATTGCCTGAAAATGCTTTAGCTTCTTTATTTTAATAACTGCAGAAAAATAACCATCGCTTTTTGTGTGTTAGATCTCTTTCTTACCAACATTAAATATTGAGTGTAACAGCTCCCAGTTGTCCCAATCTGCCAAATCACTGCCCCCATAGAGTGCAATTGCAGAGTTTTTCTTTTTAAATGTGAAATGAGGTGAATAAAAACATCATACATAGACTAACTCAATGTATCCCAACGAAAGGGAATTACCATAATTTCTTCACAAAATGCTTGAAATCAGAAAAATTGATTGGAGAAACCAGAAAAGTTAGGGCCTTTTTACACTAAATGGTTGTGTAAAATTAAACAAAAAATCTTTCAGTGTAAACGCTGTCAGCGTCTGGAAGACAAACAATGTGTTCACTAGAGATGAGCGAGCATACTCGCTAAGGACAATTGCTTGATCGAGCATTGTCCTTAGCGAGTATCTCCCCGCTCGGAAGAAAAGATTCGGTGACGGCGCGGGTGACAGATGAGTTGTGGCCATGAGCAGGTGGGGGCGGGGGGGGGGGGAGAGAGGGAGAGAGAGATCTCTCCACCGTTCCTCCCTGCTCTTCCCCGCCGCTCCCCGCCCGCCGCCGGCAGCCGAATCTTTGCTCCCAAGCGGGCAGGTACTCGCTAAGGGCAATGCTCGATCGAGCAATTGCCCTTAGCGAGTATGCTCGCTCATCTCTAGTGCTCACTTATTGTTCATCGTTCAGTTTATGCAGGCTTATTTTGGGCCTCCTCATGCATTGGGGCAGGGGTGCAACAGCTACCACTACAACACTCAATACTATGCCCAAGGGAACTCCATTACCAGTGGACCACGGCATCTGGCCAGCTTTACCAAGTGCTTCTCTGGCATTTTTTATAACTATTTTATGGTGGGGAATAGTGATGAGAGAACTTTTGAAAAGTTCAGTTCAGTTGGTTCTCCGAATGTTTTCAAAAAGTTTGGTTCAGTCTGAATTAGTTCAAACCAAACCAGAAATTCACCAAAACTCCCTAAAACTGGTGTATAAGACTGGCTAAGACTAAAAGCCCTTATAACATTCAAAGTGTTACACAGACCTTTCGTGGCCCTTAACAGTGTCATACATCAGTGTTTAGGATTAGTGTTGAGCTACCTGTACCAGAAGAACCCTTCTGTTTCTTTACAAACAAAACTTTTTGCAAAGTTTAACCTGAAACAGGGTTCTATTGGCTAGGGTTGCTCAACATTAGTGGAGAATGTAATGCTGTATCACACATGATCAGCTTGGATGCAACAGCTCAGCAACAAAGTCTCATGCAAGTTAAGAACAACTGTGTATTAATATGACATTTGTATAGCCCCACATATAATGGAAATAAACAAGGAGATCTGTGATCTCCAACTTATGGCTCTCCAGCTGTAAAACCCGAACTCCCAGCATGCCCTGACCAGTTACTGCAAGAAGGGACTTATAGTACTAAAGCAGCAAGAGAAGCACATGCCAACTGTTTGCACAATAAAACAAGAGAAGTCAACATTTGTTTGAGCAAAGAATCTATTAAACATATAAAGAGTTAATGGGTGATTGTCCTGAGATGTCATCTGGAAAATTGCCTTTATCTGCGAGTCCCTTATACTTAGGCTTATTAAAATCAATAGAAGCCATTAGCTAAGATTGTTTCCATTTCTAATAATCTATTGATATATTGCCTTGGCTTTTATTGAACTAAACAAATTTCCTCTTCATGTGCCCTGTTATAGCCGGAGGTCAGGCTGGTTGAGAGGAGTTGCTGTATATAAATGTGTATTTACTGCCTGTCTACTGATTGAGAACATATCTGGTCCACAAGCTTCAGGTGGCTTTTAAACTCAAGATTTATGGTCCACTTCCTGCTTTTTGAGACAAAGAGCACCATTTTTCGAGAAAGTAATGAATATGAGGTACGGCAGAGTCAGGAGCCTATTTAACAGGGATATTGTAGCCAAAATAACCACAGTTGCCTTTATTTGATGGCAATTGGTAGTCAAGGTCATAATGCCTATTACTTTAGGTTATGAAAATTGCAATTTAACACACCATATATTGTGTATACTGAAATGCTCCTGCTTTACACTAGATGGCAGTGATAGATACTATAAACACTAAAGGCTATAAGGCACAGAGTCGGGCTTATCTAGCAACACAATGCAATAGGAAGCAACTTCTATGTCTATTGCATCAGATAAACTGATCTATTGTCAGGTTGATTAATTTACAAACAGAGGTGGAAATTTACTAAGCCTGGGATTTTGCCACACCGGGCTTAGTATGATTTGCCCTGATGCAAGGTGTGCTGAGTACATGAAGAGGCACAGGCCTCTTTACGTATTCAGCGCACCCCAGCAGCTCCGGGCGCATTCTCACAAATGTACACCAGGCCCGACCTGACGTACTTTTCTGGTATAATTTACGTCAGTTTTTGGCATAAATAATATATAAATCTGTTGGTCTGTGGTGGCCACACCCCCTCACAACAAGTCCCACCCACTTCTGGGGAAAAAAGCAGGGCTGGTACAGAAAGATACAAATTTGCAAAATTCGCATAAATACCTTAAAAAGTGGCATCAAATCTTTCAGAAATGCGTCCCATAATTCATTATTTGTATTTTTTCATTTTTAGAATTCAAAAAAATAATATATTTTCGTCCTTACCCCCCAACAGATTTTCGCACTACAACGGGTATCTGAAAAATGCTAATTATTATTCTATTTATGTGTAGCCCATTGAAAAACATTAATTGGGTTATTCAGGATTTTTTCACAAATATTGCCACTCTCATCATTTAGGCTTTGTGGCGCAAAACCTTTAAACCAATCTCAGACAGCCCCAGGACTATATGTATTATCTGATTTGGATGATCCCTTCTCAGATTGGGCATGTTTGTGACAAGCTGATTGTGGAGAACCTATATATTACTTACAGATACCATTAACTTCAGTGGCTGTCCATCATACTATTAACTTCAATGAGCAGTTCTTCAGAGGTAAGAGCAGTGGTGGACCCAGTTTTAATAATAAGGGATCTTTTATGAACATGACCAAATAGGGCCCTTTATTGAATGCATTATAAATGGTTTACATAACATATATGGAGCTACATTTTACTAGAAAACCCATAAAGTAATATAAACAATGTTATTTTAACACAAAAACCAAGATGTGTTATTTGGCCGTTTAGAGAAGGATGGTATAAGGAGTTTCCTTAATAATAATCTTTATTTATATATCGCCAACATACTCTGCAGCTCTTACAAAGCAAGGGGAAGCAAACAAAACCAGGGTTACATAGTAATCAGTTAATGGAAACAATAGGAGTGAGGGTCCTGCTCCAACGAGCTTACATACTGCAAATAGTGGAGTGATATAGAAGGTAAAGGGGCTGGAGATGTGCACGGTATGGCAGGGTGGAGAGTGTGGGATGCTATACACATAGACAATGATCAAATTGTGACTGCAGGGGCAGTTGATTGTGGCTAGCAATAATTGCTGTCACTAGGACAGGGAGCATGTTATCAGGGGGGGTAGAGAGGAGTTTGGTTCAGGGGATGTGGTATGCCTTCCTGAAGAGGTGAATTTTTAGAGCACGCCTGAAGTTTTGTGTGTCAGAGATTGCCTGGATAGTTTTGGGTAGTGTGTTCCAGAAGACTGGGCTGCTCTGAAGAAGTCTTGGAAGCGGGAATGAGAGGTTCGAATTAAAGAGGCACTAAGTCTGATTTCATTAGCGAAGTGCAGGGTTTAGGCTGGGTGGTGGATTGAGATGAGGCAAGCAATGTAGGGCAGGGCAGTGCTATGGAGGGCTTTGTGGATGAGGGTGGCGAGTTTAAATTGAATTCTGTATTTGACAGGCAGCAACTGCAGTGACCGGCACAGGGCAGAGGTGTCTGGGTAACTGCGGGACAGGAAGATGAGCCTGGCTGCCGCATTCAAGATAGATTGAAGAGGGAAGAGTCTGGCGTTGGGGAGGCCGTCAGCAGTGAGTTGCAATAATCGAGCCAAGAGTGGATGAGCGGAACAGTGAGCGTTTTTAGCATGTCCACAGTGAGAAAAGGGTGGATTCTTGTGATGTTCTTGAGGTGTGAGTGTGTGGCCTATTCAAGCCAGAGATTGGTTGTAGGGAGTAAAGGAGAGATTAGAATTGAATATAACCCCAAGACAGCAGGCGTGCTAGGAGTTCTGATGGTGCCACACACTGAGATGCAGATGTTAGGATAAGGTCGGTTAGCAGAGGGCGTAAACACCAGTAGGTCAGTTTTTGAGAGGTTCAGTTTCAGGTAGAGAAAGGACATAGTGTTAAAGACAGCGGACAGACAGTTGGTGATGTTCTGATGCAACGGTGCTGTGATGTCATGGGCAGCGGTCTATAACTGGGTATCGTCAGCATAGAGATGGGGCTGAAAGCCAAATCTCCTGATGGTTTGTCCAATAGGGGCTGCGTAGATGGAGACAAGCAGGATTTTTAGACCTTTCCACTCCACATATACAAATGATTAAAAACAGCACATAATATTTGTTTAGGGTATCCAACCCTATATAAAACAAAAGGACATTTGTTCTAGCAGGTAATATTTCTGAATACAATAGCTATCACTACTCTCTATTTAGAACCCCAAACATTTCCCGCAAAACTAATAAAGGAAATATATATTTTTTAATTTTACACTTTCAAGAGATTATGTTTAATCTCAACTCGTCTGCTGAGAGCATTTGTGCAGTTAAAAATCAGTAATTACATTACAATGGCAGCTCATTGGGAACCGCAATGGGTGCAACATAGGAGCCAAGGTTTTTTTATATGCATATATAAGTATTGTAAAAAGTAATGAAAAGTTTGAAATTTGAAGAGTGTATTTACAAATCCAGCAGAAAATAGTGATAATTATAATTCATATAAACTATGAATCTAAGTAATTCAAAATATACTAAATATTTACACCAATTTCCACAATAAACTCTATTCTTTAGAAATATGCTTATGAACAGGCCAACAATGTGTGATTCATTGGGGTCTGAACTGCAGAACTAAAATCAGTTATAATTGTGGAAGCACTCACTGTAACTCTCCTGCAAGCTTTGTGACCCTTTAGTTCTGCTGGCTGGTACGGGTCCTAGAAAGTCCCTTTAAAAGTAAATGATGAGGTTTCTACATAATATTTTAAGTTTTACACTCAACAGTTTTATCCAATACTTATTTCTAGGCACTTCTTATACACTACCAGTCAAAAGTTTTCGAAAACCTCCACTTTTCCAATAATTTTTTACATAAATACAGTTCAGCAAATAACATAAAATGGTCTGAAGGTTCAAAAGTAAGGTAACTACTAAGGATGAGCGAGTATACTTTCTAAGGCACTACTCGTCCGAGTAATGTGCCTTAGACGAGTATCTCCCTGCTCGTCCATAAAGATTCGGGGACCGCTGCGGCTGACAGGTGAGTCGCGGCGGGGAGCAGGGGAGAGCGGGCGGGAGAGAGGGAGAGAGAGATCTCCCCTCCGTTCCTCCCCGCTCTCCCCCGCAGCCCCCCCCCCCCCCCTCGCAGCGGCCACCGAATCTTTAAGGACGAGCAGGGAGATACTCGTCTAAGGCACATTACTCGAACGAGTAGTGCCTTAGCGAGTATACTCGCTCATCCTTAGTAACTACATAAAAATATTATGAAATTTTAACCTGAAACACAATAATAGTCTAAATTCATAATTTTAACCAAAGGGCTTTTTCAAGAAAACACATCAAGGACAGCTGATCTGCAGCACAGAAAGCAAATTATGGTTTAAAATTGGATGTAAACTTTTCTTACAGGTGTCTCAACTTCTGTAGATTACTTTCAACTTTAAACTGTGTAACTATCAACAAAAGCTGAAAAATTTGAGGTGTTCGAAAACTTTTGACTGGTAGTATATATGGAAAAAAGGCTGCAATACAGAACTGTGTTCATATACATAATCGAATGATTGGATAGGTTTCTGCCTTCCACGAGATAAGCAACGTGCTCTCCTGAAATACTCAGCACTATGTCCTGCTACTCTTAACTTTCCAGTGATTTGATTGGTTGGACAACAGCAGGGACTGACCGTTTAGGCATTAAGCACATGATCAATATCCCATTGGTACTTCGTCAGTTACAACACTCCATGGGCAGCATGAACCCAGGACAGGTGTATATCTATTGCCCCCGTGTATTTGTTATTCTGAAATGATACAACATTTCAGAATAACATACTTTAAGGTTTGACTTGGAATGAAGCTCCGAGTCAAGAAGTGGGCCATGTTGACTAGCAGCTCTCTCCCTGCTTGTGTATAGGGAGAAAACTGCTCACAAATTAAGTGTGAAATCATAGGAAAACATTATTTCTGGTGTACCTCACTGTAGAAGATGAGTTCTTCATTTTATAAAGACTAAGGGATTTCAGTATATAGTTTGTCTTTTTAGCTAATATATGTTTTAAAGCAGTTTAGTCACTGATATGGTGATAGAGAACTTTTTCCTCTTGCTATCCAAAGGGAATCTGAGGCAGCATAAGTTAGTGACAGGCATACTTTTTGTAACGTCTGTCATATGTATCTGTGAAGTAGTCTGTCATAGATAGAGATGAGTGAACTTTTGAAAAGTTTGGTTCAGCTGGTTCATAGAGGAAGGAGGAGGATGGTTGCTCAGTAGTTGCAGGGGGTCCTAGGTCAAAATCTGACCAAGGGCAATATCTGCATGTAGTTTCTATGTTCTCCCTGTATTTTTCATAATAACCACCTTTACTTATATAGTGCATACATTTATTGAGGAAGAGGAAGCAGGCAGAAGGAGAAGCATGGTGGCTCAGTAGTTAGCATTGTTGCCTTGCAGTTCTGTGGTCCTAGTATCAAATCTAACAAAACATTGCATAATAGATATATACTATACAAATAAAGGTGGTTATTATGAAACACAGTGAGAACATACAAACTTCATGCAGATGTCAGATTTGAACTTAGGAACCAAACTTTTGGCAAAGTTCGACCTGGAACAGGGTTCAACTGGTTCAGGTCGCTCAACACTAATCATAGATCTACATCTTATCAGTTGTAGGATATTCATAAGATGTAGGCTAACCCCATGCACCCCACCCTCAAACCATTGATTGACAGCTGTCTGCCCATTACTGGGTATAGAGAAACAGCTGCCAATCAGTGGCTGGAGGGCAGGATGGACAAAGCTAGCCTGCAGATCATGAATATCGATGACTAGTTCCTGTAGTTCGCTATGTGTGTGCTTCTACTGATAACATGTTTCTGACAAACTACTTCACAGATACTAATAACAGACATATCCATACCCATGTATCCATGTAAGCAGCATGCCTATCACTACTTCAGGGTGTCCTCAAAGAGAGCAGCATGAAGGTGAAGACAGATATAGTTTATAAAACCCATTTTCATATACTCAGGCAAAGAATTCTGAGTTAATAGGATTCTGCCTCATCTTTTGGCCATACTGGTGAGCAGTTATAAAAGACTGTCTCTTCTTCCATATTGTCCTGTAATACATAGAGAATCCATGGATTCTGTGTATTACATCATTTCCCCTGTGGTTTTCCTCCAGATTACAGCTGATCACTGGACATTCTTTTACCTGTTATTACTGACTGCTAATTGATGCAAACTGAAGCAAAAAGTTCAATTTCTTTTACAAGATCCTTCAAAAAATGGATAGTTTCCTTTTGCATCAGTTTGCATCAGTTTTTAACTAATCCAGTTTTCTTTGTTTGAAATGTAGCTGTAGTTTACAACTTCACGTTGGCAGTTGTATTACACAGACCCATTAAACAGAGGCATAAACAGATACAAATGGAATGGTTTCCGTTTTGTCCATCCCCCATTGACAGCAGTGATTAACATAAAACGGACAGCTCCATTCCCTTCAATCTCTGGCATTTTGGATGGAGAAAAAGTCCTGCAGTTCAGTCTCTTTCCATCAAACAGACAGAAACCAAGCGTAACAGAGGCAAAATGAAGCAAATTTAGAAAAAAGACTCATGGAAATCAATGGGGATTTTACAGGATGCCTTTTTTTTCTTCATTTTTCTGCTTTTAGGATTTAACATAAAAATGGGAATCTGAATGCTGAGATGAATACAATGTTATTGTCAAGTGACCTCTCTAACAAATATGCATTATCCAATATGCAACACCTTTAATATACAACCAGTATATTGTCTGTTCAAGCAGTAGATATTAACATGCATCAGACATAAGGGATGTAAGCATCTGGATACTCAGTGTCTGCAGACAAACAGGTTAGGGGCTGGTGGGGGTAGATGTCACACAATGTGCAGATAATAGCTGTAATTTAGTGAATCCCACACAACATGTATTTAGGATACAAATGATTTGTTCCCAAACGTTTAATGAAAATGTCAAAGAGAAACAAATAGCGTTTCATGAAGAGCCTGACAACCACTGTCTGTTTCCAAACACAAGACAATTCTGTGTAAGTTCATCTCAGCATCTGGAACAATTCCATCTGTCTACAATCCACTTCTCAGTCAAGCACATTCTTGAGAACACAAATCCTTTGTTTTGATATCATTCTGAATTATCTTGTCATCAGAGGAATAATTAACTTTTATTGTTCCTCATAAACAAAGGAGGGCGCACAAGCTGATATCGCACACAGCGTCTAGTGAATCCTCCAGCTATATAATTAGACTCCAGAAGATAATGGAATGGGAAAATTACACGTTAAGCAACAACAGAAGTAAATATGGGAAAGTATAACACAACTCCAACGGATAGGAACATCAATGATATAGTAAGACTTACCGTAAAAAGAAATCACCCATAATATTTTACTATCTACTAGAATATATGATCGGGGCAGCCATCCAATGATCTATGTTGGGAATGGGGTAGCAGGGTGGCTCAGGGGTTAGCTTAGCACTGTTGCTTTTCAGGGGTGCAGAGGTTTCCTATAGATTCTCAGCTCTCTCTGATAGGTTAATTGACTGTCCAAGAAATTGGCCCTAGTTTATATGTTTAAGATAGGGAAATTAGATTGTGAGCTGCATATGGAAGAGGGACTGATGTGGATGAATACAATCTGTACAAAACTGCAGAATACCATGGTGCTATCTCGGTATGGTGCCCCGCCACCTTGGCTCACCTGCTGCCGGATCTGCAGTTGGTCACCATCATCTTGCATATGATGCATGCCGTGTTTCACCAGTGGCACTCTGGTATCTGTCTGTAGGGCATACATGCACGCTAGCTTGCCTTTATTTAAAGGGCCATTTCACATGCCCCTAACAGGTCCACTATCATCCACTTTCGGCTACATTAGGAATTGTTCCAAGGCCCCTGTTTGTGTATTCTGGTTCTAACCCTTGCCTGACTGACTATTCTGACTTCAGGGCTCCCTGACCTTGGCTCTGCACTCTGGACTTTGTTATTGCCTGTCCTCACCTTCTGCTTGGGCACCATTATTGCATCTGAAACTTTTGCCTTGGGCATTGGTGAGGTCTGTTGAAGAGAAAAACTTACAATCCAAAGACTTGCCATGAGACACACAATGTAGCTTGTCAAATTATCTCCACAGTGAAAACATTCTGGTCATCTTCAATGTTTCAAGTATAATATATAGCCGCAGACAAATATCAACAATTTGTACCAACATGTGATATATGCAATGGTCATCCAATAGTCAAGAATTCATCAGGTTGCAATTAATCCTGTTTGGTAAACAGTATTAAAAGGGTCTGAAGCCCATCTATCTCCCTCCCTCTATTAGACTAAGAACCTTTTTACACGCAAAGATAATTCAAAAGATGTTGTTTTGCCTAAACTGCTAATGAACACTAAAGGCCTATTTACACGCAATATTTTTTGCTCAAAATTCACCTAAAAGCCATTGTTTAAGCAATAATCGTTGTATATAAATGCTCCCATCTTTCACTCTTCAGCTGAACGATGATTTTTAGGTAAGCATAAAATCTATCGTTCAGCTGGAGAGAAGATAACACAGACCACATGCTGCGTTTGCTGTACCAAGGGGATTGTATTCTCCATGGTAGTGCTGATTACATTGTATTCAGCAAAAAGCCTGTGGTGGAACAAAAGTGCTGTATGCAGAGAACACACCACCTGCTGTTCACTAAATACAGCTCCCAGAGACTCATTTACATGCAAATAAAGGTGAAAAGCTGCTAATAGACATTAGTTTTTGAATGATTATCTCTGCCTGTAAATGGACTCTAATATCTTGAGACCAATGTGCATGTTTATGGGCGTAACTGATAGGACTAAATGATTTTTGACCAACACCAATCACATATTAATGACCAACCATAAGATAACTGTTGGTTGAACTATCAACAACTGCCCATTATAAACGTGTTATTTTTATGGGGGGAGAGAAGCATCTACCAGATATCACTGATGGGGTTTGTCTTGCAAGAAACAAAGGATCACGAGGGAGCCTGTCCAACTCCACGGCACTTTATTAGAGATACCTGACCTTTCACGATTGGAGCTTCCTTGTATAGAAATTAGGCATGTGACCCTGGACTTCAGCATAAGATCAAGTGAGCAAGTTTTCTTTAGATCATTTTCAGTGTGAATTGACATTAGAATTCAAAAATCGAGCAATCCGAGTGACATAGAATAAGGCATGGTCATCGGAGCCAGTGTTTCAAAAACTGTCAACCTTGTAAGAATTTCTTATGCAACAGCATGAAGACTGCATTGAGAGTGGTGTATTTGAGGAAAAACATCTAGTGAAAGGGGATCTTGTGGTTGTAAACAACTCTTCAACGAAAGGGATCGGAGGAGGTCAAACAGGCGGTGCAAGAGCCAAACAAATACAGCCAAATGCAATGCCGGAGCTCCAACTATCATGTCTAAATCGCTCCTCAGCACGGATGGGCTGAAAGCAGAGCTCGATAAAATTCGCCAAAACCTCATGTCTACGATCATCTCGTCCAGCACATTCTCCCAAAAGTTGTAGCTCTCAGCCATAACATGGAAGAGACAGCACCATAATAACTAGACCAGTAATGTGTTCCTTTCAAAGTTAGTCCAGGCTTGGATAGAGGTCAGTGAATACCCATTGTGCATTTATTTCAGAAGATATTTATCTAAATCAGGCATGGTTTACTGATAAACCCATTTCTACAGGCGTAACTTGCTAGAGTGAGCAATATTCTGAACAAGTGTAACATATAAAGCCCAAAGCAGATGTTTTCTATTATTTGACTAGGAAAAAAAATCCGAATGTAATAAAATATTCGTTCTATTGCCAACAAGAAAGGAATATATTTTTATGAACACATGCACAAATATATGTATTTGATAAATCACAGGGCTAGATCCCATTACAAGTCTTCAATATATAATTTCCAAAAGAGGATAACTTGTTTCCCCTAATTTAACATCTGAGTGTTTGACATGGAAGCAGATATATAAATTGTTGCATTCGAACTTCAAATTGTGCATACTTCTGTATGTTTTTCTTTGTATGCTGGCAGCATGAAAGGAAAGTGTTTACCAATGATGATTTTAAAGGGACATTATGATGAAGAATGACCTGTTCCAGGAACACTGAGGGTTTGCTGGCTAAATGAATGAAACTCAAGGGCTCATACAGAGGCACAGAGACATAGATTTTTTTTCCATTGGACTCTGTATGTACAGAAGTATTCTTCTCTGTATTTATATTGTATTTGGTGAACTGTTACCGCAGCCCACAGAGGGCTAAGAAGTCATATGGTCTCTGTGCTTTGCCATACAGGCTCCATGAAGTGAGATCTGTCATGTGCATGAGCCTTAATGGGGTTTTTGGGCGTTAGACAATTTTTTAAGAACGAATCCAAATCTGTTAAAATAATACAATCAGTGATACTTTATCTGTCCTCTGTGACGGTGGTTCAGCCCTGTAGGAACGGTTACCATCTGACCTCGGCAGCCAATCAGAAGCTGCAGTGGTTATCTGTCATTCTACTGGCCTCATGACTCAGATTCTGGGAGCCATGATGCAAGGAGATTGGAGCCTGACCAATGCAGCCTATGATTGGCTGCAACAGACAGTATGTAGCTGTTTCGGATCGCCGGCGGAAAGGAGTAAGTATTGCTTCAAAGGGATTGTCTAGTGCTGAAATGCCCTAGTAGGGGTATTTATAGAGGGAAGTTTCCTGTTCAAGACCATCACAGAGTGAAAAGTGGCTAAACAGAGCAGCCCTCACACTGGACGACCATAAACTGCAAAATGATTGATTTCAATGGGAACTGTGTAATGCTTCTTTTTTCCTGTAGTGGCGCTGTAGAACATGTGCTGCCTGCTTCCAATACAGAATGCAAATGATAACTCATACTTACCACGCGTAATTTAATACTACTAGACTTATATTCGTTATTCCAAAAGCCCTGCTAATCTGTACCCTACAAATCTGGTCTCAAAATAAATCCATAGAGAAGGTAATAGGACGAATAAGGTGAGAAAGTTGTGAGGTAGGGCTATATAGCAGTTGGTCTGTGCATATATGCATATAGTTTGAAATTCCTTGACCCTAATTCAAAATTTATAACAGGACCCACCACCTACCATGTGCAGTTTATAATACTTTGGTCTTTTTATATGGAAGAAGGAACTTTGGGCCCCTATGGTCAGCATTTACACCCTTGACCACTTGGCTATAGAGCTGTGTGGTGGTGGGTTTATACAGAAGTAAACCTGTGGAAATGTATATTAAACAATTAAGCTGTGCACTATTAGGATGCTAAAGTTTATCACTAGTGGAGCTGTGCATTAGTGCCATAGGGGAGCTGTAAAGCCATGCACTAGCAAGATTCTGGGACCAAGCACCTGCGGAGGTGTGCTTGTGTGCCACTCTGTATTAGAGCCACCTGTAAAATTGTGTACTATTAGGGTGTAAACGTTTTCACCCAGGAGATTTTCCCAATCGAGTTTTGTGCGAATCCGCCCTGGACAAAACTTACATGGGAAAAGCTTGATAGTCCAAGTTAGAAAAATGCTGCATGTCCTATTTTTGTATGATTCTTGTTCAAAACTCACTTTTTATTTTCTATGGGAGCGTAAAAAAAATGATTAGAATTGCATGCCATGTGGGTTGCGTGGGATTCTGATCCGTTTTTTAATGCATGTTACTATGGGGACCACACGAAAGAAAGAACCTGGAGTTGCAAAGAAGAGAAAAAACGTGAAATTGCATGAAAATTTCATTGAAAATGGTGAGATTTTTACTGACCAAAATCGCACTTATCCGTATGAATGCGGCCTTACAGCGCTGGAGCAAAACAACATGATGCTGTGCTTCTGAAAAGCTATCGGAAGTGGATCAGTGCACTTGTGAGCTTGTGCTTTAGTGCCATAGGGTAGCTGTGCATTACCAAGACTCAAGATGATCACCAATATAGCTGTAACCATACCACATGGCGCACTTTCACCACTGTGGAGCTAAACACTAGCGGGGCTGCAGATCTTCACCCAGGTGCAGCTTTCTATGTCTTGTTCTTGACATTGTTGAACAATATTTCTAGTAGTCCAAAATATGTGAATTCAGCATCTGAACACATTTTTTGGCATTTTTTGCATTATATTGAAACAAATAGGTTGTAAGTAAATTTCAGTCGGTTTAAGATCTTCATGACGCTAAAGCACAGTATTTGTGGACTAATACGAGAAGTCCAATCTCGTAGAGGATCTTCAACCGACCTCACAATCCAAAATTTACTTACAATATACATCAATATAATGCAAAAATGCCAAAAAAAATGTGTTCATTATCAAGGGCCAAGACCACCCTAAACACAATTATCTCCCGATTCTATTGTCTTACACTAGAAATAAGTTATCATCCATCCCTCACCTTAAGTAATACAGTTATGATGTTCCTGCCTGACAGTACTGAACTCTCTTCATCCTGCACCCTATAAAATGATCCTCATAAGTTTAGTGGAAGAATCCCAAGTTAACATATCAGCTTACACCTATTACCAGGTTATTAAATTGTGTTTTCTCTCAGGCAAAAATATGAATCTTGTTCTGCATTCCCACAGTAATACATCTGTGTATTGTTTAATCATGACCTTTCCAAGTGCTCCACATATTTATTGATTTATTTATCAGTGCTACAATGCAGGAGTCGGATCGAACCTGACCATCGAGGGACAGAAAGGTCACCGTTTGATTTTTTTTTTCCCATGCAGTGCTGAGAAAATGATTCCAGGTTTGCTAGGAGAATGATCCGATGTACCGTTTAATCCACAATTAAAAGCAAGTGACAAGCTGCCGTCAAAACACTAGATGGCACTAAAGAGATGACGTGAACTTCTAGAGATAGACAGTGTGGTCACATGGCTCATGAGAGGGGAAAGTTGCGTTTCTGAACATTAGCAGGACACAAAAAAAATCTACGTATAGATAATCTGATTGCAGATGGAATAAAGTATTCTATTGTGTTCAAATAGACAATGAATAGAGAACAAACATTTTTCTGATGTAGATAAAATACCTGAAATTATTTTTTTTATATAAAAATTAAATGAATGGAGAATAAGCAAACCTGTTGTTCTTGTACTTGGGAACAAATGAGATTTTTTTTTTGTGCATTACAGAAGGTTGTAGCATTTTATTTTGTTTTTTATATATTTTTTTAAATTTTATTGCATTTTTATTTTATTTTTTATTGGTTCTGAATTGGATTTTTTAGATATCAGGATACAAATGATACAACAAGTATTACAAAAACAAACAACTATATTTGAACTACATTTTAGCTCTCGATATAGGTTAAATTAAGGATGGTTAATAGAACAAAACAAGAGCATGTAACAATGTTCTATATGCAGACCAATTACCTGTATTTTATAGTAGTCTAAGGGACCTTTCACATGGGCAGAATTGTTCTGCATTCCGAACCGCATTCCGTACAGCTCCGTGCAGATTCTGATGAGGAATTAAAATAGTTTTGATCAGCTGGCGTTTCCGCATCAAATTTGATGCGGAAGTTGCAGCGGCTGATTAATAAGGTGGACATTAAAAATTCTGCCCATTTGAAAGGTCCCTAAAGATAAAAGATAGTTCCCTTCCCCAAACTGCTATAAGATTGCCCCACCTGTGCTAGTCTGCAGTGCACTGTGGGACATTTAACATTACTGCAAGGCTGCATGGAACACCATGGCTACTGCATTGGAAGCTTTTTATTGTATCTTGTATTACTTTCCTTCTTTCCGCTTACAATGTAACATCTTCTTCCATTCCATCACCTATTCTGTGTGAGCTTGTAGAAACATTTGTCAACGACCATTCTTCTTATTATTAATGCCCTATTATAACACAAATCGAAAAAGTTTAAAATCGCCTGACATCTTATATCTAAAGTGCTTATTACCTTAATTGTTATTTCAGCATATTGCTAGTAGTATCAATTAATGTGACTGTTCTCAGATATTTTCTTATTCAGTAATTATTATTACTTAATTACTATATTTCTCATTATTATTTCCAATAACAACACAGTCATATTCATAAGCATCATCATCATCATCATTGTCATCACAATTACCATACAGAATTCCCCTATAGACCCCACTATTTAAAATTTTCTATTAGGCCCCTGCGCTATTGACTATACACTATATTTTTCCACTTTTCTCTCTTTTAATAAGGTTATAAAAATATTACTTATTACCATATCGGTTTTACAGCTAACTAAAACCATCTCTAAGCCACAAAATGCTAAATATTAAATATGTCATATTATTTTATATAATAAACTAGAAATTGTAGGTATGAATACAATATTAAATTAATTTAGCACCTAAGGCCAGTATATAAAAAGCCCTTTCTCTGTGGTAAAGCTTTACACATAAGATTACCTACACTCTATAGTATCTTTAATACACTAAAGGGTCTACTAAACTGACAGTCCACTAGCAACTAACAGCTTCTCAACTGACAACAGTAGGGAATCAAATGTATTTTATTATTTGGGAACTCCATATAGGGAAAGCCAGACTTGAATTTGTCACTGATCCAAGAACCGCACCTCCCCCGGGAATTAATTATTTTCTTAAAATGCAACTTGTACTGTTAGTTTAAAACATTCCAACTGTGTTCACACTCTTTAAATCTTCTGTAAACCTTGGAGTTTAAATCACTTGCAGATAAGAATAATTCTATTAGAGAGGAGAGGAAAAAAAATTTTGCAATTCATGAAAAAAAAAAAAAAGAAAAAAAAATCGAAGTATATTTAGGGAAAAGTCTTTTTGCCCGTCTGCTATCGAGTCCCCTCCATAACTTGGCAGCCATTATATATAGCAGGTTTGTTTTACAGCCCCTGGCATGGGCTGCTATTAAGTAAATACATGGCATATTTTATGTGCTGTAGGAAAGTTTGCCCTACTATTTTGGGACTCGATTTGTAAACATTCGGGGCAGGTTCAAAAAAATAAGGCTAAGGCAATAGGAAAAGACAGAGGTCAGCCAGCTGACTTTCGCTTAAAGGTGATGTTATGAATGAATTTGGGTTTTCTTACTAGGAGCGGTGAAGAGTTATGTGCATTAATATGAAGTCATATCTGACTTATTAAGGACAGATTCCTTTTTCATGGTATGGTCCTTATATACATGTCCTTAATATGCTTCTATGATCAAAATCACTACCATTAAAAGTGGGAGTAATCTGATAATAAGCTTGCAGTGCTGTAGGAAATTCAGATTCTCCATTGTTACCTTATAAGGATGTGTGTACATAGGCACGCACAAAACCGCACAACCATGTACGTGCACAAACACATGTGAATGCAGGTCCCTGCAGCATTGTTTGTAATGGGGCCGCGGCTGCTGCCGGTGTTCCCATTGAACGCAATAGGATGCCATCAACCCCTGCAGTGATTTTCAGGGAAGGGCTTGAAATATAAGCCCTTCCCTGAAAATCACACGTGGTTTGTGCAAAAAAAAATATATATATAGATATATATATACACTCACCTCTCCGCCACTTTTGTGTAAATATTCACAGCGGGAAGTCCCCTTGTCACTGAACACTGTGACAGTGCTGTCACAATATTCAGTGACAAGGGGACTCCCCACAGGGAATATTTATATGCACCACGGACCTATGGTGCACGTATGTGCTCTCTTTTACAGGTATGTGTGTTTGCACGCCTGTAAAACACGGACATGTGAATACACCATTGGGAATTCTAATAGACACGTGGTTTTGTGTGCACATAAACACGCACCTCCGAATCCACCCTAAGCAATTAATATGGTAACATTGAATGTTAGGCTAAAAAAAGACATATATCCATCCTGTTCACCCTATTACACCCCAATGTTGATCCAGAGGAAGGCAAAAAAACAAAACAATGAGGTAGAAGCCAATTTTCATCATTTAAGGGGAAAAAATTCTTTATGGACTCCAATCTTGCAATCGGAATAATCCCTGGATCACCAACCCTTCTGCAATAATTAATGACTATAAAAGTGTAATATTGTAACACTTAAGAAAGGCGTCTAGGCCCCTCTTAAACTCTTTCATCAAATCTGTCACTACCACGACCTCAGGCAGAGAGTTCCATAGTCTCAGTGCTCTTACAGTAAATAGCCCCCTTCTATGTTAGTGTAGAAACTCTTTTTCCTCTAGACGCAGAGGGCGCCCCCTTGTTACAGTCCTGGGTATAAATAAATAATGAGAGATCTCTGTATTGTCCCTAGATATATCTATACATAGTTATTAGGCCCCTCAGCCGTCTTTTTTCTAAACTAAATAACCCCAATTTTGATAACCTCTCTGAGTATTATAGTCGGCCCATTCCATTTATTACTTTAGTTGCACCCTTTGTCCCCTCTCAGCTCTGATATGTCCTTTTTGAGTACCGTTGCCAAAAACTACACAATATTCCATGTGTGACTAGTGACTTATAAAGATAAAGAACAATGTTCTTGTCACCATGACCTCTTTTGATGCACCCCATGAACCTATTTGCCTTGGCAGCAGCTGCCTGACACTAGTTGCTCCAGTTGAGTTTAGTGTTAATGAATAGTAGTAGTCCCTTACTGGTATACCAAGAAAAAAGGGTGACTCATAGCACAGAAACAATGGGCTGTCTATTATGGTTCTGAATTTGGCCATCTAGGAGAGAAGAGCCTGTGTTTAGTTTTCCCACTATGCCATTGCCTTAACTCTTGAGCCAATGAGCTAACAAAAAGTTTCTCTGGAGAGAGCAGTTCTGTAAAGATTTTCACCCACCTAAAGCAGAAGGAATTAGACCAACCAGAGCTGGTCTCCCTATTTCCAGGAGCCTCATAGCCCCCTACCTAAATATGACAATATTTCCCATCCATGTGAAGCAGACTTTCTGCAGCACTAGGGTGAGTAAGCCTGATATACACTACTGGTAGAAGGCCCATCCCAGGATGGCGGCTGCAATCTCCGTATATAAATCTCCATGCTCAGGAAAATTATTCAGTGGGATTAGGAATAATACTAATAATATAAAAGTGTCAGCTATTTTGAAGATACAAAACACCCAGGACAAACCCACATGGAGGTCCTTTGCAGGTTTCTTCCCTAGCCTACTTTGGTAGACACCACAGGTGTAACTTGAAGCTTCTGGGCCCCAGTGCGCAACCTGTAACAGGGCCCCCAACTATAATGCTTTATTCATAGTACTGGGCTCCCTATGTAGAGAAAAGAGGCCTTATGGCCCCCCTAAGGCTCCTGGGCCCGGGTGCAACTGCATCCTCTATAGTTACGCCTCTGGTAGACACTAGTGAAAATGTTTAAAAGGCTCCACGGGCTTTTCATTTATTCTTGGTGCATCTAATTAAAATATTTCCTGGTAAACAACATCCCAGTACAGTTTGTTGCACAGGGTGGGCCATGGAAAATTAGCCTGGCACCACAGTCTTATGAAAGTTGTCTAGAAGAAAACCTTTGTTGCCCATAGCAATCAATCACAGTGCAGCTTTAATTTTTCCTCAGCTGTATAAGAAATTAAAGCTGCACGGAGATTGGTTGCTATGGGCAACAGACAGATTTTCCTTTTAGATAGCTTTCATAGGAATGTCGCGTCAGGGTTCTTCTGTGGCCCACCCTATAGATACTATGGTGATGGTGAGTGAGATGTAGGTATAACATGTAGTTACATAATACATACACACAAGGGCAGTGTTTTAATAACAAATCACACTACATCAAGATAAAGATGTCTATAAGGTTTCCTAACTACTTCAGAGGACCATTTGCAAGGGGCAATATAGCCCACTTGTTTAGCAAATTCCCTCCGATATATATTTTTACTATAATAACTTTTCTGTATGTCTGACCCTTGTAAGATTTTGTATTGCATCTGCCGATAGGGCACACAAGACTTGGTCCATAGAGGAGTGGTGAAAAAGCTCATACAGCTTTGTATAGAGTCATCTTCACACAACCGTATGCGTTTTTACAATCGCCTGTACATGCCGTAAAATCACATGAATGAAGAATAGCTGTTGTCAAGTCCCAAACTTTAGAAGTGTGTTTCCTGCCATTCTCACTGGCGGCTGCTGCGTATCGGCAAAAAACAAGCTGCAGCGCAGAAATCCGCCAATCGGCAGAAATCCTTGGAATGAGTATTAATGCTTAAATACAGTCAGCTGGCTCCTTTTTCCAGTGTTGTACGCCGAGTAACCCCCTCCCCCTCCCTTTTTTTCCTGCTTCCATTTTAGTCTATAGGAGCTTCCTGCATATCTTGGAAAAAGATAGGGCAAGACCTATCTTTTGATGTGGCGTATAGAATCAGTGACCGTAAATGGTCGCTGATTTGCTATTTTTCCTGGTGCGATTTTTTTTACGCATCCAAAAATCGGTCAACTGAATAAATACATTGGAATCCGATGCTTCAAATGGTCGCGATTTTTGGGGTAAATATCGGCGTTAATATGGTTTCGTGAATAGCAAAAATGTTGGAAATCAATTATTTGAATTTTTCCACACAATTAGCTGATATATCACCTCTCCTTTACACTTCGGAGCACGATTCTTGGTAGAGCAGGGACCTCATCTCTAAAAACACACTAAGGATGTTTTTAGATATTTTTTTTAATTTTAATAATACATTTTTATTGGTGTTTCAGGTACATTATTAAGAAACATACGAAAGATTTTGCATGTTTCAATATGCAGCAAGAGACATGAAGTTCCATCTGCTACACATGGCACTTCTTCCCCACGCTTCACAGGCTTGTACATTGTGGAGCAAACTACATCTACTCCAATTTTAAAATTTTATTGCTAAAAACACAATGAGTGGTTGATCTGCTGAAAAGTAAACTTCTCATCTTATATAGTACGAGGGTGAGTTTGAATGAGATGCAAATCTTTTTCACCAGGTGCTTTGTATTTGCACATTTCAGAACAGAAAAAAATAACTTTGACAACTTTAATGAGGAAGGGCTTTAAATAATCAATCTTTTTATACAAAAACTCTGCACGTGGAACGAGTGCAAAATGAGAAGGAAATATATTTTTCTGGAACTGTTTGTGATTTTCTGTGGAGCTCCAAGGGAGGTGATATAATGAATTCAAACCTTCTCAGCAAAATAGCACAACAATATGTTGTTTTTTTTTTCTTTTTTTTTAATCCTGTGGACACAGAAAATACGTGCTACGGTTTATGCAATTAGAAACATCCCCCTGTAGATTAGCAGGACCTTTGTTACGCTCCTCAAGGTTTTTGCTACTTTCTGCTTTGCTAGTTGGGAATGACATAAAAATTTCTTGAAACAACTGTTAGTATCTAATATTTAATATCACATATTAGTCGGTAAAGTGAAAAGTCTCAGCGGGGCGCTTGTCTGTGCTTTAAATTAAACATGTAATTGCAATTATGTGACAATGAGGCCTAGAAAATGGCTGCTGGTCACAACAACATTGTTGTTGGATCTTTGTTCAGAAATGAGCTGTCATTCAGAGTTACGTGGTTTTGATGATTGGATAATAGTTGAATGACTCGTTTCAGAAAAACAGACTATTGAAAGGTAGCTGAGGTCAAAAAGTTTTTTTCCACCCTCAGAAAGGCTTAATTTATTGGCTTATATGCTGCGTCTTGCAACTTTGTGATCACACTTCTACTTATTGTAAAGGAACACGCCAGGCAAAACTGATACAATGTTAGTCGGGGTGGACATAGACTGCTGAGGTCCCCTGTGCAAAGACTGTACCTGGGAAGCCACAAAAAAGTTATATATATATATATATATATATATATATATATATATATATATATATATATATAATGAACGTACGCACCCATTCTCTCCCCTTGAGCATGAACATTTAGTAGCCCAATGTAAAAAGCTCTGTTAAGGACGCGCTTTTTAGTCGACTAATGTGTAACAAAATAAACTAGACCACTAGTGTGTCCTTATGGTTAGTAATATTGTGACAAATAGTTAAGCACTAGAGATGAGCGAACATACTCATTTCGAGTAATTACTCGATCGAGCACCGCGATTTTCGAGTACTTCCGTACTCGGGTGAAAAGATTCGGGGGGCGCCGGGGGGCAGGGGGAGGCGTGGCGGAGCAGGGGTTAGCAGCGGGGAACAGGGGGGAGCCCTCTCTCTCTCCCTCTCCCCCCCCCACTCCCCGCTGCAACCCCCCACTCACCCACGGCGCCCCCCGAATCTTTTCACCTGAGTACGGAAGTACTCGAAAATCGCGGCGCTTGGGCAAAAAAGGGACGTGGCCGAGTAGGTTCGCTCATCTCTATTAAGCACTGATATGTTACCCAAGACCAGACACTAAAATAATATCACATACCATATAAACAAGGCGCTAATACCACCATCATTCATGTTACCTCCATACTATCACTAAACAAAACCCACTATACAAAGTTTAGCATTACCAATAATTCCAATATATAATGGCCAAATTATGCCACCTGACGATGATCACATATTACTACTACATAGTGATGGAATACCACCATAGTGTTTCAGGAAGAGCAGTATACAAAGACCAATATTACTCCCATACAGTGACCATAAATATCATATGGTAGATACCAGCTCTACTGGGACACTCAGCAAACTGTTTAAGTGATTATAGATGACTTCATGTCTTAATTGAGTAATTGACTTTCCACTTTCTTTTCCGTCTGACCCATTCTGCCATGATGACTGCTCCCAGTCACAACTTATCTCAACTGACTGACGCACAGACATCTTTGGCTTCTCCCTTTTCCAGTATCTTCCCTACTCTTTCTATGCTTCTACACAATCTCCCCATCTGCAGTTCTCCTGATAGTATTAATAACACCTGTAATACCTCACATAGTAATATGATCACCCTTTTTATGCCTGCTGTAGAGGCCACATAATAAGTGTTGCTTACAGTGACTCCCACACAGTAAAAGTGCTCACAGTAATAATGCCTTGTTTTTGCCCCCACTATGCAATACCCCTTTTTACCCCATTCAGTAATAATTGCTCCTTCTGCTTCCAGTCAGCAATAATGCCCCATATGCCCCCACTTAGTAATAATACCTTCTTTTGCCCACATTCAGTAATAATACCTTGTTATGCCACATTTCTCCTGTCTGAAAGCACAAGAGCGATAGACTTTGGGAAAACTGTCAAGCACATTCTGTGTAAAATGCTTAAGAGTCAAGGTAAATTTTGCTTCATCCATAGACCAGGTGGTTCTTAGTGACCAGGCTCTCAAAATCAGCCATGGGCCAGAGGAAAGTGCTCTATCTCAGAATTTCCACTGCATTAGGCTAATTTCACATGGGTGGGCGCGATACTGGGTTGTTAAACTCAGCCTGATATTGTGCTCATGCACACGCAATGTCCCCACAGATGCGAGGTGTCTTTGTGTCAAGAATGCCTCCCATCACTTCATTACAGTTGCGATCCTCTGGCAATGAGCAACCTCACATCACACTCATGTCCACTAGAGATGAGCGAGCACCAAAATGCTCGGGTGCTCGTTACTCGGGCCGAAATTTTCGCGATGCTCGAGGGTTCGTTTCGAGTAACGAACCCCATTGAAGTCAATGGGCGACTCGAGCATTTTTGTATATCGCCAATGCTTGCTAAGGTTTCCATTTGTGGAAATCTGGGCAATTCAAGAAAGTGATGGGAACGACACAGCAACGGATAGGGCAGGCGAGGGGCTACATGTTGGGCTGCATCTCAAGTTCCCAGGTCCCACTATTAAGCCACAATAGCGGCAAGAGTGGGCCCCCCCCTCCTAACAATTTTTACTTCTGAAAAGCCCTCATTAGCAATGCATACCTTAGCTAAGCACCACACTACCTCCAACAAAGCACAATCACTGCCTGCATGACACTCTGCTGCCACTTCTCTTGGGTTACATGCTGCCCAAACCCCCCCCCCCGCGCGCGCGCGCGCACGACGCAGTGTCCACAGCGCACACCAAAGTGTCCCTGCGCAGCCTTCAGCTGCACTCATGCCACACCACCCTCATGTCTATTTATAAGTGCGTCTGCCATGAGGAGGAACCGCAGGCACACACTGCAGAGGGTTGGCACGGCTAGGCAGCGACCCTCTTTAAAAGGGGCGGGGCGATAGCCCACAATGCTGTACAGAAGCAATGAGAAATATAATCCTGTGCCACCGCCATCAGGAGCTGCACGCGTGGGCATAGCAATGGGGAACCTATGTGCCACACACTATTCATTCTGTCAAGGTGTCTGCATGCCCCAGTCAGACCGCGGTTTTTTATAAATAGTCACAGGCAGGTACAACTCCGCAATGGGAATTCCGTGTGCACCCACAGCATGGGTGGCTCCCTGGAACCCACCGGCTGTACATAAATGTATCCCATTGCAGTGCCCATCACAGCTGAGGTAACGTCCAATTAAATGCAGGTGGGCTTCGGCCCACACTGCATGCCCCAGTCAGACTGGGGTTCTTTAGAAGTGGACACATGCAGTTGCAACTCCGTGTGGACCGACAGCATGGGTGGGTGCCAGGAAGCCACCGGTGGTACATAAATATATCCCATTGCAGTGCCCATCACAGCTGATGTAACGTCAGCTTTAATGCAGGTGGGCAAAAAATTTATTGGATTACACTGTAGACGAGGGCCCCAAAAAATTGGTGTACCAACAGTACTAATGTACGTCAGAAAAATTGCCCATGCCCAACCAAGAGGGCAGGTGAAACCCATTAATCGCTTTGGTTAATGTGGCTTAATTTATAACTAGGCCTGGAGGCAGCCCAGTTAAAATAAAAATTGGTTCAGGTGCAAGTTTCAACGCTTTAATGAGCATTGAAACGTATAAAAATTGTTTTCAAAAATTATATGACTGAGCCTTGTGGGCCTAAGAAAAATTGCCCGTTCGGCGTGATTACGTCAGGTTTCAGGAGGAGGAGCAGGAGGAGGAGGATGAATATTATACACAGATTGATGAAGCTAAAAGGTCCACGTTTTTGATGGTGATAGAGAACAATGCTTCCATCCGCGGGTGCAGCCTACGTATTGTTTAGGTATCGCTGCTGTCCGCTGGTGGAGAAGAGAAGTCTGGGGAAATCCAGGCTTTGTGCATCTTGATGAGTGTAAGCCTGTTGGCACTGTCGGTTGACAGGCGGGTACGTTTATCTGTGATGATTCTCCCAGCCGACTAAACACCCTCTCTGACAAGACGCTAGCCGCAGGACAAGCAAGCACCTCCAGGGCATACAGCACGAGTTCAGGCCACGTGTCCAGCTTCGACACCCAGTAGTTGTAGGGGGCAGAGGCGTCACGGAGGACGGTCGTGCGATCGGCTACGTACTCCCTCACCATCCTTTTACAGTGCTCCCGCCAACTCAGCCTTGACTGGGGAGTGGTGACACAGTCTTGCTGGGGAGCCAGAAAGCTGTCAAAGGCCTTAGAGAGTGTTCCCCTGCCTGTGCTGTACATGTTGCCTGATCTCTGCGCTTCCCCTGCTACCTGGCCCTCGGAACTGCGCCTTCGGCCACTAGCGCTGTCTGGTGGGAATTTTATCATCAGTTTGTCCGCCAGGGTCCTGTGGTATAGCATCACTCTCGAACCCCTTTCCTCTTCGGGTATGAGAGTGGAAAGGTTCTCCTTATACCGTGGGTTGAGCAGTGTGTACACCCTGTAATCCGTAGTGGCCAGAATGCGTGTAACGCGAGGGTCACGAGAAAGGCATCCTAACATGAAGTCAGACATGTGTGCCAGGGTACCTGTATGCAACACATGGCTGTCCTCACTAGGAAGATCACTTTCAGGATCCTCCTCCTCCTCCTCAGGCCATACACGCTGAAAGGATGACAGGCAAGCAGCATGGGTACCGTCAGCAGTGGGCCAAGCTGTTTCTTCCCCCTCCTCCTCATCCTCCTCATGCTCCTCCTCCTCAACGCGCTGAGATATAGACAGGAGGGTGCTCTGACTATCCAGCGACATACTGTCTTCCCCCGCCTCTGTTTCCGAGCGCAAAGCGTCTGCCTTTATGCTTTGCAGGGAACTTCTCAAGAGGCATAGCAGAGGAATGGTGATGCTAATGATTGCAGCATCGCCGCTCACCATCTGGGTAGACTCCTCAAAGTTTCCAAGGATCTGGCAGATGTCTGCCAACCAGGCCCACTCTTCTGTAAAGAATTGAGGAGGCTGACTCCCACTGCGCCGCCCATGTTGGAGTTGATATTCCACTATAGCTCTACGCTGCTCATAGAGCCTGGCCAACATGTGGAGCGTAGAGTTCCACCGTGTGGGCACGTCGCACAGCAGTCGGTGCACTGGCAGATGAAACCGATGTTGCAGGGTGCGCAGGGTGGCATCGTCCGTGTGCGATTTGCGGAAATGTGCGCAGAGCCGGCGCACCTTTCCGAGCAGGTCTGACAAGCGTGGGTAGCTTTTCAGAAAGCGCTGAACCACCAAATTAAAGACGTGGGCCAGGCATGGCACGTGCGTGAGGCTGCCGAGCTGCAGAGCCGCCACCAGGTTACGGCCATTGTCACGCACGACCATGCCCGGTTGGAGGCTCAGCAGCGCAAGCCAGCGGTCGGTCTGCTCTGTCAGACCCTGCAGCAGTTCGTGGGCCGTGTGCCTCTTCTCTCCTAAGCTGAGTAGTTTCAGCACGGCCTGCTCACGCTTGCCCACCGCTGTGCTGCCGTGCCGCGCGACACCGACTGCTGGCGACGTGCTGCTGCTGACACATCTTGATTGTGAGACAGAGGTTGCGTAGGAGGAAGAGGAGGAAGGTGGGTGAGTGGAGGAAGCATACACCGCCGCAGATACCACCACCGAGCTGGGGCCCGCAATTCTGGGGGTGGGTAGGACGTGAGCAGTCCCAGGCTCTGACTCTGTCCCAGCCTCCACTAAATTCACCCAATGTGCCGTCAGGGAGATATAGTGGCCCCTCCCGTCTGTGCTTGTCCACGTGTCCGTTGTTAAGTGGACCTTGGCAGTAACCGCGTTGGTGAGGGCGCGTACAAAGTTGCGGGAGACGTGGTCGTGCAGGGCTGGGACGGCACATCGGGAAAAGTAGTGGCGACTGGGAACTGAGTAGCGCGGGGCCGCCGCCGCCATCATACCTTTGAAAGCCTCCGTTTCCACAACCCTATACGGCAGCATCTCCAGGCTGATTAATTTGGCTATGTGCACGTTTAACGCTTGAGCGTGCAGGTGCGTGGCGGCGTACTTGCGCTTGCGCTCCAACACTTGCGCTAGCGACGACTGGACGGTGCGCTGAGAGACATTGGTGGATGGGGCCGATCACAGCGGAGTTGAGGGTGTGGGTGCAGGCCAGGAGACGGTAGTGCCTGTGTTCTGAGAGAGGGGTTGGATCTCAGTGGCAGGTTGGGGCACAGGGGGAGAGGCAGCGGGGCAAACTGGAGGCGGTGAACGGCCTTCGTCCCACCTTGTGGGGTGCTTGGCCATCATATGTCTGCGCATGCTGGTGGTGGTGAGGCTGGTGGTGGTGGCTCCCCGGCTGATCTTGGCGGGACAAAGGTTGCACACCACTGTTCGTCGGTCGTCTGCACTCTCAGTGAAAAACTGCCAGACCTTTGAGCACCTCGGCCTCTGCAGGGTGGCATGGCGCGAGGGGGCGCTTTGGGAAACAGTTGGTGGATTATTCGGTCTGGCCCTGCCTCTACCCCTGGCCACCGCACTGCCTCTTCCAACCTGCCCTCTTGCTGCACATGCCTCCCCCTCTGAAGACCTGTCCTCAGTAGGCGTAGCAAACCAGGTGGGGTCAGTCACCTCATCGTCCTGCTGCTCTTCCTCCGAATCCTCTGTGCGCTCCTCCCTCGGACTTACTCCAATTACTACTACCTGAGTGATAGACAACTGTGTCTCATCGTCATCGTCCTCCTCACCCACTGAAAGCTCTTGAGACAGTTGCCGGAAGTCCCCAACCTCATCCCCCGGACCCCGGGAACTTTCGAAAGGTTGGGCATTGGTCACGACAAACTCCTCCGGTGGGAGAGGAACCATTGCTGGGCAATCTTGGCAGGGGCCCGAGAACAGTTCCTGGGAGTCTGCCTGCTCCTCAGAATGTGTCATTGTAATGGAGTGAGGAGGCTGGGAGGAAGGAGGAGCAGCAGCCAGAGGATTCAGAGTTGCAGCAGTGGACGGCGCAGAATTCTGGGTGGTCGATAGATTGCTGGATGCACTTTCTGCCATCCACGACAGGACCTTCTCACACTGCTCATTTTCTAATAAAGGTCTACCGCGTGGACCCATTAATTGTGAGATGAATGTGGGGACGCCAGAAACGAGCCTCTCTCCTGATCCCGCAGCAGTCGGCTGTGATACACCTGGATCAGGAGCTCAGCCAGTGCCCACACCCTGACTTGGGCCTCCGCGTCCTCGTCCGCGTCCACGTCCTCTAGGCCTACCCCTACCCCTCAGCATGCTGTATTACCAGTAGTGCAGAAACAGAACGCTGTAATTAAATGTGCCGCTTACTGGCCTGTGGTTGGAGGCTGACTTCCCTTACGGAACGCACAGCAGAGCCAGGAAACAATTTTGCGCACGCCTGTAGTGAGACGTAGGTGCGTATGACTGAACTAGTGGAATTCACACTGCAGAAGCAGTCAAGTGGCCAAAGGCCAGTAGTAGGCCTTAAGTATTTTGCTTCTATTTTTTTAAAATGCTGAGCTGATACAGCAGACAGATACTGTAGGCAGCGTATAATATTATGTATACTCTTTCCCTCTGGCGGGATGACGGCGATCATGTAACAGAGACAGCAAATCCAGGAAACAATTTTGCGCAAGCCTGCTGTAACGCTTAGCTGCGTATTAATTAGGACTACTACCCCCAGCAGATAGATACTGTAGGCAGCGTATAATATTATGTATACTGTTTCCCTCTGGCGTGATGATAGCGCTCAAGTAACAGAGACAGCAGATCCAGGAAACAATTTTGCGCAAGCCTGCTGTAACGCTTAGCTGCGTATTAATTAGGACTACTACCCCCAGCAGATAGATACTGTAGGCAGCGTATAATATTATGTATACTCTTTCCCTCTGGCGGGTTGACGGCGATCATGTAACAGAGACAGCAGATCCAGGAAACAATTTTGCGCAAGCCTGCTGTAACGCTTAGCTGCGTATTAATTAGGACTACTACCCCCAGCAGATAGATACTGTAGGCAGCGTATAATATTATGTATAC
The DNA here is from genome assembly GCF_035609145.1 of Eleutherodactylus coqui. Taxonomy (NCBI): domain Eukaryota; kingdom Metazoa; phylum Chordata; class Amphibia; order Anura; family Eleutherodactylidae; genus Eleutherodactylus; species Eleutherodactylus coqui. Next base: position 109,363,850 of record NC_089842.1, on the reverse strand, counting down.
GCTTTCCCTCTGGCGGGTTGACGGCGATCATGTAACAGAGACAGCAGATCCAGGAAACAATTTTGCGCAAGCCTGCTGTAACGCTTAGCTGCGTATTAATTAGGACTACTACCCCCAGCAGATAGATACTGTAGGCAGCGTATAATATTATGTATACTGTTTTCCTCTGGCGGGATGATGGCGCTAATGTAACAGAGACAGCAGATCCAGGAAACAATTTTGCGCAAGCCTGCTGTAACGCTTAGCTGCGTATTAATTAGGACTACTACCCCCAGCAGATAGATACTGTAGGCAGCGTATAATATTATGTATACTGTTTCCCTCTGGCGGGATGACAGCGCTGAAGTAACAGAGACAGCAGATCCAGGAAACAATTTTGCGCAAGCCTGCTGTAATGCTTAGCTGCGTATTAATTAGGACTACTACCCCCAGCAGATAGATACTGTAGACATAGTAACATAGTAACATAGTATGTAAGGCCGAATGAAGACCATGTCCATCTAGTCCAGCCTGTCTATCCTACTGTGTTGATCCAGAGGAAGGCAAAAAACCCCAAGGCCAGAAGTCAATTAGCCCTTTTGGGGAAAAAATTCCTTCCCGACTCCCTAATGGCAATCAGACTGCTCCCTGGATCAACCCCTAATAGTTCCTACCTGCCTATATACCAGGATTGACACTTAACTTAAAATTTATATCCTGTAATATCCTTCTCCAGAAAGACATCAAGTCCCCTTTTAAACTCCTCTATGGATTTTGCCATCACCACTTCCTCCGGTAGAGAGTTCCACAGTCTAACTGCTCTTACAGTAAAGAACCCCTTTCTGTGTTGATGATGAAACCTACTTTCCTCTAATCGTAGCGGATGTCCTCTTGTTACCGTCGTGGTCCTGGGTGTAAACAGATCGCGGGAGAGATCCATGTGTTGTCCCCTCATGTACTTATACATGGTTATTTGGTCGCCTCTTAACCTTCTTTTTTCTAGAGTAAATAGTCCCAATTTGGACAGCCTCTCTGGGTATTCCAGTCCCGTCATTCCATGTATTAGTTTAGTCGCTCTTCTTTGAACCCCCTCAAGCACTGTGACATCTTTCCTGAGCACCGGTGTCCAGAATTGTACGCAGTATTCCATGTGAGGTCTGACAAGTGCCTTATATAATGGAAGGATAATGTTCTCGTCCTTCGCCCCTATACCTCTTTTGATGCACCCCAAGACTTTATTTGCCTTTGCAGCGGCTGACTGGCATTGGTTACTCCAGTTTAGTCTATTATCCACTAATACCCCCAAATCCTTTTCCATATCACTTTTCCCTAGTGGTACCCCATTAAGTGAATATTTGTGACATCCGTTCCTCTTGCCCATGTGCATAGTCTTACATTTTTCAACATTGAACTTCATTTGCCATTTTTCTGCCCAAGCCCCCAGCTTATCCAGGTCCGTTTGTAGCCGTACCTTGTCCTCCGTTGCATTAATTATATTGTATAATTTTGTGTCATCTGCAAATATTGATATTTTACTGTGCAGCCCCTCTATCAGGTCGTTGATAAATATGTTGAACAGAGTGGGGCCTAATACCGAACCCTGTGGCACCCCGCTAGCGACTGTGGTCCAATCAGAGTACGAACCATTTATTACCACCCTCTGCTTTCTATCGTTGAGCCAATTTTTTACCCACTTACACACGTTTTCGCCCAGTCCGAGCTGCCTCATTTTGTATATTAGCCTATTATGTGGCACGGTGTCAAAGGCATTAGAGAAGTCCAGATATACAAGATATATATATACATATATATATACAAGGTATAATATTATGTATACTCTTTCCCTCTGGTGGGATGATAGCACTGATGTAACAGAGACAGCAGATCCAGGAAACAATTTTGCGCAAGCCTGCTGTAACGCTTAGCTGCGTATTAATTAGGACTACTACCCCCAGCAGATAGATACTGTAGGCAGCGTATAATATTATGTATACTCTTTCCCTCTGGCGGGATGACGGCGATCATGTAACAGAGACAGCAGATCCAGGAAACAATTTTGCGCAAGCCTGCTGTAACGCTTAGCTGCGTATTAATTAGGACTACTACCCCCAGCAGACACGCAGTAAACTGAAGACGGTCACAGGCAGCCCAAATATTGTATTTTTCCCCAATTTTTTGGAAAAAGCCCACTACCTATATAGCCTGAATATCTCTTTCCCTGCCTCACCAGTACTGGCCCTATACTCTGTACAATGACTGCAGACTGCGGACGCAATGCTCTGCACGCCCGATATACAAAAAAAAAATTGTACAACACTGCTAAAAGCAGCCTCAACAGTACTACACACGGTCAGATGTGGCCCTAAGAAGGACCGTTGGGGTTCTTGAAAATAACTCCTAACGCTCTCCCTATAGCAGCTCCGGCACCAGCAGCACTTTCCCTGATCTCTGTCAGAATGCATCTGAGGCGAGCCGCGGGAGGGGACGATTTATATACTCGGGTAACACCTGATCTCGCCAGCCACTCACTGCAGGGGGGTGGTATAGGGCTTGAACGTCGCAGGGGGAAGTTGTAATGCCTTCCCTGTCTTTCTATTGGCCAGAAAAGCGCGCTAACATCTCAGAGATGAAAGTGAAAGTAACTCGAACATCGCGTGGTACTCGTCTCGAGTAACGAGCATCTCGAACACGCTAATACTGGAACGAGTATCAAGCTCGGACGAGTACGTTCGCTCATCTCTAATGTCCACCTCACATGCTCATGCATGTGCTTTGTCCCCACAGATGCAAGGCGTTTTTATGTCAGCCCAGTTGCGATCCTCCGAAAATGAGAAACCTTGCATTGCACTGGTGTGCACCTTCCACACTGCATGATGTGTTTTCCCAGCCCCATTGAAAAAAAAAGTGAGGCGTCTCCATTGAACACCCAGAATATCCCATGATTTTTTTAGGCACCGCGATACTACGTGGGGGAAAAAAATTGCTCATGTATATGTCCACATTCAAAAGAAAGGGGGCCATATTCGTGTAAAATGTGTGCATCTCACAATGTACAAATTTCGTGTGATTTTCTCACCTGTGTGAAAGCGGCCTTAAAGTAATATTTCCAACTTGAGAAATCACCCCTAGCATGTTCCAGAAATCTGACGGTGGTGGCTACACATGAATACCACTGTGCCGGCGATAACCGATTTCAAGCACTTGACAATCTCACATGGTCTCATTCACTTAAATGGAACTGCCTAGTAGTAGTAGTCATTGCCTAGTGCTTGAACTCGTCTATCTCCAGCAGTCCCATTGAAGTGAATGGCACAATGGCATGTGTATGTAGCTAATGCTGTCAAAATGTGCAATTTCTCTGGATCCAAGCGGGTCCCAGCAGTCCAACCCCTACCGATTGGCAAGTTATCCCCTATATTGTTTTCGCCTGTGGATAGGATAAGTTCCCGAGATGGGAATACCCATTTAATACCTAAGAAGAAGTTTGGTCTCCGTGTTACACGTGGTGTAAAACAGTAAGTACCTCGTCATGTACTCTGGTTTAAGAAACATCACATGGACACAATAAAGATCTGCTTTGTAGAATATAAAGCACAACATTATGAAAGCAGCAGACAAAACAATGTCAAGAAACCTTCTGAAAATGTAATAGTCTTTTGATAATAAAATAAACATTGTAGCAACTCTCCGACAAGTTACAGACCCCGACACATGATATAAATATTGCAACATAGAAGCAATGAAAGGGCCACTTGTCTGGGATTGATTAATGCAATAAATCCAGACTGCAGGATCTACACTCCGACTATGGATAGTATGATAATATTTAGTAAGTGAGTCCTTGTAAACACCTACTGTTTTTCACTATGCATTGAAGAAAATATGCTTGCAGACTATTACATGTGTCCTATTTATTCCTTACATATTGAATTCACTCTTGTGGAAACGTTCCAGATCAGGGGCTGAGAAAGTATCTGCTTTATCAACAAGTACACAGGGAAAACTTGGCTTAAAGGAGCTGTCTGCCCTCGGAAACCCTTTTTCAAACACCCCATTAGGAAATTCTGATCTGTGTTCAGAACCCTTAGCCAGAAAGAGTGGCTATAATGGCTCCTTTAAATGGGCACAATAGGATGTGTTTTATAGCACAAATACGTTGTGCTGAAACGTGTGCAAAAATGCATTCGCCCATCTAAAGGAGCCTGTGGCCTTATTTACATGAGCGGTGTGTTGGCCGCATTACTGGGTGAAAAATGAGTGAAAAAGCCGCAAGCAAGTCTCAATTGAAATTAGTGTTTTCTCGTCCATTCACACGGGTAACATATTAGCGAAAAAAAATGCTGCAGCCCGGAAATCCCTTGGCCGGCATAAATCCTCAGAATGACTTCTAATGGTTAAATAGAGCCAGCTGTAATCATTTTACAGCATTGGATGCAGCTAAAATCCCTCCCCCTCCCTTTTTTCAGCTCCTATAGAAGCCTATGAGAGCCTCCAGCGTATCTCGGCAAAAGACAGAGCAAGAACTCTCTTTTTCGGCCGCATATAAAATAGGTCGCCTTTTTCGTTTGCAGATGCCCTATTATTCCTGTTGCGATGTTTTTAAGTGGCGGATTATCATGGCATTTATAGACCTCTCCTAATTATACATTGATATCCCATCCTAATAAGAGGCCATCAATGGTTTTTCCTAGAAAACCTCTTTTGGTAAAATAACTTTCCATGTCAGTTTATTTGCCCTTTCAATAGCTTTTCCATGGATGTTGTTCTGTTTAGATAACAATAGCTTTTCAGTGGCTTAAGATAAGATAATTTGTCACAGAAAGCTATCACAGTCAAGTTAAACTTTGTTACATCTGTAGGTATTTTGAAATCCAAATGATTTCGATACATCCTTCATTTTAGCAACACACAGTAGTTGCAGCATGATGTTTACATTAGGGATGGATGAATAATCTGAGAATGCACAACATGTCACAGAATGACTTTGATCCAATATCCAGACATTTTCGACAATCCAGAACAATGGAATATTCCAGTGTGTGAACAAGAGCGCTTGGTCTTTATTTAAGCTATCTCAAAGATACGTCTAGATAATTTGACTGTGACTGCTTCATCAAACGTTCCAACGGTAAAGTTACACTGCCAACTATTCATGTGGTGTAGCAATAGAAAAACAACTCCATGAAAATCGATGGGTGGTTCTTATTAAGAGATTCAACCAAAAATGTAGACCACAGCTTAACATATTGCTAAATAGCTAAGTTTGAATGCCCAAGTGTTGATAAATGATCATTTACGGATAAAAAAGAACATTAACAGAAAGTTTCAGGAATTTTCACTTAACTATTTATGACATGAGGATGGGATTTTAGTGGTCAGCATAAAAACCCAAGGATGGTTTTCCTCTTACCAATGGATATAAGCCCATTATGTCTGGATAAATGGCATAGATTGATGGGCTTATCACCCTATTTAAAAGGTATAATAGGACTACACTTCTTGAGCTATCTGTCCGGTTTTTATGGATGGACTGGCTAATAACCACTCTTTCTTTATAGGTTACCTTCAATGTTAACAGTGGTTTCTCAATTTGACTGTTTGCAGAGGAATCTCAATTTTTCAGGTCTTCAAATGAAAGCAAAATTGCCATTGAACTGAGACACGAAAAAAATTAGAAGAGTAAAAGAAGTGAAGAATGTTTGCCATGACCTAGACTAATGAAGGAGAATGTGGTAAAATACTGGTGGTGAAGGCGCAACACTCTAAGCTAGTTGAAAGTAAAGGTCCAAGATGCGATGGTGGAAGCACTTTTTTTAATTTAACAACATAAAGAACCAGCAAGGGAAAACGCGTTTCGGGGTCGAGCCCCTTCGTCAGTTCACTGGATTAAACACAACAGGATGCCTGGGGGGAACACAATTTCAAAGATTTTTGGATGTGCCAGAAGTCCTGTATGTGGCAGAGAGGAAAGAAGGCCTCCACGACTCTCACTGGGTCTTGCTCCACCCTCCTTTTTTATTTTTGTTACTCACATGACCTAGACAAATTTTTCTTTATATCTTATTGAAGTACTGAATTTATTTTTAAAAAGAATAAGTTAAAGGAGAAAACTTCTATAAAGGTGATTTCCACCCAGTTTCTGGCTGTACGATTATGGCACAGTGCCAACAACAACCATCTATCAATAAGTCAGAAGTGGTGGAATAAAAAAAGACAGCAAGCCTAAATTTTTAAATACAAATATACTTACCACTATAATGCACCTATGTACAATGATATAACTACAATAATACTGACTCTATGTACAAGAATATAACTACTATAATACTGCCTCCTATGTACAAGAATATAACTACTATAATACTGTCCCCTATGTAGAAGAATATAACTACTATAATACTGCCCCCTATGTACAAGAATATAACTACTATAATACTGCCCCCCATGTACAAGAATATAACTACTATAAAACTGCCTCCTATGTACAAGAATATAACTATTATTATACTGTCCCCTATGTACAAGAATATAACTACCATAATACTATCTCACATGTCCGAGAATATAACTACTATAATACTGCCTCCTATGTACAAAAATAAAACTACTATAATACTGCCCCCTATGTACAAGAATATAACTACTATAATACTGTCTTCAATGTACAAGAATATAACTACTATAATACTGTCTCCAATGTACAAGAACATAACTACTATAATACTGTCTCTATGTACAAGAATAAACCTACTATAATAGTGAGTGTCCCCTATGTACAGGAATGTAACTACTATAATACTGCCCATTATGTGCAAGAATATAACTACTATAATACTGTCATCCTATGTACAAGAATATAACTACTATTATACTGCCTCCTATGTACAAGAATATAACTACTGTAATACTGCCCCCTATCTACAAGAACATAACTACTATAATACTGCCTCTATGTACAAGAATATAACTACTATAATACTGTTTCTATATACCAGAATATAACTACTATAATACTGCCTCCTATGTACAAGAATATAACTACTGTAATACTGCCCCCTATCTACAAGAACATAACTACTATAATACTGCATCTATGTACAAGACTATAACTACTATAATACTGGCTCTATGTACAAGAATATAACTACTATAATACTGCCCCTATGTAACAGAATAAGACTACAACAATGCTGCCTCCTATGTAGAAGAATAAACCAATATAATACTGCCCACCATGTAAAAGAATACAACTACTATAATACTGCTCCCTATGTACAGCAATATAACTACTATAACACTGCCTCCTATGTACAAGGATATAACTACTATAATACTGCTTCTATGTACAAGAATATAACTGCTATAATACTGCTCCTATGTACAAGAATATAACTACTATAATACTGTCTCCTATGTACAAGAATATAACTACTATAATATTGCCCCTATGTACAAGAATATAACTACTATAGTTCTGTCTCCAATGTACAAGAATATAACTACTATAATACTGTTCCTATGTACAAGAATATAACTACAATAATACTGCCTCTATATTAAAGAATATAACTACTATAATAGTGTCCCCCTATGTACAGGAATGTAACTACTATAATACTGTCCCCTGTGTACAAGAATATACCTACAATAATACTAACTGTTTGTACAAGAATATAACTACTATAATAGTGTCCCCTATGTATAGGAATGTAACTACTATAATACTGCCCCCTATGTACAAGACTATAACTACTATAATACTGTCATCCTATGTACAAGAATATAACTACTATAATACTGCCCTCTATGTACAAGAATAGAACTACTATAATACTGCCTCCTATGTACAAGAATAGAACTACTGTAATACTGCTCCCTATGTACAAGAATATAACTACTATAATACTGCTCCTATGTACAAGAATATAACTACTATAATACTGCCCCCTATCTAAAAGAACATAACTACTATAATACTGCCTCTATGTACAAGAACTTAACTACTATAATTCTTTCTCCTATGTACAAGAATATAACTACTATAATACTGCCTCCTATGTATAAGAATGAAACTACTGTAATACTGCCCCCTATCTACAAGAAAATAACTACTATAATACTGCCTCTATGTACAAGAATATAACTACTATATTACTGCTCCTATGTACAAGAATACAACTACTATAATACTGCTCCCTATGTAGAGCAATATAACTACTATAATACTGCCTCCTATGTACAAGGATATAACTACTATAATACTGCTTCTATGTACAAGAATATAACTGCTATAATACTGTTCCTATGTACAAGAATATAATTACTATAATATTGCCTCCTATGTACAAGAATATAACTACTATAATACTGTCCTCCAATGTACAAGAATATAACTACTATAATACTGCCCCTATGTACCAGAATAAAACTACTACAATACTGCCTCCTATGTACAAGAATATAACTACTATAATACTGCCCACCATGTACAAGAATACAACTACTATAATACTGTTCCCTATGTACAGCAATGTAACTACTATAATACTGCGTCCTATGTAGAAAGATATAACTGCTATAATACTGCTTCTATGTACAAGAATATAACTGCTATAATACTGCTCCTATGTACAAGAATATAACTACTCTAATGCTGTCTCCAATGTACAAGAATATAACTACTATAATACTGTTCCTATGTACAAGAATATAACTACAATAATACTGCCTCTAGGTACAAGAATATAACTACTATAATAATGCCCCCTATGTACAGGAATGTAACTACTATAATACTGTCCCCTGTGTAGGAGAATATACCTACAATAATACTGCCTCTATGTACAAGAATATAACTACTATAATAGTGTCCCCTATGTACAGGAATGTAACTACTATAATACTGCCCCCTATGTACAAGACTATAACTACTATAATACTGTCATCCTATGTACAAGAATATAACTACTATAATACTGCCCTCTATGTACAAGAATATAACTACTATAATACTGCCTCCTATGTACAAGAATATAACTACTGTAATACTGCCCCTCGTCTACAAGAACATAACTACTATAATACTGCCTCTATGTACAAGAACATAACTACTATAATTCTTTCTCCTATGTACAAGAATATAACTACTATAATACTGCCTCCTATGTACAAGAATAAAACTACTGTAATACTGCCCCCTATCTACAAGAACATAACTACTATAATACTGCCTCTATGTACAAGAATACAACTACTATAATACTGCTCCGTATGTACAGCAATATTACTACTATAATACTGCCTCCTATGTACAAGGATATAACTACTATAATACTGTTCCTATGTACAAGAATATAACTACTATAATATTGCCTCCTATGTACAAGAATATAACTACTATAATACTGTCCTCCTATGTACAAGAATATAACTACTATAATACTGCCCCCTGTGTACAAGAATATAACTACTATAATACTGCTCTCTATATACAAGAATATAACTACTATAATATTGCCTCCTATGTACAAGAATATAACTACTATAAGATTGCCTCCTATGTACAAGAATATAACTACTATAATACTGCTCCCTATGTACAAGAATATAACTACTATAATACTGCCTCTATGTTCAAGAATATAACTACTATAATACTGCCCCCTATGTACAAGAATATAACTACTATAATACTGCCCCCTATGTACAAGAATATAACTACTATAATACTGCCCTCTATATACAAGAATATAACTACTATAATATTGCCTTCTATGTACAAGAATATAACTACTATAATACTGCCCCCTATGTACAAGAATATAACTACTATAATACTGCCCCCTATGTACAAGAATATAACTACTATAATACTACCTCCTATGTACAAGAATATAACTACTATAATATTGTCCCCTATGTACAAGAATATAACTACTATAATATTGTCCCCTATGTACAAGAATATAACTACTATAATACTGCCCCCTATGTATAATAATACGAAAATACTGAAGAATGAAGAATTGAGTCCCGATCTTAATTTATGTATTTTCGTACATTCATAAGGGCGGCTGCTGCACATCTGCAAAAATCGTTTATCCAAATGAATACTTTGGAATCTATTGATTTCAGAGGGTCTCGATTGTTGCCCGATTTTTGACACTGCTAAATAGCGGTGTTTGTACGGCATGTGTTAAGGCCTAAGAACCACAGCACTATACAGCCCATAGTAACACAAGTCCTATATCTCTCCTGTTGGAGAAGACCAATATTTCGTTTACACTGTTTACTTTGGAAGACTGTCCTCTAGGGTCCTTTTTCACCCACTGAACTATCGCCCAGATGTAATGAGCACCGATCCTACACACATCGATTGGCACTTGTTTAAGGGCTTGTTCGCATATACTTCAAGGTTCTATTAAGAACTTCCTTTGCTGAATTCTCTTAAAAAGGAAAACAGGATGAAAATGCTGGAAGTCCTGCCAGAAACTGATCGGACCGCATTCAGGTCAATGGGGTCTGTTTGGCGCCATTTGGCTCCGTCATATGAAGGTTCTATTCGGGCACGGTGTGCTGTTTTTCTGCTACATATTGGAGCAGGGAAATGGAACCGAAAATCACTGATGTCAACGAGTCCTGATTTTCTCTTACTTGAGCCAAAAATTGGCCTAATGCAGACAAAAGATCGCTAGTAAGATAATTCATTCTCCTAGTCTGGCTGTATATATCTTCGGTCACACAAGGAGATGTACAGCCGATCAGCAGGCATTTTTATGTTTGCTGAAACGGAATGATCAGCTGAGACATTTTGAAAAATATATTACATTTGTATATATCCTATTTATTTACATTTTGTCATAAACATTCATCATAACTGTTGCAAATTGAATGTAAAAGTCATTTTAAAGGGCACTATTCACACATACAGTACACCGAGGCACATACAAATCCAAACCACTGCTGGGTTATAATGACTTCCTCTCTTTTCATTTATCATCTTTTTGCTTGTCAGCCATTGTTAGGCAGTGCTTATTATCTTTTGCTCATTGTATGCAATCTAATCCATTTATATTGCCAGTTTGAGTTGGCGTCCATTGTTACTTTGTTTTTAAGCCCATTGTGTATTTTCGAACAACACACAAGACCAAAGAACTGGAATATAACAATAGTTATTGAAGAAATAGTTGCGGAATATTATAGTTTATTCCCATAGGGCAGCATTATCACAATGTTCAGTTGGGTTTAATAATTATTATTACGTCGAGTGCTTATTTGTGGATTTGCATTTGTAAACCTCTGACATTGTTGTATTTTTGTAAATTTAGTTCCCTCAAATATTTATGAAAAATAAAGCACAGTTATTAATAGTCCGTAAAAAGTTTATCAGGAATGATGTGAAAAAAAATTGAATTCATCTGACATAAAGGGGGTCATTTATATACACCTTTTGCGATATATGGAAGGCCAGAGATAGATATTAAAGCTGGCCACACACTTCAGATCCGAGTATTGAGCTACAGCTATTCCTTCTAACCCCATGTCCAAATGTGCATGTATTCTCTATGGGAAGAGCCTAGACAACAGTGTATCTCTCCTGAGAGCAAATGGATTGGACACAGGGGCGTGACTACAAGGGATGCAGGGGATGTGGTTGCATCCAGGCCAAGGAGACTTAGGGGGCCCATAAGGCCTCTCTTCTCCATATAGTTAGCCTAGTGGTGTGATTAAAGCATTATAGTTGGGGGCCCTGTTACATATTTTGCATTGGGTCCCAGGAGCTTCAAGTTATGCCTCTGATTGGGCATGTTGAAATTCAACATGCTTGACCATTCTTTGCCCCAACACCTGCTGTTTGGTTTGTGTCGTGGCACCCACATACAGATCAGACGGTTGGCGAGTGCAGATGGCATTCATTCAAGGTATATGGTCAACTTGATACTCGTACTTGTCATTTCTTGGACAACATTAATTTTAAAAGAACTTTTGCATCTCAGCTTCACGCTACAGTTTATATTTAGTTAGAATCTACATAAAATGCTGAATCACTTAGCAAATGTCTGGACCAAGGTCACAGTCATAGTAGCGAAGTTAAACAGGACATGATGGGTACAAGGAATATGATGACAAAGTAGCTCAACAGAAATGCCAAAGGATAGATGAGCCGATAATAAATCCATATTGAAATAATGCTGTGGCAAAAAGCCCACCAAATGCCAAAACAGACATCACAAATTCATTTTAGAAGAGGAGAAAAAGCATTTGCTCTATGGGAAGACATGCATCCAACTTACATGATATGTGAGCCAAAGGGTCCCTTGAGAAGTAGGTAGTTATAATGTTCAATATCACCTCTTTTCCACAGATTTTCTGGACCCCTGTGATTAGGAGATAGAAATGGAACATGGAGTGAACTAGTTACATCAGGCTCCCACAAAAAACATATTTAGCTCAGGGGTTTTCCATGTCTTAAAAATTAAAAACCTAACCACACGATAGGTCCCTCATAGTTGATTGGTGGGGGCCCATCTGGGATCCTGGCCGATTAGCTGTTTTCTGAGTCAGCTGTCACGTTGTATTAAGCAGGAAGCAGATAGCTCTGTAGATTGTGCAGTGGCCCAGTATGGTATTGCAGTCACAAGTGCCATTGAGATGAATGAGAGTTGTGCCTGTAATACCACACCAGATCACTGCCCAATGCACAAGGGGTATCTGCTTCCTGCTCCATACAGGATGACAGCTGGCCTGGCAAGCAGCTGATCATCCATAGTCTCTGCTGGTGGACTTCCACCGATCAGAAGATCCAGAACATAGGTCATCAGTTTTTAAGACATAGTAAACCCCTTTAACATCAAAAATTTCACCATTGTATTGAAACCAAAGTCAACCCCAAATTCCTAATCAAGGTATACAGTTCCTGGTATAAAGATGACATTTCCTTGATACAATTAATCAAAATAAACTTTAAACAAACATTAAACAATCAGGAAATGCTGGGAGCTTTCAGCTATGAAGCTTGCAGAATTGGGAATGCGAGGTGGGGAGAATTCTGGGCATTGGACCTCACGAATTGCACACAGATGACCTGTTCTAAAGATGTGTCCTCCTAAAAAAAACTTGATTAAACTGCACCTCCACTGCTGTTAAATATTGCCCTGTCCAAATCCTAAATCAGTCACAGGGATCAGAAGACCCAAATGTAATTAATTTCAGTTTTTCCTCTCTTAAATCTTAACTGTGCTTGAAGGAAGCTTCAAAATCCTTTCTTTAGTGTGACTAATACGAGCAGAAGAAAGTTTACTGTCTTTATCACCAGCTGAATCACCAGTCGTGAATTGCCTCGGTGTGGGTTTCATTAAGGGTCCAGGCAGTTGATCTGATAAGTGACACCATCGCTTCCGTAGTCTCTTTCCAACAGTCATTGCTCATGGAAGACATATTTATAGGTACAAAGGAAATGAACAGAGCAGAATCCAGCTATTAACATTATTTACACAAATCGAATGCTAAATAGGTAAAAAGTTATTTTATTTTGAAGTTTTGTATCTTTTTTGGCTTGTTTTTCCATTCTGCCCTCTATGGCCTAGTAAACCGTTCCTTTCAGTGCCTTGTTTATTTAGTGTAATGATATACTCTGGTATCTAACTTACATAAGGAGACAACTTAAGTAATTTACAGGAAAAACAAACAAGGGAAAGGTGGGTTTAGTGACATCAAAAGGGGCGACTGCTTTTATCTACGCAGTGATCATCAGATTAGCAGATGTTGGTTGAGAATTTTTCTTTTTCCGTGTTTGATTGCTGTATCTAGAACTGGGGACACTTTTCCTGGTTTGTCATCATTTAAAGCTGGCCATAAACATTTGATATTTCTTGGGGTATTCTGCAAACTTCATTAGGAACCACCACTATTACAATGTTTATGAGCTGCCCATAAAATCTCCAAGAAGGGGAAATAAGGAACCAAAAAGATGAATGTCAACCTCCTTAATCTCATTGTTCTCCCCAAAATAAACATGAGTAGAGTGCCGGCAGTACAGTGATACTGGGTAAAGTGCAAGTCTTGCTACTTATGTCCCTTTTAGACAGGACCATAGTCTAAATGACTGCATGAGTGCAGAGGTCACCTCTAAGGTCATTAGCACTCGTGCAGAGTGTTTACACAGGCAGAGATCACCGCTGGATCGCGGGCGTCTCGCTCAGTGCTTCACCTTCTATGTGAATTGCTGAGCTGGAAGGGTTTATGCGGAACAAGAAGCCAGCAATCCAGCAATGTTTTTTATGCTGACTGAAGGCAGCAATAACGCATAGTGAACACATAGTAATTGATGTTTTTACATTTACACTGGGTGATTAGCGATCAATTTAGTTCGTTTGAATGAATTTTGAGAGATAATCTTCCCATGTAAATGGCCCTTTAGTACCGGAGCTTACCATAAAAGGCCTTTTAGATGGGATGATTTTGAAACAAACGTAGCGGTGGCCAAGGACGCATGCTGTCACTCCATTCATTTTGCCAATCTCTTAAGGGACTTAAAGGGGTTTTGTCACTTAAAAAAAAAAATCATTACTTACCTATTCCTCTCCAGGAAGTCTTCTTACGGCATCTTCTCCTCACTGATCTTCTCCTGTCTCCTGGGTCACCTCACCACAAGCTGGCCGAATCCTCTTCCTTCTGTTTTGAAGCATCTATTCTCAGCAGTTTCCTTTTTCTTCCTGCATGTCACTGTAGGTTACATCACTAGTACACAACTTTCACTGCCTAGCAAGGAATGCTGATCTATTGCTGAGACTGCGCATACGCGCTTTCTCGACGTGAGTGTTCATATACTATTGCAGAGAGACAGTGCACATGTGCAATCTCAGCAATAGCTCGGCAGCCCTGCTAGGCTGTGAATGCTATATCATTAATGACATAGCGTACATTTCCCTGCAGGAAGGAGAATGCCGGCAATGTATGCTTTGTCACTTGAAGAAGAAGAATCAGCTGGCTGGAGGTGAGGTGACCCAGGGGACTTCAGGAGCCAAGAGAAGATCGGCGGGAAGCAGATGCAGTGAGAAGACTGATGGGGGAGGAATAGTAAGTATAGATTTTTTGTTTTCTACTGACAGAACCCCTTTAAGACCGCCCGATAATAGTAATCTGTAGGGATCCTAGCAGTCAGAACCTCACCAATCAGCTAGTCCCATGGACAGAAGATAAGTTAATGTCACCTGAATACACCTTTAAGAATTGTTGAGTGTCGTTTCTACAACAAATGGAGTCCTAGGCAATCAGCAACGTAAATCCCCAACCTTTTGCCAGTTTCAGACTTTTTTCTTTATTATTTCAGCCCATATATTACTGCCCCACTGCTATATTGTGCCAGGATAATACTGTCATACATATGCAATATAATGCCTAAATAATATGCAGTATGCAAATAACATATTCTTAAAGAGCCCACATAAAGTCCACACTAAGGGTGTAGCTGAAGGCTTATGGACTATGTTGCAGAGATTAACACACCCACCCCCCATCTATTACTATTTAAGTCAAAGTGAAGATATCAATATTTCTCTATGTTCAATCTGGCTGTTAAATACATGTTAAGATCATAAAATAGACAATAGTTATCTGTTAAATCCCCCACGCCAGCTCCTGTCTGTTTACATTGCAACAACAGAGGGGGTGTCAGTAAGTATGGCATGTGACCGCTTTAGCCAGTTATCATGTCCTCGCTCCTATATTGTAAACATATAGTCATGGGGGACCACGCCAGCATCAGCATTGGATTATAGAGAATTTAACATGTGACTGTCAATATATACATGTAGGGGGAGATTTACCAATCTTTTTTGGTATGAAAAACTCGCAAAATGTTCTGTAAGTCCAGCTTGTGCAAACTTTTTGCCACTATTTCAGCTGTATACTTTCTGTGCCACTTTCCAAGAGTGACACATTTCGGTATATAATTTACACCAGAAACTGACATAAATAATACTAGAATTCTACTCCAGCTCCTAGCTGTTATAAATTTTTGTGTAGGCACATGGATCAGTTGAGATGTGCCTAATATATGAAGAGATGTGCAATGTAGCCCATAGCAAAGATGGCAGCATGGGTATGGCATTGCATCGGATAGTAGGCTGGAGCATGCTACAGTCAGGATTGAATATATCATTAATGTGGTCCCTGCAATAACTGTGACTCCTATAGCTACACCACTAAATCTAACATAGTACTACAATTAAATTCTCAGTACTATTAAATAATACTGGGTAGTTTTTAGTTTGCTTCTGTGGTTCTCATATTCAGAGGCCCCATAGGAAATTAGCCCAGTTTGCCACCCACTCAAACCAGCCCTGTAGTTCTTACAACTTTTGAAAAGAAAGAACATGAGAATCAAGCACTCATTGCATTAAATATGCACCACCAAGGTAGAAAAAGATCCACTAGAAACATTGGGAATC
This sequence comes from Eleutherodactylus coqui, assembly GCF_035609145.1. Lineage (NCBI taxonomy): Eukaryota > Metazoa > Chordata > Amphibia > Anura > Eleutherodactylidae > Eleutherodactylus > Eleutherodactylus coqui. The sequence goes on along the minus strand of NC_089842.1, from coordinate 109,347,420 downwards.
GAGCAACCTGGACCTGACGATACATAATCTGCCCATCTCCATTTGTCTCATAAAGCACCTGTTGACTGATCCATCAATGACTAATTTCTCCAAGAAGACTAAATTCAATCCTGCCTCCTACTGGGAACTCTCTGCTCCGGAGACTACATCAATGTATCCTGTTTTCCATCTTGTATCAAACATCAAATTCTGCGGTAGGTAGTAATGCATAGGCCTTTTCTTTCCACCAAGTCAATCCTCAGTCCTTCTCGAATGTCATATCTTTTCATCATCACCAAGAGGGACAAATAAAAAAAAAACTTGGCTTTCTTCTTGCTATACATAAACCCCATGAAAAGACTTTGCCGGAGACCAAACAATAGCTGAAGGTAACTAGAAAGATTTGTTCATTTGCAAAGACTTTATCACACACCTGGGTAGACAAGCTTCCTGCCGACCCTGTGAAGCTCCATTGTTTCCATGTCAGCAGTTTGCATTCCTAATGTGTATACACAATGATTCTGATTAGCAATGAGCATGTAAGGAAAAATAAAATTATTTCTGATAGAAAACTGAAATTGCTGTTCAAAATGTTACTAAGGACCCTTTTACACGGAACGATTATCATTCAGATTCTTGTTGGATGGCGGGAATCTGATCGAATCATTCAGTGTAAATGCCTACTTGATCTGAACAACGAATGATAATTCATTTGTCGTTGGGATCGTGCAGGCATATAAAATCAAATGACGATTGCCTTTGTGTGAACAGGCCGTCATTCACCTGGGAATGACGGCCGGTTTACTGTGAATGGAGGTGGGCGGACAGGAACCATCCCCAGACTGCATTAATTGAGTGATGATCACTCCTGTTTAAAAGCACAGGAGCAATCATCGAGAAGACAGCTGTCGAGCACTTCAGTGTCTGGCAGTCATCCTGTATAAAAGGGCCCTTAAAGGGGAGGGAAATCAACAGTTGTCCAAAGAGACAAAGGTTCAGTCCCATTCAATATTCAATATGCGGACCTGTCACTTCTGTTTACTTGTCTGTTTTAGTAACTATTTTTCCCATGAAATAACAATTTTGGCAATTCATTTCATGCAGCTCTAAATTGATTTTTTTACTCCACTTTTCCTCCTGGAATTATATGAATAAATTGACAACTGGGCATTGCCATTCTTTTTATCAGGAGAGTGTGTACATGCACAGTGTGAAACTGTCAGCAATGTTTGGACAGTGATAGAGTGTGTAGGAATATGCCCCATTGATAAGGGAAATGGTCAATTTATTTGTACATCTCCAGAGGGATAACAGGGGAAATGCAAATGCAAAGGTCAGGTACATTTAGTGTCTGTATTCCAGTGAATGGAACTTCGCTTGCCACAGTCCATAAAATGTGAACATATTATGGGAAGAATATGTATTCTGGGGACTGGCAGGTGGGAGTTGGGTCAGGGTCTTTTCTCGTCACTCTGGGGTCAGAAGTCTCTTGGGGGCTCACTCCGCTTCCAAGGACTGGCAGATATGAGGTTCCAATGCAGATAGCAAAAGCCACCACTGGAAGAGGGGAGGAGCAGGAGCATCACAGTTAAAAGCTATATAAAACAATCCTTAGTGAGTGTGCGAGTGTGTTGCACATTTGGAAGCCCAGATCCTGGATCTAAATGTGCGGCTTGCAACAATCTATTGGCAGCCTGGAAAGGGGTTTGCTGCTCACTGAGCAGAAATTTGCTGGGGCAGATATGGGGGTGGATGGTAGTATGGGAGTGTAGGATGATTAGGCAGCTAACTGGGTGACAGAAGCAGGGGTAGAAGGAAGGGATTTATGAGGGGTCACTCCTGTTAAACCAATCTGATCAGCTTCTATAAAGAAGTAAGTTCCAGACTGGACCAACAACAAGGATCCTCGTTGTCTCATGAGTCCCTAATCTAACCAGACAACTTGACCACAGGAGTCCTGCCTACAAGCGGGGCGATCATCCCGTATAGGGACGGTCATATGCTGGAACCTAGAGGCTTGGCTTGCCCTAGATGGGAAAAGGCAGGACACCATTCACACATACCAAGAGACAAGGAACAGACACCCTAAAGAGGGAACTGATCACACCTCATGTCTGGTCATCTACATAGACACTGAACAGACCAATGTCCACACCAACAAACAGACCGAAGCCCTACTCATAAAACTCATGCAAAATGATATTAAACAGAAAACAGTGCAAATGTCCTAACACCAAGGGAAGATGGGAGAAACACTTTATACTATTTTCATTCATAACACCAAGCTCTGAGTTGGAATGGATAAAGCATAAATAAACTACTTGCACACTCTACGAAGAGAGGCTGGTATTTATGTGCAGCAGACCGATGGTGATTGGCTGGCTGGAGAACTCCACACCATCAGCCAGACAAATCAACCACACCTGCAACGGTGTGCTCCTGGAAACCCACAGAACCACAGATACCCTAGATACAAGGACCTAACCTTTATCACTTTATAGCACTTCTCATGGCAGGGCACATAAAAAGACCCCTTGTATCCATGATGAAATACATACCTTTAGATTGTAAGCTCTTATGGGCACAGAGCAGTGGGAAGGAGCTTGAGTAGGGCACCGGTTGAGCATCTGCACTGCTGCCCTACTCAAACTCCCTGCTGGGACATTCATTTCAATGGGACTGCCATATATAGCCAAGTTAAAATGCTTGACTATTTCAGGCAATACCATATAATTGAATGGAGCAGTATGTCACATTTCAGTCAGCACATAGTTAATTGTTTTGCCAGCACACCTTGTTTCTGTAGGCTTTGTCCAGACAAGCCAAGGTTAACAGCCCCTGTGCCTTCTTGTCTAGGTTAATTACCCTGTTAGGGTCTGAGAGGTGTGCTGGTGATTGACATGTCTGTCTGCCAATCAGCTTCTCCCGCTTCCCTGTAAGATCCAGCTCCTGCTGTCTGGGAGTTGCTGATTATTCTCCAGTGATCCCTGAGCAGTCCTGCTGCTCAGACCTGCTAAGTGTCTGGCTCTGGTACTTTATTCCATTCCCTGTAGGTTTTACTTCTGTCCTGCTCCTGTGGAGGTTACCTTGGCTCGATCCAGTTCTGCCTTGGTCCTGTGGTTTTCCTATCATGCTGGTTATTCCATCTGCCTAGCCTGTCAGTACTAGTAAGTTGTCCTATGCATTGGTACGGCAGTTCCTTCCTGTCCTGCCACTAGGTAGTGTAGGGTCAGTGTTGGCGTCCTGGATCTGTCCACTTTTGGGGCTACCTCCAGGAAGGGACATTGGTGTGGGTGAAAGTCAAGGAGTCCCGCGCCATGCATACCTGTGCACACTACTAGTATTGTAACACAGTACCACACATGCTTGGCCACCTCTACATTCAAGCTCCTCTTCAATCTCAATGCTTGGAATGTAGTTGGAAGGTGAGAGAGCCACTGGATCTTAGGATCGTTGGGGTCTAAGCCATGAAACTGCACTGATTCACTTTTATCACTAATCCTAAGGATAAAGTTGGTTCTGGTACAACTTTTTTACATATTGTTGTCTTTTTCTATATTTTTTGCCTCTTCTGCAGAATATGTTTGCACTAATATTATTATTGGTAAGTATTTTATATCCATGTCAGATAAGTTATGAATTCCGACTTCTGTGTATATACAGTATTTCTTATTGTTGACTAAACTTTCCACTAAAATTTAACTTTTGTAGAGAGACTATAAAAAAGTCCTTATACACTGCATGTACTAATATCTGAGGTGTATTGGCCCGTTAATACGAAAACATTTGGAATTTTGTTAGAGCATTCAGCAAGAATTTAAGAAGCTGCAGCTGGTGCAAATCTCCTGCCATTTGCCACCTTGGAGCACATATTTTCTTTATCAAGACATTTCCTACATATACATGAACGCAGCAGGTATCAGTCAGAACCAGATGCATTAGGCATCACTTAATACAGAATAGAGTAGAGACATTCACTAGACTTCCTTTGGTATCAGGCAGCCGAGCAAATGTCCTATGGGGCTCTACAGTCTGCCATAAAAAACGCACATCACTCATCCTCCAGGACTAGGAGGGAATAAGAATTTCACACTGTGCTATCACTTGCAAAAATAGACTAATGTATTAAATAGACATTATTCAAATTACAGGCCTCAATTCGCTCATCACTCTTTTTGACTTATATGTTTTTGCTGGGACATATTAGGGGTGAAGTTATTTATTTTACATTCTTACATTTTATAGCTGTCAGTAGATGATATGATCATTTGCAAATGTTTTTCATTCAGTTTCCTGTCCCCTTATTGCTAGAACATAACCCTTTCACCAGGACACATTCTCTTTAAATTAACTGAGCTAGTACCTGAAATGACCAATCAGATTGTGAGAAGAACCAAGACCCGCACACATCCCCTTGAGAACAGGACTCCAAGGAACTGTAGTAAAGCATCCTTTGGCTTTGCTAAATGGCTAAAATGGTTCACAGACAAAAGGGCAAATGTAGCAAGTTGGCCATCAAATTGGCACTCTAGAAGGCTGTTGAATAGATGTAATGTCTTCTTCTTCATCATTATTAGAACATATGTAAAGGAAGTCTTTATATAAATGGACTTATCTCCAAGATAAATGCTGTTTGATGCTCACGTTTCATTCTAAAAAAAAGATTGCGATCTTTACGGGAGGTGTCTTCATTAGCAGGTCCCTGATTCTTTCATATTCGGCTCCATTTCTCAGTTAGGGTGACTACCCACTGCAGTTCTTTTTCACTGCGAAATTCGCAGCGTTTTTTTTTCTCCAGGTGTCTATGGGACTTGTTAATGTTAAAATCGCATCGCGCAAAATCGCGATTTTGCCACAATGCATTTTTAACATTAGAAAGCCCCATAGACACCTGGAAAAAACAAAACGCAGCAAATTCGCAAACGCTAGTTTTACATGGGAAGAAGATTATAGGGTGCATAAGCTTCCGATAGTCGTCGCTTCCACACAGGAGTAATAGTTGTTCATTGAGAAGTAGGGCATGCTGTAGTCCATTTACCCCTTAAGGACCCCCTTAACCCCTTTCCTCCACCCTTTTAAAAAATCATAACTCATTTATTTAACCAACGACATAAATGTCTGAGGGCTTGTTTTTTGTGAGCCGAGTTGTATTTTTCAATGGTACTATGTAATGTACCATATAATGTACTGAAAAACTTTAAAAAAACTGTAAGTGGGTTGAAATGGAAAAAAATGAAATTCTGCCATCCTTGGCTGTGTCTTGTTTCTACAGTGTACACACTGCAACATGAATCACGTGATAACTTTATTCCATGGGTCAGTATGATTATTACAATACCAAAAATATATAAAGTTGTTTTTTTTTTTTGCTGTAGTACTTTTATTTTTTTTTTTCAAAGATATTTAATTTTTTTTAAATTAGTTTCTGCTACCATCTTCTACAGTCATAACTTTTTTATTTTTCTGTCGACATAGTTGAGCAAGGGCTAATGCTTTGCAGAACATCCATGATCTTATTGCAGGGGGCATTGCGGGACCCCTGAACATCGATAGGGGCATTTAAAGGGTTAACAACTGCAATCTGTGGTGCTGCTTATTGGAGATGTCACAGGCAGCTGTCAACTGCACGAAACAACTGGAATCCGCGTTGTATGGAGTGGTATCGACCGGCGATCTCCCTCCATACAAACCCCAAACCTGTAGGACGTAACTGCACATCCTTTAGCGTTAAGGGGTTAAATGCTGGTTGTTTACACTGAGCAAGAACTCGCTCACTAGTCAGTTCACTTTAGTGAGCTGAAATGAAGTGATTAGCAACTGCTGAGCGATTTCTCGCCCAGTACCCTGTCGGGTCAACTATCTCTGAAAATCACTCATTTGAGCAATTTGTTTTGGCGGGCAGTTGTCGCATGTAAAGCAATCCTTACTTATAAATGATGACTATTCTATACTTGCTGTATTGGAAACCATCCCTCCATGTACTGACTTCATGGTGAGGATGTAGAGGACAGCCGATTTGAACAAGTAGAGCTACATTGTGAAGTATAGAAGTGGAACAGAGCAGCAACCTCAGCTTGTGATATTATACAATGTTAGTGCAGAAAGGACTCACTTCTTTTGTAAGGCCAGAATGATTATATTGAGGGCAACTAAACCCCCGGTGAAAAAAAAATGCCACACTTAAAGGGGTTGTCCCGCGAAAGCAAGTGGGGGTATACACTTCTGTATGGCCATATTAATGCACTTTGTAATGTACATCGTGCATTAATTATGAGCCATACAGAAGTTATTCACTTACCTGTTCCGTTGCTGGCGTCCCCGTCTCCATGGTGCCGTCTAATTTCAGCGTCTAATCTCCCGATTAGACGCGCTTGCGCAGTCCGGTCTTCTCCCTTCTGAATGGGGCCGCTCATGCTGGAGAGCTGCTCCTCGTAGCTCCGCCCCGTCACGTGTGCCGATTCCAGCCAATCAGGAGGCTAGAATCGGCAATGGAACGCACAGAGCCCACGGTGCACCATGGGAGAAGACCTGCGATCCACCGTGGGTGAAGATCCCGGCGGCCATCTTAGCAAGGTAAGTAAGAAGTCGCCGCAGCGCGGGGATTCGGCTAAGTACTATCCGGGTTTTTTTTTACCCCTGCATCGGGTTTGTCTCGCGCCGAACGGGGGGCCTATTGAAAAAAAAAAAACCCGTTTCGGCGCGGGACAACCCCTTTAACATTTTCAAATCCAATTTCCCTGCCACCCGCACACTCCCCAGCTCTTATTTACTTTCGGTGGGAAAGCACGTTGTCGATTTCTTGGAATTACTCAACAGAAATACTGTAACACACATATGCAGAACAGCTTCTTACATCTGTAGCATATATATGTAGTACAGCCTCTGACATTGGAGCACTGGCCTGCATACTGTTAGACGCATGTGTCAGCTCTCGTCCAATGTCGGAACTATGCAGGGAAATCTAAATTTTGGATGAGCCTCTGACATCGGAGCGCTGTCCTGCTTACTGTAGCATGCATATGCAGAACAGCCTCCGACATAAGAGCACTGTCCTGCATACTGTTAAAAGCATGTGTCAGCCCTCATCCAACATCAGAGCTATGCAGGGAAATCTAAATGTCGAAAGCGTTAAGGCATTTTTTTGCAGTGTTTGATGCAGTTTTTCAAGCCAAGCTGGAAGTGGATCTAGCAGGAAGAACAAGTATAAGTTTTTCCTTTGTCTTTCCTATTTCTCTGAAATCTATTTTTGATTTTGCCAGAAAAAAACTACAGCAGTTTTCCAAGAAATCGTGTGTGCAAAACCATCCATGTACTGAACAAAGAGGAAGAGGTGAAGTAAACTTCCACCAATCAACAGGATTTTACTTAAGCCCCATTTACACGCAAAGATGATCGCTCAAAATTCGCTCAAAAGACAGTTTGAGTGACAGTTTTGAGCGATCATTTCGCACAGCTACTAATAGGCACTAATGCCTATTGGTAGCTTATTTGCTTCATTTGCATTTAAATTAAGCTCCTTTCACTGAATGCAGATAACAGTGGGTAGTCTGTTATCTGCATACAGCTCCATTATTCTCCCGGGGGACAGCAGCTGAAAACAATGTTATCAGCACTCCTGTGGAGAATCACAGTGTGTGGTCCCTACTATTAGCTAGCTGGCTGAACAATGGTTTTTATGCTGAACTAAAAAATCATCGTTCAGCCGAAAAGCTAATGATAATAGCATTTACACACAACGATTATCCCTCAAAAGACACTGTTTGAACGAATTTTGAGTGATAAACATTGTGTGTAAATGGGCCATAAGTCACTTTTCTTTAGGTCCAAAACTCTATGCATAATAATTTTACAATACATGCTTTATCTCCAAGTTTCCTGCATAAAAATAGAGTAAATAGAGTTAATATCCTAACTGCTTGCAGCCACTACATGGGGGGGATCTATGCTTACTGCGTTATTATTGATTTTACTGGATAAAAGATATGTAGTAAGCCCTAGTAGTGGGCAGAATTTTATAGTATATCCCTAAGCAGGTACATTTGGAGGTCCGTATCACAAAACAGACCCTCAACTCCTGTAAAGCTAAATGAAGAAATTAATCAGCAGAGGATTTTGGCAGCAGTCACTATCGTATATTCTATCGGACGTTATGCGAAAGCAATCATTATGGTGTCTTTAAATGCAGTTGAAGCAATATTGTTTATGTACAGAATATTCTACTTATAATCTAATATTTTTCACAGTTTTCCTCACTACATAAGTTAGAAAACACATGCTGCAATGAGTTGCCTGTAACTCCAGGTTTTCATACTTGGAATAGTTAACTACTGCTAACCATATTGTTCAGTTCACATTCCTCAAAAATTGCTGTAGATTTTAACAGCTTGACAAATATTACATTCTATAGAAGGTTTAATAACACATTTTTTGTATTTATTTTAGTTTATTAGATGGACTTGTCCATGCTTGTTGGATCTTTCAGAGGTAGATTATGTGGGCTGATATAATATCGTCAAACATTGCGGTGGCTTGAGGTCACTACATCACAGGGGGTTCATGTACAGCAGTGGTCTCCGGCCTGTGGCTCACCAGCTGTTGCAAAACTACAACTTCCAGTTTGCTCTGGGACAACAAACTGGGAGTTCCAGTTTTGTGACAACTGAGGAGCCACAAGTTGTAGACCACTGATATACAGAAGAATGAAGAAAATAATGAATACCAATCAGTATAGATTTTCTATTTGTTAAATGACAATATATAGTGAATTCAAGACATACATGTTCTCTATGCTGGCTGACAATTTTGCCTTAAAGGTTTGTCTCACTTCTAGCTGTTTTGCTGACAGTTCGATACACTGTGCAATGGCACAGGTTGGTACTGCAGGCTCAGTCCCATTCACTTTAATAAGACTCCGCATGCAGTACCAACCTGGGCCACTATGCAATGTTCAGAGCTGTCTACAAGTGGGACAACCCCTTTAAGGCCTCATGTTTGCAATAATAAGGCCCGAGGAATGTAAACAATTGTATTATATCTTGGAGAAGTGTTCCTTCCCCTATGTCAATAATCCAATGTGACTAAGAATGTGTTAATTCTATAAGCTCATAAAGGACAGGTCAGTAATAGGCAAATCAATATGTAAGGTGGTTCTTGTTAGCCAGAATCCCTAATTTTAAGCCCTTGCCATGGTGTAAGGCACAGATTCTTTTATTAATACTCCATTTACATGTCTCAGTAGTTGTCTAAACGACCGTACAAGCGCTCACGTCACTGCTAAGGTCGCTGGCAATCATGCAAAGCGTTTAGACAGAAAGACTGGATCACGGGCTGGATCAGTGGACATGTATTCCTATCTTTTTATTTCTTATTTTTTCTCTTTAAAATACTTCATATTTGGTCTAAATAATAAACTTTTTGAAATCTTTCACCATAAAACCGGATTATTGGATTCTCAACTACTGGTTTTCCATAAAAACAGCATTCTTAGACTAAATCACAAATATGCATATTTTCCATTATTTTCTATGTGCTAAACCTGCTGCATAAAGCTCACATAAATAGGTGATACTGTGGCTATCCTACCTCTTCCCCCTCCCTGCGTACTCACCACAGCATAAGTTACAAAGCATGCCCACTGCTAGAGGTATCTTTGATAACATTTTCCTATATAGCAAGCTACTGCTCATAGATCTGCTGTAAAAAGGACCTTTCAGCTCTCTTGACATGCTCACTTAGGTGAATGCTTGTGTTCTCCATGAAATAACAATTTTTTCTTAGAACTGTGCTTTGTGCTACTTGTTTTTTTCTACTGAAGGGTTACAAGGAAATATAAAAAATGTGGACCTGGAAGGGGCTACCATCACACAAAAATATTCCAACGAGTTGTAAACCCGGCTCTTCTTTATTAAGCCAGTAAAAACTACCAACGCGTTTCTTCAGAAATGACTGTAAAGAGCATTAATGAGAGCGGCTGCATCTCGAAACGCATTATAATATTGGCTCTTTTTAAGCACTTCATAAAAAAGAACCGGGTTTACAACTCGTTAGAATATTTTCGGGTGAGAGTAGCATCTTCTAGGTCCATATTTTTTACATTTTCTCATAGCCTATACATTGTATTATACGGTTGGCGATAGTGGACAGGCGGCATCTCACCACACATCCTAGAAGGCAAATTAATCCTGTAGGTGAAGGAGCCTCACCCCTATCCTTTCTTGGATTTTCTACTGAAAGGGTGGTTTCAGACAAACGTATTGTCATACATCGGTTATACGGATCCGTAATACAGAGGTATTGTAACTGTATGCAATAGGTACTTCATTAGCATTTAATTTGTATTTACCTCCGTATTTGCGGTCATTGGTTTTATTTTCTACTGGGCAAATACCGCTCTGTATTTGCCACACAGAAAATAATATGAACAAAAGTAAAAACAAAGGCAAAAACAGACAAAAGTAGTGCATGCTGCATTTTAAAACACAGTCGTGAAAAATATGGCCATGTGATTAGATACACAGATTTGTATTAGCTTTTTATTGTGGTCTGCAAAACACGGACCGAATGCAGAGTCAAAATACTCTCATATGCAACAGCCAAAATATAGAAATAAAATAGCAACTTGATGTCTACTTCCCCATAGTTAATACAGCATATCCCTACACACTCTGACACAGTCCAATCAAAGCTGACGTTATCATATTGTGGAGAGACACACCCCTTTGACTAAACTCCCATTTGACGTTGTTATTCATGCATTTCAAAGAAAAATAAAAGAGGAACAGCACAATGTAGAGTTCCAACAAAAGATGCTTCAGAACTGTTATTTTTGGGGCTCCTGCACACGAGCAAAGGGATGTATATGTTTGCGAAAGGATGACAATCACGTGCCTTTGCATCCTCTGCACATTTTCATGTACAGTTTTGCGTTGCTGGGCCCCTTTTGAACCGAGTTAGCAGCCTAATTAGTCCCTGGTGTTAGCAGTTACTTGTACGATTTAGTAGAGAAGAGTTGCACATTTGTGCACCCCTATAGACTCCTATTGAAACTCAGGCGAACAAATGTACACAAAAAGTAATGAGAGGTACAGAGCAGCACTACTCCAACAAACCCATAGGGTGGGACCATATTAATGCCAGCCGCGGAGGGGGTCTGGATCCTGTGGTCCCCTAATAGTACAGCAAAAGACGAAAAAAATCCGTGGCAGCAGACAATGATGCACTTTAAATCAGAACTTCTTTATTCCTCTACCACAGCATACGGCGTTTCGATCACAAAGTTGATCTTTATTAAGTAAATGTACACAAAAAAATACCATGTTGTGTATTTTTTCGCCTGATGGAAATACGGGTGCAAAAACACTCAATGTCAGGGAACCCATTAAAATCAAAGGGTTCCATTGTCTGCAGTTTGTGCAAGCAAAATTACTCATGTGCAGAAGACTTTAGGCCAATTTTTAGATGAGCACTAGAGATGAGCGAGTGTACTCGCTAAGGGCAAATACTCGAGCGAGTATTGCCTTTTGCGAGTACCTGCCCGCTCGTCTCAAAAGATTCGGGTGCCGGCGGGGGTGAGTGGTGAGTTGCGGGAGTGAGCAGGGGGTAGCGGGGAGGGGGGGGGAGTGAGAGAGATCTCCCCCCGTCCCTCCCCGCTCTCCTCCGCCTCTCCCCGCCCCCCGCCGGCACCCGAATCTTTTGAGACAAGCGGGCAGGTACTCGCAAAAGGCAATACTCGCTCAAGTAATTGCCCTTAGCGAGTATGCTCGCTCATCTCTAATGAGTACCTTGTCACACCTCCATAATATGGATCCATAATACAGACGTGTTACAGATGACATTGCAGTTGTGTGTCATCAGTATCTGATCTGCATTTGCCTATGTATTTGCTGTCAATGGTTTTATTTTCGGCTGGGCAAATAATGATCCGTATTTACCAATCGAGAATAGTACCAATTAATGCAAATACGGAAGCAATACTGGACAAAAATTAGTACATGCTACATTTTACAAATATGGCTGTGAAAAATATAGCCATGTGAACAGATATATAGATTTACATAAGTTCCCTATTATGCTCTGCAAGGTAAAGTCCCCTGGTGCAAGCACTGAGTCATGATTGACTCCTAGGGTGACATCACATCGTTACATTTTCTTGGCAGACTACTTTGTGTTTGTTGACTCAGCCTTCCTACCTGAACCAAGCAGGGATTGAACCCGCAACCTTCAGGTTGTGAGCGAGAGCTTAGGACTGCTTCCTTAACATCCCACGCCAAACAAGGCTCTGAAAAACACAGACCCATTTCTGACAGGTCCAATGTCTTTACAAAGCTGACTAGTGCGTAAACTTCCATGGATCGCTTTGTCCACCTAATAGTAATTGAACCTCCTCCCAGTCTATTATATTTTTCCATGTTGAGCGTCCGCTCACACATAAATAGCTTGAGATGCAGCCTGTCAACAATCCATATGTATTAACATGAGTCATTACAGCCATGGGTTAATTGGACCTGTAATACAATGTATGTGTTTATCAGCTAAGCGGTTTGACATATTAATTGAGCAAAATCACTTCCAATAAATAAGCATTTGTATTTGCTTTGATTCCTTACAGAAAGGTTTCTGGGTCAAAAATAGTTACATCAAAGGTTTGCACGAAAATAAAGAAAAAAAATCAACTCTCGTTAATGTAATAACAATATAATTTCCCGTTAATTGAAAACAGTTCTCCCTATATAATAAGCTTGTAAGCCCATAACTTGCTGCAGCTTGAACAATATCCTATTCACAAACTAAAACAAAACACAAGTCAACTAAGCCCAGAATGCAGAAAACTGCGCCGAGATCAAGTCCTAATTTGAACAGATGCAATGCATTCCAATGCAAATTCACAATTCAGATTTGATCAAAACCAGGTACAGTACATTGGTTTCATTTAAACAACAACTTTCACATTGTATTAGTGTACACAAAATTAACTAATAAGATGCAAAACCCAGTAACACAATACTTAGCAAACTCAGGTTCTGGAAATAAGGTTTTAATTCTGCCTATTATATCATTGCCAAGATGCTTCAAATATGGTCTGTATCGAGCCAGGAAGAGGTAAGGAAGAAGGAGTTACAATTGACACAGTCATAGAGGTTAGTAGAAGCTTCAATCCAATCCTGCGCCTATAAGCTGAAGCCAAGAGCCAGGTCCATAGAGCTCTATTGTTTTCCCAGGCTGCTATCAGGGGCATAACTAGGGTGCAGAGGTTGCCCTGGTGCCTGAAATTGGCCAGTAGCCCCTCTACTACATAGGAGAGCACCAGTACTATCAATGTAACTTGATGGATGGGGAGCCCTGACATAGGTTTTTCTATTTGTATACTTATTCCATATAACAAAATTTAAAGGGGTTTCCAACAGAATGACATTATTCCCTAGGGGGTGACTATCTGATCATTAGAGGTCTGACTGCTACGACTCCACCTATCACAAAAACAAGGGTCCCCAGATTAATGATCACACTTAAACACTACCACTCCATTCATTTCAATTGGACTGTAGGAGATAGCCAAGTTCAAGTGCTCAGCTATTTTCATCAGTCCAATTGAAATACTCATCTTTTTAAGGCATGTGCTTTAAATAAAATTGCCACAAATTAGAATCCCAAAAATATTTCAGACCCCCAAACCAGATCCCTAAATTATCAGATCCCAGACCAAACCCTTAAATTGACTAAAAACCCTTAAATCAGACCCAAGATCAGCCGAAAAGATAAGAGTTCAAGTCAGATCCCAAAATAATTAGCCTTAATTTAAACCCCAGATGAGGCAAGAAATGCATATTCAGATCCCAGACCATATTGTATACTTACCCTCTTGGCTTTGGGCTCTTGTTCAGCACCAAGCACTGCTGCATTGGGTCCAGGCACCATCCACTGCAACGGATGGTAAGTAAATAGGCTACTATATTTGGAATACTCAAATAAATGAAGGCCAATTTTATAAACCCCACCATCTACATTCTGCACCCAGGACAAGTGCCCTGATAAATCTCCCAGCTTCATCTCTACTTAGGAAAACAATGACTCCATAAACCAAGTATACTCAATATGTCATTGGATATACCAAGGGAGGCTAACAATTGGGGGACTCCTGGTAAAACTTGGTGACTTGACGTGTCTGCATGAATTAATAGGATTCCATCACCTGTATACTCTATAGGTATACTCTATATGTCATTGGATATACCGAGAAGGGAGGCTAACAATTGGGGAACTCCTGGTAAAACCCAGTGACTTGACATGTCTGCGTGAATTAATAGGATCCCATCACCTGTCATTTCCAGAACCAAAAGGGCCACCACTCTTCATCAGCCCACGTCAGCAAGTTGGGGACTGCTGATAACCAACAGGGAGCCTTTTTAAGTGTCCAGGATCTATTACACTCAATGACCTTCTGACCACTAATAAGATATAGATATATTCTTGACTTTAGCCAAAAGCCCTAGAAGCTATGCATGTACTCATACTGACCCTGTACTAGTGGCAGAAACAGGAGGAACATATACAAACTTCACACAGACGTTGATCTGGTTGGTACTAGACCCACAGCCTCAAAGTTAAACTACAGAGTTTTACTATCAACATATGTCTCTATTTAATGCATATTTCCATTTTTAGAGGCCCGTCCCACGATACCCTAAAAACACCAGGAATAAACCTTCACGCAACCCAAATCCTTCCTAAGCACCAGGAAGTGGATTTATGTCATTTACAATTAAAATGTAAAGAATTGGCCCATTTTATCCATACTTTGTGGTCGCATAATAGGCACTGCAGACACAGTTGTGACAAATTATAACAGAACGCCTCCCTCCTATTGGTGATAATGTGGCTTTGTGTGTGTGCTTTTTCCTATGTTTCACAGCCAAAAATATGCAGGATACTTCATTATTCTTTCTGAAGGATCTGTATTTTAAAGCCATTCTCACAAAGTCTCTTGCATTCATAGCAAAGAGATTATGGGAAGTGTCAAGACTCACAAAATATGACTGTTTATAAAGAGAGTACGAGGCTCTCAGCACGGACCCCAAATTGTCCATAAATCCTCCTCCTTATTCCAATGCCATTAATATTGACAGGTAATGTATCTGTTTCATTGCAGTGTCATTCAAGTTTATTGAGCTAATTAGGAGCTTTCAATACTTAGCATAAGGGTTACTAGTATTCAATCCTTGGATTCCCATTGGCTATACTGGTCTTTATCTTATTAAAGTAGATGATGTATAATTCAATATGGTTATATGGGATTAGAAAAACATGGCTGTCTTCTTTCAAAAATAGTGTCACACCTGTCTGCAGTTTGTATTTACTATTGCAGCTTAAGACCCATTCCCTTCCAATACCAGACATAACCGATAGGCATATGTGGTGCTGTTTTTGGAAGAAAGCAGCCATGTTTTTCTAACCCTGTACAACACAGATAAGATGACCCACCAACACATTTTTATCTACAGTAGCTTTACAAGAGCATGAACGTCATGGGTTGGAGACCTCAGCTCTAGACCATGCTGTGGGGCACCTCATTTTACAATATACTCTATTGTGGAAGGGGATTCTACTTTAATTGTCTTCACATGATCAATATTTTAGCCAACTTTTTAATCCCTTATGTTTTCATCGATTGTAACCTAACTGGTCAACTCCTTTCCAGCATTAATGCATTTGGACGTCTTTTAGTATTTCCACTGTTATCCAGAGCAGAGAACCACCATAAAAAAGGTTCCTTATGCTCTGCAGCATCCCATAGCCATGACAGCTAGTTGGCCAGAAAACCTAATTATGAGACTGGGTAGTCCAACACACACAACCCCTTTAATCATAGACTCAATTGATTATTTACACTACTTGTAGCTCTTTCAACGTCTACATTATAGTAATCGCCACTATACCATTGCACCTCTATGCCCCAAAAGAACTAATTCACTCGAACGACTTAGACCTCGCCACAATTTATAACTGGATCACAATATTTAATTTTCATTATCCCCTCATGCTTTCCAGTTGTTAAATGCATACCTTCAGAACCAAACATAACAGTCAGTTAGAAATGTAACTTAGTAGTAGTTGACTTCAAAGGGTTGCCCAACAAATACAGAACCTGTTCAGCTGACACATTACAGACCAGTGACCATGGGGTACTCGCCATTTCATTGCCAGATCTGCTTTGTGGCACTCTATTTCCTGGACAAACCAAGTCTTTAAAATTAACCTGCTGTATCCTGCATCACAAAAAAGACTATACGGGTGAAGGAAAGTCCTACTAGTGTTACCCTAAGTGATTAGAACTCTGGGGAGATGGGAAATGGGGAAGGAAATGAAAAGGAGCTTGATAAAACTAATTAGACCCCATTGAAAGTCAATGGGGTTCATTGAACACCGTTAGGAACCCTCATGCTCACAATACTAATATGAATATAACCTGACTATTCCTAGTTAGTGGAGTTTTCTTTTAATATAGGATGACTGCGAGTTCTTTATAAGTATAATCACATAAGAGTGTTCCACTGCTAGGCCTTGCATTTAAATACAAATTTCTTTCGGAAAGTTGGGTACTAAATTGTTCAAAATAAACTGCAAATGCCTCGGGGAGATCCAGCTCCTTCATTGTTCCTTACATCAGTCTTTATTATACTTCACAGATTATACTATTAAGCTGGAAATCTCAAGAGAACCATCTCATATTAGCTAAATAAGCCTAAACACAAAATATCGGCCTTTCATCCCAGGAGACATTTAACTTAAACCACAATGGTATATGTTTCACAGAAAGCAGCACTTCTAATGTAGAAACCTCCACTATTCAATGAACTCTCACAGTTTATGTTACCGTGTAATAAATGGAGCTCTAGCATTATGTGATAACCACTTAGAAAACAGATCCATGAAAAATTCCCCCATCCTATTGTAAAATGACATGTAATATGTTCATATTCCACATTCTTTAACCTGTCAAACATTCCCAAGTAATATCTAACCTGGGCGTATTCTGACATATAATTGTATATGTACACCTGGTGTAAGTTATACATTTTCTATATAGTGATATGGATCATACTGGTAGAACCTGGGTATCTTCTATATAATTAGATATAAGCCATGCATCTTTTTGTATACAGTGACAAGAACCATGCTGGTGTATCAATGTATCCAGAAAGGTGCAAAAAAGCGAAACACATCCTTGTTAATCAATAACAGAGTATCTGTATATTAATCACTTTTTGGTCCACTGAACCACTTACCTGATTTGTATCTTTTAGATTTTTTTCCGGTGTTTGTGCTTTGTTTATTGAAGCCTTCCTTCTAGTTAAAGGCCCATTTAGACCCAACGATTCTCACTCAAAATTCGCTCAAAGCCGTCTTTTGAGCAATAACCGTTGCGTCTAAATACACATACATTGTGCAGTTTTCTCGCATGATTCGTTCCTCGCTCAATTTTAGTTTTTTTGAATCGAGTGATGAACTGTT
The DNA here is from genome assembly GCF_035609145.1 of Eleutherodactylus coqui. NCBI lineage: Eukaryota > Metazoa > Chordata > Amphibia > Anura > Eleutherodactylidae > Eleutherodactylus > Eleutherodactylus coqui. The sequence goes on along the minus strand of NC_089842.1, from coordinate 109,329,933 downwards.
ATCAGTAGTGCAGGCTATTATCTCAGTCGGCAGCGTTGATAAGATTCTTTCAGCTCGTGTGCTGCTGGTAGTTCTCTAAGCGCGAAGAACAATGCAGCTGTTTGCTTATGCAGAACAGCTGTATTTGTGCAGAGCAATAGCGGCAGTGTTCCGCTCCGCCTGCATAGCTCTTTAGTAGCTAATTAGCTACTATGGACTATGTAAAAATGATTGCTCAAAACTGTCACTCAAACTGTCGTTTGAGCAATAATCTGTCAATGTAAATGGGGCTTAATATTTCTTAGTGCTATTGGAGGTCCATCTGCTGCATGGGCTTAACATTTTGAGAGATCTAAAATTTGAGAGTGAATTCTGAATTGGACAGTACATGGAAATAAAAGATTATGATTCCTGGTGTTGAGGGGACGGATGTCATGATGAGGTTAGGTTAGGAAATCAGCTGTTAGGGAGAGGTGCATAAAGAACTGAAAGGGTAGAGAGAAACAAGTAAAGAAATAGCATATATGAATGTGTGTGTATACCCCGCGCCAGAAGTATATAAGAAGTAGCTGTAACCGTAAGTAGGCCACTACCCCAGCCTACCAGAATAAATGAAATGCAAAAGCGATAATGTACAAATGGTGCACTAAACTTGATAAATGTGCCTATGTTAGTACAACCAGGAAAAGGGGCATATAGAATGCAGCAGAATGGAGTACAAAAAAGCAATATAGCAATGTTAAAAAATACAAGAAAAGAGTGGCAGTAAAAGTACAAATCAACAATATATCAATGTAGAAGAGACTTACCCAGCAGCAGCAGGTGGAGAGCGGGAGCAGAAGGCAATAACCAACAGTAGAGAAAGCACAGAGCACAAGTGTGAGCCGCAGCCACTCTCCGGCCGGGAGCGGCTGCATACACAGATACTGCAAGCTGGAGGTCATGTCACCTAGCCTCACTATGAAAGCTAAAAGAGCTAAAAAAAAATTCCAACGCGTATTGAGACATAAGTGCTGGTGAATAAGACAGTACTTGGAAATAAAAGATTATGATTGCTGGTGTTGAGGGGACGGAAGTCATGATGAAGGCATGGAGGAGCTTGTAAGTTAAAGGGGTTGTCTCGCGAAACCAAGTGGGGTTATACACTTCTGTATGGCCATATTAATGCACTTTGTAATATACATCGTGCATTAAGTATGAGCCATACAGAAGTTATTCCACTTACCTGCTCCGTTGCTAGCGTCCTCGTCTCCATGGTTCTGTCTAAATTCGCTGGAAGCTTGCTTTTTTAGACGCGCTTGCGCAGTCCGGTCTTCTCCTTTCAGCACGAGCCGCTTCAGTGTGCTCCCCGCTACAGCTCTTCTGCGCATGCGCAGACGAGCTGTCACTGCTCGGGAGCGCGCTGGAGCGGCCATTCTGTACCATCCTCTGTTAGAGGAAGGTGCAGAGCCGCTCAGCTGTCCCGAGAAGCCGCCCAGCTGTCCCGCCGTCCTGCCGCCCAGGTAAGTGATGGGCCGGGGGGGCTGCCGCTGCGCCGGGGGGGGCTGCGCCGGGGGGGCTGCCGCTGTGATGGGGGGGCTGTCGCTGTGCCGGGGGGGGGGGCTGCCGCTGTGATGGGGGCGCTGTCGCTGTGATGGGGGCGCTGTCGCTGTGCCGGGGGGGGCTGTCGCTGTGCCGGGGGGGGGCTGCCGCTGTGATGGGGGGGCTGTCGCTGTTCCGGGGGGGGGGCTGCCACTGTGATGGGGGCGCTGTCGCTGTACCGGGGGGCTGCCGCTGTGCCTGGGGGGGGGGCTGCGCCGGTTACCTGCTGCCTGGCGGTGGGTGACTGTGTGCCGTGGTCGGCGGCGTTCAATCCAGGGGTCCGGTCGGCGGCTGCGGGGCGTCTGGTTGTCAGGGAGACACAGCTGGTAGCGTCTCGGGAGCGCGCACGTCAGGCTACAGCAAGCGATGGGAAAGAGACGGTGGCCATCTTGGGAAAATTTTTATAAGTTGCTGAAACGCTGGAACTGTAAGTACAAACCAGCTAGAAAAGTCATTTACAGGGGGGCTTAGTAATGTATGCTTAATTAGGGGGACTGGGCAAAAAAAAAAATTCACTGCTTCCTCGAGACAACCCCTTTAAGAAATCAGCTGTTAGGCAGAGGTGCATGAAGAACTGAAAGGGTAGAGAGAAATAAGTAAAGAAATAAGTAAAAGAAATAAGTACATTTACACAGGGCGAATACTGCCCGAATAATCAATTGAAACATAAAGCCACCAACAGGGCACTGAGCAAGAAACCACTCAGTAGTCGCTAGTCGCTTTGTTTCAGCTCACTGAAACAAGCAACTAATGAGCAACTTCTCACTTAGTGTAAGCAGAAGTCATTCAATCTTTAAACAACTGCCTGTTTACCTCCATTTACTGAACGACTGTTGCTCCTGTGGGAAAGACGGAAGTGATAGTTGTTAGGACAGCTGGTGGGAACCTATGCGCTGGACAGTTGTCCTGTGTAAGGGTACTTGTTTGTGCTTCATTGATATTCAGGCTGTTCTTCAGGCCTGTTTTGTAGATGTATGTTTCCTATTGCTATGTTTGTTATAGCGCATTATTTACTAACAAGTGGTGTCCTACTAATGTATAATTCTCCCCAACTTGAGGTTTGTTGGAAAACTTTTAAAACTCAATAAAACTTGTAAGTTAAAAAAAAAAATAGTGAATAGAGATGAGCGAACGTACTCGGTAAGGGCGATTTCGCAATCGAGCACCGCGATTTTCGAGTACTTCACTACTCGGGTGAAAAGTACTCGGGTGCGCTGTGGGGCGGGAGGTTGCAGAGGGGAGTGGGGGGTAGCAGCAGGGAACAGGGGGGAGCTCTCTCTCTCTCCCTCTCCCCCCCACTCCCCGCTGCAACCCCCCGCTCACCCACAGCACACCCGAGTACTTTTCACCCGAGTAGTGAAGTACTCGAAAATCGCTGTGCTCGATTGCGAAATCACCCTTACCGAGTGCGTTCGCTCATCTCTAATAGTGAACTATTATAAAGGGTATGCTAGGGAGAAATTCCTCATAAATTATTCAGTTATAGCTAGTCATTTTCATTTGCAGCCATAGCCTCGTATCTCAATGCCCGGGCCAGGGCAAAATGACTTTCTGGTGCCCTCCCTGGAGCTTGATACACCCCTTCAAGCTACACTCCTGAATTGCATTTAATACTGTGGATACTGGATCATGAGGAATGTCTGGTTTTTATAACTTCTCCTCAGACTGTGGGACCACTGCAGGGTTTTCTGTAGTGAAAAATAGCATATATGGCATCCATTTAAATCAACTAGAGCCTATTGATTTTAAAGGATGTTAGAGTTCTTCCATAACAGACAGTTTTGGTTAAGGCTAGAGAAGCAAGGCAATCACCCATGAGATGCAGTGAAATTAACATTTCCCACGTAATCAAATATACAACAATTTTATTGTGACCAGTGGAAACATGGTGTTACCCTAGTGTTACCCTAGCCTAAAGGAAAAATGATGATAAAACATTAATGTAGATGTACAATGTTTACAAGTAAACAAATAAAATAAATCTTGTTATTTATAACCTTCAGGTCGTGAGCGAGAGCTTAGGACTGCATCTCTGCACCACACGAGGCTCTAAATATTTGCACCAAGCACATATTATAAGAGTACTAGTAATTATTAGCAAATTACAGTACCAGTGTTTCTGGTAGCGCAATGCGTCACACAGCTATGCTACATGGTACATCTAATATGATCCCCACACATCACATACACAGCTCTACTACATCCATCCTAACGCCACACATTACACACACAGCTCTACTACATGCAACCTGATTCACACACATCATACACACACACACAGAGTGGTACATCCATGCTGATTTCCAAACATCACCAGTTCAGCAGACTCCTGGATACAGTGACTCCATCCACACAGATGATCAAATGACAGTGACATCATCACAGGTACTAGTGGCTGCTGTTGGCTTATCCAGTATACAGTACTTTCTACCAAACTGCACAATGGCTCCTCCCACAGCAGTGATGTGACCACAGGTCCTTAAGCCCCCTGGATCTCTTTTACCAAACTGCACAATGAGTCCTCCCACAGCAGGGATGTTATTGCGGGTCTTTCAGCCCACCGGATCTCTGTGGTGGCGGTAGGTTGGTGTCTTCTGTCAGGACTGCTGAGTTGTGTCTGAGATAATAACGGCTTAGTTGTATTCTCATTTTGTTATTTTTGTTCTCCCCCTCCAAGTGCCCTAACTGTGTTGTTCTTCTGTTGGTCAGGCTCTGTGCTTTATATGTGTTGTAGGACCTCAGATGATGTCACCAAGGGTAGAGCATGAGAAGCATCCACACACAAACATACATGCTCACGGTCAAGTGCTCGTTAGTAGTTTGATTCTCTTAAAAAGTTCTGCTCACATCTCTGTCTTGACTTCCATGTCTAAAAGAAGCCACAATGTCCTTCTGGATCTGCATTATGACAAATACAAATGGTGTCCAATACACCCTATTGACTTAAAGGGAACCTGTCATCACCTTTAAGTCCTTTAAAAATAGAGCTATGTTTGATACTCACTGGGTGCCCGTTCCAGGGTTGTGTTCCATCAAAGTTAGTGAATGCACACATTGTGACTCTTTTCTGCTGGCTGTGTTCGCTTGTTCTTTCATACAGATGAATGGAGATGCATATTTGAGGGGACACAACACTGGAATGGGGCACTTGGTGAGTATTAAACACAGCTCCCCAGATTTCCAGTTCTTTCACTTTTGAGCACCATAACTTAGTTTATGGGGCTCATGGTTCATTAGGGTTCCACTGTGGTTACCATGGTTTTACAAGAAGGATAGAGTGGAGACCCTCTCTGAATGGTAAGCAGCTGTCTGAGCCTGACCAAGGCCTGTGATAGGCTGTTTGCTAAAAGGTTTCCAGTGGCAGTGAATAGCATGCCAGCTACAGCTACAAGTACTGGTCCAGAATCAGCACCGCCTTCAGTAAGTGCAATCCCCACTAAGGATAACCCATTGTTCCAAGGCCGAAAAACGGTTCTATCGGGCATTCATGTCCTGAAATCTGCTCTGATTGAGATGTTTCCATGGACACCATTTCACTCATAGTTTAGATGATGTGGAGTCCAGGGAGCCTCTTTTCATACTCAACTGGTCCCTCGTTTCTGCTGTGTTCCTTAGCGAAGTCAGCGTGTGCAAACCAGCTTGGCTCTTTTCAGAAAATTGTGAATGCACAATGCCATAAAGTTTAACATTTTTGAACCCCAATGTAATAAGAACATGAAAATATACATATTGTTATAATAAAACAAATATTTCACCTCTTCTACCCTATGTAACCTGCAGTAATATCTACATTGAGTTGTCTTCTTTGTTCAATACTTTTTTTAGTGTTCAGATTAATTTTGCTATGTTCTTAGAGTTAAGACCCCCCCCCCCCCCAAACACACACACACTGCACATTTCACATGCGTGATCATATAACACCTTTATAGCTGGGCTCAGTGACACAGATTTTAGGATAAGTATCCATCACTGTTTGAAGTGCAGCCATTAGTTATTTGATCATTTAATTCATGGTAATTGGATCTATTGCAACCAGACACTTATATGCCACCTTCCAAAATCTTTGAAGTGAAACTTTAATGTTACTTTGTCAAGAACATTTTTTAGCATCGGACCCCTAACTGACAAAACAACCAGCTCATAAAAATTATTGTTCTTACATTTCTTCTTGAATTTCTTTGATTAAATTAATTATTTTTCATGTATTAATGAATAAAAAAATATAATATATATAATGATGATTAAATATATATCGACAAAACATTTAATTGGGGTAAATAAGCTAAATTGGATCCGACCATTATTGAATAATAATAATTGTGTGTCATGAATGCTAATAATCATAATAATTCTAAATAATAGTCAATAATAATGACTAAATAACATTTGTGCAAACTTAAAGGGGTATTCCCATCTCAGGCAATCATAGCTGAGATGGGAATTCTTGTCTTTATGCTGCAGCCAGACCTATTTGACTGTTCTACCCCTGTTTCCGTTATTTCCATGGAAGTGAATGAGAGTTAGTTCCAATTCAGATGGCAATATTTTTGTCAGTATTTGCAAGCTAAAATCAGGAGTGGCTATTTTTATAGCCTATCTCTATAGGTTCCATTCACGGATTTGGCTTACAACTACCAATGCAAAATACTGACCAATATACTGACATCTGAATGGGGTCTTAAAGGGGTTGTACACATAGGATAAGTGATAACGGTCTGATCGATAGGGATCTCATCACCAATTCCAAGAATAGGGTACACGTGTTCCCCTCTTCTTGTAACTGCGAGAATGCCACTCCCACCCACAGTGACCTGAAATTGACTAGATGTCCATTAATGAGCAGCAGCTACTCCATTCATTTCAATGCAGCTGATGGAAATATCAGAGTACTTGATAAAAGTTAATTCTAGTAAACCCTCTATGTTTTGTGAGTTTCTTTAGCCCTATTTGTGTTTTTAAAGGATCTTAATAAAAATTATCGTTTTAGTCTATAACTGTGAAGGGCCCAATCGTATATACTATAGACTTACCTGCTCCTGTGAAATAGTCACCATACCTAAAAGGTACCATTTAGAAAATTGTTGGCTTCTTATTTGGTATGAGGACATACATTCCTATAGCTATACCCTTTATAATTGGTAAGGCAAAGAGGAGTATTTCTGATAAAAAAAGACCAGAAAAAATTGTTGTTTATGTAGTTGTCCAAAATATTCTTATAGGGGGTTACTGGCTTAGGACAATGTCTTTTTGATAGAAGAGTCCCTGAAAATTAACAATTTACAGGCTATAAGGTTGCTGGAATTCCCAGTTATCAGTTGTAATCTGCAAGGAAACACAGTAGCACGTGTTTAATTTCTCTGCAGTGCTAGCTCAGCGGAAAAGAAACATTACATGCAGCCCATTGAAATCAATAGGCTATCCATGTAATACATGGCCAAGTCTGGTCATTCAGCCAGGAAGATGCTCCTGGTAGCTCCTATCTTCATGACTATTTATTTTAAGACACTGTTAATTCCAATACAAATGAAAATAGGGGTTTAAATAGATTACATTTATAAAGTTACAGGCAAAATAAACATCTACTAAAGGACTAACGAATTGATACTACCAATGCGGGCTTATAGCCTACAAAGGAGGAGGAATGAGACAGTAGGGGAGAAAAACAGCTGCTGGTATAGTGGTGGCAGCGGGGTTACTGTAGGTTGGAGGCTTTTCTGAAGAGGTAGATTTACAGGTTCTTTTTGAAGTTTGCAAGGTGGTGGAGAGTCTGATGTGTTCCAGAGTATAGGTGATGCACAGGAGAAGTCTTGGAGATGACGAAATGAGGATCAGACTTGTGGAGAATAGAAGAGGAGGTCTTGCAAGGACCAGAGATTATCGATGGGGAGGTAACAGGATATTAGGACAGAGATTTATGGAGGCGAAAGGTTGTCCAATGTTGTCAATATTTGAACAATGTTGACAATGTTTGAAATGTGTGACAAAGTTCTCAATGCAGATGAGAGATGGGGGGGTAGAAGGATGTTGAATGTGTAACATAGTTTGTTTGACATGGATTTATTTTGGGGTCCACGGCGTAATCAATAGGAATGTTTACACCCTTCCAGATTTACGTTCAGAGATTGTGCGCACAATGGAAGAGATCACACAGACAGACTGTCAGTGTAGAAAGTCTTCTGGACTCTGTTTATTAGTAGGCGTATAGCATCTTATAAAGCATGATGAGTTAATTGCCCTTTATGGGCAGCAGGAAGCAATACGTGGTTAAAAATCAAAGCATGGGATTGGGTGGTCCAAATATGGTCTTTTTATATCCGGTACAGCGTGAGTTGCTGTCATCATGGACGCCGACATCACGTGTTTTCAGATGAAGAGCCAGCGCTATCTTTCCGAATTAGATGGAGGGGGCAGGGTTGGGAATGACCAATGTGTCGTCTAATGATGCCTGAGGATAATGTGCGGGTAAAAAATGTGCCCTGAGGTTATGAGCATGTGATTCTATCAAGCTGCATATTCTGATAACGGTTAGCAGTACAGGATGTGCCGCACATTCCATTCTACTGGCTCAGATAGTGAAATAGACATTTCACCTTGCATGGATAAATATATATATATATATATATCCTCCACAAACGCCCCTTGAAACTGTCTGTTTGACTAACTGTCCCTACACTACCCCGCAGTCCTCAACGGTTGACCCTCCTTGACGTCCCACATTGAGGCAGGCCCTTCAAACAAACCAAGGCAAGCTCTCCGGGTCTACCATGGGGTTGTTCACAGCCCTTTCGAGTGGACTACAGCTAGCCTGAGTCCCCCGTAGCCACTGACTCATTCCAAGGAGGGTGATCTGGCCCTAAAGCAGGAGTGTGTTGTAGATAGGGGTCAGAGGCTTCAGGGGGGTGTGAGGCTTGCTCACATTCTCTGAGGATACATTCAGCAGGTTCATGGTGGGAGCAGCACTGGCAGCAGTGGTTTCACAGGTCCTCTGGATACAGAGGATTGCACAGCAAGCTACAATGATAAAGATAATTAATACACACAGAGTCCCTATTTGGGCCCTGCTACCATGGGTCCTAGCTGTTCAGCAATTCCCTGTAAGGCGTCTCTGGTGTAATTTACAAATCTCTGTTGGTTATAATAGACATAGTTTAACCAATCTACGTTTTTTCTAACTGTGATAAATAACGACTCCCATCCTGCCTTAACCTAATCCCTGGCCTTGTATTCATCTGGTACTCCCCTAGTCACCCCTATGGCATCTATGTACACGTGGGAGTCAAAGCTACCTCCTGGTTTCTCAACTTCTCTTTTTGTTCGGTGTGGGGGTTTGTTCTCTGCGACATTGTCAGGTAGTATGTGCAAGGGCATTAAGGCTTTTGCGGGGGCTCATTCTCCAGTGCAGTCCCCTTCGAGTCTGGTGCGTATCTTCCCATCACCACACACCCAATAAACATCTCCAAGGGACTGGACTTGTCTCCGTTCTGGGGTGCCATCCTTCCGGGAGCCGCAGTGAAGTTCCCTAGGAATCTACCATTGCCATAATTGACAAAGCACGTATAGTTTCCTGGGTATATCACAATCCCCTCCCCTGGGTGTGGTACTTTAGTAATAATGGGGTACTCTTCCTTCGATCTTTTACAGCCTGTCCTATTGGTGGTGGTGTTAGTATACAGGCTGAGAGAACAGGGAAAGACCGTCGTATTTGGGCTCAAAGGGGTGTTTTCTAACAATATTCTTCACATAGACCCAATCTCCCCGGGAGCAGGTCATGGGTCCCCGTGTCAGTCTCTGGATCTGGAAGGGAAGTAAACACTCGAGAATATACATTAGTTAAGTGTTTTGTGAGAGCAATAACAGTTTGTCAAGCTACCATGCTGCATCTGGATTTATCTCGGTAAATACAATCCTAACCTTGGGGCCGACCCAAAAAGTACCTCATATGGTTATTAACTCTCATCCATCCATGCGGTCAAGTCTGCCCCGTCACCTCCCCCCCCGCCTCCCATTTGAAGGTGTACCAGAACATACAGATACACAGAAAAGGAGTGTGATAAACAAACATACATCAGTTGAAAGGCATTGAGGTGAGTGTTATAATGTTATGAAATACATGATTCTATTGAGATGAGATTGTGAATGAGTGCTATTTTTGACAAATTATGTGAAAAAGTTTGCTGAGTGACTGAGATATAATTTCTATCTTCCTTATTTACTGAAGCTGTTATGTGCTATATTAAACGCTGATGTATTTTCCAATGGCCATGCTGGACTATGCAGTTGGTCTTCTCTGTCTTTCATGAAACACAGATTTTAACAAAGTTGTTTTAGTTTAACTATTCCCTGCAGTTAAATTTTTACAGAAAAAAACATATGCTAGGAGCTTCTGACAATGCAACTGCTCTAACCATTTAGTACATCACTGAACATCTATTTGTGACCTCAGACCCCAGCAAGAATGTACCTTAAAATTCCTATCTTTCCTGCCTTCTAAGACAGTATAATTCATTAGATTCATTACAGCTTTTATTCCATTAAAGCAAACAAAGCTACTTTCCAAGGTTAGTATCACATTCCTCTCTCCATTCTTATCTCATGGCCTTGAAAAGAAGAAGACAGTGGCAAGGAGAGGGGAGGGGGGCAGGGGGTAGTTGTTTCACCCCGCAGCTTCAAGTAAGCAATCTTTCTCTCACTAAAAGCAAGCTCAGTAAACCATTTGTGTATATATATATATATATATATATATATATATATATATATATACACACACACACATGCACACATACATATCTATTACCACATATTGATCCTCTCTCTCTGCCACCAAATCACATGCCTTGTAACCTGTCTCTCCACTATGCTTGTTCCCCATATTTCTCTCACCACCTGACCATCAATGTAACGTTCAGTAGACACTCTCCCGATGCCAGGCACAATATATCACGTCCTGTACTTTCAAACAATTCAGCAACAACACAGTTTAGCAATCTGCCTTTACTAGAAGGTATCCAATGATGCACATTTAACCTATACACTTTGATCTGAGCACAGTCCTCTACCAGTGGGCCAATCCCACAACGACCTGCTGTGTAGGATGCGTCAATATGGGCTGTAACCCAACCAATGCGTACTTATTGCCAACAACAATCCCTTCTTACAGTTTGAGCAGGACATACATACACATAGACACATAGACTGAGCACTGGTATAATTGGGGTCGTCTCACTGCCCTACCAGGAGTAAGCAGGTTGACTCATTTCAACCCTAACACCGTCCAATAGCACCCTCTATCTCCCCAGAGAAACTATTGGTCTCTCCCTGGAGAAGAGTCTGTTTGGACAAACCGTCTGTCAGCACCCTCTATCTCGCCAGTTCCTTCCCGGAGAAGAGTCTGTCCAGACAAAACCTCCCGTGACCAGTCTGTTGACTCTGCCAATTAATTAGTACTCTCAAACAACAGGAGTGCAAACCATTTCTTTTAAAAAATATGACAGGTTCTGTATTACATGGTCGAGACATAAGGTACCTGTCTGATGGGTCTGGACTGACCGGATCAGGTGGACGAACGCACAGACAAGCCTGGAAGTGACTACACAGGTATAGATAATTAATTTATCTTACTGTGTTCAGATTTTTGGTTGGGCCCACCAGTTCCGCTAGGATTGTCCCGTGCGTCCGCGTCCTTCAATGGCCCGTCCGTCCGGACCAAATCGACTACGGACCCAGTTGGGCGCCAACTTACGTGGATTTATTTTAGGGGCCATGGCATAATCAATAGGAATGTTTGCACCCTTCCAGATTTATGTTCAGAGATTGTGCCCACAATGGTAGAGATCACACAGACAGACCGTCAGTGTAGAAAGTCTTCCTGACTCTGTTTATTAGTAGGCGTATAGCATCTTATATAGCATGATGAGTTAATTGCCCTTTATGGGCAGCAGGGAGCAATATGTGGTTGAAAATCAAACCATAGGATTGGGTGGTCCAAATATGGTCTTTTTATATCCATTCCTGCGTGAGTTGTTGTTGTCATGGACAGCCGAAATCACGTGTTTTCAGATGAAGAGCCAGCGCCATCTTTCCGAATTTGATAGAAGGGGCAGGGGCGGGAATGAGCAATGTGTCGTCAAATGACGCCTGAGGGTTATGTGCAGGTAAAGAATGTGCCCTGGGTTTAATGAGCCTGTGTTTCTATCAAGCTGCATATTCTGATAACGGTTAGCAGTACAGGATGTGCCGCACATTCCATTCTACTGGCTCAGATAGTGAAAAAGACATTTCACCTTGCATGAATATATATATATATATATATATTTCCTCCACAGGTTGTGGTTGTGGGAGAGGGAGGGCATGAGAGTATTCAAGTAGTGCCATTTATCCATTCCTGCGTGAGTTGTTGTTGTCATGGACAGCCGAAATCACGTGTTTTCAGATGAAGAGCCAGCGCCATCTTTCCGAATTTGATAGAAGGGGCAGGGGCGGGAATGAGCAATGTGTCGTCAAATGACGCCTGAGGGTTATGTGCAGGTAAAGAATGTGCCCTGGGTTTAATGAGCCTGTGTTTCTATCAAGCTGCATATTCTGATAACGGTTAGCAGTACAGGATGTGCCGCACATTCCATTCTACTGGCTCAGATAGTGAAAAAGACATTTCACCTTGCATGAATATATATATATATATATTTCCTCCACAGGTTGTGGTTGTGGGAGAGGGAGGGCATGAGAGTATTCAAGTAGTGCCATTTGGCAGAGGTAAATGCAGATTTGAACTTGAGGATGACCTTCTGTGGATTGGGCTTTCTTCCAACACTTCTCTGCAACCCTGTAGGGTTTCCTTGTTTGTTTGTTTTTTGTCAGATTGATTTGTGAGGTCCTTTTGTGTGTGAAAGGGGTGGTTGAGTCGAGGACTGAGGTAATTGTTATGTTATAGAAGGCAGTGGCTGCGCCTGTGTCTTAGAGTCATGATATGGTAGAGAGTGGTGGGAGAGAGTCAAAGAGTGTGCGACTATCAAGACCCTTAGGCCGCCTGCACACGAATGGGTCGGATTCTGTATGCAGAATTCGACCCTGTGCTCGGCTTGCATCCGCGCATACCTGTATTTAATCTGTATGCCGATGGTCTAGATGGCTTGCCGTCAGACATGCGCAGTACAGTTTTGTTTTTTTTTTAATCCCTGATTTTCCTGCGCCATCATTAGGCGATGATGAGGAAACCACAACTTTTCTGCAATGCCAATTGTGGAAGGGCCGTGGGCTGGACAACTTCCATTGACTTCAATGGAAGCCGTTTGCATGGAATCTGTGCAAAAATAGAAAATGCTGTGATTTTTTTTTTTGCGAATCACTGTCTACTCATGTGAACGAAAATGCGAATGTTTTATTCCTTCTAATGGGTGACGATCGTAGATACTGCAATCCAGATCCAGCTGTGTGCAGGTGGCCTTAAGGTTCCTACAGTGGTGTGTTAGTTCCAGCACAGGGGGGACAGATGAGGAGAAAAGAAAAGTGAAGGTAAATAAGTTGTCATCACATGGAAAGAGAAGCGAGTTGGAGAGATCAGATAGGAAGCAGAGGGAAGTGAAGATAAGGTCCAGTGTGTGTCCATCTTTGTGAGCAAAACCATTGTGAGAAACTAAAGGAGGAAGTCAGTGACAAGAGTTTGCAGGCAGCTGAATGGGGTGTGTCAATGAGGCTTCTGAAGTTGCCCATGATATTGGTGTCAGTGAATAGGAAATGTAAAGGCGATTATCGCTCAAAATTCGTTCAAACTACTGAAAATTAGGAATAGTTGTTTTGTGTAAATGCTGCCACCGTGCACTTTTCGTCTGAACGATGATTTTAAGGTGAACTTAAAATCCATTGTTCAGTGGCAGAGAGATAAAGTATCTCTCAACATACCGTATACTCTGTTTTCCTAGGGAGCCAGAAGATCACATTGTATTCTGCTGGCAGCCCCAAAGAGAACAATGCATCTGTGTGCACAGCTGGGTGTGAGACCAATCACATGCTGGGCTCTGCAAACCACTACTGGAGGTCTTTTTATGTGCAAATGAAGATGATAAAGTGCTACTGGGCATTACTGGCCATTAGCACATTATGCAAAAAGATCGCTAAAACTTTCAATCATTTGAAGGTTATCTTTGTAAATGGGCTTTAAGAGCCAGGTGGCAAAGAGATTGAGGAATGTGGTGGCAGGGCCTGGTGGTCAGCTGCATATGTGTTATACTCATGAAGGAATGTTTACAGGCGATGAAGCGATCATGAATGTTGAGAAGTTTATTGCAGACAGAATGTGTGTTCCATAGTGCGTCATAGAGAAGGACTGGGTGGACAGTGGTCAAATAGATCTCTTTGTGGTATGAGGGATTACAAAAATTTACAAAAAAGGGTCAGTGATAGGAAGGAGGTATGATAATGGGAATCTGCTGACAAGGCCCAGGATTTGTTGATATGTCACCAATAATGACGAAAAGCAGAGAGTGGAATAGTAAGTATAGCTAGTCTATGAACTAAGACAACCCAATGGGGTACCTGAAAAGGGGTTTCTGATAACCTTATAACTTCTTTTCAACTTTACTTCCTTGAGAAAGGGAACTAAACTGTAATTTGTCAGCTGTTAACCCTTCTAAAACTCACAGAGAAATGTGAATATTGTCCCACCCACGTCTCACAGCCTAATTCTGTACCAGAATCTAATATGACATTCACACAAGAAAAATCACAGAATGACACATCGAGACACATTCGCAGCAGCCAAGCCTAACCTGGTTCTATCTCTTTTTCAGTGTGTGAACTTGGGAGTATGTCATTTGAAATCCAGCTGAGAAAATATTTACCTGTCTTGCAATTCTGAAGACATAAATGTGGAGGGCTCGGCTGATGCACAATGTTTTAGAAGCCCAGAACAGAAGATTAATTGGTCTCTTGAGATACATTTTTGCTACAGACAGCCAAAGTAACTTTCAAAATAGACTTGTAGCACAAATTATTTTAACTTACAACTCATAACCTTAGCAGACAATTACAGCAAATCAAGCCATGGCTTTTAGATTATCTATTCAATACAAGCCCTGGCTATACTGTACAGTAGAAGAATTTAACATATGAGTACAAGGTACATGTTGTGGCTATATCAGGTTTAAGGAATCTTGCATAAAGGTCAGGCTTGACATCTACGGTCACTCTTGATTGGGTTTCTTAAAGAATTGCCCAGCTTGGATTTCTCTTTTCATTGAGCAAGCCCTCCAAAGAGTAAGGACCCTTTTACACTGCAAGATAAATTGGAACGAGCATGTGACCAACGGTGAAGCATTGATTGTGTATTGTTTGCTTGGCATACATTTATACTGAGCAATAATTGGGTAGTTTTGGTTGTTCATTCAAATCAGGCTTCTCTTAATCTTATGACTCCTTCTAGTACCTCCTTGCAGTTGCTAGTCAGAAAATAAGGGCAATTGAAAGTGTATTTGAAGCATTAAAGGGGTTGTCTCGCGGCAGCAAGTGGGGTTAAGCACTTCTGTATGGCCATATTAATGCACTTTGTAATATACATCGTGCATTAAATATGAGCCATACAGAAGTTATTCACTTACCTTCCATGCGCTGGCGTCCCTGTCTCCATGGCTCCGTCTAACTTTAGCGTCTAATCGCCCGATTAGACGCGCTTGCGCAAAAGGGTCTTCTGCCTTCGGGTCTGTCCGGCAGCAGCGACATTCTGGCTCCGCCCCCTTCTACGCGTCATTGCGTAGCTCCGCCCCGTCACGTGTGCCGATTAAGCCAATCAGGAGGCTGGAATCGGCACACGTGATGGGGCGGAGATACACAGTGACGCAAAGAAGGGGGCGGAGCCAGAACGCCGCTCGTGCCAGACCGAGCCGAAGGCAGAAGACCCTTCTGCACAAGCGCGTCTAATTGGGCGATTAGACACTGAAGTTAGACGGAGCCATGGAGACGGGGACGCCAGCGCAGGGAAAGTAAGTGAATAACTTCTGTATGGCTCATATTTAATGCACGATGTATATTACAAAGTGCATTAATATGGCCATACAGAAGTGCTTAACCCCACTTGCTTTCGCGAGACAACCCCTTTAACATGTATTACCAATCAATGGTATTGGTAATAAATATTCGATTAGAAGAAGCCCAGCTGTTGGGATCTTCACAGATCGATAGAAGTGAGTGTGTTCAGTGTTCACCTAAAACTCATATAGAGTTGATTGGAGCAGTAACAAGCACACTTTTCCACTGCTCAATACTTGGCCATTCTGATGGAGAATGATGGGGTTCCCCACTCCAGCAATTGCTAAGTTTTCCATTGATGGCACTATAGCTATTTAATCCATTAGTGTATAACAATCAGCTTCTTTTGTCCCAACCACCATATACTAGCAGCATAAAATTAGTAAAAAATAAAATCATGTTTAAAGTCCTGAATTACAAGGATTGGTATACTTAAAAGGATTGCACCATCAAGACTACTCTTTTTCTAAAATCAGGTTCCCATATCAACAACTGATCACTATAAGGCCGACTACTGGAAGCCAGCTTTAATTGTTTAAATATAGGAATGGCTGTAGAAAGAATCAAGATTTTCATTGACATTTCTCACCTGGAAGCAAGTGAGCGCTGTGATAGGATCGAGTACCAGTCAATCACAGCCGGCGCTCAATGAACCAATCACAGCCATTCAGTGATATCATTCACTGCATGGCTGTGAATGATCGAGCGCCGGCTCTGATTGGCTGGCGCTCGATCCAATCACAGTGCTCACTTGCTGAAACCAAGGGAATTGAAAGCCCTGTTTACCAGAGAGAATCCTCTGACAGTGGGGAGGATTACACAGCAGCCTGCCGCAGCACCTGGGGGATTATCGCAAATTACATATACCTCCTAATCTACTATTTGCTCAATTTGCTTTAAGCTTAGACAGTACCACTAAAGATAAGAAGAATCGTATGCCACTGATTGCTTTCAACACTCCTAGTATTAGCTAGGAATTGGAGGTCTCTCGCCTCTCCATCTCTCTCTGCTTTAATTAAACTGATTTCTACCCACTGTCTCTACGATCATTTATTTTTGACAAAGCATAAACGGCTTTCAGCATTTCAAGAATGGTAGGGACCGTGGCTTTGTTCTTTTCCATTATAAGGACTCATTCAGCCAATTAAGATATGTCATTAGTTTGTTCACTCCTGGAGTTGAGATTGTCAATGAATACTGCTGTTGTCAACAGCTCCTACCTTTGCATGCCTTCTTCCCTTCTTATTCTTTATTCGGTGAAGCATGCACCGTTTTCCTTTGTTTTTCCCTGTTTTCCTGTTTCACCTCCCCTTATGTGACTTTATTTTTGTCTTTTCAAAACCTCACGCTTGGACGTGGTTTCATTGTTAATAATGTATAAATACTGTTATTGGTATTCACCTGAGCGTTGAAATTTACTTCTGTACCTGTTCTTTAAAATATGTAATAACAAGTTAATGAGAAAAAAATATAACGGCTTAGAATGGTGTAAATAATTAAATAAGTCCTACTCACCATATTCACTGGCCATTCCTACGCTCCCCAGGTCCATCACAGGCCTTTACTTTCTGATCTCTCCTATATACAAATGTGTAATGGCTGCAAACAATTGCTGCCAGAAGTAGTGGCCCACTGCAGTGGTCACATGTCTATGTTGAGAAGAACCAGGAAAGTATAGACTGGTAAGGGATCATGGCAGGATTGAAATGGGAATTCTGGGGGATCTGGAAGGTGAGTACTCGTATAACTTATTTTATTATTTTACATCATTCTGAGCTTTTTTTTTAAGAATTTAATCAGCAATTTCCTTTATGGTGGTGCTAGAGGTAAATTGACACTTACTGCCAGATTTCTTCCCAGATTGCAGCTGATTGTTGGGATTCAAGCAAGGAGGTACTTTGTGATCTGCTAATTGTTGAAAGCTCTATCAAAGGGGCGGCTGGTGCCATTTTGGGTGTTTAACACACCAAAGCTCAGAGCAGCAGCATTGGAGTCACAAGGCGAGCAACAGAGACCTGTGAAGTGGTGGAGGCTATGGTGGAAGGTCAGCTCAGCAGGCCACAGCCCTCCCGAGTGAAAAACGGGCAAGACTAGCACCAGATATTTGAGCAGTGTCAGGGGATGGAGGCTGAGCAACACAGAGAGGGCCCTGATGACACGGGAGCAAAAGATGTCATGCCAGGTGTAAAAAGGGAGCCTCACTTCCCACATGGGAATTGATTGCAGAAGATGACAACTTCAGCATGGACTTGGATTCGATAACTGTGCCATAGATCCAGATGTGACCAAGCTGCATGATGCGTAAGATCTATCCAATGACTATTTAATGTGTACACACTAGGGACTATGACCAACTGATGTGACTGGGGAAGTACGATTGTAGTCATGTGGTAATCATGTCACAATGTTTATGATTGACCAAGTAATGAATGGGTTTGACAATTATCAGCAGTATGATATGTAAGGCACTGTGTTACTAAATGATATTGCGCACTGATGTCATGTGCAGAAGTAATAGCATTGGGCACCGGCAGGAAGTTATGCGAAACAGGAGTTTTTGGGGTTTTTTTGCACCTACAGTACATTGAAACAGCAGTGACACAGAGCTTTTAAATTGGTGATGTACTCTGGCATCTACAGTACATAAGGCCGCAACGTTGCCATGCCACGGACCTTCGAGAATATAGTATTGAATACAACGATTAAGACGTTTAGTTACAAGAGATTTCGAAGTGCCTTGTGCCACTGAGGTGTTTTCCATATGACATGTGGAGACAGATGTTACAAGTGTGAATTCACATTCTATGTTTCAGAAAAGTTTTATTGGTTCAAAAACAATTAGTGCAGTCTCTGCCTCCGACTGTGACCGCCACACTATAATACCACCACCCACCTGCTTTAGAAGTCCAATGTAATGATGATTATGTGGAATTGGCCGCTACAAGAAAAGGAACATGGCTAGTCAGATCAGCACAAGATCTTGGTTGAGAAAGATAGGTGTGTAAGGCCTATGTACAGTTGAACAACTTGTTTGCTAGGTTTTTTATAGACAGTACTGTAGATGTTGCTGATCATTAAATTGTATGATGTTCTATCTGTTACACTTGCTTCATATATGTGTATCTTCGATGGACATTCTGTTTGGTACTTGGGATAGATTAAATACAAGAACTAATCAAAATGTCCATCAATGGACTCTACAATGCTATGGACCTGCGGTCGGTAGTATGGTCAAAAAAATGCACCAATAATATGCTAGTGTACTTAGGTCTAAGAATGTATTACTTGACATGTCGAACAAGAAAATTGTCTACACTAAAAGGCCAACAGCATAGTCCAATAGATCCAGTTCAGTAAAACTTCTCCTAATCTGGATGACTATATCATATACCAGTTTCTATAGGGATTAGTTTGTATAGAAATACATGTGTAGTCCCTTTCCTCCATTTTACATTACACATAGCACGGTTTATGTACCAGTGTAATGTAAAATGGACCACAAATTAGCCCCTGCAGAAAAGAGTATATCATGTAGCAGTTTCTATTGGGCTATGGTTGTTTCAGCTGGACTACAGTTACTTACAAAACAAATTTAATTATAGGGGGCCCCACCAAATTCTTTGGCCCAAATGCCTCCAAAAAATGTAAAGTGGTTGTCCTACAAAAAAAACAAACACTTCAATAATTCAACTTTTTTGTATTTATACTTATTTAAAACACGTTTTGACCCTCAAATATTCCAGGATTAATGTTAGAATAGTGCCACATGGTCTTTCTACTGTGGGTCCACTTCAGTAATTGTTCCAAGGTCGTCACACCTGCTCAGTCTTGGTTCTCTTTCTGCTCCATAGGGAGCGACCCCAGTGTGGTGAGCGGCTGCTTCTGAAGTTACTGCAACTTCTCTGATGTCAGAAGAAATATTACGCAACTGAAAAAGCAACTGAGACAGTTTTACTACCGAAAAGCAAGACTGAGTAGGAGTGACCATTTTGAAAACATTTATTGAAGTAGACCGGAAATCATAAGTCCCTTCAGTATAAACAGCGGTTGGCACTATTTTAACATTAGTCCTGGAATTTCTGGGGATAAAAACATTTTTCTAAATATGTGTAAAAACAAAAAGTTTATAATTATTGTCTGGATTTACCTAAAAACAATGTTTCCTTTGGGACAACCTCTTTAAGCTGTCCATCCTTTTAACAGTTTGGGATGGTCCCACAGCCGATAACTCCTATAAAAAACAATTTGCATTAAATCTGTCCACCAAATCAATGCCAATAATAGTAAATATTACTGAAAGAATGAAGTGGGAAGAGTTATCCTCATATCTTGGACATCATAATAGCAAGAAGACAGTTCTAGCAGAAAAAGTCCTGAAAAGTTATAGAAATTCAAAACCTTGATAAATTCGAAAGGCTGAGCTTAAACCGCTCAGAAAGCAGCATCAATCATCCTGTCACGCAATATGCTATCAGATGTAAAATGTAAAAGCTACACGCACCAAACAGCAAATCAAGCTTCATTTTTCTTGTGCCTAACAGCAGTCAAGAGAAAGATGTCAGGAAGAGAATATACATTTAGATGGAGATGGCCGAGTGTAAGAGGAAAAAAAGGCAAAGTGTACGGACGTTTTCACCACATCTTACAAGAGTCATACTGGCGGAGGAAATTAAGGCCAGTCTGTCATTCTGTATATCAAGATTTTGATGGACTTGAACCTTTTCCTTTAACAAAAATAACAGGTTTGATGTTTTACAACAGCATTAAGAAATGGCCGTGTGTTTTCAAAGGATTTTTTTGTATTGTTTTATTTTTCTAGTTGTATTAAATTAAAGAGGATCTGTCCTCAGTTTCTCTCCCAGAAAATTGATAGAGGGCTGTTTATATACCCTCTATATAATTCTGGGGTGCCTTTACCCTTTTTAAACTTGTATAAAGGCACTATAGTTCCTTGCAATCACAAAAAAGAGATTACGGGGTTAATAATCTTTGCTAATCCATGGCCATGTTGTTATTCATTTAACTCTGATTCCATAAAGATGATCAATTCTGTATCATGTATAACATTGTAAGCCATTCGAAAAGTAACTATTTTAAATAGTTTGTCTCAAGAAGGCAATCACTGTCCATAGGCTCTATGAAAGTCTATGGATGTCATAGAGGGGTTTCCCCGTTCATGACCCTCCTCTATAGTCTGGTACAAGGAAACACTCTGCAAGGGAAGCTACTGCTCTGGTGGACACAAGTCATTGATTTATTGCAGTGATAGCTATTGAACTGCAAGGTTGACTGGAACTTCCTCAAGCAAAATAAGTTGTTTATCTGAAGTGTTGGGAAACCAGACCATTCTCTGTTCGACACTCCTGCTCCCATGGTAAAGGGGTTATCTGTGATGATAGATAGTACCCCTTTCATTTGGTCACTGAATATGTCATTACATTCTCAAATATTTAGCTATTGTACAGTTGATTACCTTTAGAGATGAGCGAGCGTACTCGCCGGCGGGGGAGAGCGGTGAGTTGCGGGAGTAAGCAGGGAGGAGTGGGGGGGAGAGAGTGAGAGAGAGATCTCCCCCCCTTCCTCCCCGTTCACCCCCGCCGCTCCCCGCCGGCACCCGAATCTTTTGAGACGAGCGGGCAGGTACTCGCATATGGCACTACTCGCTCGAGTAGTTTGCCTTAGCGAGTACGCTCGCTCATCTCTAATTACCTTCTTTTTGCGGAGGTAAAACAGTCTTTTCTCCATACTCAACTCTCTCTCTCAAAGACAGTGCCAGATTACCAAATATGCAGAATGTGCACCTGCATATGGGCCCCGAGCCTTTTAGAGGCTCCATGTCAACAGATCAAAATAATATTGGTTTAATCTTGAAAGAAAATGACAATCCAGCTTTCTTAAATTGTTTCCAAAAGATAGAGAAAATGAATCAACCCAAAGAAGCAAAAACTTTACATTAAACACTCTATCGAGAAACTACTGTATTAACTAACACCTTTAGGACCCTGCCCTTTTTTTCATTTTTGTTTTTTCTTTCCCACTTAAAAAAACTTTTTATTTATCCATCTATATAGCCGTCTGAGGGATTGTTTTCTGCAGGATGAGTTGTATGTTTCAATGGTCATGTGCTGAAATGATTTTTAAAAATTATAAGTGAAATGAAATGGATAGACACAATTACGCCATCTTTGGAGCATTTAAAGGGTTAACAGTGGGTTAAGTGCTGATCACAGCTGTTGCGGACAAGTGTTGGCTGTAAGAAACAGTTGGCACACGCATAGAAATGGAGCAGGATCGACCTCCATCTCCATCCATACTAACCCCGAACCTCCATGACGTAACTGTATGGCATGACGCATTAAGGGGTTAAAGTAATATACTCCTTAACAAGTTTAAGTACCTAAATCATAGACATCAGATTTGTCTCTTAGAAGATCACCTTCTGTTAGCTATCAGTTTGTAAAAAATTTCGTTGCAACCTATGTACGTGTAAGGTACAAAAGTAACAGTCATCTCCACCCATCTAGCAGCCAACGGCACACTACAGTACTTAGGTCAATCTTGTCCCACTGGAGCACGTGCATGAGAAACCTCCAGAAATTAATCTTTCTGTGAGTTAATGTGTTGTGCGTTCCAACTGACTCCAGGGCCAAGTAGAATATTTGTGAGTAGAAGCTTCGAGAACACCAGCGAGTATATATACAAAAAAATTGAGAAAAGTGAATTTTTAAAGTTTTCCTGAAATATTATTAATTTTTTTTGTTTAATTATATTGTGTCATTTTATTTAATAATATTTCATAATTTGTTTAATAACATAAAATGTTAATTTGTTCCATAACATCAATGATTGTCAATATTTGTTTTGTGTAATACAATTAGTTTATCAAGACTGTTGATTAGTAAAATTAAAAATGTATTAGGAGATAAATTGTAAGGCGGTGGGGTGGACTGAGATTTTGACTATCTCTATAGCCAGCGCTCATTCTGGAATATTAGGTCTATCCATGGTAGGCCAGCCACATGAATGGCCTAGTACTACTTTATCCCTGCTTCAGGAGACAACCCCTGCACTGATGCAGTGGTGGTGTGTATAAACCAAAAATGTTGCAATTCCCTTTAATCCATATTAAAGCTTTCCCATGTTGAATTAGTGCTGTATATGTTTATAGCGGTAGGTCACTTTATTGTTATGGAGCCCATGTATGGGACACACTTCCTAAATTTCATAGATGGAGTTAAAGGAAGGGTGGTCTATTGTTCGGCTCTCCTACCTTTTGTTTATCTTGGAAGAGATAGGAAGTATTTCACTAACGACCTCCTCCTTGGAATTTATCCACACATTTTCTGCTCTAATGTCTAATTCTGATAATACATTCATCTCCTCATCATACCAGAAGTAATCCAATTCTGTGTCCAAGGAACTGGGTGGATGAAATTCCCATACTTTAGTAGTTACAGGTGGACTAATTAACAAGCGGACTCATCAGGTCTAATGCACAGCATAAATTCAGCATTGTGTTCAACCCCTAAAATTCTTTAAAATTACATTTTTGGTGCCAAAATAGTTGGAAAAAATTTTTAAAAATACTTAACGCTAACCTAACACCTAACTTGTATTGAAATACACAAGTTAAACCTTCATAGAAGACAAGGGAGCCATGAAAGTCCATCTTGCCTACTTTAACATTTAATAACTACTCTAATAGTGCATTTGAGCAAATAAAGTAGACCTTTAAAATAGAAAATATAATTGCAACTATTTCCATCATCTTGGAAGTGGTGAATAAATTTTTGAGCCATTCAATAATCTTGGCCTCTTTATGTGTTGCAGTCATAACCTCGCTAGTTAAAACCTCTTATTACTTCGGCTCTGTTTAACATCCATATATTTCTCTTTCATTTGTGTATTCATTGCTCACAGTCCAGTCGCTGTTTGGATCGTGCTAGTCTATAAAAAATGTCCTCAAACGCTAAGATTCCCTGAAACATTTACAACCTCATTCCAGAAAATCTGTAATACTATTTGCATGGAAATCCTAACAACAAATCACCTTAAGAAACAGAGTCCTACCTTCATGTCATGCTCATTTCATCTTGCTCTACTTTTCCAACTCTGAAGATTGAGACACTTTCAGAGATAGTTTCTTATATTTATGACCGGGACTAAGTAAAGTCAACTAAGCTTCTACTACATTGTAGATCTTTCGGAAGGAAAATAAATCATGGATTAGTGGTAGGGGTTCTGTGGAATCTTTACAGGCTCGGCAAGGAGTCATTAAAGTTCCCTCAGGAGTGGTTAACCCAGCACTCTGTCAAGAGGCAAATGGGGGTACTGACAAAGAAGGCAAGTATTGGAGATTGGCATCATCTGACCACCCTAGATCTCTCCTGGGTCCATTAGTCTACTATGACATCTTATATCATAATATTCTTTCTTTTTTTTTATGAATACAACATAAGAGGCCATAGACAGATATATACTCACATGTAAGGGACTTTTGGACCATACATCCCCTTTTACATTATACAAACACTTGTAAATGCATTACATTATGAGAGGGTTTATCCCAATTCAAGATAGGCCCATTGGCTCGAATTGTCTGGTTATAGGTAGTATGCAATCAGTTGACTCTTTTAACTGAGATGGGATCAATTTTGTAAATTATTGACTTAATATTTTGAAGCCAATAAGGTCTTAGCTTTAATTTAGTTCTATGTTTGTGTTACTTTAGTCCTTGAAATAAAATGTAACTGGAACCCAGTGCTACAGAAATCCTGAAGGACCAACATCTAAATTCCTTATAGTCTTCATTTTAAATCACCTTACAACCCAGAATGTTGAGGAGGAAAACCCAAGCTAAAGAGGAAACAGAATGCAATCCTTGATGGATCCTCATCTATTCTAGTCCATTAAACCCATCACACTTTATCTGGGTCACACTTGAAGGAGGCGCTGCTTAGCTTTCCCCTGTAATGGGAAATAAAGCTTGTGGAAAGTGTTCACACTGAATAATTTTGCAGGAGTAAGGTTGGTCAACTCCACTACAACTTTACTTTGCATGTGCTTTGTATATCGGTTTCATAATGCGCTAACCTATAAAAAATTGTATCAAAATTGTAAAAGTTGCTATAGAACTTTGAGAAAGTAGAGATTCACTAAAACTATGTGAGCTTGCACGTGGTTCTTTTCTCTACAATCACCCAGGGGGTAATGGGGCAACCAAGAACGGGCAGTCCTGTCTCAGAACATTGGTATTCGCTGGAGTTGAACCAGCAGAGAGCCCTTACAAGACTTCCTCTGTTCTATAAATGCCACTGATTCTACCACTAGTACCAAAATGGTTGGAGCTCATCAGAACATTATTCTACAGATGTAGTAGTGCTGAGTTTGTGAGATAAAGTTGACCACTTAGTACATGGTCATATCATGAAATCAGATGCGTTACTTGAATATCCCAGGCCCTAATGTAAAATCTGTTATAGAGCTATCAACCTACTATTTGCCATGACACTTTGGGTCTCCTTAGACACCAGGACTTGGGTACAACAGTTTCTTCTGTAGCCACTATAGCTAAAGTGTTGTAAGTGATTTTTAATGTGACTGTAAATAAACCTACTTAAAGGGCTTTTCTTACTAAAGACATTTATCCTCTATCAGTGAACCCGATGAACCTGAGAACAGTGCCACCGAATGCCCCAAATGCATGACCAGCATTTAATTCACTTTTATAAGGAGGGAGATTGAGGCATTTGTCTGTCTCCCTAAAAGTGAATAGAGTGGTATTCACACATGTGTACCATTGCTTTATTCACATAAGGCATTCGAGGTTCGCAGTTCTCAGGGATATTGGGGGTCCCCGTGATTAGACCTCTAGTAAATCATCATAATATATTCCCTATTCTTTGGATAGAGGATAAATGTCTTTCATGGAAAACCCCTTTTAAGGGCTGGGTCAGACAACCTTGTTTTTTTGTACACTGCTTCTGAATGGCTGAGCGCTGTGACCAATCAGAGCCATCGCTTTCAGGAGGCGGGGTTTGTTAAATCCCCAGCCAGAAGAAAATGATTTAGAATAGTGCAGGGGAGCCAGGGAAAAGAGACACCGGAGCTGGACAGCACCAGAGAGGTGAGGGGTTTTTTTGTTTTGTTTTTTTCAAGCAGCTAGGGCTTATTTTCAGGTAACGGCTTATATTTCAAGCTCTTCAATGCAGTCCCCTTACCAGTGCTGTCACAGTGTTCAGTGATGAAGGGACTCCCCACTGGGATTAACGGAACCCTCAGTTTAACAGCGGGACATTTAACAGGGGCTTCTGGCCAGAATCCCCTTTTAAATGCCCTGCTGTAAGCAGCAGGGAATCTGTTCCATGCGCAGGAGTTTCCATTAACTCCTGCTTCCATACTAGTTAATGGAGACTCCTGCAAAACGCACCTATGTCCTATTTTTTTAGATGTGCGCTGTTTTGCGCTTCAAATTCCGTGCATGTGAACGCTTCTATAGGAACCCATTGTTTTTTTTTAGAAGAATGCATTATGCATGCACAAAAGCCACACTCGTCTGACCGAGCCCTAAGACAGTGAGCTGTCATATTGCACCATAGAAACAGCTAAATGACAAACTGCTAAATTGTAACAAGTGTATGCCCACATGAAGCATATATTTTGTCTGTGCCACAATGCCTGGTAAATAAATAGACCCGGCTCCATTGTTGCTTTCTACTTAATTTAAATGAGAGAATTTAGCAGACTCCTTCAATAAAACGGCAAAAGTCACCAAAACAAGCTTTGTGGCTTGTGCTATTAATTGAAGCTCTGTTCTGGTACAGCTTTCTGACAGAAACCAGAGGCCTGTATGCCAGCCAAAAAATGGATACTGTAAAAAGTCTGAAAGGGATTTCCAGAATTTACCAGGCAATTTATAGTCTTACACAACCGCCTTTCATTACCTGCAAAAATGTAATATACTGTAGCGGTGGAGTCAAGGGGCTAAGAAAAAAAACTTGATAAATTTGATTTTTCATTCCTAACAAAAGAAAAAAAATTATCTACGTATAAAATGTTTAATTACTAGTAAGTAATTAAAAATTAAGAAGAGTCAATAGCAGACCAAAAATATCAAATATATGCAGGTAGATAACTGCATGTCTCCATCCAGCAATTTATTGGTCCTCTCATTACAAAGTACTGTTTGTACAAAATGTCAATGTTCTCAGCCTATAGGTGCTTACCTCATCCTGTGATATGCATTTATTAATCTATTGTGGCCAATATCAATAGATGATCGGCAGGGATCTGTTGATTCCTTGAGTTCTTGTTACTGCGGTCAACATAGGAAGCAGAAACCACTAAGCAGAGCACAACGATCCGGGTTAGTATTGCAGGTGCAGCTCCTATTGAATTCAATGGGAGTTGTGCTGCAGTACCAACTCAGGCTGCTGCCAGCGCTTTCTGCTTCCTGTTCTGACCGTAGTGACAGAAGCCCCCATAGTCAACTGATTGGCGGGGATCCTATTTTAAAAGCCTTGGAATACTCCTTTAATAATTTTATAATGGAACGGTCAGCAACTCCTAATATGCTTTGTGTAAATTCCTAGCTATATTCAAAATCTATACTTGCTGTTAATTAATGGAATTTTTATACTTCACACCCAAAGGTTAAAATGCATGTCATAGATTAATTTTTTACAATTTTATCTAGTCTAGATAATCGTCTGTGTGCTAAAAACTAGGGCTATCAGTTAGGATCTGTTTAGGGTGTCAGAGTTGGAGTTGGTAGAAATGTGCCAACTTCAACTCCTACTTTAAAATAAAAATCTTAAACATTATATATTAACCCCTCCCCCCACCTTGTGACATTCATGTATGTGACAGAGGTGCAGGACTGAGTAAGATGTGGGCATGGGCACTGAGTCTGCTGCATAACCAATGGGTGCTAGCTAGAGATGAGCGAGCACCAAAATGCTCGGGTGCTCGTTACTCGAGACGAATTTTTCGCGATGCTCGAGGGTTCGTTTCGGGTAACGAACCCCATTGAAGTCAATGGGCGACTCGAGCATTTTTGTATATCGCCGATGCTCGCTAAGGTTTTCATTTGTGAAAATCGGGGCAATTCAAGAAAGTGATGGGAACGACACAGAAACGGATAGGGCAGGCGAGGGGCTACATGTTGGGCTGCATCTCAAGTTCCCAGGTCCCACTATTAAGCCACAATAGCGGCAAGAGTGGGCCCCCCCCCTCCCAACAATTTTTACTTCTGAAAAGCCCTCATTAGCAATGCATACCTTAGCTAAGCACCACACTACCTCCAACAAAGCACAATCACTGCCTGCATGACACTCCGCTGCCACTTCTCCTGGGTTACATGCTGCCAATTCCCCCCCCCCCCCACGACCCAGTGTCCACAGCGCACACCAAACTGTCCCTGCCCAGCCTTCAGCTGCCCTCATGCCACGCCACCCTCATGTCTATTTATAAGTGCGTCTGCCACAGGAAAAGCAGGCACACACTGCAGAGGGTTGGCACGGCTAGGCAGCGACCCTCTTTAAAAGGGGCGGGGCGATAGCCCACAATGCTGTACATAAGCAATGAGAAATCCAATCCTGTGCCACCTCCATCTGGAGCTGCACACGTGGGCATAGCAATGGGGAACCTATGTGCCACACACTATTCATTCTGTCAAGGTGTCTGCACGCCCCAGTCAGACCGCGTTTTTTTATAAATAGTCACAGGCAGGTACAACTCCGCAATGGGAATTCCGTGTGCACCCACAGCATGGGTGGCTCCCTGGAACCCACCGGCGGTACATAAAAATATCCCATTGCAGTGCCCATCACAGCTGAGGTAGTAATGTCATGTTTAATGCAGGTGGGCTTCGGCCCACACTGCATGCCCCAGTCAGACTGGGGTTCTTTAGAAGTGGAAACAGATGCATTTACAACTCCCTGTGGACCCACAGCATGGGTGGCTCCCTGGAACCCACCGGCGGTACATAAAAATATCCCATTGCATTGCCCAACACAGCGGATGTAACGTCAGCTGTAATGCAGGTGGGCTAAAAATTCATTTGATTACACTGTAGGCGAGGGCCCACAAAAATTGCTGTATCAACAGTATTAATGTACATCAGAAAAATTGGCCATGGCCAACCAAGAGGGCAGGTGAAACCCATTAATCGCTTTGGTTAATGTGGCTTAATTTGTAACTAGGCCTGGAGGCAGCCCAGTTAAAATAAAAATTGGTGGAGGTGAAAGTTTCAACGCTTTAATGAGCATTGAAACGTATAAAAATTGTTTAGAAAAATTATATGACTGAGCCTTGTGGGCCTAAGAAAAATTGCCCGTTCGGCGTGATTATGTGAGGTTTCAGGAGGAGGAGCAGGAGGAGGAGGAGGAATATTATACACAGATTGATGAAGCGAAAAGGTCCCCGTTTTTGATGGGGATACAGAACGATGCTTCCATCCGCGAGTGCAGCCTACCTATTGCTTAGGTATCGCTGCTGTCCGCTGGTGGAGAAGAGAAGTCTGGGGAAATCCAGGCTTTGTTCATCTTGATGAGTGTTAGCCTGTCGGCACTGTTGGTTGACAGGCGGGTACGCTTATCTGTGATGATTCCCCCAGCCGCACTAAACACCCTCTCTGACAAGACGCTAGCCGCAGGACAAGCAAGCACCTCCAGGGCATACAGAGCGAGTTCAGGCCACGTGTCCAGCTTCGACACCCAGTAGTTGTAGGGGGCAGAGGCGTCACGGAGGACGGTCGTGCGATCGGCTACGTACTCCCTCAGCATCCTTTTACAGTGCTCCCGCCGACTCAGCCGTGACTGGGGAGCGGTGACACAGTCTTGCTGGGGAGCCATAAAGCTGTCAAGGGCCTTAAAGAGTGTTGGCCTGCCTGTGCTGTACATGCTGCCTGATCTCCGTGCCTCCCCTGCTACCTGGCCCTCGGAACTGCGCCTTCGGCCACTAGCGCTGTCATATGGGAATTTTACCATCAGTTTGTCCGCCAGGGTCCTGTGGTATAGCAACACTCTCGAACCCCTTTCCTCTTCGGGTATGAGAGTGGAAAGGTTCTCCTTATACCGTGGGTCGAGCAGTGTGTACACCCAGTAATCCGTAGTGGCCAGAATGCGTGTAACGCGAGGGTCACGAGAAAGGCATCCTAACATGAAGTCAGTCATGTGTGCCAGGGTACCTGTACGCAACACATGGCTGTCCTCACTAGGAAGATCACTTTCAGGATCCTCCTCCTCCTCCTCAGGCCATACACGCTGAAAGGATGACAGGCCAGCAGCATGTGTACCCTCACCAGTGGGCCAAGCTGTGTCTTCCCCCTCCTCCTCATCTTCCTCCTCCTCCTCCTCACCGCGCTGAGATATAGACAGGAGGGTGCTCTGACTATCCAGCGACATACTGTCTTCCCCCGGCTCTGTTTCCGAGTGCAAAGCGTCTGCCTTTATGCTTTGCAGGGAACTTCTCAAGAGGCATAAAAGAGGAATGGTGATGCTAATGATTGCAGCATCGCCGCTCACCACCTGGGTAGACTCCTCAAAGTTTCGAACGACCTGGCAGATGTCTGCCAACCAGGCCCACTCTTCTGAAAATAATTGAGGAGGCTGACTCCCACTGCGCCGCCCATGTTGGAGTTGGTATTCCACTATAGCTCTACGCTGCTCATAGAGCCTGGCCAACATGTGGAGCGTAGAGTTGCACCGTGTGGGCACGTCGCACAGCAGTTGGTGCACTGGCAGATTAAACCGATGTTGCAGGGTGCGCAGGGTGGCAGCGTCCGTGTGGGACTTGCGGAAATGAGCGCTGACCCGGCGCACCTTTCCGAGCAGGTCTGACAAGCGTGGGTAGCTTTTCAGAAAGCGCTGAACCACCAAATTAAAGACGTGGGCCAGGCATGGCACGTGCGTGAGGCTGCCGAGCTGCAGAGCCGCCACCAGGTTACGGCCGTTGTCACACACGACCATGCCCGGTTGGAGGCTCAGCGGCGCAAGCCAGCGGTCGGTCTGCTCTGTCAGACCCTGCAGCAGTTCGTGGGCCATGTGCCTCCTATCTCCTCAGCTGAGTAGTTTCAGCACGGCCTGCTGACGCTTGCCCACCGCTGTGCTGCCACGACGCGCGACACCGACTGCTGCCGACGTGCTGCTGCTGCTGACACATCTTGATTGCGAGACAGAGGTTGCGTTGGAGGAGGAGGAGGAGGAGGAGGGTGGTTTAGTGGAGGAAGCATACACCGCCGCAGATACCACCACCGAGCTGTGGCCCGCAATTCTGGGGATGGGTAGGACGTGAGCGGTCCCAGGCTCTGACTCTGTCCCAGCCTCCACTAAATTCACCCAATGTGCCGTCAGGGAGATATAGTGGCCCTGTCCGCCTGTGCTTGTCCACGTGTCCGTTGTTAAGTGGACCTTGGCAGTAACCGCGTTGGTGAGGGCGCGTACAATGTTGCGGGAGACGTGGTCGTGCAGGGCTGGGACGGCACATCGGGAAAAGTAGTGGCAACTGGGAACTGAGTAGCGCGGGGCCGCCGCCGCCATCATACTTTTGAAGGACTCCGTTTCCACAACCCTATACGGCAGCATCTCCAGGCTGATAAATTTGGCTACGTGCACGTTTAACGCTTGAGCGTGCGGGCGCGTGGCGGCGTACTTGCGCTTGCGCTCAAACACTTGCGCTAGCGACGGCTGGACGCTGCGCTGACAGACATTGCTGGATGGGGCCGAGGACAGCGGAGGTGAGGGTGTGGGTGCAGGCCAGGTGACGGTAGTGCCTGTGTCCTCAGAGGGGGGTTGGATCTCAGTGGCAGGTTGGGGCACAGGGGGAGAGGCAGCGGTGCAAACCGGAGGCGGTGAACGGCCTTCATCCCACCTTGTGGGGTGCTTGGCCATCATATGTCTGCGCATGCTGGTGGTGGTGAGGCTGCTGGTGGTGGCTCCCCGGCTGATCTTGGCGCGACAAAGGTTGTACACCACTGTTCGTCGGTCATCTGCACTCTCAGTGAAAAACTGCCAGACCTTTGAGCACCTCGGCCTCTGCAGGGTGGCATGGCGCGAGGGGGCGCTTTGGGAAACAGTTGGTGGATTATTCGGTCTGGCCCTGCCTCTACCCCTGGACACCGCACTGCCTCTTGCAACCTGCCCTGCTGCTGCCCTTGCCTCCCCCTCTGAAGACCTGTCCTCAGTAGGCGTAGCAAACCAGGTGGGGTCAGTCACCTCATTGTCCTGCTGCTCTTCCTCAGAATCCTCGGTGTGCTCTTCCCTCGGACTTAATGCCCTTACTACTACCTCACTGATAGACAACTGTGTCTCATCGTCATCGGCCTCCTCACCCACTGAAAGGTCTTGAGACAGTTGCCAGAAGTCCCCAGCCTCATCCCCCGGACCCCGGGAACTTTCGAATGGTTGGGCATCAGTCACGATAAACTCCTCTGGTGGGAGAGGAACCACTGCTGCCCAATCTGAGCAGGGGCCCGAGAACAGTTCCTGGGAGCCTGCCCGCTCCTCAGAATGTCTCATTTTCATGGAGTGAGGAGGCTGGGAGGAAGGAGGAGCAGCAGCCAGAGGATTCTGAGTTGCAGCAGTGGACGGCGCAGAACTCTGGGTGGACGATAGGTTGCTGGAAGCACTTTCTGCCATCCACGACAGGACCTGCTCACACTGCTCATTTTCTAATAAAGGTCTACCGCGTGGACCCATTAAATGTGCTATGAATGTGGGGACGCCAGAAACCTGCCTCTCTCCTAATCCCGAGCAGTCGGCTGCGATACACCTGGATCAGGAGCTCGGCCTGTGCCCACACCCGGACTAGGGCCTCCTCGTCCTCGGCCGCGCCCACGTCCTCTAGGCCTACCCCTACCCCTCAGCATGCTGTATTACCAGGAATGCAGAAACACAACACTGTAATTAAATGTGCCGCTTATTGGCATGTGGTTGGAGGCTGATTTCGCTTACGGAACGCCAGGAAATAATTTGGCGCAAGCCTGCTGTAACACTTAGCTGGCTGCATATTTATTTGGAGAAATACTACCCCCAGCAGACACGGACCCAGAACACTGAGCAGAGTGACAGGCAGGCCAAATAGATTTTTTCCAAATATTTTTTTCAAAAGGACCACTGCGTATATTCAATCTATAATATATGTCTTCTGGCCCTGCCTACACAATTCTGTCCCTGGACTGTGTGACGGAACTGCAGTGTTGCACTGTTATTAACTGCAACAGACCGGTGATTTCAGAGCCAGGAAATAATTTGGCGCAAGCCTGCTGTAACACTTAGCTGGCTGCGTATTTATTTGGAGAAATACTACCCCCAGCAGACACAGACCCAGAACACTGAGCACAGTGACAGGCAGGCCAAATAGATTTTTTCCAAATATTTTTTTCAAAAGGACCACTGCGTATATTCAATCTATAATATGTCTTCTGGCCCTGCCTACACAATTCTGTCCCTGATGTGTGTGTCACGGAACTGCAGTGTTGCACTGTTATTAACTGCAACAGACCGGTAATTTCAGAGCCAGGAAATAATTTGGCGCAAGCCTGCTGTAACACTTAGCTGGCTGCGTATTTATTTGGAGAACTACTACCCCCAGCAGACACAGACCCAGAACACTGAGCAGAGTGACAGGCAGGCCAAATAGATTTTTTTGAAATATTTTTTTCTAAAGGACCACTGCGTATATTCAATTTATAATATATGTCTTCTGGCCCTGCCTACACAATTCTATCCCTGGAGTATTACTGCAGGGCGCAATGCTCTGCACGGCCGATATACCAAAAAAAAAAAAAAAGTGCAACACTGCTAAAAGCAGCCTCCACACTACTGCACACGGTTAGATGTGGCCCTAAGAAGGACCGTTGGGGTTCTTGAAGCCTACACTAACTCCTAACACTCTCCCTACAGCAGCTCCAACACGATACCACTGTCCCTCAGCTATCTCACAACGCATCTGAGGCGAGCCGCGGGAGGGGCCGATTTTTATACTCGGGTGACACCTGATCTCCCCAGCCACTCACTGCAGGGGGGTGGTATAGGGCTTGAACCTCGCAGGGGAAAGTTGTAATGCCTTCCCTGTCTTTCAATTGGCCAGAAAAGCACGCTAACGTCTCAGAGAGGAAAGTGAAAGTAACCCGAACATCGCATGGTACTCGTTACGAGTAACGAGCATCTCGAACACGCTAATACTCGAACGAGTATCAAGCTCGGACGAGTACGTTCGCTCATCTCTAGTGCTAGCTGTTTCTCCTCCTCCGAGGAGTCTTCTGTTGCTTCACAAGAGGCTCCCATAGCCCCTTCCCTGCCGATGCCCTTTGCAGTACCACTATTTATTGCTGTCACTCCTATCCAGGTCAAGGCTGCCCCTGTGGCTGACAGGGGGAACAGTTTGATTTCTCATGATACACAGGAGGTCTTAACTCCCTTTCTAGTGGTCTGATTGCTACTCTCCCCTCCATTTCCTATTCCCATTTTTTGTTGCTGCCTCACAGTTTTGGGCCCTCGTGAATTTTGAACACATTCATTCTGTATCAGTGCGGCCACGTAAGTGACCCAGACCGGCCTTCCAGAGGCAGATGTGATGAGGCTTAGGAGGTGGTGCTCAGTGTGTTTTGCGAGGTACGTGAGACCGGAGTTGTTACTTTAAACTGTTTGTTTTAACTTCTTTGTTTGCTTTTAGGTCCTTGTTGACTGGTTGTTTGATTTCTGGGCCATTCATATATATTCTGGACAGCTCAATGTGTCGAGTGCAGGCTTGACGTTAGAAATCTAAGATTCAAAGAGGTGGATGTACATTGGCGTGGGATCCAGGGTTGTAGTTGTCCCAGGTCCTCCCAGAAGTAGCCAGCATTCGCCAGGGAATAGTGGGCTCAGTCATCCTGGTTATTCACGCAGAGGGAAATGACCTCTGTTCCCTGCACATGGCTGAGCTATTGACATTAATGTGGTCTAATTTGGAGCATTCCCCTGTTTTTTTTCAAGAGGTTATAATAATAATAATCTTTATTTATATAGCGCCAACAAGACAGATACAAAATACGAAGATACAAAAACCACAGTTACATGTAGTAATCAATTGATGGAGACAGTAGGAGTGAGGGTCCTGCTCCAACGAGATTACATACTACAGATAATGGGCTGATAGAGAAGGTAAAGGGGCTGGAGATGTGCACGGTATGGCAAGGTGGAGAGTGTGGGATGCTATACACATAGACAATGGTCAAATTGAGCCGTGTAGTGGATGAATCAGTATGACTGCAGGGGGCAGTTGATTGCGGCTAGCAGGGATCGCAGTCAGTAGGACAGGGAGCATGTCCAAATATAAAGCTTGATAAAGAACATCACTGGTCGAAATGTCGATTTTATTCAATATGGAGAAATAAAGTTTTGATATTTAATTCTGCTGCCGCACTCATCTTTATATTTGGACATTTTGCCTGGGGGTCTATGGTCCAGACCCTTCTAGTGTGGCGTGCACTCTTTCTTTCTTCGTAATTCCTCACCCTGTGGGGGTTCGTCACATTTTTTGCTGCTGACTGCCTCTACATTGCTATTAGTACTGGGAGCATGTTATCAGGCAGAGTAAAGACCGGTTTGATTTAGGAGATATGGTATGCCTCCCTGAAGAGGTGCATTTTTAGAGCACACCTGAAGTTTTGTGTGTCGGGAATTGCCCAGATAGTTTGAGGTAGCGCATTCCAGAGGACTGGTGCTGCTCTGGAGAAGTCTTGGTGGGGGGAATGAGAGGTTTGAATTAAAGAGGCACTTAATCTGATTTAGTTAGTAGAGCGGAGGGCACAGACTTGGTGGTGGATTTAAATGAGGGAGGCAATGTAGGACCGCACAGTACTGTGGAGTGTTTTATGGATGAAAGTAGTGAGTTTGAATTGAATTCTGTATTTGATGGTCAGCCAGTCCAGTGACTTGCACAGGGCAGAGGCGTCCGAGTAGCGGCTGCACAGGGAGATGAGCCTGGCTGCTGCATTCAGGATGGATTGGAGGGGGAAGAGTCTGGTGTGGGGAAGGCCGATCAGCAGCAAGTAGCAATAATCAAGATGAGAGTGGATAAGGGCAACAGTGAGCGTTTTTAGCGTGACCACGGTGAGAAAGTAGCGGATTCTTACAATGTTCTTGAGGTTCAGGTGACATGTTCAGGCGAGAGATTGGATGTAGGGGGTAAAGGAGAGATCGAAGTTGAATATAACCACAAGACAGCAGGCGTGCTGTCTGGGAGTTATGGTGGTGCCACACACTGAGATGGAGATGTCAGGATGAGGTCGGTTAGTAGAGGGCGGAAACATGAGTAGGTCAGTTTTTTGAGAGGTTCTGTTTTAGGTAGAGAGAGGACATAGTGTTAGAGATAGCAGACAGACAGTTGGTGGCATTCTGAAGGAATGGTGCTGTAATGTCACGGGAGGAGGTTTATAAGTGGGTGTCATCAGCATAGAGATGGTACTGAAAGCCAAATCAACTGATGGTTTGTTCAATAGGGGCTGTGTAGATGAAGAAGAAGAGAGGGCCGAGAACCGAACCCTGGGGACCCCAATAGCAAGGGGAAAAGGAGGGTAGATAGAACCAGCAAAGTAGACGCTGAAGGAGCTGTCAGTTAGGTAGGAGGAGAACCAGGAAAGAGCCGTGTCCTTTAGGCTGACAAAGTGAAGCATGTTGAGGAGTTGTTTGTGGTCAATAGTGCCAAATGCTGCAGAGAGGTCGAGGAGGATCAGTAGGGAGTAGTCGCTCCTCGATTAGGCTGTCAGGAGGTCGCTTGACACTTTTGTAAGAATAATAATAATAAACTTTATTTGTATAGCGCCAACATATTCCGCAGCGCTTACATAGACAGGGGATACAGAAAGACAAAAGTACAAACATTACAGAACCACAGTTACATAGTAATCAATTGATGGAAACAATAGGGGTGAGGGTCCTGCTCCAACGCACTTACATACTACAAGTAATGGGGTGATACAGAAGGTAAAGGGGCTGGAGATGTGCACTGTATGGCGAGGTGGAGAGTGAGGGGTGATATACACATAGACAATGGTCAGACATTTAGCCGTTTCTGTCGAGTGTAGAGGGCAGGAGCCGGAGTGTAGTGGGTCAAGAAGGGAGTTTTCTGATAGATAGCTTATAAGGCGGGAATAAACTAGGTGGTCCAATAATTTGGAGATAAAGGAGAGATTTGAGATGGGTCTTAATTGGCAGCATCGGTGAAATCAAAAGTTGATTTCTTTAGCAGTGGGGATATGATAACATGCTTGAATGAGGAGGGGAAAATGCCAGAGCTCAGAGAGAAGTTGAATATGATGGTGAGGTGAGAGATGATGACCAGGGAGAGGAACTGGAGGAGGTATGAGGGAAAGGGTCGCTAGCGCAGGTAGTGGGGCAAGCAGAGTAAAGCAATCTGGAGACTTCTTCCTCTGTCATTGGTCTGAGTACAGAAAGTGAGCAGGAGCTAGATGCAGTACTGATGAGACTAGGGTCAAGGCTAGTCTGGGATTGGGAGTTTATTTCCTGCCGGATGTCATCTCCGGCACTGAGATCCGTCATGGGGGCTGCAGTTTAGGGCTGAGAAAGGACAACAAAGTGTCACAGTCATTTAGAGTTGTGAAATAGTGAGGAGACGAGGTGTAGTAGACTTGTTTGGCATGGTGGAGGGCTAGGTTGTAAGTTCTGAGCATGAATTTGAAGTGGAAAACGTCTGCGGACATTTGTGACTTACTCCACAGCCGTTCAGCACACCTAGAGCACTGTCAGATGAAGCGTGTTTGAGCCAGGGTTGCCAAGGTCTGCATCAGATGGCTTGGGTCACAGGGGGTGCCGCTTCATCCAGGGCATGTTTGAGAGTGGTGTTGAAGTGTGTGGCAGTCTGGTTGGGGCAGGAGAGGAGAGAGATAGGGGACAGTGAGGACTGTAGGGACTCCGCATAGTTTTGGGTGTAAACGGCCTGAAGGTCCCTGTGTGCACGGTAGGTAGGTGGGTCTGGGGAGATGCTAGGGAGCTTGACAGAGAAAGAGAGGAGGTTATGGTGTGAGAGTGGGAGTGAAGTGGGAATCAGAGCAGGGATGGAGGAAGACTAAATCAAGAGTATTGCCATCTCTGAGGGAGAGAGGCTGTGAGTTGTGAGAGACCAAAGGAGGAGGTGAGCAATAGAAGCTTAGAGGCATATGAGGAGATGGAGTAACTGGTGACGATGTTAAAATCACCTAAGATGAGGGTTGGGATTTTGCAGGAGAGGAAGTCGGGGAGCCACTTGATCCAGAAAAAGGCGAGGAGGGCATAGGAGGCAGTAGAGAACTACTACTTGCATGGACAGCGGAAGGAAAAATCGTAGGGTATGTAGCCCAAACGATGGGAAGGTGAGTGAGGATACGGGGGGGGGGGGGATAACCTTGAAGGTGCATTGTGGAGAGAGAGG
This sequence comes from Eleutherodactylus coqui, assembly GCF_035609145.1. Taxonomy (NCBI): domain Eukaryota; kingdom Metazoa; phylum Chordata; class Amphibia; order Anura; family Eleutherodactylidae; genus Eleutherodactylus; species Eleutherodactylus coqui. The sequence continues at coordinate 109,291,944 of NC_089842.1, read as the reverse complement.
AATACCTACTCCTCCACCACACCTATTTTTTGATCTTGGGGAATGGGAGAACTGCAGGCCATTGTAAGACAATACAGCAGGGAAGGCAGTGTCAGAATGCTGTATCTATGTTTTTCTGAGAGCTAGCAGATTTAGAGATTTAACCGTGAAAAAGTTGCGTATGGTGGGGAGTTTGTTGCATGTGTAGTGTCCCAGCATTTAGGAGTCCCTCCATCGCTTAAGAGTTTGTATGCTTTATGTGTGTCTCGTGTCACTGTTAGGAGTGTTTAGTGGAACAGTGTTATTTGTCTTAACCCAAAACAGGACACGAATGAGTTAATGTCTGGTGTCTGAAAAATGTATCATTCTAGTCTAGTTATGTGTATTGTGTGTCTTAACCTTCTGTGTGCACATGCCTTGCAATAGGTCAGGTGTTAAAGGGAAGAGTGCGAGAGACATTAGTAAAGAGTTGTTGAGAGGAAGAGAATGGAGGTGGAGGAGAGAAGGGCTGCTCCTGCTGGGGCCGAGCCTGGACTAAGTCTTCCCTCATGGGAAGTTCATCCCCTTCAGGGATAGAGATGTGAGTCATGCAGAGAAGGAGCTAGAGTGAGAATGTGATGCCACCCACTGACCTCACTAGACCTTATTGTTCACACTATTCTAGGTGCAGAGAAGCAGGGGATTCTTTTCTATTTTGTCAACTATGTTATTGACTGACGTCCTCCCACCAGCGGTTTCTCCCCAAGACGCTTTCCCTAAGGACAAGGGATCTTGTTCTTCTGGATACTTTATCAAGCCTTTCCAGAGTGACAGTGGGGATGCCTGCATTCCGACAGGCATTCCACTCCAGGTAAGTCCCATCTCATACATTTCGGCACACGTATATATTATTCTATGGCCTCCTATTTGAAGGAATCCTGTAGATTGGTCTGCTGATTCTCTTAATTATTTTTATCAGATAACTGTGGCTGAGGATGTGTATGCCTTGAGAAAAAAACTGCACTTTCATATGAGTTACTTGTAAATGCTTAAAGGTTTATTCTGAAGCACTGAATGCTGTATTTTGCCAAGCTTGAGTGAACTGTTTTGTACTTGAAAATTCCCATGTTAACCATGAGTAAAAAAGAACCGTGTGCCCCCGGTCTCTTAAAAGTCTTTTGTTGTGGACTACATAGCAAATAATTTGTTACTTATTCAGAGGCACTGGCGTCACGATGACAAAACAAGGACACCGTTGGGATATTCAGGTAAAACCCCTTCAAGTTTCCCCCAGCATGCGGCTGGGCTACCCTTCGGCCAATTTGGAAAGAGGATGATAAGAGAGACACTGTGAACTGTCTAACAAAGTATACCCCACCGTCCCATCAGCTGAAGGTCTGGTCCTTGGCCGCTGCACATTGTGACTGTCAGCTGGGTCAAGCTGGGTAGAACTGATACACAACAGTTATGTGGTAATGGAAGTAGTTGTAACATACAATAGATGTGTTACAAGAGTAAAGGCCAGAAAGGAAAAAATGGTGTTTTTTTTTACAATTAATAAACAAACAAATTGATAAGTAGTATAAGCAGATAAATAAATAAATAATGAATAATTAATAAAATGGCACATCATATCAAGTAAAGAGTGGATGGTCAATTCAATAAAAATGTCAAATAATATATTTGATTACAAAACAGAGGGTGGTACAGTAGCATTATCACCGTATAACACATTAATTGGCATATCATAATGTGGTTAAGAATTAATACCTGAATAAAAATCTAAAAAATGTTGCCATGTTTCCAGAATATCCCTTTAAGCTCTGCCTCTAGCAGGGCTTAATATGTGAACGTGAAAAATACAGTTTATTGAAGTATTGCAGTATATTGTAAAAGTAATCAAATGATCACAAGTCCTTATGGAAATAAAAAATAATGTAAAATTAAATTGAAATAAAATAAAATAAAAAACTTTTCCCCTTTTCCCACACTTGGTACCTGTATTAGGTACTTCTTAATTTATTTAATGCTGGCATGTAGTGTTACATTTTTCAGTTATCATTATGGGTTCGTAGGCCAGGCAATTGTCTTTAGAGAAGGAATTGTTTATATGAGACAACATAGTAATATAGGATGTTAGGCCAAAAAAAGACATATGTCCATCCAGTTCAGCCTATTTCCTCCTATATGTCAATCCAGATAAAGGGGAAAAAAGCAAAGAGGTAGAAGCCAATTTTCCCCATTTAAGGGGAAAAAAATCCATCCCGACTCAAATCTACTAATCAGAAAAATCCCCGGAACACCAACCCTTCTGAAGTAATTAGTGAGTATAATATGTAATATTGTACCACTCAAGAAAGACATCCAGGCCCCTCTTCAATTCTTTTATTGAATTGGCCATCATTACATTCTCAGGCAAAGGGTTCCATAGTCTTACAGTAAAGAACCCCCTTCTATGTCGGTGTAGAAACCTTCTCTCTAGGCATAGAGGATGCCCCCTAGTTACAGTTACAGTCCTGGGTATAAATAGATGATGGGAGAGATCTCTGCATTGTTCCCTGATATATTTATACATAGTTATTAGGTCGCCCCTGAGTCTTTTTTCCTAAACTAAATTACCCCAATTTTGATAACCTCTCTGGGTATTGTAGTCCGCCCATTCAGTTTGTTACTTGAGTTGCCGCCTTTGTACCCGCTCAAGCTCTGATATGTCCCTCTTGAGTACCGGTGCCCAAAACTGTCCACAATATTCCATGTGTGGTCTGACCAGTGACTGACCTTTAACTAATATCAACATTAATTAAATACACTGTGTTACAAGGGTATGTTTTTCTGTGTAGTAATCAGTGTTCTTACCTATATTCAGGGTGCTAAATCCAAATACTGCAAGCTAAATTATTTGTCAGACAAGAAAATGAAGTTGTAGACATCATAAGAAAATAGGATGTTCAATTTTGTACCATTTTGGTGCAGTATATTGACCATTAATCCTTTCCAATCCAACTTCCCTGCCACACTTCCGCTGCTCTTATTTATTTTGGGTGGGAAAGCACATTGTGGATTCCTTGGAATTACTCAACAGAAATACATAAAAATGAGGTTCCACATCAGACCGCTCTTCTGCATACTGTAATATACATATGCAGAGAAGAACTCCAAAGTCGGAACTCTCTCCTGCATAGTTCACAAGTTAGAAACATGTGTCGGACTTCGCCTTACATGGGAGCTATGCAGGGAAATCTCAATGTCGGACGAGGTCCAACACTGGATAAGAGAGGGTTAAAACCATGAATCTCATTTATCAAATCTGTCTAAATTTAGACCCAACGATTCTCGCTCAAAATTCGCTCAAAGCCGTCTTTTGAGCAAGAATCATTGGGTCTAAATGCACGGACATTGTGCAGTTTTCGAGCACGAGTCGTTCCTCGCTCAATTATAGTGTTCCTGAATTGAGTGATGAACTCTTATCAGCGGTGCAGGCCATTATCACAGTCGGCATTGCTGATAAGATACTTTCAGCTTGCGTCCCGCTGGTAGTTCACAGTGGGAACCCAAGCTGTAAACGCATAGAACAAACCAGCTGTTTGCTTATGCAAAACAGCTGTATTGTTCACCGAGTGATAGTAGTGGTGTCCCGCTCTGCCTGGATAGCTCTTAAGTAGCTACTTAGCTACTATAGACTATGCAAAGATGATCGCTCAAAACTGTCACTCAAACTGTTGTTTGAGCGACTTTTGATAGACCATCTATCAGTGTAAATGGAGTCTTACAATCCAGTTCCTGGAGAGTTGCAATGACTTATCACATGAATAAGGAGAAAGATTTCAACTACAACTTTGTAACACAGCATTATATATTTGTCAGAAGTATTTTATTGGAGTTCTCTTTTAACCCCTTCCGGTCACACACCATGCATTTATTGTGCAGTTGACCAGTAGTTCCCGCATTTCACCATACATATACAGTGATGATGGCCAGGCAGAAGCTTAGCCCCCAATAATCAGTAACTTACAGCTGCGATCCTGCTGAAACCACAGGGATAAAGCTTAGTTCAGATCCCGGTGATTTAACCATTCAAATGCCACAGTCTATGCAGACACCAGCATCTAGAGTGTTTGGAGAGGGATGTGGCTCTGTCCTTTACCCGATCGGCACTTCCGTGATCCACTTACTTGGGTACCGGAGGTCAAATTTTGGGTCTACCATGTACGTTAGCCTGCGAGGGTCAGTGTTCAGCCTGTAACTGTCCGTGATCAGCCTCCACGTGGACTTTCTGCGGTAAAATACAGGCATTGAAAGGTATGCATTTTAGATTTTTTCTTCACACTCATGGATACAAATTGCGTATTCCACGAACTGAAGAAAAATCATAGCATTCTCCATTTTACCTCACATTCCATTCGGATGCCCTCCATTGGTGTCAAGTGGATGAGCAACTGTATGCCTTCGTGGTCATTCGCAATACAGTTTTGTGATTTGGCATTGACATGTTTGTAATGACCAGCGCTATAAAATTATCATGTCATTTATCCCATACGGTAAGCATCCTTTAAAAAGAATAAACAGAGTAAAATGATGCCAAAATCATGATTGATTTTTGATCAAGTCGCAACACTAAAAAATGACTAGGTAACTTTAACACCCATTCTTTGCACTGGGAGGTTCTCCAATGTGCCGTCACTTTAGAAATCAGCTACATATTTTTAAGTACAAAAGAAAGTTACAAAAGTTCTTGTTCACATAATTGAAAACAGTGTCAGAATTTTTGTACATTTCCCAGAAAAAAAAACATACAAATGTTGCCAATCACCGCAAACATATCTGAGGTTTGGAGGGTGACTGAGCATCGTCAGCGGTAGAGGTAGAAGCTATATGGAAAACCTATTTTACAGGGATATTGCTATATCATCGTGACACCAGAACCTGAGGAAATTCTTTCTAATGGCTCTTTTCAGGGAAATCCTAAACATGAGTCATGAGATATAAATATATGCATGTTACAAAAGTCCAGTATGGTGTAATGGAACATCCCTCTGTAATTGTGGTCTCCAACCTGTACAGGATGTTGTAGTTTTGCAACAGTCTGGGTGGGCTACAAGTTGGTAATAATTGTGCTGCAGTGTAGGCACAGTATTGTAGTAGATTACCTGCATTAAACTAATAGGCAATTTGAGCAACAGGAGTGAGATCCCTGTTCACAAGAGCTTACAATCTATTAGGAAAGAAGGGTGACGCAAGAGTTATAAGTGCTTGTTCTGTATAATGGTACAGCTATCTTTTATATAAATGGGTTAGTAGTATACATAACACAGGGAGATGGTCAGCCTACAAGTGAGCACATTTATGCCAATTAGCGGATAAACAAACATTTGCTCAATTGTCAGCGGAACATTAGCACTTTTACATGGCTCAATGGTAGGGCAAAGATTATGCGGGCTAACGTTCTTGCCTAATCATTGGGCCCTTTAAAAAACCCTTAAAGGGGTATTGCCACCTCTGCTTTTCATGAGCGAGATGGGAAAACCCAACCATCTGTTTCTGACCACCTGTCAGAAACAGCTGAGCGCTTCAGCCCAGTACTGTTTTTGTAGTTCACATTGAAGTGAAGAAGAGCCACAGAAACACCATTACACAGTGCACTATGGTGTTTCCATAACTCCAATTCACTTCAATGAGAGCTATGGAAACAGTGCTAGGCTGTAGTGGTCATCTGTTTCTGTAGGGCTCTGTCCAGGTGGCCCGTAAATATAGCAGTGATTTCCTATCTCAGCTATGAAAAGCCAAGATGGGAATACCCCCTTAGGTCTAAGATTATTAGCAGAGTGGAGAGCACAGTAGGGAGGTAGAAAGAGATGAGCGAGGAGATACAGGGTGGTGCAGCACTGTGGAGAGCTTTATGGATGAGAGTGATGAGTTTAAATTGTATTCTGTACTGGATGTGTGGCAGCGGAGCGGAGGCTTTTCTGGGGAGACAGCGGGGACCAAGATGGTTGTGAACGGCAGCTCTACTGTCCCTCCCTGGAACATCCAGACGCGGTCTAGCCCGGCTGCACACAGTGGAAACAATAATGATAGCAACGTTAAATGACATAGTTTAAATGTTCTTGTGATGCCAGTACCTCTTAAATGAAGTGTTCTGATAAAGATGAAATAAAGAGTCCACACTAGACTTGAGAAAGTAAACCAAAGGTACACAGTTTACTTCACGCTTGAAACGTTAACTACAGTTCACACTTGGAAGAATTCTTAGTTAGCATTCAATTCAACAATTCCACTTGAGCAGAAAATACATACACATATTTCTTAGCTTCTCCTCTGTACAGGAAGGTGGACCCACCAGTCTTAAGTTTTTTGAGGGATTCTTTCAGACAGGTATTTGTAGATGAATTAAAGGAATCAAGCTGACTTCTTTAGTTTAGTTAGACTCACGCTTAATAATAGCCTCTCTTCTCTTGGTTCCTAAGGGTCTGCCCTGTCTAGGCTTCCTCTGTCTAGCAGGGATTAAAAAGACACCTTCCACTCTGGCCTCCTGCACGGAGCTTGACAACTCCATTAGGCCTGACTTATGCTGGTTTGAGCCTGAGTGGCTTAAGCACCACTTTTAGTCTCCTCACTCTCCTCCATTCTACTGCCAACCACCTCACTCACTAAACTACTACCTCACCGACTGCTCCCCAAGAACTAACTTCTACAGTTATATCTACAACTATAGGGCGATTTGCTTAGCCAATCCCAGGGCTGCTTAAGATGTCTGACAAGACACACAAGGTTAGGGTGAGTTCTGAACAGTCACTCAGGATTAGGTTACACAAACACCAGACAAATGAACTTACATTGACCCAGACAAGGCAATGGACATAACAATACGCAGTCTACCACATTTAACAGTACAAACACATACACACCACAGAAGATAGACATTAAAATGCTAGAGGGTACCTACTCTGGGACATTACAGATGGGCAACCAGTGCAGTGACTGGCACAGGGTGGGGGAGTCAGTGTAGTGTTTGGACAAAAAGATGAAAGATAAGTGAGGGGAAGACCAATTAGTAGTCAGTTAGAGTAGGCAAGAGGAAAATGTCTCAGGGCAGCAAAAAGAGTTTTTGCTACCAAAATGGACAGAATTACAGCTGACACAGGGGTTGTTACCCAGATTTCTTATAATCCTAAATGGCAAATAGGCATAGGTATATAGTGTCATTGAAGTAGAGCATGTGTGACTACATGACAAGGCTGATATTTTCTTTATGTATCTAAGGTGACAATGGTTACTGCATTGATTGTCACCCAGCTTTCCTAAAAAGCAGGTAGATAGAGTAGGTAGATATCTATCCACTTCTGGGACCTACCATGACGCTCTCCATGAGATGTCCCCAATGACCAGTGCAAGAAAATCTAACTCACACTTTGTGATTTGTTACGCAACCTTGGACCTTGACGTACCGGAGCCCGTTTCACGGGCCCGGCGTCACGGGTGAGTCCTTTTTCATAGTGTCTTCTATACATAAATTTTATTTTGATATCATATCCTTTATTCCATTGTCTGGAGCGCTACCCATTATTACTTCTTCTCTAGCTTTCCTAAAAAGGGAGTTTAACAAGTTCATGGAATAGGGAAACTCAAGAACTTAGGGCACATTCACACATATTTATAGCCGCGTGAGTTTTTTTGCATGTGTATGTACTGCGTGTGCATTGTGTATTTATTTATGCATGCAAAAAAACACAAGTGAGCCCACATGATGTCAGAAGTTAGCGAACCTAAGGAACACACCCATAAAAAGGTCACATAAATGCTCGGACACCATTTTCTAATGCTTCTAGTGCTTTACTGTGTTCCTATAAGAAAGTTTTTCTTGGTCTTCTGAACATGTTTTTTGATGAAGAGGATACACTTTTGCCTTAAAGTGTCTTCCTTTAACTTGGCTACTGTCTTGCAGATTCGGAGAGCTGCACAAGATTCTAGAGACAGAACCTAAATGGAAGAAGAGGAAGTTCTGGGTTCCCCCTCTGGTATCACAACATGCACATAATGGCCATTTCCAAGCCTTTACAGTGACTTAGGGCGCAATCCAAAGAAGTTTACTACCTTCTATCAGTCCTGAGAAATGCCTCCTGGTCACCCAGAGGTAAAAACGCATCCTGATTTCTTTTAGAATGTCACTATGTTTCCCAAATGCATTAGTGTACAGTGTTGAGCCTCTTTCCCAAGGCATGTGTCCTTTCAGCTACTGCACAATGAGGAATAACATTCAATACTATTTTTCTTATTTTGTTTTCCTTTTGCTTTCAGGTTCCTCATCACCGGGAAGTAATTTGTATCCCTACATTTTGAGTTACTGTTGAGTATGTCTACAATAACAAGGATCATCATGAAGACCTGTGACATCATTTTGGAGCAACTGAAAACATTGGTGATGGCTCCATCCTCTTGTCAAGACTTGATGAGCATTGCCAAAGGATTCCAGGCTGCAGCGCAGTTTCCGAACTGCCAGCAATAGACAGAAAATACATCCATGTGAAGCAGCTAAAGCATTCAGGGTCCCAATATTACAATTATAATGCACCTTCCAGGTCATCCCCCCAGTACCCTCACTCACTTTCCCATCATTCGAGGTACATGCCCTATGGCTTTTCCGTCCGCTGTCCATGTGAGTAATAGTCATCTACCGCCCCCCAGGTGCTCCTCGCCTGTTCCTGGACCACGTTTCCGCCTGGCTCCTCCACTTTCTCTCCTGCAAAATCCCAGCCCTCATCCTAGGAGACTTCAACATCCCCATAAATGACCCCATCTCCCCATCTGTCTCTCAACTTCTATCGCTCACCTCCTCCCTTGTTCTCTCACAACTCACAGGGATGGCAATACTCTGGATCTGGTCTTCTGTCTCTGCTCTGCTTCCAACTTCACTTACTCCCCTCTCCCACTCTTGGACTATAACCTCCTCTCTTTCTCTGTCAAGCTCCCTAACTTTTCTCCCGACCCTCCTACCTCCCGTATGTACAGGAACCTTCAGGCCGTTCACACACAAAATTTTGCTGAGTCCCTACAGTCCTCTCTGTCCCCTATCTCTCTCCTCTCCTGCCCCAACCTGGCTGCTGCACATTACAACACCACTCCTAAACATGCATTGGATGAAGCGGCACTCCCTGTAACCCAAGCTATCCGATATAGACAGCAGCAATCTTGGCTCATGCCTCAAAAGCGATTCATTCGGTGGTGCTCTAGGTGTGCTGAACGGCTGTGGAGAAAGTCTCAAAAGCCCGCAGACTTTCTCCACTTTAAATCCATGCTCAGAACATACAACCTTGCCCTCCACCATGCCAAACAAGTCTACTTCACCTCTCTCGTCTCCTCACTATCCCATCACCCTGAAAGACTCTTTGACACTTTCCACTGCCTTCTCAGCCCAAAACTGCAGCCCCCCGTGACAAATCTCAGTGCTGAAGAGCTGGCTGCTTACTTCAAAAAGAAAATAGATGACATCCAGCAGGAAATTATCTCCCAATACCAGACTAGCCCTTACCCTAGTTTGGTCAGTACTGCATATAGCTCCTGTTCACTCTCTGTACTCAGACCAACGACAGAGGAAGAAGTCTGCAGACTGCTCTCCTTCGCTCACCCCACCACCTGTGCTAGCGTCCCTCTTCCCTCACACCTCCTGCGGTCCCTCTCCCCGGTGGTCATCTCCCACCTCACCACTATATTCAATCTTCCTTTGCTAAAGAAACCGACTTTTGACTTGACCAATACTGCCAACTATCGACCCATCTCAAACCTCCCCTTCATCTCCAAACTACTAGAACACCTGGTTTACTCTCGCCTTATAAGCTATCTCTCAGAAAACTCTCTTCTTGACCCTCTACAGTTCGGCTTCCGCCCCCTACACTTGACAGAAACCGCCCTGACTAAAGTGTCAAACGACCGCCTGACTGCCAAATGGAGCGGTGACTACTCCCTACTGATCCTCCTCGACCTCTCTGCAGCATTCGACACTGTTGACCACAAACGTCTCCTCACTATGCTTCGCTCCACTCGACTAAAGGACACTGCCCTCTCCTGTTTCTCCTCCTACCTATCCGACCGCTCCTTCAGTGTCTGCTTTGCTAGCTCTACCTCCCCTCCTCTTGACCTTGCTGTTGGGGTCCCCCAGGGCTCGGTCCTCAGCCCTCTCCTCTTCTCCATCTACACAGCCCCCATTAGATAGACCATCAGGAGATTTGGTTTCCAGTACTATCTGTTACGGCACTCTGCCCCCCGAGCGCCAGGTGGGGTGCCCTGATCTTCCCGCACCCCACTGTCCCTGCCTACTTGCCTCGGCCCTGGCTAACCCCAGGCGGATAACTGGACAGCGGTCCCTGCCCTGGATAGGGACCTGGCAACTGACAAGAAGCAAGCTACCTAATGGGGGGAACAGAGTGCCGACAGGGGAGGCAGATGGAACAGACCAACAGAACTACAAAGCAGAGTAAGGCTGGAGATGGAGCTCACAGGCAAACTGGAAGGAAACTGAATAGCAACTAGTGCTGACTGGACAGACTAGACCAGAGGCTAACAGAACCAACAAGACAAAACTGGACAATAGATAAATAGAAGGAGCTGACCGGCAACTAGGGACTGGCTGAAGATAACTGCAGACAGACTGGCTAGATGCAAGTAGAACCAATAACTGGCAGTGAGCTCAATTCACTGCCAGTCTTTTAACCACAAGGTTCCGCCCAGGGGCGGAGAGTGGGAGGAGGCAACTCCACCCACTGCTGTATAAGAAGAACGGAGGAGTGCAGACGGCACCCTACGGGCGGACACGCCCACGCCACCGCCCACCGGCTGCCCCAAGCCGCTGGGATAACCCCGACACAGGGCTCCAGGCCACCGGAGCCGACGCCGGAGCGACGCGCGCCGACCACGGGACCCCGTGCTGCGCTGCATGGTAACACTATCTCTATGATGATGATACCCAGCTATACACCTCCTCCCAGGACATCACAGCAACATTCCTCAAGAACACCACCGACTGTCTGTCTGCTGTCTCTAACACTATGTCCTCTCTCTACCTAAAACTGAACCTCTCAAAAACTGACCTACTGGTGTTCCCACCCTCTACTAATCGACCTCATCCTGACATCTCCATCTCAGTGTGTGGCACCACCATGACTCTTAGAAAGGGGCAAATGTTGTCCCTATTTTCAAAAAAGGGGAAAAGGCGGATCCAGGAAACTACAGGCCTGTGAGCCTGACTTCTATACTGGGAAAGATATTTGAACAAATTATTAAACAGTATGTATGCAAGTACTTGGATGAAAATGGAGTAATTAACCAGAGCCAGCATGGGTTTGTAACAAACAAGTCATGCCAGACAAATCAAATTTCCTTCTATGACAGTATCACCGACTGGGTTGATCAGGGAAATGTGGTGTATATAGTTTATCTCGATCTTAGTAAAGCATTTGACAAAGTATCTTATACTATACTTATTTTAAAAATTACCAAATATGGGATTGACAAGGCAATTGTTAGATGGATTCACAACTGGCTGAGTGATCATACTCAAAGAGTGGTTATAAATGGCAGCACATCCAAGTGGAAGAATGTATCAAGGCTCTGTCCTAGGCCCAGTGTTGTTCAACATTTTTATAAATGATCTGGAGGAGGGAATTGATGGGAAACTGATCAAATTTGCAGATGACACAAAGCTAGGAGGGATAGCTAACACTAGGGAAGAGAGGGAGAGCATTCAAAAAGATCTAGAAAAGCTTGCACAGTGGGCATCGACTAACAGAATGGTATTTAACAAGGAGAAATTCAAAGTCCTACATCTGGGCAAGAAAAATGAAGAAAGCACATACAAAATGGGAGGAATTGAGCTAAGCAGCAACACAGGTGAAAAAGACTTGGGTATACTAATAGATTATAGACTGAACATGAGTGAACAATGTGATGCAGCAGCCAAAAAGGCAAACACACTTCTGGGATGTATTAAGAGAAGCATAGAGTCTAAATCACGTGAGGTAATTATCCCTCTCTACTCTTCCTTAGTCAGACCTCATTTGGAATACTGTGTCCAGCCTTGGGCACCCCACTTTTAAAAAAGACAGAAAAACTGGAGCAAGTTCAGAGAAGAGTTACCAAGATGGTGAGCAGTTTGCAAATCATGTCTTATGAGAAACGATTAAAGGATCTGGAAATGCTTAGCTTGCAAAAAAGAAGGCTGAGAGGAGACTTAGTAGCTGTCTACAAATATCTGAAGGGCTGTCACAGTGCAGAGGGATCAGCCATATTCTCATTTGCACAAGGAAAGACTAGAAGCAATGGGATGAAACTGAAAGGGAGGAGACATAAACTGCATATTAGAAAAAACTTTCTGACAGTGAGGGTGATCAATGAGTGGAGCAGGTTACCACGGGAGGTGGTGAGTTCTACTTCAGTGGAAGTGTTCAAACAAAGGCTGGACAAATATCTGTCTGGGATGATTTAGTAAGTCCTGTACTGAGCAGGGGGTTGGAGTTGATGATCCTGGAGGTCCCTTCCAACTCTACCATTCTTTGATTCTATGATATTAGGGCCTATAAAAGCACTGTGGATGCTTGCATTTTCAGGGCTTCCAGAATGGGTCAACAACTTCTTCCCAACCAGCTGTCCCTCCACATAACCTTCCTGGTTCTTCAGGTCCACCAGCCACATTTGTTATTGCAGTGGATGGGGGCTTTGGCCTGACCACCCACGTTTTGCACCCCTCTGTGTGCAGGGTGTTGAATACAAATAGGCACATTCTTAACTACCAGCTCTCAAGTGCTCAGTGTTTCGTTGCGTGCGCTTTTGGCATTCTCACCAGCGAGTTAGGTCCTGACAACCTCGCCAGCTCTTTTTCACATCATTAACTGCAAAAGATAACTTTAAGCAAAAATTGTAGAATTCCTATTATTAAAAAATAAAACAATTAACACAGGTAATAAACGTGTCAATTTAGCACGCTTGCAATATTGAACTTTCAATGAAAAAGAAAGTAAGCACTATCTTATATGCCATATGTGAAAATGCTGACAATCTCCAGAAATATTTACCACTTTACCTGTGACTGATATCAACTGCAACTCTTAGGCCTCAAGTCCTTAAGGGGATTTGAATTGCGGAATTCAAGCCGCCCATAGGGAGACATGGGCGTCCACAGCTTAATTAAAGCATGCGGATTTGTTATGCGGACCTTCTGGTCCGGAAAACAAATCGCAGGATGCTCCATTTGGCTGCACTTCCTGCACAGACGGCTTCCATTGAAGTCAATGGAAGCCAGCCGATCTGCGGGAAAGCAGGAGATTTAAAAAAAAAATCTCCATTGTGTATGCGGGGCGGTGTGCCTGCACCGTAAATGAAGTAAATGAAGGCCCGGAGAAGACCCTGATGGGTAAGTAGAGAACCCGCAGTGTCCTCTGCCACAGGCAGGGTGGGATTCTGCTGCCTTCACACTTGCGATAAAATTGAGCAATGCGAGAGTGAGTGAAAACGCAGAATTATGAAAACCATGCTTTTCAATGATTTCATTCACAACTGTGATGTTTTTCTCTCATGTGATGTTGCAAGATTTAGAAATCGCTGCCTGCCCTATTTTTCGGTGTCTTGCAATTCTTTATCGCCCAACTTTCCTTATGGAGCCTTTATTTTATTGCATCGAATAATGCAACAATGCAAGAACTTGTGATTTCCATGTAATGCAATGCATTTTTAACATTAAAAACTCCTATTGTCTTTTGCACAATAAAATCGTGGGCGGCAGCAATGCAATGCGCAATTCTTCTCAGGAAAAGCATCACTGATGCTCAAAAATCCCCAGAACATATACCTGTCTTATATTAGTTTTTGCTCCACAAGAGGCACAGGGTCTTGTTTTCAGGGGGTGTCTTATACTCACCTCTAAAGCGCCGTCTGGGTCCCTACCGCCAGTCTCCGGCGCTATGGCAGGCTTCTGTGCAGTCCTTAGCACCAACAGAGCATTGGTTGCTGGTAATGGGATTTGAATACCACGCCTCCAGCAAGCGATTGCTTTGATTGGTTCTCAAGCACCATGGCTCAGCAAATCAGAGCCAGCACTCTATAAACTAAGCACAGCCATTCAATGCTGAGGACTGCACAGAAGCCTGCTGTAGAGCCGGAGACCAGCAGGAGGGACACAGACGGCACCTACTAGGGGAGTATTGCTTTTTTTCATAGTGTAGCTAGGGCTTATTTTCAGCTTATATTTCAAGGCCCCTCTCAAAATCAGGGTAGGGCTTATTGTTGGGGTAGGTTCTATATTCAGGGAAACAGGGTATGCGATTATGCCATGATTTTTTCACAGCGATTTCAAGATCACCAGTGTGAAGGAGCCCTTAGGGGCCTTTCACATCGGACAGGAGTAGTCCACACTGACATTATCCCTGTGGGGCTTGAATTTCACACCTGTTACAATCTGCACGTCTTTATTTCAAAACTGGAAGATTGAAAGCTTTCTGCTATAGAATTAAGGACATCTTGCAGAATTCTTGCAGGAGATATAATTCCACTGGTAAAGTCTGTGTAAAAAATGTCTGATGTTCTTCAGAACGCATTCCGCAGTTAAATATGCAAAAAAGTCTGCACTAATTGGCAAGGCATCCCATGTGAAAGATCCATTGGGGCTATTTTACATGGGACAATTGTCGAACCCTGAGGGTCCATTTTCGCAGGACGAATGTCGGGCAAATGATGCCTGAATGTCGTCCCTGTTTGTCCGCGCTGTCACATGGAAGCTAGTAGTACGGCCAGCAAGGGGAAGGGGAGGAGGGGGGGGGGCAGGAGTAGAGTTTTTGAATGTAAGCTTCACATTCAACCTAATGAAAGTCCAATCTTGCTATCAAACCTCCTCATAAGCCAATGTTTCCATGAAACCTACAGTATTATGAGATAAAATATTGGTGTGACCATTGACGTGAAATTGGTGGTTTCAATAGATAAATCTCACATCAAGATACCAATTTCCCCACATATCTTTATTTTATTGAGGATGAGTAGTGTCAGTAAATGAGAATTTTTAGAATTCCCTGACATGTTGCATTATGTGTTTCTGTGGGGTTGTTTTGCTGGGGAACATAGTGTATTTTCATTGTGAATTCCATTAAACTATAACCCATGTGTTAAACAACCCTCAGGGTATGGTCTCATGTAGCAGTTGCCACGCGGCTGTGGTGGGATTGGTTGCAGCAACTATGCAGTCAAGAGTCTCGCCAGAGATGCAGGTCCACACAGCATCCTGAAGAGTTAAAAGTTCACTACCTATTAATGATAGCGCAGTTTAGGCAAAAAGGGTGGCCATTAACAAGCTACAGTTAGTGAACACTTAATTCATTAGCAAGCCGCATAGACTTGCATCACCCTTGGAGTTGATGAACCAATTACAGCCATTCAGTGAATGAATGAATGGCTATGATTGGTTCATTGAGCACCAACTCTGATTGTGATTGGTTCATGAGCGCCGCGGCTCAGCCAGCCAGCCCTTCCTGGAGGCAAAGATTTTGATCCTCCAGTCCAGGATGGGCTGGCAGAAGACTGTAAATGAGTGCTGGAGCTGAAGAAGAGACCTGTGCTAGAGCTGACAGTGCCTCTTAGGTGATGTATTTATTTATTTTTTTCTGTAGCCAGGGCTTAGTTTAGGGCTTTTACAGTAGGATTTCCTACTGTAAAAGTTGCATCACAGCACACGAAAAATGCTTTTTTCATGCGATGCAACACATAGGAAGGCTCCATAGGGAGACATAGGCTACAAAAAAAAATAATTAAAAAAATCGCAAATTGCGGCTGTACAGAGCATGCCACAATTCTGTAGGCTCGCAATGTCGCAGGCTACAAAACATTGCTCGGAAAAACCCATAGGAAAGCATAGGCTCTACATACATGCGATTTGTAGCACTGTCGCACTGTGACAAAATGACGCTAGAAAATTGCCCGTGTGGATGCGGCCTTAGGCCTCATTCATATGGTCTGCAAAATCTCGATACAAAACGCATGTACGTGAAGACCTTAGTTTCCAGTGGGTTCTTTCACATGAGAGAGGTTTTATAGCCTGAAAGAACCCATTGGAAACCATGGGCTGCACATACATGCATTTAGTAGCGATGATTTTGTAGCCCATGTGAAAGAGGCCTAGGTGTATGTCCGCCTTTTAATAAAATTTTAGTACCAATGTTCTATGCTGATTCATTTTATATTATATCCAAATAGCAGTCAGATGTTCAACTTTCTTTTACAGTGCTCCAAAACCCCTGTATATAGAGTTTAATTATAAAAACCTAGATGCCCTACAGCCACTGCTAGGGGGGTCTTTGTGGCTTACTGCATGCGGAGTATATTATTATATATTATTTATTACTGCATTCAGTAATGAAAATCAATTTCTTTTTGGGCACTGTGCATTCAATGGCTAAGAACTTTTGATTTTCCCATGAATAAAGCTCTGTTAGGCCGGCTGTCCACAGGTGATGCGGTATCCCGCGGGAGCCGCCGCCGAATCTCCGCCGGTCATCCCCATCTAATACATAGGCTGACCGCGGAGAATCGGGGCAATTCGCAGCATGCTACAAATTGCCCGCCACAAGCAGAGAATCGCAATGATTCTCCGCTCGTGGACAGGTGCTGGCACTTTCCATAGCAATGCTATGGAAAGCGTCGGCCGGCGTGATTTGCCAGCGGTCTACCGCCGACAAAATCACTTCCATGGACAGGGGGCCTTAGCGGCTTGTTTTTTGCCTGACTAGCTGTAGTTTTTCTTGGTACAATTTTGAGTTGCATATGACTATCACTTTTATTGCTTTTTTGGGAGGCAAAATGAACAAACAAGCATTTATTTTTTTCTAAGCTCCTTTTGGATGTGATACCAAACGTATTTTTTTACGTCATTTTTTTCAACAAAATAAAGAAAAAAAAGCCAAAAACGTTTTCTGAAAACTTTTTTCTTATTTTTACCATGGATTTTTTTTACTACTTCTATTTTCTTCTTTACCTTTTTTCATATTCCCATAGGGGACTTAAACCTGCAATCCTATGATCGCTTTAATAATATGCTGCAGTACATTATCTGTATACTTTTACATTACAGGCCATGGCATACTTGGAGGCCATTAGAAGTGTAAGGCAAAGACCAGGCAGCATCAGATGAATTTTCAAAACAACTTCAAAATCTTTATTCCTCCATCAAAGGAAAACCTCCGACGTTTGGGCCACTTTTGGTGGCCTTTCTCAAGCATGGTTAACCAGTACATAATGACACATATAAATACATCCACTATACAATGACAAACACAATTCAGGTGTGGACAACCCACCATTTAACCCCATGAGTGCATGTACATACCTCACAATGTTGTGGACTATTCCAAATCCATGTGGAGACATCCCAGAGTCATGCACAGGTTAAAAGGGGGTTGAAACATACAACCGATACCAAGTATAAGGCATCAGGTGGTATGCAAATCAACCTCCTTGATAATGAAAAAGCACCAATTCCTTATTCGCTATTAAGCAACTTGGCTGCAATTATGAGACCATCATTGGCGTTATACATATTATGCTGGAAGCTATGCGTGTCTAGTAATTCCATTTAATCAGTGGGCGTGTTCTTATCGATCCCCCATAACGTCACAATCAAGCGCAACATAGCGCTCACATAGTGACGTAGGTCATCACGTGCATATGCGTATTCGGATCAAACAGCCCGATCATGTGACAACCAGCGTCGTCACGGGTCCGACGTCGCACACGTCACCACGCAGCGAGCACCACACTCGCAACGGCCGCTCACAAGCTGCCAGCAAAGATTGACTGGCATCCAATTGCCATAAGAACCCATCGGCCTTCTGCAATTGGCTGCTGGAGAGCCCATGATATCACAGAGAGAGTTTTGTCCTTCTGTTAATTTCATAGATGCCACAATCAACATCGATTATGGCATGTAAAAGGTTAATGGCGAGGATCTCTGTTCTGACCAATCCTCACTCCTATAGCAGGACCCCGGCTATCAGGCACAGCCAGCTCTCACTGTAGATGAAGCTCAACTTCTGAGCCTACTTCATTCTACATGCTGCAATTGTAACACACTATCAACTATTTGTAGATTAGTAAGACAAGGGGGCAGGAGGACATCACAGGATTTGACTACATGTAAGGTTTGCTTGTAATCACGGTGACACGTGCAATGGATCCATGCACTAGTAAAAACAAATTTGGAAAAGCCATTGATGGAGAACCATAATGGATAGCTGATATTGCTTACCACTTCGGAGTCACATAGATTTGCATTGGAGCTGTGTAACCAAAATACTAGGTTATTTTAAGCCAGTGTATTTGCAAAGTTGTTTCAATTTTTTTTTATTTAGATGCATTCGAGCAATGAAAAATTATTTCAAAGGTGACCACAACCCAACATATGAACAAAATCATGAGCTAGTTGACTGTAGTAATATTTGGCCAAGTAGGACCCTGGGGATCTCGTACTTTTGGGAGCCATGGGAACCATTACAAGGGTTCTTCATAAATGGAACTGACAGGTAGTCATCAATGTAATGCAGCGGTTACATAGAGACAGAAAAAATGCTCAATTTTCCGCATTTTATTCCATTTTCAGCATTACCTTCCATGGTAAGAAGGTCAGTTTATTCTATGTATCTGGAAACTCTGGTGAGGTTTGTTCTTCCTTCAGCAAGCTTGTAAATGGATACATCTCGGTTCTGCATGTTGAGGTTGCAGAGCTCTGTACGGTTTACTAACCTGCCAAAATAAGCATTTTTCCTGGTTGGGATGTTTAAAGAATTCAGCAGCGCTAAATGTTCCTGGTTCCCAAACAAGACATTGAGCGTTACAGGCTTTAATTCAAGAGCCTGTGTTTTTGTGCGGCAGAGTTCAGGCCTGGATTAATCTTGACAGTTTTGTAGCGATTGTGGTTCGGAATTATTTTCCAAAGTTTAATAAAATTGAGTTTTATACTTCTTGAGACACAAAGTCTTAGCAAAACAAATTAGTGCCAAAATTAACATTTTTAATGCACGTTTTAAGGAAAAATTACTGAATGAATATTAACCGCAATTCACGGTGCAAAAAAGGACAAATGAGCGCTGCCGATATTCTATAGGTCAGGTTCTTAAGTGCGAAACACTCTATACTTTAATGTGTGATTTGTCTTACACAGAGGTTTTAGCTCCTGGGTTAAGAATGTCTAAGTTAAAAAAAAAAGTAAGTTTCTTGGAGATTGTGATATTTTTTTACTTTCCAACATGTTTTTGTGAATACTTGCAGACAGTAAAGAGGTAGGATTAAGGAGATGCTATAAAACTACATGGAAAGCTTAGTCCATTTATAGAAACCCAAATCCTCCTCATATCATTTTGCTTTCTTAAGACCATACTTGACAGGAACCGCCTGAGGATATAACCAACCAATGGATGCAGTGTATGAGTCAAAGGCAAGATTGTAGATAGCAGCAGGCATACTTTAGTTGTCAATATCCCAAATTTAGGTTTAAAGAGGTAATCCCAAGTGATGCACACTGCTTGGATTTACCATCACTTTATGGCTGAAGGAAGTCCAACCTCTGGGAATGAAGAAGCAAAAGCATTAATTTAGCGCTTGGTCCCTTTCAAAGCTTCCAATGCACAGTGGCACAAGCAGCCATCCAACGGTAAAGGTAACTGCAGCAAGCCCCATTGTCTTGAATGGGGTCGTGCTGTAGTTTACTGCACCACAGGGGGCTGGAACTCCCCCATACAGAGAAAATCATATCCTTAGAATGGCATACATTGACAAACCTTCTGTTCAGTTATCTTATTGCAGCTTCCTCTCATTGTACATTGAAAGTTATGCTCACTGATGTTGTATTGAGTTCTTGTTTGGGACCTATCTTTTGAGTACATATCGGTTAATACAGCACATTGAGGTGCTCATAGAAAGTCATTTATGGATTTTAAAAAGTTCTGCTTTTAGATATCTTTGTACAGGAAATTGGATGTTCCAGAGCAGACCCAAGCATGCATGTTACCTGGGAAATTCGATAAGCGCTGCGCAATATGTTGGCGCTATATAAATAAAGATTATATTAATATTATGAATGATTGTCCACCATGTCAAACAAGAACAAAGGCAGGGGTGACATTTGAAACACCTCTGTCCTAGGCACAAAGAGAGTTTGTTGCACCGCTACAAGAGATTTTATCCTATGTAGGTCTATTTTCAGGTTCCTTCCATTTAGGCAACAGGAAGCATAGAAAAACTGCAGAATGGCAGAATTTCTGAAGGACATTAGGGTCAAGATGAGGGGAGGATGAAGTAAGTAGCTGCCTAGGGCAACATTGATGAAGGAGTCACATTTTATAGATTTAAAAAAATAGCAACAGTCTATCTAAATAAGGCTAATTTCACATGTGCGATATCAGGCCATGAAACTTGGCCCGATATCATGGTCACCAATATGTGATGTCCCGTGGATGCAAGGCATTTTTGTGTTGAAACCGCTTTGCATCACTTTGGGGAAGTAGCAATCCTCCGTCACAGCTGAAGCTTTCCCATTGTTTTCAATTGGTTAACCTTGCATCGTATTGCACTTGTGTCCACCTCACACACCATGCTGTACCAGCCCCATTGAAAACAATGAGCGAAGCGAGGCATTCCGAGGGAATGCTCAAAGATAGGCTGTGCAGCAATTTTTTTTCCATGCCACAATGCAGGAAAAAAAAATCGCTCATGTGTATGACCCCATTCAAAAGAATGGGGTTCATATTCGTGCGAGATATGTGTGTTTTACATTGCACAAATCTTGCGCAATTCTCTGAGCTGTGTGAAAACGGCCTAACAATACGGCCATATTTTTTTCTTACAGTGAATCAGACATGTCTAAGTGGTTTATAATGTATAAAACCATCATACTTACATACAGTGTATGCACTTTGCATGCCTAGTAAGGATGAGCGAGTATACTCGCTAAAGCACTGCTCGTCCGAGTAATGTGCCTTAGACGAGTATCTCTCTGCTCGTCCTTAAAGATTCGGGGGCCGGCGCGGGGCGGGGAGCTGCAGGGGAGAGCGGGGAGGAACGGAGGGGAGATCTTTCTCTCCCTCTCTCCCGCCCGCTCTCCCCTGCTCCCTGCCGCGACTCACCTGTCAGCTGCAGCGGTCCCCGAATCTTTATGGACGAGCGGGGAGATACTCGTCTAAGGCACATTACTCGGACGAGTAGTGCCTTAGCGAGTATACTCGCTCATCCTTAATGCCTAGACATAACATACATAGTCAACAAGGCAAATAGTGCCTAATAACTTCCTCTGGTGCTTTAAGGTAACCTGGTCTATTGACAAGCCTCAGCAAAATCGACTAAAGAACACTCTTTGGATAAAAATGAAATTAAAATTAGTATTTTTCAATGTTACTGTTAATTTGAGCAAGGGTGCCTCAACATCAAGCTGATAACATAGTATCTTGCTGTAATCTGGCAACAAGTGGTCAACTTACAAGCAGCGCCACCACTGATGAAATTCGATTAAAGCAATGGACGGTCAATGTAATGCATAGACATGTCAGGACCTCCAGATTGACAGACACTTTTCATAGTCGCTGTGGCTACCAGACAAGAATCTTGAATGAGGGTCTTCTTTATTATCTCAAGATTCACTAAGGAGGTTTATCAAAATGGATTTATAAACTGGGCGACCGCTTTAGTTTGTCATCGAGTTACCAAACGGCTCCAAATAGTTTATCTAATGGATACAAACAAAAGCTTTTACACAATAAGCCCAGAATAAATACTGGATTTCCCCCCAAAAAATCCTTGATTTAAAGGAAGATTTAAAAAAGTAATTATTTTACATATTTGACATAAAGTGACGCTGCTTTAGATGTTCTTTAAACTAAATGGAAAACATAGAACATTGTGCAAAATATTTCATTTTCTCTTAAATAGTACATTAATAATAATGTATTGGGTTTAAAATGAACTCCTGCCATGTAAAACATATTTTCTTTTTAGCAAGTGCGTTATATTTGTATGGAACATAATCTTTCTATTAGGGAAGTCTGCTTTAAAAAGACCAAATAATAATTAGTCACTTACAGCGATCCTTTATGTGAAACACTTTGGAAACACATGAAATTCACAGTCACCAAAACAAGTGGTTTAGTCGTCTGAAAAGACCTCTGCAATATTACAACCGAAAATAAATCAGATTACACGGCGCTAACTGTTACTTCCCAAACAATATTTTTCCATTTGCAGAGGTAGTATGTGCAAATCAAAGGAAAGCCGGAGATGGTCAATTCTAATGCAAATGCTGGACTAAGAGTATTGTCTACTAGAGTACTCGGAAAGTGAATATCTACATTATCACAAAATATCACTGTTAGGGCCAACATTCTGTGCTCAGAAATTTCTTAGAGCATATCAACAGCCGAATCTCGATTTTTCTGATACAATGCTTCAAATTTCCTGTGCAGACAAAGAGTTAAAGGGGTTGTTTGAGTTAAGGAAACCCCTGTCAACAGGTCTCCCATGCATTAAGATAAAAAATCAGCAGTTACACACCTCTCTCTGCTCCGCCGTTCGACCCCGACCACCAATTCTGTTCTCGGTTGTCTCTTGACAGGCAGCTGTGATATTCCATAAGTCTGCTATAGTAGCCAATAACCATCGTTGAGCGCTGTCATTGGCTGCTACAGCTTGTTTTTAGATTAGACTCAGCATGCAAAAGTACTGTCACAGCAGCTGGTGGCAGGGTAGGACAAATGGGGAGCAGGGAGAGAAATGGGGAGCAGTGATTTTTTTTATTTTGATGCATGGAGGACCCGTTAACTAGGGTTTCCTTAACGTAGACAACCTCTTTAAGGGAGCATCCCCATCATAAAGCACACCTGTCAAACATAAGGTCTGTGGACCCAATACTGCTCGTCTCCTCATTTTCTGTGTCCTGTTGGCCATGCAGCAAGCTAACAGGCATTCCACTCACTCAGCCTGCAGCTCCGGTCTGACAGCAGCAATGGAGAGTCTGTGATTGCTGACCTTTCCCCCTTGATGTCTACCTGCACCATCCTGTATGCAGCACAGATGCCAAGAGAAATCGGGATCATAGACTCAACAGCAGCTACCACCGCTGGACCAAAATTATAGGCTGTGTAAGTGGAATGGTTGTAGGGATGCTGGCCAGCCGGAGGCCAATAGTCAGGTCATTATTACTACTAGGGCCACTATGAAGGCATTATTACTATTGGGGATACTATGGGGGACACTATTACTACTGCGGCCACTATGGGGGTTACTATTATTACACAGTCTTACAATTACAATTAGTGCTTTGAACGCAACGATAATGCTGATGTGGCCCTTGATGAAAATTAGTTTGACAACCCTGTCATAAAGTTATAGTATATCACTAGGATATGCCATCACTTTGTGATTCATGGGGTCTGACCTCGGTGACCCTCATTGATGCTGAGAATGAAGGGGGGCAGCAGAGAAATTTCATTCAAGTGAATGGGGCTTGTTACAGTGCCCTCTGTAGCCATGTGGCCAGGAGCATAGCTGAATCAACGAGGCAACCTGTCCATTCACAGGATTGGTGGGGTCCCAGAGATTGGAACCCTAATAATCATAAGGTGACAGCATATCCTAGCAATACCACAATTCCTTAAAATGTAGTCACACTAAAAGATAGCTTTTAACAAAGCATTTATAAAATAATATCACAATAACCAATAGTGTGTGGTCAAGTATACAGCAATAGCAAAAATCTAATATACAATGTGTGTATGTATAAATATATATACATCCTAAGGCCCAGTTACATGTAACGATTATTCATCAAAATTCGTTCAAATGACCAAAAATGAGCAATTTTTGTTACACGTAAACGCGGGCATCATGCACTTTTCGTTTGAATGATGATTTTAAGGTGAACTTCAAATCCATTGTTCAGCTACTACTACTAATAATAATAATCTTTATTTATATAGCGCCAATATATTATGCAGTGCTTACAAAAACGAGGATACAGAAAGACAAAAGCACAAAAAGCATGGTTACATAGTAATCAGTTGATGGAAACAGTAGGGGTGCGGGTCCTGCTCCAACGAGCTTACATAATACAAACAATGGGGTGATACAGAAGGTAAAGGGGCTGAAGATGTGCACGATATGGTGAGGTGGAGAGTGTGGAATGCTATACACATAGACAATGGTCAGACATAAGCCGTATAGTCGCTGAATCGGTATGACTGCAGGGGGCGGTTGATTGAGGCTAGCAGGGATTGCAGTCAGTAGGACAGGGAGCATGTTATCAGGCGGAGTGAAAAGGGGTTTGGTTTAGGAGATATGGTATGCCTCTCTGATATTTATATGTAGAGATTGCAGTCACCATCCTGCGATAGATCTTCTACTAGTATATAATATATTGGAAGGTATTGGCCTATACAACGGCATTGCTATAAGATATTAGATGGCATCCCTCCCCCATACCAGATAGTGTTCAAACAGGATCTTCCTGGAGATGAGCCATCACTTTATAAAGGTGGGAATGCCCTTTTTAATAATTTAGAAAAACAGGTTAGCTACAGCATTATGTACAATGGTGCATACAGCTCCTTGACACTGGCTGTGTGTGAAGGGCCCAAAGACAAGAGAAACCAGGAGAGGTAAATAGATGTTTGCTCTTTATTATTTTGGGTGATCTAGGGTATGATTAATTTTGAGGTCTTATTTAGTGGTCTGGTCTTTGATCTGATTTAAGGGAGCCCCTTTCAAGTTCAGCATGAACCCCAAAATTTTCTAGTTACACCACTGCTCATGTTTTTGTTTTTTTCATTAGGTCTTGTTGATGTGTAAGAGGTGTACCCACAGAAGGATCTTCTGGTTTTCTGGAGTCAAAGGCATATACCATAAAGAAAG
This sequence comes from Eleutherodactylus coqui, assembly GCF_035609145.1. NCBI lineage: Eukaryota > Metazoa > Chordata > Amphibia > Anura > Eleutherodactylidae > Eleutherodactylus > Eleutherodactylus coqui. The sequence goes on along the minus strand of NC_089842.1, from coordinate 109,267,068 downwards.
ACCCTGATGCTCCTGTAGCACCAATATAGGACTTCATCATGAGTAGGCTTAAGATCACCACTACTTTAGGGGCCACAACATTAGTACTTCAAGTAGAATGTAAACCAGCTTAGGCGTATATTCTCATGTAGAGGAAATGCTGCGGATTCTCCACAGTGGAAAATTCTGCAGCAAAATTTGCAGCATTTCTGCTACGTGTGAACATACCCTAAGGGTCAAGATATGAGGAATGGAGATGTTAAGTGCTGAACACTTGGGCTCCTTGATGGTGCGGAGATGTGAATGCATGAAACAACATTTTGAAGAAGGGACCAATTGATAATTGCCAATGGAACCCCAGTCCATTTTTTATGGTCTTGATTTCTATGGTTCCTTGGTTTTCTCATGGCATGACCATGGTCATTTTTGCTTCAAAAAGAAGCTTTGCACTTATTTTGTCCTAAAACCACAGCTTTGGATGTTTTTTGTTGTAGGACTACTCCAAAGTTTAAAGATACAAATAGTCGTCTCAGCCTATGAATCTGGTCATTAAAATTCAGTGTCAACAGAATTTTATACCTTGAGGCTAAGATCCCTAAAGTGAAACACATGGGAAGCGTCACTCATCAATATAATTTTGTTCCCCTTAAAGACAAGTGGTCACTTCCCTTCTCTTACAAAGCATTAAGGGGGAACAGATGTCTCACAACCTTGGTGGAATTCAATATTTTACAAAAGCGTGTTATGGCAATGATTTTTATACCACAAAAATGAAAATTTTGGACATTTTTTAAAAATGCTTCCAATCACCATTTTTCTCCCTGATCCAAATGCCTCCCTGTATACACCAATCAACCACAACATTAAATCCGCTCACATGTGAAGCGAATAACATTGATTATCTCATGGCAATAGAACTTGTCAAGGCAAGTGTAAGAATCTGAGCGACTCTCATAAGGGCCAGATTGCTATGGCTGGACGAGCGGATCAGAACATTTCCAAAATGACAGGTCTTGTGGAATGTTCCCAGTATTCAGTGGTTAATACCTGCCAAAAGTATTCCCAGAAAGGACAATCTCTGAACTGGCACCAGGGTCATGCGTGCCAAAGGCTCATTGATGTGTATGGGGGAACAAAGGCTAGCCCACCTAGTGTGATGTCACAGGAGAATTATGTGTAGCACAAATAACTAAAAAAAAATATCACTGTTGATGGTAAAAAGGTGCAAAACACAAAGAGCATCCCAACTTCTATGTATGAGGTTGTGTAACCACAAGCCAGTCAGAGTGCCTATACTGACCCATCCAACATTGAAAGCACCTACAATGGGCACGTGAGAACTGGACCATGTAGCAGTGGAAGAAAGTGATCTAGTCTAATTAATCTCATTTTCCTTTCACTGGATGGCTGTGTGTGTGTGTGACACTTACCTGGGGTAGATATGGCACCAGGATTTACTACGAGAAGAAAACAAGCCAGTGGAGACAGTATTATTCGCCAAGCACTGCCTTGGTGGGAACCTTTGGTATTGGTTTTCAAGTGGATATGACTTTGACATGTACTGCCTACCAAAACATTATTTCACAGCAAGAATACCCATCATCGAGGAGGATAATGCACCCTGCCGCATTGCAAACATTTTTCAAGAATGAGGTTTGAGGAACATGTCAAAGAATTCATGATGTTGACCTAGCCTCCAGATGCCTCAGATCTCCTTCTGCAAGATGTGCTAGAAAAACAAGTGTGATCCATGAAGGCCGCACCTCTCTACTTACCGGGCTTAAAAAGTCTGTTGCTACTGGCTTGGTACCAGATACCACAAGGTGCCTTTAGAAACCTTAAAGAGTTCATGTCCCAACGGGTCAGAACTGCTTTGGCATGATGGGGACCTACACAATATTAGGCAAGTGGTTTAAATGTTATGGCTAAATATTGTAAGTATATTGTGAACAAACTTAATTTTTTTTATTTTCTAACCTCAGGGTAAAATGTCTATAATAAACAGACAGGGCAAATAAAGCAGATGCCCATTACTAGAAGCAAGCAGTTGTCCAGTCTCAGAACACCTCACCTCAATAAACCTTTCTTCTTCATTGATACCTACACAAGCAGCCAATTCTCTGTGAATAGCATTTTGAAGCAGGACATAACGTATGCGCAAGGAAATCTGATCTAACTCACCATGACCATAGAGCCAATGGTTTGAGGTCAAATTTGAAACATCCTTTGTACCTTTCTAACTAGCAGGGTCTTGGAAGTCGGGATTAAACAAGCAATGGTATTTATGAATGATTAATTTACTGCTTGTATTTTTCTTTTGCTGATTTCATTTGTATTTTGGGTTTTCTCCAGAAAAGAAAAAATGTGCATTTATAACAGGTTCCAAATGGGTTTCTATCCACCCTATTTTTCCAGTTGAATGAGGAATTCTACCTTATTGGTATGAAAGGGATATAGTGAAAATTTCTATCAGATGTCCATTAGTTCTACTTGCCCGCTTGATGCACCCTGGTAAAAGCATGGGTTCAAAATCCATGTTCATTACAATGTCGACATGATGCTTATCTATGGAAGTCCTCTGTAGTGATACTTCTCTCATCTTATCAAGTATAAACCAAATCACAGACCACAAGCATTTTTGAATTTCATTCTTCTTGGTTTATTGCCCCAGTTTGTTCCTTGATTGTCAACAAGATTTTTTGGAGAAATGTGAAATGTCTCAGACAACTTGCTCAGACAATCATCAAATCCCTCAGTGAACTGCTGCTTTATCACAATGATACTTTCTAAGATACCAGAACATCTTGTGCAATATGAAATTCTTATAGTCCGTGACAGTACTTCTTAAATGTCCCAAAATTAAGATTTGATCTTTACATTAAGCCAAAAAATTCTACATTGTATGGCCCCGTAGTGTCAACCTGGGGTGATTTACAAACAGTCTTTAGCACATAGAGCATTGCCTCGACTGACACAATTGTATCCACTTCTCAGCTGAGAGCAGGGTAAGCTGTGTTTGCTGCCTGTTAAGGCCTATTCATATGCGCAAGCTTCTTGTTTGCAATGAACTAAACCTAGGCAGCTCACTGACCCATTATAGTCAACGAGGCTCTATAAACATGCATTTGTTTTTACACGGACTGTAAAAGAAAAATCACAACGTCCTACTCTGGTCCAACGTTTCAGACTATTCCAGTCAATGGGTGTGATAAAAATATAGAGGGCATCCAAGTGCACTCAGTTTTTCACTGATCATTGCTAAGCAATGCTAGAAAAAAATTGGTCTACCTTCCGTTTTTCTGGTGTACAAAAAAAAATGTAGGACACACAGATGACATGTGAACACATGCAATTCATACAGATGCAACATGAACACACACAGATTAAAATCAGTTGGTTTATCATAAACCAAAATCGGACACACTCATTGGAATAAGCTCTTAAACGGGTTGCCTGCCATCTTTTCAACTAATGTTCTATCTTCTGGATAACTCACCAGTAGTTGATGGATGGGGTCTGCCACTTTGGATACCCATCCATCAACTAATTGTCTGGCCTGCTGTCCAGTGCAACAGGCCGGAAATCGTAATCACTGGTCAGAAGAAGAAGTCGGAGTGCAGGCTTCACTGCCATTGAAACTAATAGAAGCGACACACTGCTACTCCACTTCCCACTTCTCTCATGGTCAGGACTTCACATCCAGTCATGACCAGGAGAGAAGCAGGAAATGAAATTGCAATGGGAGTGAAACCAGTGCTCAAACTTTCTTTTCTGACTGCTGATGATGATGATGTCCAGCCCACTGCACTGGACAGCGGGCCAGATGATCAGCTGATGGACAGGGAAGCATCTTCTTCTATAGTGAGCTATGGCAGCATCTAGGAGTAGGAACGAGGAGAGGTGAGTCTTTTGTCAGTATGTGAGGTACTCTAGAAATGTATCTTTTTTCAGAGTCCAGGAGGTTTTGGGGTTCCTAAAGCCTCCAAGATATTCTGGGAGAGCTAGAATATTCACCTTAAAGTTCTGCATCAGTAGATCAAACGATACCACTTCAGGCGACATGGGGCAGTAGTTCTTGGTATTTCAATTTTTCAGTATATAATGTGGTTAGATCCATTATTTCCAGGTCACAGGAACTTAGTTTGGGCTAGCAGGAGTAGATGGAAAGTCATAATAACAGGATATGTTGGGATTTGTAGTTCCTCAACAACCACCTAATCCAGATAAATAACCAACCAAGTGATCATTGAAAAGTTACAGAAGGCAAAGATTTGGCTGTACTAGCCCAAGCATTTATGATAGGATTATACACCTCTCAGAAAAGGCAGCGCTTATGCTGGTAACAATTCATTTAAGCAGAGGAAATAGGTTGATCCAGTGAAAAATCCGATTTACCATTATAGGGTCAGAAAGTTATGTAGGCCCTTTAAGGCAAACTGGTGTTTTCTGTTTAGACAACGGAAGAAGACTGAAAAGTTTCATGAACGTATATTGTGGTCTTAACATCGAAAGTGACAATTTAAGACAGACACGAGCAGTAATAACACAGGCTAATTAGTTTAATCAGTCCTCTCACAATCCGGCATGGACCAGAAGCTGTACAGTGAGCCGAGAAAAAACAGTTAGGGGGGGGGGGGGGGGTTGCCTTTCTGAAGGTCCTCTTCCTTACAAGAGAGTTTTATAAATTCTTCTATGGCCATCTGATCATCCAGAACATTTGATAATCCGGCACAAATCAGGTCTCATTGATGCAAGATCCAAAGAATTTTATTTAATAATGATAATATTACTAATTCTCTCCGGCCAATGTTGCTTAATGCTTCTGTATGTGTAAAAACTGGAGCATGCAGCCATTTATCAACTATGCTGTAGATACCTTGCTCTGATCTACAATATATATGTCTGGAGAGTCTGCAGCACCGAGCATGGGATTCATCAGCCAACTGGAGACAGAGGCTCCATGTAGAATAATATTTTAAAGGGTTGCCTAGGGATGGAAAAACATGGGTGCTTTCTTCCAAAACCAGCGCCACACCTGTCCATAGGTTGTGTTTGGTATTGCAACTCCTTTGAAGTGAATAGGACGAAATGGGTGGGGTGCTGTTTTTCAAAGAATCCTGGGCAATCCCTTTAATCCTAGCACTCACCCTGCAGTATATTTTGTCACTTCTGACCTTTTTGCTGTCCTGATTGACTTGAGGCCCAGGTTATTATTGTTTTTACTTCTAAATCAGTTACATTTCCCTGCTAATTAATTTCTTAGTTTGACTTTAAGGTGGTCGGAGCTCCTTTTTTCTGGCACCAAACTCCAAATTTCCCTGCTAGTGTAAAGTGAAATTAAGCAGTAAACTCTGCTTCAAGTCGAACTTTGCTAAAACTTTGGTTCAGCACAAACATGAGCTAAACTTTTAGCAAAGTTTCACCTGAAACAGGCTGCAGATATGTAACATGGATTTCTGCTGCGGATGCAGTGCAGATGAGCTTAAATTCCTTTTTTTTCATGCAGGAGATCAATTGAGCTATGAGTTCTATGTGCTCCCGCACAAGTGATCCGCACTTGAAAGGAGCATGTCGCGTTTTTTTTAACGTGCATGAAATATTAAAATCACTTTAAAATACCATCCGCAGCTATTTATCTACCTGCAGGTGGTCAATGCATTCCAATGGGAAATTTTAGGTGCGGCTCACGCACGCGGGTGATCCGCTGCGGATTTTAAATTTTATTTTCCCCGTGGACATGAGGCCTAAGGGCTCCTGCACACTTGCGTTTTTCTTGCGGTTTTTGCAAAATTGCGAAGCACCACCATGTGCGTTAAAAAAACGCAAGTGGGTGTGAGCCCTAAGGGTGGCTTCACACTGGCGAGGGAATCGCATGATTTCCCAGTGCTGTGACTCTGCGAGAAATCACAAAATTATGAAGCCATTGGCTTCAAATGGCTCTATGCACATGTGCGATGTTTTAACGCTTGCAATTCAGCGTTAGAACAAAATCGCGGCAGGTCCATTTTGTTTGCGATCTCGCCCATTCATCTCAATTGGACCGGCGGCAGCAGCGCCAGCCCCACTGAAATGAATCGGAGATGCTCGCAGTCCTCTGCCACTGCTGTGACAGCAGTGGCAGGAGACTCCCTGTGGCGAGGATTTTTGGGGGGCGCTTGAAATATAAGCCTCCCCCGAAAATAATACATGACTGTTGAAAAAAAATATGAATACATCACCCGAGAAGCGCTGTCATCTCTGTCGCATCTTCTTGCAGGTGCCCGCACTCTTCTCCTCCTTGTATTCTGGTCGGGGTTCTAGAATCCCCGTCCCCTGAAAGCGCTGCCTCTGATTGACTGAGCACTGTGACCAATCAGAGGCAGCGCTCATTCAATGAATGACAGCTGTGTGCTGCCTCAGTGGCAGAGGACCGCGAGCATCTCCCATTCATTTCAATGGGGCTGGTGCTGCTGCCGCTGTCCCCACTGAAAAGAATGGGAGAAGATTACTATCGCCTGCTGCGGCTGTCACAGCCACAGCAGGAGATTCCTTTAGCCCTGCTGGGATGGGAGGCTGTTTCCCTGCGGAGGAGCCCCGCATCCAGGGCTTCTAGAAGGATTGTGAGAGATCACATCTCAATATTGCTCTCGCCAGTGGGCAGGAGCATAGGAGTCATGAAAACCCAGTCTTATAGTGTTATACAGGGCTTTTATGTCTATCAAAAAGTGTAATATACTAGATTTAGCAGTTTTGGTGAACTTCCAGTTCTGTTTGAACTAATCCGGACCAAATGAAACTTTTTGCAAAAGTTTGGCAAATTAACTGGCCTTTTTAAAGTTCACTCATCACTATCCCCTGCAAATAGAGTTAAATGATACATTCCTGACTACCTGCAGCCACCACTAGGGAGAGTATATTACACACTGGGAGAGATTTATTAAGCTAAATATGCCAGAATTCTGGCTAGATTCGTACACGCGTAGATGCCTTGCACCACATTTATTATATGTTTTGATTTAGTCACTGAGTGGGTTTGATTTATCGGGGAAGACATTGCACCAAAAATATGATACAAAATTCTAGCACTATGTAAGGTACATGAGATAACTACTGTTCAAAAGCATTGTATTTACCTGGTTCAAATGTATGGGAACTCTAGCGGTCTATGACCATTATTGCCCAGGGGCCCAGACCACTGTCAGTCTCCCCTTGGTGTGTGCTGAACTTTCAGCGCACAGTGTCAGCTTTTTTTTCTTTTGGTGCCTCCTTTATAGAAACTAGAGACTCTGTTTAAGATGTGGATCTGTAGACACATGGCTCTTCAGTCTAAAACACCAAGAGGTTTAACCTGAATACATTTTTATCCTATGAAATGTAATAATTAAATCATCCCTCGCTCTTGTTATTAACTTTAAAATATGCTTTTAACGAAACCCACATTTGTTTAATGACTGTCATGTAGAATTAGAGCTACGGATAACATACGTACAATTGTGACTATGTCCTCATGTCTAGCGGCATGAAAAAAATACCCTTACTTATAAAACATGGCATAGTCCATCGTACCAAAGTGCTTGTTACTTCTCCAGCCAAGAGCTGAAAGAATTTGCTGGTCGGAATTCAGCTGGAATAGACATTGTGAAAGAACACCTTGTTTTTTCTACTGAAAAAAAAATAAAATAAAATAATTTTTCTTTTTTAAAAAAAGAGTGCGGTTTAGGTAAGTGAAGCCAAGAAAGAGGTTTACATCAACACTGAAGCTGTGGAGGTCACACGTAGGGCAAAAAGTGATGTTCCATAATTTGAAAAATAGAAAAACAACATTTCCATAGAGTACTTCTTGCTTATGAAAAAAAGGGAAAAAGGGACCAGATCTATCGGCTTTTGCCAGTTCAAATATTGACTTTTTTTTTACACTTAAGGAGCATCAATTACAAGTATTGAAAAGTTTAGTCAAAAGTAGAGATGAGCGAACGTGTTCGGCTCCGCCCCTTTTCGCCCGGACACCGAACTTCGCGAGGAATTCCGTGTTCGGGCGAAAAAAGTTCGGGGGTCGCCGTGGCAGCGCGGGGGGTTGCGGCGGGGAGTGGGGGGGAGAGGGAGAGAGAGAGGGCTCCCCCCTGTTCCCCGCTGCTGCCGCCCGCGCCGCCGCGCCTCTCCCCGCCCCCCGGCGCCCCCCGAATACTTACGCGCGAACACGGAAGTCCTCGGAAAAGCCGGTGTTCGGGTGCGTAAGTGTTCGTTAAGAACACGTTCGCTCATCTCTAGTCAAAAGCATTCAGTTCTTACCTTCATATTCCAAATTCAATTAAAATGTAAATCTGAATATCCCATGTGTGCCCCAGTAAAGACTTTAATATGTTATCAAGGGGAAGGAGGGACAATGCAGCTTTACTTCCCCAGCGGGTTCACTGGGTTACAATTAACATAGGAGTTTTAAGTAAGTTCAAGGGTGGAATTAAAAAAATTGTCCCCATGTACATTGCTGGATGATGATGCTTTAAATTGATTCTCCAGGAGTGTTAAATAGACTGTCAGGTTAAGGAAAGTCAGTGTCAAATCCCATATTATGGACATCTGACTTGATTGTTGGGGTCACCTATTTAGGAACCTCATCACTAACAGTAAACAGCAGCTACAAAGAGAATCTCTCGTTCTGGAAGATCCAATATGCCCATGCAATACATAGACAATTAATTGATTTCAGTGATAATTAGGTAATGCTTCATTTCATTTCTGGTGGTGCTCATGGGGAAAAATCATACACCTCATTGCTGGACAAAGATGTCTTAAAGGGGTTCTCCAGGAAGTTCAAAGAGTCATCTAGCTTAGAATGTCCATTATTAAACACCTTACTAGGGAATTCTGAATTAATATAAGGCAGCTGTGAACTCAGTACTCCGATTTGTTGCAAGAGTTAAGCGAGCCTAAAAAGATCATCTTTTGCTTCTAATGATCCAGCATATTCCGTATTTAAATATATTAATTTAAATGAGAGGTACACCCTGTGATCAGTTTATGATACTGCCCTCCCTTAAGAAAAGAGATTGCCCAAAGTAGAGAACCCTTTAATTAATATGAAAAACTGACTTTTTTATGACAAAGTGACAACAGGAAGTGCAGTCATATTGCAAGTCGCTTCTACATAGGTTGCAATAACATAGCAGTTGTATTCTTGTCCATAGCAGGGCAGTAGTATAGAAGTTATATTCTTGTACATAGGGGGCAGTATTATAGTAGTTATATTCTTGTACATAGGAGGCAGTAGTATAGAAGTTATATTCTTGTACATAGGGGGCAGTATTATAGTAGTTATATTCTTGTACATAGGGGGCAGTATTATAGTAGTTATATTCTTAAACATAGGGGACAGTATTATAGTAGTTATATTCTTGTACATAGGGGGCAGTATTATAGTAGTTATATTCTTGTACATAGGGGACAGTATTATAGTAGTTATATTCTTGTACATAGGAGGGCAGTATTATAGTAGTTATATTCTTGTACATAGTTGAGCAGTATTATAGTAGTTATATTCTTGTACATAGGGAGCAGTATTATAGTAGTTATATTCTTGTACATATGTGGCAGTATTATAGTAGTTATATTCTTGTTCATATGTGGCAGTATTATAGTAGTTATATTCTTCTACATAGAGAGCAGTATTATAGTAGTTATATTCTTGCACATAGAGAGCAGTATTATAGTAGTTATATTCTTGTACATATGTGGCAGTATTATAGTAGTTATATTCTTGTACATATGTGGCAGTATTATAGTAGTTATATTCTTCTACATAGAGAGCAGTATTATAGTAGTTATATTCTTGTACATAGAGAGCAGTATTATAGTAGTTATATTCTTGTACATAGGGGGGCAGTATTATAGTAGTTATATTCTTGTACAGAGGAGGCAGTATTATAGTAGTTATATTCTTGTGCATATGAACAGTATTATAGTAGTTATATTCTTGTACATAGGGGGCAGTATTATAGTAGTTATATTCTTGTACATAGGAGGCAGTAGTATAGAAGTTATATTCTTGTACATGGGGGCAGTATTATAGTAGTTATATTCTTGTACATAGGGGGCAGTATTATAGTAGTTATATTCTTAAACATAGGGGACAGTATTATAGTAGTTATATTCTTGTACATAGGGGGCAGTATTATAGTAGTTATATTCTTGTACATAGGGGACAGTATTATAGTAGTTATATTCTTGTACATAGGAGGGCAGTATTATAGTAGTTATATTCTTGTACATAGGGGAGCAGTATTATAGTAGTTATATTCTTGTACATAGGGAGCAGTATTATAGTAGTTATATTCTTGTACATATGTGGCAGTATTATAGTAGTTATATTCTTGTTCATACGTGGCAGTATTATAGTAGTTATATTCTTCTACATAGAGAGCAGTATTATAGTAGTTATATTCTTGCACATAGAGAGCAGTATTATAGTAGTTATATTCTTGTACATATGTGGCAGTATTATAGTAGTTATATTCTTGTACATATGTGGCAGTATTATAGTAGTTATATTCTTGTACATAGAGAGCAGTATTATAGTAGTTATATTCTTGTACATAGGGGGGCAGTATTATAGTAGTTATATTCTTGTACAGAGGAGGCAGTATTATAGTAGTTATATTCTTGTGCATATGAACAGTATTATAGTAGTTATATTCTTGTACATAGGGGGCAGTATTATAGTAGTTATATTCTTGTATATAGGAGGCAGTATTATAGTAGTTATATTCTTGTACATAGAGGGCAGTATTCTAGTAGTTATATTCTTGTACATAGGGAGCAGTATTATAGTAGCTATATTCTTGTACATAGGGGGCAGTATTATAGTAGTTATATTCTTGTACATAGGGGACAATATTATAGTAGTTATATTCTGGTACATAGGGGCAGTATTATAGTAGTTATATTCTTGTACATATGTGGCAGTATTATAGTAGTTATATTCTTGTACATAGGGGGCAGTATTATAGTAGTTATATTCTTGTACATAGGGGACAATATTATAGTAGTTATATTCTTGTACATAGGGGCAGTATTATAGTAGTTATATTCTTGTACATAGGGGCAGTATTATAGTAGTTATATTCTTGTACATAGGAGGCAGTGTTATAGTAGTTATATTCTTGTACATAGGGAGCAGTATTATAGTAGTTATATTCTTCTACATATGTGGCAGTATTATAGTAGTTATATTCTTGTACATATGTGGCAGTATTATAGTAGTTATATTCTTGTACATAGAGAGCAGTATTGTAGTAGTTATATTCTTGTACATAGAGGGCAGTATTATAGTAGTTATATTCTTGTACATAGGGGGCAGTATTATAGTAGTTATATTCTTGTACAGAGGAGGCAGTATTATAGTAGTTATACTCTTGTACATAGGAGGCAGTATTATAGTAGTTATATTCTTGTACATAGGAGGCAGTATTATAGTGGTTATATTCTTGTACATATGAGCAGTATTATAGTAGTTATATTCTTGTACATAGGAGGCAGTGTTATAGTAGTTATATTCTTGTACATAGGGAGCAGTATTATAGTAGTTATATTCTTGTACATAGGAGGCAGTATTATAGTAGTTATATTCTTGTACATAGGGGGCAGTATTATAGTAGTTATATTCTTCTACATATGTGGCAGTATTATAGTAGTTATATTCTTGTACATATGTGGCAGTATTATAGTAGTTATATTCTTGTACAGAGGGGGCAGTATTATAGTAGTTATATTCTTGTACATAGGGGGCAGTATTATAGTAGTTATATTCTTGTACATATGTGGCAGTATTATAGTAGTTATATTCTTGTACAGAGGAGGCAGTATTATAGTAGTTATATACTTGTACATAGTGAGCAGTATTATAGTAGTTATATTCTTGTACATAGGAGGCAGTATTATAGTAGTTATATTCTTGTACATAGGAGGCAGTATTATAGTAGTTATATTCTTGTACATAGGGGGCAGTATTATAGTAGTTATATTCTTGTACATAGGAGGCAGTATTATAGTAGTTATATTCTTGTACATAGGAGGCAGTATTATAGTAGTTATATTCTTGTACATATGAGCAGTATTATAGAAGTTATATTCTTGTACATATGGGGCAGTATTATAGTAGTTATATTCTTGTACACAGGGGGCAGTATTATAGTAGTTATATTCTTGTATATAGGGGCAGTATTATAGTAGTTATATTCTTGTACATAGAGGGCAGTATTCTAGTAGTTATATTCTTGTAAATAGGGAGCAGTATTATAGTAGCTATATTCTTGTACATAGGGGGCAGTATTATAGTAGTTATATTCTTGTACATAGGAGGCAGTATTATAGTAGTTATATTCTTGTACATAGGAGGCAGTATTATAGTAGTTATATTCTTGTACATATGAGCAGTATTATAGAAGTTATATTCTTGTACATATGGGGCAGTATTATAGTAGTTATATTCTTGTACACAGGGGGCAGTATTATAGTAGTTATATTCTTGTATATAGGGGCAGTATTATAGTAGTTATATTCTTGTACATAGAGGGCAGTATTCTAGTAGTTATATTCTTGTAAATAGGGAGCAGTATTATAGTAGCTATATTCTTGTACATAGGGGGCAGTATTATAGTAGTTATATTCTTGTACATAGGGGACAATATTATAGTAGTTATATTCTTGTACATAGGGGCAGTATTATAGTAGTTATATTCTTTTACATAGGGGACAGTACTATAGTGGTTGTATTCTTGTACATAGGGGCAGTATTATAGTAGCTATATTCTTGTACATAGGGGGCAGAATTATAGTAGGTATATTCTTATACATAGAGGGAAATATTATAGTAGTTATATTCTTATACATAGGAGGCAGTATTATAGTAGTTGTATTCTTGTACATAGGGGGCCGAGTTATAGTAGTTATATTCTTGTCCATATGAGGCAGTATTATTGTAGTTATATTCTTGTACATAGGGGCAGTATTATAGTAGTTATATTCTTTTATGTAGGGCAGTACTATAGCAGTTATAGCCTTGTACATAGGTTGCAGTTTTATAGGGATTATATTATCGTTTATAGGGGCAGCATTATAAGAGTTATGTTCTTGCAAAAAAATGGCAATATTACAGTAATGTCAGTGAGCAAGGTATCCATAAATGTTTCCACCGCATGTTGTCTACAGTAGATGGCTATAGTTGTGTACCACTTAACACAAATGTCATAGGACCAGAGCCAGGTGATGTCTAAAAATGTCCATAAGCCGCAAACTAAAATCTTCAGTGCTGCTATTAGCAGTTTACTACTACAGCTATGGTTTTGTTCTGACCAAACAGCCATAAATGTTTATAAAAAGGACTAAGGAATAAGCATAATTGATAACTCTGGTTATAAAGTCTTCAAAGCACGTTACCAATAAAAGTGTAAATTCCTTCTTCTACAGGCACCACAGTCTTCCTGTTTTCATCCAGTAATATTGCACCATTCAGTTGTGATTATTTAACTGTGTAAGAATCACTGGAATCAAATAAATTTAAGTTCTATGACTACCGTCATTTCAAAACATATCATTCTGAATGGGTTCCATATGTGGCCATAATAAAACAGTCTTATTTTATCTCTGTTATTTTTGCAAGGTTCTTGTAGGCAATATACATGTCAAAGCTTGTGTGCATGTTTTTTTCAGAAGCCACATATGTAGACATGAAAAAATGACTTCATAATTTATTTTTATATAAAGCAATGAGGAATTCCCAAGCCCAAAACTGCTTCCAGTTGGCATAGTCACAAACTACAGCATTAAAATCACAACAGTGAAGTTTGTAAATCTTCTAATGTTGCTGATGGGAATTGTACAAAGTCAAAACAGTCCTCTCTGCAGAGACGGTGCAACCACTTGCCATAGGAGTAGACTTAACCCTTCACATAGTGCGGGTCTAAAAGGGAGCTGGCACCCATATTTATAGTAATGAGTAATTTCAATTAGTTATTTAGATTCTTTACGTTGGACAGATTCATTTTCTTGTACTGTACATAGGAGGCAGTATTATAGTAGTTATAAACACTTGTGCATAGGGAGCAGTATTATAGTAGTTATATTCTGGTACATAGGGAGCAGTATTATAGTAGTTATATTCTTGTACATAGGAGACAGTATTATTGTAGTTATATTCTTGTACATAGGGGGCAGTATTATAGTAGTTATATTCTTGTACGTAGGGGGCAGTATTGTTGTAGTTATATTCTTGTACATAGGAGGCAGTATTATAGTAGTTATATTCTTGTACATAGGGGGCAGTATTATAGTAGTTATATTCTTGTACATAGGGGGCAGTATTATAGTAGTTATAATCTTGTACATAGGAGGCAGTATTATAGTAGTTATATTCTTGTACATAGGATGCAGTATTATAGTAGTTATATTCTTGTACATAGGAGGCAGTATTATAGTAGTTATATTCTTGTTCATAGGGTGCAGTATTATAGTAGTTATATTCTCATACATAGAGGGTAGTATTAGAGTAGTTATATTCTTGTATGCAGGGGGCAGTATTATAGTAGTTATATTCTTGTTCATAGGGTGCAGTATTATAGTAGTTATATTCTCGTACATAGAGGGTAGTATTATAGCAGTTATATTCTTGTAAATAGGGGATAGTATTATAGTACTTATATTCCTGTACATAGGAGGTAGTTTTGTAGTAGTTATATTCTTGTACATAGGAGGGAGTATTATAGTAGTTATATTCTTGTACATAGATGCAGTATTATAGTATTTATATTCTTGTATATAGGGGGCAGTATTATAGTAGTTATATTCTTGTACATAGGGGGCAGTATTCTAGTAGTTATATTCTTGTACATAGGAGGCAGTATTATAGTAGTTATATACTTATACATAGGAGGCAGTATTATAGTGGTTATATTCTTCTGCAAAGGAGGCAGTATTATAGTAGTTATATTCTTGTACATAGGGGGCAGCATTCTAGTAGTTATATTCTTGTACATAGGGGACAATATTATAGTAGTTATATTCCTGTACATATGGAGCAGTATTATAGTAGTTATATTCTTGTACATAGGGAGCAGTATTATGGTACTTATATTCTTGTACATAGGAGGCAGTATTACAGTAGTTATATTCTTGTACATAGAGGCTGTATTATAGTAGTTATATTCTTGTACAGAGGAGGCAGTATTATAGTAGTTATATTCTTGTACATAGAGGGTAGTATTATAGTAGTTATATTCTTGTACATCGAGGGCAGTATTATAGTGGTTATATTCTTGTACATAGGGGGCAGTATTATAGTAGTTATATTCTTGTACATAGGAGCAATATTATAGCAGTTAAATTCTTGTACATAGGATATAGTATTATAGTAGTTATATTCTTGTACATAGGAACAGTATTATAGTATTTATATTCTTGTACATAGGTGCAGTATTATAGTAGTTATATTCTTACATATAGGAAGTGGTATTATAGTAGTTATATTCTTGTACATAGGAGGCATTATTATAGTAGTTATATTCTTGTACATAGGAGCAGTATTATAGTAGTTATATTCTTGTACATAGGGGACAGTATTATAGTATTTATATTCTTATACATAGGAGGCAGTATTATATTGATTATTCTTGTACATAGAAGGCAGTATTATAGTAGTTACATTCTTGTACATAGAGGGCAGTATTATAGTAGTTACATTCTTGTACATAGGGTGGATAGTTTTACAGTAGTTATATTCTTGCACATAGGCGGCAGTATTATTGTAGTTATATTCTTGTACATAGGAGGCAGTATTAGGGTGACTACCCACTAGCGTTTCTGTTTTTCTTGTGTGAAAAATGCTGCGATTTCCTATTTGCGTTTTTCCGGCGTCTTTTGTTGCGTTTTTCTGGCTGTAATTTCGCAGCACATCACAGCTTGAAGCATTGCATTTTTACAGCTCTCCATTGACAATCATTAGTGCATTAAGAGAAAAATAAGGCGACATATGCAACTGACAGTTGCGATGTGAAAAAGTGCAACGAAAAGCAAAAAAACACCAGATGGACAAGAACACATTCTATAACAATGGCTCTTCAGAAAAAACGCAAAATGCAATTTGGCATCACAGGGAAAAAAAACCCTAATGGGTAGTAACCCTTAAAGTAGTTATATTCCTGTACATAGGGGGCAGTATTATTTTTGTAATTTTTTTGAACATAGAGTGCTGTATTATATTAAATATAGTCTTGTACATAGGGGAAGTTTTATAGCACTTACATTTTGTTGTACAGAGGGCAGTATTTTAGCTGCTATATTCCTATACATTCAGGTTGAGCACAGCTAAATATATGTTATAGTTTCATACACATGGAGCATTATTACTACTCTGCAGGGCACAACAGCAGAAATTTCCTTCCAAGGTAATATAATCTTTATTACTGTATATTTATGTTTATTACAGTAGGGACTAGGATAGAAATGGGAATTGCATTTTAAATACACACTTCTTGCTGTAAATCTCATGGTGACATACAGATATGCACTAAATGATATTTAAAAACACAGATTCTTGTGCTTCCCGGACATCTACTTTTAGAGGACTCTACATAACTTGGTTTAAATATCTGGTTTTTAAATTATTATTTAAAAAATCTAAAAGGGAGAGCTGGGGACTTTTGGCAAATTTATGAAATAGGAAAAACTGGAAATAATTTCAAAACTTGAAAATGGTTTTGAGAGAACAAGACATTTTCTGAAGATAACACAATACCATTCACAGAGATTTTTTGTCATTAGTTTTTATTTATTTATTTTTTTCCGTTATACTCTGAAGACTTAAATGAATGCAGTGGGGTCATTTTATACGAGTTTGCAAAATGAAGGAAAGTCAGGTCTTTCCTGTCAGGACTGTTTTGAGCACACTTGGCAAATTATAGAGGAAAAATAAAATCCCATTAGCATTGGTGATGAAAAGAAATGAGAAATTGGTTACAGGATTGAAGCAAGCCAAATGAAAGGGTCCCAGCCATAGGCATCCATTCAAGTCGGTAAGGTTAGATTGTGTCTTCTTTGGACTCCATCTCTTTCAGCTTTTATTTTCTTAATAAATAGTATATAAATACAGTGGACATAAAACGTCTACACACTCCTGTTAAAATGCCGTGTTTTTGTCATGTAAAAAAAATCAAACAAAGATGAATCATTTAAGATTTATTTCCACCTTCCATGTGACATTATCTGTACAATTCCAATGAAAAAGAAACTGAAATCTTTGTATAGTGGAAAAATTTCAAAAATTCAAAAAATAATGTTGTTGTATAAGTGTGAACACCCTCTTACAACATGTAGGGATGTGGTTGTGTTCAGAATTAGCCAATCACATTTATACTCATGTTATATGGTAGTTAGCACACAGCTATTTATAGTGATTCTGATTCCCCCTAAACAAGCTGACCTGCCTCAGTAGGATTTTCCTAGTTGCATTCTTCAGCAAAAGCTGTAAAGATCTTACAGAATATCAAAGGGATCTAATTGGTAAAAGGTATCCGTCAGGAGAAGGGGATAAAAACATCAAGGCATTACATATACCAGGGAACACAGTGAAGATGGTCCTCAAGAAGTGGACTACATTTTGCACAACAGTGACATTACCAAGAACTGGACGTACCTCAAAAATCGATGAAAAGACGAGAAGAAAATTGACCTGTGAAGCTGCCAAGAGGCCCACAGTAACAGTAAAGGAGCTGCGGGAATTCCTGGAAAGTACTGGTTCTTTAGAGCATGTGACAACCATCTCCAGTATTTTTATAAGTTTGTGCTGTGGTGTAGGATGGCAATATGGAAACGTTTTTTTACAAAGAAAACCAAAAGTATGTGGGACGTGTTATGTCTGATGAGACCAAGGTTGAACTATACGACATTACTTCCAAAAGGTGTGTTTGGCACAAAGTCAACACCGCAAATTACCAAAAGAACCCCATACCCACAGTGAGGATGGTGGATGCAGCATTATGCTTTAGGGCTATTTTTCTGCTGCTTGAACTTGGGCTTTAGTGGAGGTGGAGGGAATTATGAACAGTTACAAATATCAGTCCATTTTGGCACAAAACCTTCAGGCCTCTGCTAAAAAGCTGAAGATGAAGAGGAATTTCACCTTTCAGCACAACAGTGACCCAAAGCAGATCTCTAAATCAACAAAAGAATGGCTTTTTGCCAGAAGAAGATCCCATTTTTGGAATGACCCAGCCAGAGCCCAGACCTGAATACCTGAATTGTCCTCAAAATGTGACAGATTTGAAGCACTTTTGCAAGGAAGAGTGGGTAAAGATTGCCAAATCAAGATGTGCCAGAATTAGTAAATCTGACCCTATGAGTCCATAATAACCATGGTACAGAAATAGCAGCCAGAGATATAGCTAAGGTGTGTGTAGATGTTGCAGTCACACTTGGACCCTGGCTCTTAAAGAGACTCAAACATCCATCTGTCAAATAAGAAGACAACAGTATTATAAGTGACAGAAGATAAGTGCATGGGCCTATTTACAGATCTTACAAAAGGGCTCAGGATCTTCAAGTTCTTATTTTTACCACCAGAACATGGTGGATCTTATGAATGGCTCCTAAAAATGTGAAATAGGTATACAGGTAACCCAAAGATGACCTAGGAAAGTTCTGGGGTCAGTTATATATCATGAGCAGAGATACCTTCTAAGGGCTCAATCCGATGGGCGTTTTTGTTTGCGATTCGCATCTATTAGAACCAATGCTTTTCAATGGTATCAGTCACATGTCCCATTTTTACATGCGCAAAAAATTTGCATAGGTAACAAATAGGACATCGAATAGCAAAACGCAACTAAAATAAAGTGCAGTCCCATCGCTATTCCCTGCTGCGGCTGTGATGGCGTGGCAGAGGATTTCTTAATCTCCGCAGGGAATTCCCTAATCACTGAACACTGTGACAGCACTGTCACAGTGTTCAGTAACAAGGGGACTCCCCGCGGGGATGAATAAATCCTCTGTCACAGCTGAGGCAGAGGAGCGCGATCTTCTCTATATGTTGTCAATGGGGCAGCCGCTGCTGTGGCCAGCCCCACTGACAACAAGGTAAAAACCCCTGGATGTAATAGCATCCAGGAGTTGCACATCCAAAGAATCCCCTGCTGCAGCTGTCACAGCCACAGCAAGGGATAGCGATGGGACCATACTTTATGTTCAAAGTTTGCCATCGTGTGACAAACAACAAGTGCAAATTTAAAAACACACTTCGGTCACGCGATTTTTAAAAAAATGCGTTTTGCTTTTTTTCACGCAACTAAATGCATTCAAAAAATGCCCTTCTGACAGAGCCTAAATAGAAACCACAGTATAAGACCTGGCTCAAAAGAGTGTGTCGGATTCTGCATGCGGGAGGCACGCAGCGGATTCCAGCTGTGAGCCCGGCAGGTGATCCTACGTATGGCACATTATTGTATTGTGTATGACTCTGGAGGTTTGTAGGCGGTTGTGCACTGTACAAGTTTGTGTGGTTTTTTTGGTGGAATTTCCACTGCTTAGAGATGATGCAGGTATCCGCAGCCCATACGCAATGTTATTGCATATAGGCTACGGGTCGCACTCCTCCATTGACATCAACGGAGGGCGTCCACACAGATTCCACTGTAAAATAGAGTATGCTGCATTTTTTTTTCCACTCGTGGAATACGCAATTCGGATCTGCAAGTGTGAAGTGAAGTTCGAAAATGCATGCAAAGCATTTAATGCCTGCGTATTACCCCAGATCGTCCACACTGCTGCCAATCGCGGAATCCGCAATTCAAATCCGGTTGTATGAGACCGGCCTTATGCCTATGCTAATATTAACATGTTCAAACAAACATAGAATACATTTTATTTTATATGTTATGGAAACTTTCAAAACCAAGCTAGAAGTATGGACTCTGAGCAGAAGGTATACATTTTTCAAACCATTTATAGAATAGGAAAACACACTCCAGCTGTGCAATTAAACTGGAAGGTGAAGCCAAGGTGATTATTGCGCACGTCTGCGGAGCTGTTATCATGCCATTACTTCCCCCCCAAAATGAATATTACTACTGTTGTGCCGAGTAATGCAAATTTAACGAAAAACTTTAATGACATGTTTATAGCAGCTCGAATAGACTTAATATTGATTCCATTTTCCTATTGTAGCCTTAATAGAATTATGTACTTTGGCAATTTTTTCACCAGAATATTCCACCCAAGCCAATTCAATTATAGCTGTCAATAAAAAAAGAAAAAAATGCTCATATGAATAGGGCATTTCACTAACTGATTAGTTTACTTGAGGTTTGGAAAATAACAAGCGGAGACCAAATTTAGCTTTCTGGTTTGCAGTAAAATATAATGCAAGTTGTCACCTACTGAACTCCCAATATATTGAAAGCTTTCATACACAGTATGAAGGTAAATTGTACTGTGTAGTCCTAAGACCAAGGTGTCAGGTCAAATGTTTCTAATCTTTTCCATAGTCTGATGAGGCCTTATAGTGTCATACAGCATGCAAGGATCGCATTCGACCTTCGGTCACTCTATGGATCAATGTTCTCCACGCGTATATGTCTTTCAGGGCTTCTTTCAGTTCGGTGATTGACATATTCACGGTGGCCTTGATTGTATCTAGCCATCTTGTTCTTTGTCGTCTTCTCTTTCCACTAACCTTGCCAAGCATCAGTACTGTTTCCAGTGAGTTAGCGCACATCACATGGCCAAAAAAAGAGAGCCGCTGTTTGATGATTTTTGCCCTCTAGTGATATTTTCCGTTTGACGTAATCTAATACTACCTTGTTCGTTGTCATGGCAGTCCAAGGTATCTGTAGCATTCTCCTCCAGCACCAGAGTTCAAACACATCAATTTTCCTTCTGTCTGTTTTCCTGAGCGTCCTACTTTCACAACCATACGTCATTATGGGAAAGATGATTGCATTGACCAGTCTGGTTTTTGTTGTAATACCAATGTCCTTACTTTTCCAGATCTTTTCCATTCCTTGCATTGCAATCCTACCAAGTGTAATCCGTCTCTTGATCTCGGGTCCAGATTGCCCGTTGTGATCGATTTCGGATTCAAGGAAGATGAAATCTTGGACCGACTCAACTTCTTCGTTCGAAGCAGAGACCAGAAAGTGGCAACAGCACGCAAAATACATTTACTATCAGTATACATACCTATAAGAAATACTCTAACCACATTAAATAATGCAAGGTACTTGGTGTATACACAGGAGAAGAAGCTGGCTTCACGTGAAACAGTACTTTGCCTTTATTAAATTGTGCTTCAGTGCATCAGACTCGTTCTTGGTATATAATTTGATCAAATCATATTGGCCCACCTACCAATGTCCAGGTAACCAAGCTTTCAGATGGGTCCTAATGCTAACACCAGGTGGTTTAATCTTAACCTGGGAAAGATGGGTACCTACCTATAAGAATGCTCCTCTCTTTGGACTAAGCCTACAAATAAAACCAGGAAAGGTAGGATACCATTTATATAGTCCAATAGGAGGGATAGAAGATAAATGGGAGGCGGGCATGTGGGACCAGATGGAGGCAGCCACAACCCCATAATATTTGTACAAAAAAAGGATAAAATAGGTCAGCACTTCCCAATAGAAATCTATAGGTGCATGGTAAATCATACTTCTTCATTGTTAATTTTTATGTTTACTGTACTGCCGCTTACTGTGGTCATGACTTTAGTTTTCTTGCTGTTGAGGTACAGTCCCATGCGTTCACTTTTCTTTTGCACTCGTTGGATAAGGTATTCCAGAGGTCCCTTTCACTTTCCACAAGCAGGGTGGTGTCATCCGCATATTGGAGGTTGTTGATGATTCTGCCCCCAATTTTGACTCCAATTTCTTATTCTTCCAAGTTGCAACGCCTCGTCAACGTTTCTGCGTACAGAATGAAAAGGACTGGGGATAGAATGCAGCCTTGTCGTATGCTTTCTCAATGCCAAACCAATCCGTGTTTCTATAAGCTGTCCTGGTCGTTGCTTTTTGGTGATTTTAAAGCAACCTTAAAAGCTGTTTACTATGTTCTAGAACGCCCATTTGCGTCAGACACAATATAGTATTCAAATAAACCAACATACAACACTCAAATATTGCCAAAATACAGTGCTCACATAATACCAAATATAGTACTGAAATAATATTAACATACAGCACCAACATAGAGTTCTGAAATAGCACCAACATACAATGATAAAATAACAGCTACATACATAGAATAAACTAATGAGTGTTATCAATACCTGTTCACGGGTCACCACAGGGGTGAAGGAAGGAGGGGCAGGTGGGACATGTGCCCCAAGTGCAATGTGGGGGGAGAAGCTCCACACTAGCCTAAGGATTGCTGCAGGAAATCAAAGGAAAACACTATCTTTAGGGCTGAAAGATATTTGATTTGGAATGATCATGTGGCCAGTCACATGATCATAGGAGGGCTGCTGGAGAATGTAAAAAGCCCTTTGATGATGTCTTGAGCATCAGTCACGTGAGTAGAAGTAGTCAAACTTCAGGCTGTGCTGCCGTCCAAGGAGTTATTATTACAGTGCAGGAAATGAAGATCCTCAGCAGCAGATGAGACAAGTCTAAAGGTGCTTTCATATTTGCAGCAGGGATTTCACTCTCCTCTTCCCTTCTGGGAGCAAAAAAGGGGAATACCCACTGCCAAATGGTTCCATCTCTGGACTGAACCAAACAGCGCTAGGTGGAGCCCATTGACTATAATGGGGTCTGTCTGCTTATCACCCAGCTGGCCGGCTTGTGGATGGAAGAAAAAGCACTGCATGCTGCGATTTTTATTCGGTATTTTCAGCTGCATCTGTTAGGGAACCTCCAACTGGACGTTCCAATGCAGATGTGAAACCACCCTAACACTGTGTGGGGGCATAGAGGAAGAGAGGGTTTAACCCTCTCCAATCCACTGTCTGACATCTAAAGACATTATGATTTAAGGCTGTACAGCTCCGATGTTGGAAGACGTCCGTCGGGGTTCTCTTACTGTATATTGCCAGCCTCTGTGCTGTCAGAGCCTATCCAGCGTGTCACCTCATGCAGTACTGGCTTTAGCCAGCATATTGTGTCGTTCTATAACAGCAGAAAAAGAGTAAGCCCTCTAGGAAAACCAGGATACAAATTGGATTGGAAAGGGGGGATTATAAATGTGTGGAAGAAGGACGGGAACATAATTCTTGGGGATTGTGCCCTTTATCATTTAAGACACTAATAACACCCCTGGCAGATAGTGCTGCAACGATGGATCATATAAGACCATGTCCACATAGTGTTTTTTCATAGTGGATTTCAAGTGGAATCAATGCCAATTCCACAAAAAACACATCTGAAGTCTCTCATTAGTTTTCATGAGAACCCATGCTGTAGTGTATAAGGTGTGGTTTATTTCTACATGCAAAGTGAAATCCAAATGCAGAAGAAAAAGAAGTAACATGTCACTTCTTAACGTGGATTCTGCATTGGAAAATCACGTGTGGATTTTTCCCATTGACTGTGCTAAATCTGCATGTGGATCTACAGCTCTAAGAAATGAAAATCCCTGTTAGAAATCTGCATTAAATTTACCCTGTGTAAACAGCGCATGAGACCTAGCGATGTAGAGGAAAGATACAGACGGAATGTCACCAGCAGCCATGAAAAGAAGTTGCGCAGAGAGTCCACAAACAGGAATTTTACACCAGAGTCCATGCACATTTAGCTATATCCCTGGACTTAAGAGTAATGTCACATAGTGGTATGGTCTCAGTATAGCCAAGAACAGTACCAAGATAATGTTTGACACAGTTTCAAATTGATTGTTAAATGGCTGCAAAATAATGTGGCCATTAAGAATTTACAGACTGTGCCAACATGATTTTCAGCGCATATTTCTGCTGCGTCACAGCTGCCCAGAAGTTATACTGTAGGGTGTTACTCTCAGATGTCCAGATCCTGACCCCACAATGTAGGAAAAAAATAACTTAAAAAAGTTATGCAAACCAGAAACCAGCTCCTCTGCAGTTGATCCAACACAAGGACTGGCTGGAAACCACAACAGATGCACAGGAAAAGGGAGTAGGTCCAGCATAAGATAAAAACTCTCTTTTTATTGAAAAATTCAGACAGACCTTGTTGCATATGCGAGTGTGGAGCCACTGTGTCGGCCCTCCAGGCAGGTGGAAAACGCCCAGCAGGAGTGACAGCTGACTCAGAGGACAGATGCTCACTTCTCAGCATGTGGCTTGGTACGAGACAGAAACTAGGGCTGAGCTAGCACTGGGCTGATGAGGAATAGGAAGTCCCTGCCCAACATAAGCGGAGCAATCGTCCTGAGAAGGACGGCCCCAAGCAGGAATCTGGGTGCTGAATAACCCTGACAAAGCCCTACAACAGGAACAGGTAGTACCAAGCAGGAACTGGAACTGAGGATGTGAGCAGGTGCAGACTGGAGATAGGTTGCCACAGGAGCAGCAGCCATGAGCCATCATAGGAATACCAACAACCTGAAAGCACTGGATACCAGAACTGGGGAAGCTGTATAGTGAAGTGGTTGGCAAACAGCCTCCAGCTGGGTGGAGGAGTCAGGAAGTGTTAACTCTGGAGATAATGGAGCAAAATAAATGCAAACTCAGATAACAGACAGGGCAGAGCAGCAGACCTGTCTGCTGTAGCTAACAGACATAAAGTAACAAGAAGACTCTGGTGCCATGTGTTTTTGTTTCAAGCACCCCATTGGCTATCTTTTGGGATTTAAGTGTTACCCCTATGTGCTATCTATTGTTGTCTATGATTAAGGACAACAGCTTTGCCTGAAACATGTAAGATGGCACATGCTTCTTTCCCAATATTGGACCTACTCCCTTTTCTTGCAAAAAAGTTATGTTGCATTTATCCATTAATTGGTTGCGGGTTTACAATCTGTATCTTTGCCTCGGGGGCAGGAAGACCTAGCTACACTTTTGGGTCACACAGTCTGATAGTCCATCCTGGCCTTATGCACATGTATTTCAGCATTCATAGAAGTCTGAAGTGTATAGCTGTACCTTCATATACCTACAATGTCATAGTGCCATGTTTCATCAGATTCCATATTACATTGGTATTATCCCCTAAAAGCATTACCGAGGCACCATAGTATAGCACACAGAGTGCCTATGCTTCCAAGAAATTCCATACCTTCTTGAGGGGTTAAAGATAAGGCATAGGTTGTTACCACAGGCTCTAGGCACTAATTTATCCAACGCTCGCCCCATTGGACTATATCTTAATGCTATATGTGTATACTTCCACAAAGTTCAAACCGCATCTTGGGTACCAAGACGGTGAAGTACTCACAACTCCATAAAAAGCGCTTTGTCCTTTATTAGTTGCACATAAGTAAATACAACGTTTCGACTGTCTTATGCAGTCTTTTTCAAGTCTTTACGAATGACTTGAAGAAGACTGCATAAGACAGTCGAAACGTTGAAGAAGTATATGCTTGATTTATGGATCACGGATCTGGGTCCATTTTTTAAAACCTGCATCACGTATTGGATTATTGGAGCTTCCCCTCAGGTTTTGAGGGACGTCTGGGTGCTGCTGTCAGCCACATTCTTCTATCCTTTCCTTTTAATGCTATATGTATGTATATATTTTTTCCTATCAGCTTATAATAAAGGACTATAAGAAAAGAAAAGAGTAATTTTATGGAAATGTATTCTTAACATGAAACTGAAGAATCTGGCGAGTCAACTAAATAAAATTATACAGCTCCACACATAAAGTAATGTAATGAGCGCTATCAATAGCTGTTCACAGGTCACACACCCTGAAGGCCCACCCTGGCCTTATACACATGTATTTCAGCATGCATAGAAGTCTAAAGTGTCTAACTGTACCTCCATGTACCTTCAATGCCAAAGTGTCATGTTCCATCAGATTCCATCTTATATTGGTGTTAGTCTCTATGGCTCCAGAAAATTCCATTACCTTAAGGCATAGATTACCTTAAGGAACCTTTACATAGGCCAATTACCATGCGAATAATCTCTGGAAACAGCTAATTCGGGTAATAGTCGTCCTGTGTACATGTCATGGTAGGGGCAGGCAACACAGAAATCAGGGTACAACGTGGATGCCAGGCTTACAAAAATATATATTTTTTAATATTAACAAACTTGGAGATGAAGTTGGCAGTAGAATCTTCTGTTAATAGATAAGCTATATGCGGTTACTAAGAAACGTTAGACAATCTATCTGATTCGAACTAAGAATATGCTTAAATCTAATGGTGGTCGGGTATGGTAACAATCTTTAGTAAATCACAAAGATCAGCAACAGACTTCAACTGTAGAACACACGGTAGTGCCACTGAATGTTTCAACCCAGCAGTGACGGTCAGCCACAAACAGTCCGAAAGTAATGCAAGTGTTGTCCAACAATTTGTCTGCAACTGGCAGATGAATATGTGTTCCTCTGGTGTCAGCTCGGCTTGCGTAATTTAACTGGTAGGCTTGCCTTTACGTCACTACCTGTGTGCACACGTCGGGCCTTTTCTGAGGGCCCACCTCACTTACATATCTCTAGTGTGTTCCGTACCGTAATGTAGGTGAGGCATCTTTGGACGTCTGTTGGGGTGCCCCAATTCGCACAGCTGCAGGATGATGTGAATTCTTTGTAGCAGTCTCTTTAGCTGTAGTCCCTGCAGCTTTGTTCTTTCAGCAACGTCTGTTCTTGCAGGTTATGGAGTTGCACTTCTCAAATACCAGCTGCCTCTTTCTCATGTAACTGTCTCTTTCTAACAAGCAAAGATTCTCCAGGACACATCTCACATGGTTCCCAAGGCTAACTCCTAACTCCTTTGGCAACTCTCTGTTCTGGCAATCTGCAGTCTCTCTTAAGGCTCTGTACCACTAGAATTACTCTCCAGCTTGTAGCTCTCTATGATATCTAGTCCTCCATATCTCCCACCTGACTTCTATAGCCAATGAGAAGTCACATACAACAATCCACAGAGAAATACACAAACTGCAGTAACATACGACAGCTAGTAGAGGTTGTCCTCATAACATCGAGATTACATAACTATAGGAATCATAGCAGAGCTCATTAAACTACAAATTCGAACATGGACTCTCTTCTTATATCCAAGGGAGGTGGACAGCGGGAAGAGATCTCCGGCACACTCCACTTTCATTCTCTGGATGTCTATGGCTACTAGGTGAAAGCACAGGGGTGATAGTCAGTGGGATGGATGTCAAACGCTTCAATGAGAGTCATCCTGTGTAAAGGTACCTTTAGGCCCCCTGCACACGAATGGATCGGATCCGCAGAAAATACCATTGATAGCATGCAATGGAAATTCCTGTACATGCGTGGAATCAAATAGCGATTACCATGAGCGGAGAAAAATAATCGCAGCATGCTCTATTTTCATGCGGATTCTTCACAAATGGCTTCTATTCAAATCAATGCAAGCCATCTGACCCGTGGCCCTTCCGCAATTGCAGAAAGGTCTCGGATTCTGTGTCATTGCCTAGCAACTGTGCAGGGAAAAAAAATCTGTTCTGTGCATGTCCGAAGGCGAGCCGTCCGCAGTACAGGAAATACAGGTATGCATGGATGCTGGCCAGGCACAGGGTTGGATTCTGCTGCAGGCTCCCACATGCGGAATCCGACTCGTTCGTGTGCAGGCAGCCTTAGGCTCTACGCACTCATATAGCCAATGCCAACCCCATTGGTCTGTATCATTTTTTTTCCTATCCGTTTATAAAAAAGGAGTATACAGGAAGTCAAACCATGGCAGACTCTATTAGCATCGATGACCATGGATAACCACATGACTGACTTTCACTGATGTAATCATAGATGAGCAAAAAATACATGGGAGATGGACCAGAAACAAACAATGGACCTTGATTGTTAGTTTTCTTGCATAGAAGCCAGCTAAATTGAGAACAGTTTAGAATATTGTAAAGCAACTAAGGAAAAAAAGTAATTTTATGGAAATGTATTCTTAACATGTAACTGAAGAATCTGCCGAGTCAACTAAATAAAATTATACAGAATCAGGCGACAACTTCCGATGGTATCAGTGGCAAAGTACTAGTGAATCTGATGCTATTGTGTAGGTACGTGGGAAGGACGGGGGTGACTCATGTACAGTGCAAATTAGATTTTTGGAGGAAATTGGGAAGAGATATGAGAATGTTCTTGGAAACTTGTTCTGGACCAGAGATTTCTACAGACAGGCAGAAAATGACATTTAGTGGAGGATTGGGTTTCTTCTCCTGTAAACACTCTGGGACGGAATATGTCTGACATGACAGTTCAAAGATCACTGTGTCTGGGCACAATGTGTTCATTTACAAGCAAAATATTCTACTTTTCTATTCTTCACGGAAAGTCTGGTAAAAATCAATATGGCCCCCCGTCTTCTCAGCTCATCTCAGGAGATGCTGAGCAGTTGCAGTAACGCTGTCTCACTCTTTCAGGGTGCTTTCAGATGAGCGTGTGCGTGTGTGTACATAGCTGCGCACAAAACCATGCATCTATTATAACCATTGGTTCCCTATGCTGTGTTCACATGTCCGTGTTTTACAGGCGTGCAAACACACGTACCTGCAAAACATAGGACATGCTTGCACCATATGTCCGTAGTGCGTGTCAATATTCCCAGTGAATAATCCCCTAGTCACTGAACACTGTGACAGCACTGTTGCAGTGTTCAGTGACAAGAGCACTTCCGATGGGGAATAAAGAATCCCCTGCCAAAGCCGCCATACTGAATTCAATGAATGGCCAAGCACTGCCTGTGATTGGCTGAGCGCTGTGACAAATCACAGGCAGTGCTCAGCTGTCATTCAATGAATGGCTGAGCTCTGCCTGTGATTGGCTGAGTGCTCAGCCAATCAGATACAGCCCTTTCAGCAGGAATTTCGGAGTAGTGATGGGACCCAAGCTGCTAGACACACCTGAGCCCCAGCAGCGGCAGAGAGGTGAGTGTTTATTTATTTTAATTTTTTACACCAGATTGGAATGATTTTCAGGGAAGGGCTTATATTTAAAGCCCTTCCATAAAAAATCACTGCAGGGGTGCCGGCATCACCATCCTCTGCCAGGGCTGTCACATCTGTGACACATCTGTGACAGCTGTAAAAACTATTACCAGCAGCACATCAAGGATCCCCTGAGGGGCGAAACACAAATATGATGCAGCAGCCATATGAGTATTTTTTATAATGTATTGGAAAATTTTAAAAAATTTAAGTGGGATGTAATGAAAATTATCACAAATGCACAATTTTTGAGGTTTTTTTTCAGGTTTTGTGGTGCAGTAAAAATCACATGATAACCTCATTCTATATTGCTTATTACTATTATGATGACACTATGTTCATAGATTTTTTAATTCTTTCCTGCTTTTAAAAAATTAAAAACCCTTTTATTAAAAAGAAAAATGCTTTTTATTGTCATATTTAGAGCATTTTTTTAATCTTATGTCAATGTGTGGAGGGGGGACAGCTCAATTCTTAGCTTGGCAAGGTGTATTTTTTATTCTGAGAATGTTACTATGTTTACATATACAGGACTTTTTGATGACTTTTTAGTCCATTTTTATTGGGTGATAGAGCGACCAAGAAAATGCAGTTTTTGCATTTGCAATGAAAGGAGGCGGGACAGGGGTGGGGCTAAGTTCTGAAAATTAGGCCTGCCCCGTTCCGCCTCTCCCCATTGCAAATAATGCAGAGGGGCGGAGAGGAGGCAGAGAGGGGGTGGGAGCTCAGTTCCTGCTCCTGGCTCTCCCCGCATTCCCCCCTGCAGATGAGGATGACGTATATCGGCTTGGCGTGAAAACCGAGCTGATATACGTTCGTGTGAATCCAGCCTGAGATAAATAATGCAATATTTTGATCGTTTGGCCTTTTTTGTATGAGGCAATGGCAATTAGGTTTACTTTTTAATTGTTTTGAGCATTTTGTGGGAAAAATGAGAAAATGGTTATTTAAATATCACATTTTTTCTTCATATTTTTATATTTTATTTCACTTCAATTGCTCATCCATTGCTTCACTCCATCTGAATTTGATTGCTCTGCCTTGCATCTCCTGAATTTGCTGTGAAGTCATTCATGTCATATTCTGTGCGCAATGGTATGTCCCATTGCTTTATATAAACTGATTTGACTCTATTTGTTACCCAATGTATTTTCCTCATCACCTCCCCAAATAGCTTTCTCCCAGTCTCATCTTAGTGTTGCTGGACACAGTTTGTTTATGTAAGAGGGTAATAAACCTCCCCCCATCTTGTTCATTAGCCATCTAAAGGTGGGTCAGCTGGTTGACTAGTGAAATTTAACAAGCCACTCCCAGCTGAAGTCCTGTAGCCACAACTTTGAAGCCAGTTCTATCCTCCATGCCTCACCTGATGTGTCCAGAAACAAGTGTCTTATGCTGTCGAATGATGCAGTTCGCCAGAGCAGGAGACAGGTAACATCTACAACTGTCCGAAGTCTGGAGGAAAATACTCTCCTCTTTGCACTGATCTCCATCACTATCTTCTTTTCAAGACTTAACGCTTTCTTTCAACACCCTGGCCCAACACACTCCATCCACATCAGCCCCTCCCTCCTCCCCTCACCCATGTATGGCTCCCATGCACTTTTCAACTTCCTAAGACACCTCCAGCCCCCCCATACCGCCAAGAAACACCCCAGCCACCCACACAAATCCCCTAACCATGTGCTCACCCTTGCTACCCTGCTCCTCCTAGCTGCAGGGGACATATCCCCCAACCCAGGCCCACCCCGTACTGCTCTCTACCAAAATTCCCCCCCCCCTGCCCCATTCAAATGCGCCCTATGGAACTCCCAATCTGCATGTAACAAACTCCCAACTATCCATGACTTCTTCACCAGTAAACACTTGAACCTGCTCGCCCTCACGGAAACCTGAATACAGCAGTCCGATTCTACCTCCCCCTCTGCACTGTCCTATTATGGCCTGCAGTTCTGCCACACCCCCAGATCGGATGACAGACGCGGCAGAGGAGTAGGCATCATCCTCTCGCCAAACTGTACCTTCCAGGTCATTCCCTCAGCTCCCGTGCTTAACTTCCACTCCTTCGAAGTCCACACACTGCGACTCTTCCGCCCACTGCCCCTGCGTGTCGCAGTTATTTACTGCCCCCCAGGTCCCACCCGCCTGTTCCTAGACCACTTTGCTGCCTGGCTCCCCCACTTCCTATCCTGTGAAATCCCAACCCTCATCCTTGGTGATTTCAACATCCCTACTAACGACCTCAGCTCCTCTTCTGCCTCCCGGCTTTTAACGCTTACCTCCTCCCTTGGCTTATCACTAATCTATAACTCCCCCACTCACAGACATGGCAACACTCTCAATTTAGTTTTCCTCCGTCTCTGCTCTGCCTCTCACTTTACTAACTCCCCCCTTCCACTCTCAGAACACAATTTTCTCTCGTTCTCCATCAGGCACCCCAGCATCTCCCGTGACCCTCCTATCTATTGCACCTCTAGGAACCTCCAGTCCGTCCACACTAAACAGTTTGCCAAAACTATTCAGTCCTCCCTATCCCCTATCTCTCTCCTCCACTGCCCTAACCTGGCCGCCGAACACTACCACACCACCCTCAGTCGTTCCCTGGATGAAGCGACACCGCCCGTGACTCGAGCTGTCAAACGCAGACCACAGCAACCTTGGCTCACGTGACGTCCCAAACGCACTTCATCCGGCGGTGCTCTAGGTGAGCCGAGCGGCTGTGGAGAAAGTCAAAGCTGCCAGCAGACTTCCTCCACTTCAAATTCATGCTTAAAACTTATAACCTAGCCCTTCACCCTGCCAAACAAGTCTATTTCACCTCCCTTGTCTCCTCACTATCCCACAATCCCAAACAACTCTTTGAGACCTTTCACTCCCTCCTCAGCCCCAAAGAACAGGCCCCTGTGACAGACCTGAATGCTGGAGAACTAGCTGCCTATTTCAAAGAAAAAAAATCGACAACATTTGCAAAGAAATCTCTGAAAACTGCATGGTCAGCCCCGATCCCAGTTTCATCAGCACTGCCTCCAGCACCTACTCACTATCTACGTTAGAACCAACAACAGAGGAAGAAGTCTCCAGGCTCCTTTCCGCTGCCCGCCCCACCACCTGCGCTAGCGACCCCCACCACCTGCGCTAGCGACCCTCTCCCCTCTTCCCTCCTCCGGTCCCTTTCCCCAGCTCTCATTACTCACCTCACCACAATCTGCAACCTCTCCCTAACCTCTGGTACTTTCCCCTCCTCATTTAAACACTCCATCATATCCCCTCTACTTAAAAAACCAACCCTGGACCCGACTGATGCTGCCAACTACTGACCCGTCTCAAACCTCCACTTCATCTCCAAATTACTAGAACACCTGGTCTACTCCCACCTTACACGCTTTCTCTTTGACAACTCACTCCTCGACCCCCTCTGCTTTCTACACTCGACCGAAACTGACCTTACAAAAGTAACAAACGACCTGATGACTGCAAAGTCGAGAGGTGACTACTCCCTACTAATCCTCCTTGACCTGTCTGCTGCATTTGACACTGTCGACCATAACCTCCTTCTCACTATGCTCCGCTCTATTGGTCTAAAGGACACTGCTCTCTCCTGGTTCTCTTCCTACCTCTCTGACCGCTCTTCCAGTGTTTCCTTTGCTGGTTCTATCTCCGCTCCACTTCCTCTCGCTATGGGGGTACTCCAGGGCTCGGTCCTTCGTCCCCTTCTCTTCTCTATCTATACTGCCCCAATTGGACAAACCATCCACAAATTTGGCCTCCACTACCATCTCTACGCTGACGACACCCAACTATACACCTCCTCTCGTGAGATCTCTGGACCATTCCTCCCAAATATCACCGACTGTCTGCCCACTGTCTCCAACACTATGTCCTCCGTTTTTCTCAAACTAAACCTCTCTAAAACTGAATTCCTTGTCTTTCCACCTTCCAACCGACCTCCCCTAAACATCTCCATTCCAGTGTCTGGCACCATCATAACCCCCAGACGGCATGTCCGATGCCTTGGTGTCACACTGGACTCTGACCTTTCCTTTACCCCCCACATCCAATCTCTGACCTAAACATGCCACATGCACCTCAGAAATATTGCTAAAATACGTCCGTTCCTAATCAAGAATACGCTAAAGACACTCGTGGTTGCCCTCATCCACTCCCGGCTTGACTACTGCAACTCGCTACTCATTGGCCTTCCCCGCATCAGACTCGCTCCACTCCAATCCATACTAAACGCAGCAGTTAGGCTCATTTTTCTATCTAGTTGTTACTCAGACGCCTCTGCATTATGCCAGTCGCTGCATTGGCTGCCCATCCACTGCAGAACTAAATTTAAATTCCTCTACCTCACTCACAAAGCTCTGCATGGCGCTGCACCAGCATACATCGCCTCCCTCCTGTCAGTACACCACCCAGCCCGCTCACTCCGATCCGCTAACACACTCAGACTAAACACCCCTGTAATATGAACCTCACATGCTCGCCTACAGGACTTCACCAGAACAGCACCCTTCCTCTGGAATGCTCTACCCCAAGGCATCCGGACAATCCCTGATGCACGAAATTTCAGACGTGCCTTAAAAACGCAACTCTTCAGGGAAGCATACCAAATCTCCTGACCTAGTCCCCTGCTCCCCCCTATGGTGCCCCACCCCGTTTGCCTTCTAATAATTGATCTGCACATGAAATTCCCTATTGCCTGTGTTCCCCATGCCTTGCTCCCCCCCCCCAAGCCTGCACCTCCTGTACCTTCCCCAACCCATTTGTGTCAAACCCAATGTACCTCACATCGTAATTGTTGTATTGTTTTGCATTTATCCATGCCTGAAAGCGCTGCGGAATAAGTTGGCGCTATACAAATAAAGATTATTATTATTATTATTCATTTTAATCTCCTTAGGGAACTTTTGATCATTTGATTGCTTCTACATGTCAGGTTTGTGCTGCTGGGATCTGTGGGTTCTAGGAGGTTCCAGGAGCACACCTTTACAGGTGAGGAATAATTGAGCTGGCTGGATGTGGAGCTTTTCCAGCCCACCAATCCCCTCTGGTCTGCTGCATACAAATACCAGCTTCTCTGAAAAGAGGATGCTGGTCATTTTACTCTCTTCACTCATTCTGTTCTATTCCCACTCAGAGCTGGGTGTTATGCATGCTAGCCTGAGGTGTTGCTCTCGCCTTCCCTGAGAACGGTCTGGACACCTGTTGTCTCTGTCTGTACCTTATGCAGACTCCCTCTTTCCTTTTCTTTGACAGATGCGACCTCCAGACATCTGATGTCATATATGGTCAGATGGATGGTTCCTGACTTGGTTCCCTATATGTCAGCAGGGTAGTTGACTCTCTTTCCCCTTGGTGTGAGGACACTTGGACTAGATATAGTATAGTTTACTATACATGAGAGTTCAGAGTGGGGTTCCTGTTCTGTGTGCTGTGCATTACCTTGTGTGTAGGTGTGAACAGTGACATGTTTTGTATGCTGGTGCAGGTGGCCAGTTATGTGGTGTATGAACAGTTATGTTCTCTGTGTGTCCTTCTATCTATGCTTAAAGTTGTATAAGTTGTCTTTGCAATTTTTATGATAGTTGTTGTATTAGGACACTATCTTGCGTCCATACTGAGGCTTTTGTGTGCCCAGCGGACGTAACACTACAATATACTGCAATATTTCAGTGTTGCAGTATATTGTATTTTTCACATCCACATATTGTTTGAATACATGGTAGCCCTGCAAGCCTTCACTAGGCCCAGGACTTCCATGGCAGTCAGTATTTATCATGTATGTCAAACAGATGTAATTGGAGTTATCTCTGATAGCCGGTGTTTGCAGTGGGTATCAACTGTCAGAAACACCTGGTACCGGCAGTGCTATTGGGCTCAATTCCAGAGACTCTTTCATACCCACCCTTCTCCTCTGTGATGTAAATCCACTAGTTTGGTTCGCTCAACAATAAAGATGAGAACAAAGAGCACAGTATGGAGCATGCCATTCAAAAAGTTTTACATGCATCATCTATTTACATAGGACATAGCAACCAACATAAAGCTTTTGAATCACAAATAATACATATGACTCCATTCAGCACACCCCCAAAAAAATACAGATAACACTAGACCTCCTAAACAAATATCAACCCAGACCAGATGGTCAGCTACCTTTCCCAGTATCTAAACTTCCTTCTGCTCTTGGCAGCCACTGCAGGCTTCTGTTCCTGCTCCATCTTTTTGTTGCCTTTACCCCAGTGCCCCTTTTAGTGTCTTACCTAGATACCTTCTTTAGTGTAATTCCAGCTTCCTCTTTTTCCTATCTTTCTTAGATATCCCCTTTAGTGTATTATGCAATTTCCCCACCTAAAGGGGTTGTCCAGATATAAACTATTATAGGGCTTTAATTAGCTTAGGCCAAAGCCATTAATAGTGGATTGTCAGGGGTCTGCCACCTGGAATGCCAATTAATATTCTTTTCACTGAGCCGGTACAATTGTGCACTGAGCTGACTTCTGCAGGTAGCCAACAGCTCCATTCCCATTGCAATGGGGAGGTTTTGTATTATTGAAGTGCATGGGAGCTTTGTCTGTAGAACCAAGCCTGGCAGAGAGGACAGAGCTGTCTGCTTCCTATAGAAATCATCTCAGTGCATGTGCACCTATCAGTGTGGGTACTAGGTGGCTGACCCCTGCTGATCTGCTCTCTCTGGTATGTCCTAAGGACAGGTCATCAGTAGGGTATTAGTGTACTATGTCTCCACTGGAAGTATGGGTTAGCCGGGCTCACCTAAGGTAACCAAAGGCACACACATACCTTCACAAATTCCCAAAGTTCGAGCTGAACTGCCAAGTGATCAGCCCCAAGTCTACACCTACGGCCACCTCCGAACTTCCCTACCAGCTAGCATATGTTTTCTTCGCAGCCAAGACTAGGGCTGCACATCCAATTGTTCCAAGAAGGCATCATGAAAGCTGCTAAGCAGAAACCAGTAGCACTCGGGAGCTCGGAGGTTGGCGTGGCTGTAGCTTCGGGGCTGATTGCTCGCTTGGCAGCTCAGCTCGGGAACTCAGGTCGGGAGCTTGGAGGTTGGCGTGGCTGTAGCCTCAGGACTGATCACTCGCTCGGCAGCTCAGCTCAGAGCTCAGGCTGAGAGCTTGGACATTGGCATAGCCGTAGCCTTGGGGCTGATCACTCGTTCGGCAACTCAGCTTGGACCTCAGGAATCTGTGAAGGTGTGTGGGAGGGAGTCAATCAGAAGCTTTTAGCAGATTTGGCCGTGACCTTGGCGTTACCTGTAGCTGAGCCCGGCCAACCCATACATCTGTTGGAGATATACTACACTAATACCCATCAGTAGTTTAGAACTGGACAATGTCTTTAAGTATTTAGCCCTGGTACTCCTTTTAAGGTCCTTTTACATGGGAAGAGGTGTGGGCAAATGATGACTGACACTGTCACTGGGACAATTATCGCTCAAATTCCTGCAGGAGAGCAGGAATCAGAACAATTCTGAACGATAATCACCCTATGTAAATGGGCCTTTAGTGTCTGCTTCCGATGTTCTTTCTTATTGTCTTCCTCAGATGTCCCCTTTTAATGTCTGCTCAAGACCCCCCATTTTGTAGCATCCCCAGTTTCTCCATTTTAGTGTATGGCTATGGTACCCTCTTTTATGTCTGCTCCAGATATCCCCTCTTTACTGTTTGCCCTAGGTCTTTCATTTACTTGAGACCCCAAGACTCTGGAAGCTAAGATATTGCAAGTCACCTTCCTTTTTTTATTTTAGGGTGAGATCCCCAGATTTTTTTTCTGAGCCAGGGGAACTTCCTAAGTCTTAACATTGCAGTTCTGCACTGATTTATCAGACTTTCTGGACAATTAGATGCTCGATTGAAGGAATTTCCTTGTGCGCACATCTGTTTGTGAGCACTGTCAAGAATTAGATCATCATTACACCTCCACACCCAGATTATGGGCACCGCCATGGCGCAAGGTCAATTGTGTAATCGCGTCATGTCTTCCAAATTCTTTTTTTATAAATCATATGACTATTAGTCTGAACATTAGCATCTCTGCCAATTCTCTAGGAGGTATTACATGGAACTGTCAGAAGAGTAGCCTACAACTATTGCAGCAAACCACAGATTTGTCACTGATCCATTGTGGGGGAAATTTGTAAGCCGTGATCTTCACACCTTTAGAATAAATAACGTGACCACACAGACTGTTGGGCTAATTTGATCTGATGCAGGAACGCTCACAAAAAGGATGTTTTGTCCAACTAATCTCTTCCTAGTGAGAATTTATGACATTGTGTGGTTGGTTTCTATGGAAAGAACAGACTTATATATGGGCTTTAAATAAGACATTTGTATGAAGAATATCGTTGGCCAAATACATTGTTCTCTAAATGGCTGCCGAGAAGTCAGTAATCCCCAAAACTGAAAAAAAAGAAAAAAAAAAAAAGGCGAACATAGTCGAGGGACGCGGGATACATGTTCAGTAGAGAATTTACCTTCTTCTGCAGCTGTGTTGCGGACTTACTATACAAAGCAAACCCAGACTCTCATGAAATCATTTAAAAGGGTCATTATTTCTGTACAGGAGCTGATACTCAAGGAATTTACTGATAATATAATCTTGTTATAAAACCCAACATATGTAAACAGTCGTAATAAGGTAAAGATGGCGCATGTGATATCATATCTACTAGTTATGTCATATAATCACATGACGCATCAACTGTAGCCTCCAGTGCCTACACAGAGGCAAAGCTACTGGAGTCTATAGACGATGTAGTCATTTGATTGTATTACATAACGGGTGGACGTAACGTCCGGTGGAGCGGCAGCCATATTAAAAAGCGACAATGACTTTAATTTGCAGGTCTTCCATGTATGTCATGTGAACAAGTCTTATGACACATGGGAGTTGCATCCTCACATTCTATATTGCAAGATACAATTGACAGTTGTGAAAGCTTCCCAAGGCCTCTTTCATATGGATGTCACATGAAAATCGCAGCGTTATCGTATCTCTGCTCTGTGCGATATCGCTGCATTTTCTTGCTGTGATATCACAATATTGTGTCGCTACAAAGTCGTGCTCTTTTGCTGGGATTTCCGGGGGAGCTTGAAATATAAGCCCTACCCCAAAAAAGCCTTGGCTGCATTAAAAAGAAGACAAAAACACAATACATCACCCAACAGGCGCTCTCTGCTCAGCCACACTTCTCCGCGCAGGTCCCCGGAACACTTGCTTGCAGTTTTCCCTTAGCACTTCTTGATCAGGGGTTCAAAAACCATGCCTCCAGAAGTGCTGGCTCTAATTGGTTCTCGAGCTCCGCGGCTCAGCCATTCACTGCAGCGCTCGATGAACCAATCACAGCCATTCAATGTGATGGCTGTGATTGGTTCATTGAGCACTGCAATGATTGGTTCTCGAGCGCCACAGCTCAGCCAATCAGAGCCAGGGCTTCCCAGATGCATGGTTTTTAAACCTCTGACCAGGAAGTGCTGGGAGAAAACTACAAACAAGTGTGTCGGGGACCTGCGCGGAGAAGTGCGGCTGAGGAGTCAGCACCTGTTAGGTGATGTATTGTGGTTTTTTTGTTTTGTTTTTTTAGGGCTCAAACAGTACGATTCTCTACTGTAAAAGTTGCATGGCACCGCACGAAAACCACGTTTTTTAATGGGTTTATTCTCACTATTCTTTTTTGCGCGTGAAAAAAAACGCTCGATTTTTGTGCACATTTGCGCACCGAAGATCCCCATAGGAGTCCAGGTTGCGCAAATGTGCACATATGTATGCGTTGGTATGCACAAAACATTGTGCATGCCCGCAATACCAGCATCTAATTTGGCTTAATAGCCATTTAAATCAGGTTGGGGGTTATTCCCCCACCCATGTCAATGAACGGTGCCTGCACAAAGGCGCACAGTATTTGCACAGCCAATTGTGTAAAAAATAGAGATGAGCGAGCATGCTCGCTAAGGACAATTACGCGATTGAGCATTGTCCTTAGCGAGTATCTCCC
Source organism: Eleutherodactylus coqui (assembly GCF_035609145.1). Lineage (NCBI taxonomy): Eukaryota > Metazoa > Chordata > Amphibia > Anura > Eleutherodactylidae > Eleutherodactylus > Eleutherodactylus coqui. Next base: position 109,227,994 of record NC_089842.1, on the reverse strand, counting down.
CGCTCGGCAGAGAAGGTTCAGGTGCCGGCGCAGGTGAGAGGTGAGTTGCGGCAGTGAGCAGGAGGGAGCGGGTGGGAGAGAGGGAGAGAGAGATCTCCCTTCCGTTCCTCCCCGCTCTCCTCCACCGCTCCCTGCCCGCCGCCGGCAGCCGAACCTTTTGTCTTGAGCAGGCAGGTACTCGCTAAGGGCAATGCTCGCTTGAGCAATTGCCCTTAGCGAGTATGCTCGCTCATCTCTAGTAAAAAACCCTCCTTCACAGTGCAAATACGTTGCACTGGAGTGAGTGTTTTTGCACTTACACTCCCCTGAAGCTGCCCAAAGACTAATAGTGCATACGAATGCGCCCTGTGCATGAGATATTCAGAGAAGCTGGTGTGGCCATCTTTGTTTGTCTAGAATTAGATAGATGCTTCAAGGACCCCAATAATTTTTCTCATTGCAGCATTCAGACAGCCATAGTATATTAATTTTGCCATCAACATAGTACAATGAGGGACTTTTTTTTGCTGGATTTTTGGGTAATACTATTTTCAGGTACATATAACCAATTCATTAACTGTTATACGTGCTTTGTAAAAAAAATCTTGCACCGAGAAGCAGTTGTCATTTTGCAGCAAAACTCGTCCTGCAGTTACATCTCAGGCAGATATGCAGATGATTAGAGTTGTGGGGAAATTAGATGAACAGTCTTGCCACATAAGGCCCTAAAAGTAGTTCCATCCTTGTCCTTTAAAAAGTCTCTCAGAGGCTCCTTGTGTGTAGTGGACTTCTTCAGCCACTTGTGTAGAGCTTGTTGACCACTAGATGCCTCTATGACGCAGTGAAGAGATTTCACCCCGTTACCAAAGTCTGAGGGGGCATTATTGGAATGTGAGAAGCTGGATGGTTGTATCAACGAATTGCCGCCACCTGGGCCGTTCTGACCTGGCTTTTGGGAGGTGTTGGGACCAATGGATGTGTGAGGAAATGCACACAAGGCAACCGGGCTCAGGACGCCTTCAACAGACCACCAGTAAAGAGCATTGTCTGATCGTCCAACAAGCATGAGCAGGGGAGGGGGGGGGTCACAGGAATGTCTCCACAACATTGTCACACTTCTTTGACTGCCCGGTCGCCAGATTTATCAGCAATAGAACATGTATGGGACCATCTGGGAGACCAACTTCGACAGCTTACTCAATCTACAGGCTTAGTTACAGCAAATGTGGAGTGATATGATGCAGGATACCATAAAGAACCTGCATGCCTCCATGCCCTTCCGTATCACATCTTGTATCCAAGCTAGAGGCGGTACAACAGGGTACTAGAGCCTACATGCCCTTCCGTATCACATCTTGTATCCAAGCTAGAGGCGGTACAACAGGGTACTAGTGCCTCCATGCCCGCCCATATCACATCATGTATTCAAGCTAGAGGCAGTACAACAGGGTACTAGACCCTCCATGTCTGCCTGTATCACATCTTGTATCCAAGCTAGAGGCTGTACATCAGGATACAGGAGCCTCCATGCCCACCAGTATCACATCTTGTATCCAAGCTAGAGGTGGTACAACAGGGTACTAGAGCCTTTATACCTGGCCATATCACATCATGTATCCAAGCTAGAGGTGATACAACAGGGTACTAGAGCCTCCATGCCCACCTGTATCACATCTTATATCCAAGCTAGAGGCGGTACAACAGGGTACTAAATCCTTCATACCTGGCCATATCACATCATGTATCCAAGCTAGAGGTGGTACAACAGAGTACTAGAGCCTCCTTTAACCCCTTGAGTGGCACGCCCGGAAATTTTCCGGGAGGAGCTCCACTGCTCATAGCAACATAGCCCGGAAGATTTCCGGGCTATGTATCACTATGGGAGCTGCAGAGCACAATGCCACAAGCTGTGACAGTGTGCTCTGCCTGCACAGACCCACATAGAACAAAGCAAGGGCTTTGAAAAACCAGCAGAAGATATTGCCGATATGTCGGCAACCTCCTGCTTTGTTTACAGGTTGCCATAGAGACCATCAGCTTGTCAGAAGCAAGCCGATGGTCTCTGTGGCAGGGAGAGCTGGTTGTTAGCTGTCAGAGGACAGCTAGGTACCAGCTCTTACAGCAGAGATCAGAGAAAACCTCCGATCTCTCCTGTGTTAACCCTTTACATGCTGCAGTCTATGTGACTGCAGCATGTAAAGGGCTGTCACTGCAGCATGTAAAGGGCTGTCACTGCAGCATGTAAAGAGCTGTCACCATCGGACCTCCGGAATGTGATCAGGGGTCCTGATGTGTCTCTGTGGAAGTCCCCTAAAGGGACAAAAAAATTAAAAAAAAATAAAAAAGTAAAAAAATTATTTAAAAAATTATAAAAACACTTGTCTCCCTTTACTTAGTAAAAAAAATCAAAAATACAATCACACATGTGGTATCCATGCGTCGTAATGACCCAGAGAAGGAAGTTAATGCATTATTTAACCCCTTAATGACATGGCCTCTTTTTTTCTTTTTTCCCCATTTCTGTTTTTCCTCCCTCCTGTTTAAAAAAATCACAACTTGTCCCGTGAAAAACAAGCCCTTATATGGCCATGTCAATGGAAAAAGGAAAAAGTTATGGCTCTTGAGACGCAACTGCAAAATTAGTTGAAATTCAATGATTAGACCATTTTAAAAAAACCTGCCCTGGTGGGCACGACAGGGTGGTAGGAAACCCGCCACTCAAGGGGTTAAAGTGTTTAGTTTTCCGCAATAAATTATTTTATTTGATTCTAGCACTATTTCTAGGGGAGGGATTTGTTTCGTCAGGGAGTGTATGAGGAGTTGTTTTTTTTTTTTCTATTTTTGCATAATAAAGGCCAGCTTCACACGGGCAAGAAAATCAAATTTGAACCCCATTCTTTTGAATCCGGTCATGCACATGAGTGATGTTTTCCTGCATGGTACCACGATGCTATGCAGGAAGCAAATCGCAGCCTGTTCTATCTTTTTGCGTGCTCTCGCATCGCAGCGCCCATTATTTTGAATAGGACTGGCGGCAGCATCGCCGGCCACATTGAAAGCAATGGAAGAATCTCTGCAATCCTCTGTCAGCCATGGCAGGGGACTGCTTCTTCTCCGAAATGATGCAAAGTTGTTTTGCCATGAAAACACCTTGCACCTCTGGGGATCTTCCATGGTGGAGAGTGTGATATGGGGGTGGGATTCATGGCCCCATATCACGCTTGCCCATGTGAAGTTAGCCCAACAGATATAATGGTAAAAAATAGCTTTTATGTTGCTGTTTTCCAAAAGACAAATATTTTTACTTTTTCTGTCAACGTATGTTGGATTAATTGTTTCTTGCTGGACAAGTAATTGCTTAATAGAATCATTTCAGTAGAAGTGTAAAATATTAATTAATCTGTGAACATCATTCTTGCGGGGAACCACTGCTATAAACTAAGACCAACATCTCATAGATTATAGCTGACAGGACAATCTGTGGGCGCAGACTTGGACACGCTGACCTAATCCCTTGTGCTGGGGATCTTTGGGAGAAGCCCAAAAATTACATGGAAATATTGATGAGTTATTGAATGCTGTGAGGCTGGTACATTTCCTGCCTCGGGCAGTTTTGCTTTATTATTCGCCAGCAGAGTTTCTATCCTGATGTTTTAGGGTCCCTTTACTTGGGACAACTGTCGGGTGCTTAAAGGGATTATCCAGACAGCGCCCACTGGGATACACGGGGGTTGGGGTAAAAGCACTACTCACACTTCTGTGTAGTGGGCGGCTCTTGTTGTTGCAGGCACAGCTCTCATTGAAATCGCTTGCAATTACAAGCACCGGCCACTGCACAGGGGTTGGAGCAGTGCTTCTGCTCTGAGCCCATAGTAACCTGGCGGGTGCTGCCTGGAAGACTCCTCTAAGTGCCCAACAGTTGTCCACAATTGGTAGTTGGATTTACAGTCCATGTTTGACCTAGCCATCCATTGGCGAGCAGACGACCAAGCCGTGTCCTATTCTTTCCCCTTCATCTGTTGGTATGTGGACACTAGTTCCAGTTCTTGTCTGTGTGTCAGTCTGTAGTTGTGCAGACGCCTTGTGTGAATGATGTCCTGTGTGTAGTTGCTGTGTGCGTACTTGTTCTGTCCCTGTCTTGTGTTTTTTTTCCTCATAACCTCTTTACATCTAGGGCGAGCCAAGTTTCCCTAGATTCCAGTGAGGGGCCGGGCCGTCCTTACTGGAACAATTGCCCTGCTTGTAGGCAGGATTCCCTTTTTGTGGTTTAGTTGCCTTGTTAGAGTAGGAACTGACAGCCTAACGAGAACCCTTGATGTGGGCTCACGAGCTTAAGCGTCTTGGACAAAATACTCACTAATACCCCATACTTATATTCCTATCTGTTTGTGTTAGTACATTGGTAAGTATTTGGCCAATTTGTCCGGTCTGAACTACGACAGATGCAGTCTGACACCTGATTTCATATGTGTCCCCTTATCCTTTCTACCAGCCTAAGGCTTTATTTACACGAGCGTATAAATGCAGCTATTTACCAGTGTAAATACACTGGCCATCTGAATAAATGCATTGGATTCAATACATTCATTCTGATGGGCGGCATATTTACGTGGGTAAATAGCTGCATGTATACGCTCGTGTGAATAAAGCCTTAGACCGGATTCACACGAGTGTGTGGTAAACTCTGTGCGTAATGCAGCGTATTACCACTATGTGATCCGGTGTATTGGTGCGTATGGCAGCAATTTTTGACTGTGCATGACACCATATTTCATGCACGCTGTCATGCAGTGTCTTTCTGGTTTCACTTTTCTTTTATTTGCCGCTCTGTCGCTTAACGTCATTGTGTATAAATGCCGCACATATGCAATGTAATTGCATATATACAGCTCTTATTATACACCCATAGAGGACAATATGGCTCTATCGTGCATAATACATAATAAAATAGAACCTGCTGTCTTCTTTTTTTTTTTTCTTTATGCGCAATGATTATACGCAAGTGTGAATGGGTTAGTGAAAATCAATGCACTTTCATTGACTCCATTCACTGTGTATGATGCATGCGTAATACACAATGAAATTACGCTCTTGTGAGCCAGGCTTTACATAGATTGCATTCTTGTAGGTCGCTGTTGCCAATTGTATACCAATTTCCAAGTACATCATCACAAAACTAAGAGCTCAATGGTATCCAAAAGAGAATCCCGCAGCACACCAAACAATACGCAACAGCGCAGAGGTATTCAGCAATGTATGCCAAGCCACTGAAGGGACTATGGACCTCCAGTCCCCAAGTCAGTTCTTCTTTGTTGAAAACTTAGAGGTCAACATAGTTTAATTGCAATAAATAAAAATTAAATTATTAGCGATTTGGTGACACCAGTTTGAAAATCTGATAGGGGGAATCCCCTCCTAAGGGTGCATTCAGACGACCGTATATCGGCTAGGTTTTCACGCCCAGCCGATATACGGCGTCTCTCTCTGCAGGGGGAGTAGGCTGGAAGAGCCAGGAGCAGTGCTCTGAGCTCCCGCCCCCTCTCTGCCTCCTCTCCACCCCCCTGCACTATTTTCAATAAGGAGAGGCGGGACAGGGATGGAGCTAATTCCCATAACTTAGCTCCGCCCCATCCTGCCTCCTCTCATTGCACATAGTGCAGAGGGGCAGAGAGGGGGCGGGAGCTCAGAGCACTGCTCCCGGCTCTTCCAGCCTCCTCCCCGTGCAAAGAGAGAGACACTGTATATCAGCCGGCATGAATACCCGGCCGATATACGGGCGTCTGAATGCGCCCTAATGCCGTGTTCCAGGGTGCCCACGTTTTTCTTCCTCACAAAAAAAAACACCCTGCAGCATGTTCTATCATTGGGCGCTCCCTTGCATCGCTCATTGTTTTCAATGGGGCCGGCGTCAGCAGCACACCACATGCTTTGTTGGCGAGAGCGATATCAGTTCGAGTTTCACAGCCTGATATCGCACCACCCTTCTGATATTAGCCTGAGGCCTTATTCACCTGAACACATTTGCACTGCATATTATGTGTATAAAATTTGCACGCACAACACGCAGTGAATAGAGCCCCCATGAGCGTATTTTGTGTGTGCAAAGAAATACACAACATGTTCTGTTTTCGTGCGCATTGCACACAAAAATGGCACATATCAAACGTAATTGTCTATTAAGAACAATAGGAGCATGCTTGTTTTTTTGCGCATCACATATGCAGTGTACTTCTTGCGCACACAGGCCCATTCACACGCGTGCGACACTCCCCTTCTGTGGATTAAAACACTATTTAGCCTACTGAGGTCCAGCTGCGTTCTTTCCCCCCACGGTTCTGCGCAGTGTTTCACGCTTCCCTTTGGGTATTTGCACACCTCCCATAGACTTCTATAGGGGCCTTTGCTACACAAAACACAGAAATATAGAGCAGGACCTATTTTTTTCCAAGAACACATCCATGGGTTCTATTCTGTAGGTATTGTGCGCCCCAAACCATGTGCAAATATGGTCGTGTGAAGAACCCCTGGGGCCGGTTTAAGCACATTCACATTTGTGCACACAAAACACACACATCCACTCTCTCATTGAAATGGGCAATTAAGTTAATTAGTTCAATATGTGCTGTATGCAAATGTGCAGGAAAATAGAACGCGCTGTGGATTTTTTTTTTGTTCCGCAAACAAAATGCGCACGCAAAATACGCTTATGTGAACAAACCCATTAAAGGCAATGGGTTCTAGTCGCTGCATATTAAATGCATTAAAAAAACACGCTGCGTATATACAGCCATGTGAATGAGTCCTCAGACTTGTGGAATTTTGTGCAAAGTCCTCCGCATCCTGCTAAACATTTCCGCCCCGTGAAAGTTCCCAGACACGCACCTCTTAATATATTTTGCGCCTCTTTCTCCAGCCCCATCATAAGTTTGCCAGCCCTTAGCACATTCCTCCCATAGTATGCAGTACCTGCATTGGGTCCATGTGTAGTAATCAGCGTGTAACAATGCGGCGTATGTAATAAGTGCAGGAAGTGAGTGCAACTATGAAGTCAGCACATAATTAGACCCCATATATCACACCAGCCTTTCTGTACCCAAATCTAAGTGTTATATGACATTGCTTGCTCCATGATAATATTGCTCAACTGATTTATGAACGAAACAATGCTTTCCAGCAAGGCTATGACGGACCCTGACAATGCGTTATTATTTAACCCCTTATAGTCTTATCTTTTACCTGCCCTGTGAGCTTCACATATAACACAACTTGGATAATGATGAACAATCCCCCCCCCTCCTCACACATACCCCCACCACTTCCATTTACCCCATGCACTAGTCCTCTGCTAAATTAAAGATCACCTCCATGTCACCTCACACCCCATAATTCCCCCCTTAAATCGCTGTATTCACTGCTTCAGGACTTAAAGGGGAGAGAAAAAAAATCTGTTGTGTTCTAAATGAGTAAAACCTGTGTGAGCTTCATGAATACCTGTTGGTAGCCATTTAAACTGTCTGCAGACTCCTAGCAAGAGCCTAACAGGGCTGACTGGTAATTGAAGACAGAAATCTTTCTTCTATCACGTCGTCCTACTAACTTTATAAAGTCCATGATAGAAGTACGGGATGGCTTTACTGGGATGGATGGCTTTTCATTCAACAAGTCATCATTCCTTTTGCTCTGCAGTTTAGGGGAGCCCCACTCAGGTTCGCATTACTACTCCTCTCCCCATACAGGGCTATAGGCTGCAATCTGCTTCTTCATTTCCATCCCAGTAACACTGAAGTCTGTGAGAGCTTTTTAATGGTCGAGGACATACTGTGCCCTGGGCTAAGTCTACCTGGGCGCACACCAGATCAATTTCATGCAAATCAAGTGCAAACTATAATCAACACACACACCTATTATAATTAAGTGTACAGGAAACCTGCATCATAAGCACTGACTATGGCCCATAGACGCTTCATTATGGCTGGGGGAGATGGCAAAGTTATTTTGGGCAAACTTCTAAGACCCAAATTGTTTTGAAAAGTTACTAATCTACAAGGGAAAAAATGTTCTGGATTATATTCCAACATCTAATTCGCCACTGATTCCAGCATTTACAAGGCTGGGCGCATGTGTATCGCTTGTGCCCGCCATTTGCTTTATACCTCAGCCAGATACAACTGATGACATTTTTGTGCATTTTCTTCCCCAATCTGGTGTCCACAGCCTGTAGTAGCTGGAAGAGTAATCCTGCGCAGGGTGACATCCAGCATCACTGATGCGCCGGATGCCATCAATGATCTCATTTCTGTAGGAAAGCTAACCCGGATTGCCGGAATATGAGAATGCAGCCTACTAAATATCGTAAAGTTTACATGGACAATGTTTTGGTTTTTGAGGCAGTTTTGGGGTTAGTGACTATTTTTTAATGCACCATGCTCAGGTTGTCACGTTTTTGTTCTTTTTTCCATAGACTTCTCCAAGGCAAGATTCACACAAGCAAATGCTTTTTTGCGCACACTTGCACCGCATTGTTTCTCCATGTTTTTGCATATTGGGCATTGCGTATTTGTGCATGCAACTGCATTTTTACTGTACTTTTTTCATGTGCAAGTCGTACGCAATTGCAGAAAAACACGCATCAATGCTTTACGCCATTGAAGCGGCCAATTAGTTTACTGAGTTCAAGATGTGTTCTTTACCCGCGCAGGAAAATACAGCATGCTGCGTTTATTTTTTTTTCTTTTGTGTGACGAAATTGCGCACTCCAAAAATCAATGGGTTCTATTTTCTGTGTACTGTGTATGCAAATATTTATGCGCCAACATATATATTCCTGAATCCAACCTGAGGGCGCATTCACACGACCATATATTGGCTGGGTTTTCACGCCCAGCCGATATACGGCATCTCTCTCTGCAGGGGGAGGAGGCTGGAAGAGACAGGAGCAGTGCTCTGAGCTTCCGCCCCCTCTCTGCCTTCTCTCCACCCCTCTGCACTATTTGCAATAAGAGGAGGCGTAATGGGGCGGGGCTAAGGTTTTTTGTAATTAGCTCCACCCCTGTCCCGCCTCTCCTCATTGAAAATAGTGCAGGGGGTGGAGAGGAGGCAGAGAGGGGGCGGGAGCTCAGAGCACTGCTCCTGGCTCTTCCAGCCTCCTCCCCCTGCAGAGAGAGGTGCCATATATCGGCTGGGCATGAAAACCGAGCCGATATACGGTCGTCTGAATGCACCCTAAAAGACCAAAAAAATGTGCAAATGTCAAAAAATAAGTGTCATAATAAAAAAGATATTTGGGTGCTTTTGCACATTTTTAGAGAAAACACTACACTATATCCCCAGTGTTTTTGGCCACTTTTTTTTTTTTTTTTGTAAAATAGCACTTCGGCCAGATATTGGCTGCAGGTCAGTAGGAAGTTATGAAATGCACGACACACCTTATATTTTTATAGCATTTTTTTTCTCGCCTGTCTTGGGATTTTTTTTTGGCTCTTTGGTGCTCTTTTTTAAATGCAGCATAGTTTATGTTTGGTGTTTTTACAGGCCTTTTTTCCATAGATTTCATACAGGGAAACAAATGTAAAAAAAAAAAGCACATGCATGTATATAAAAAAATGCCAAGCAAAAAAATCCATGAAATACATGTTGTTTCATATAAGCATCAAAAAGTGCTGCGAAAGGATAGCATTTCTTTCTAACCTACAAAAAAACACCATAAATTTCATCCATTTTTTTTTTTCAAGCATTTTGTTGTTTTTTATAAACATGCATTTTTGTCCCTTAGAGAAATCTGTATGTGCGGTTTGTAGAGTATTGCATATTTGGCAAAAAATGCTATAAAAAAATACCAGAAAAATGTTGTGTGTGAAATCACCCTTTAAGCACTTAAAAAACATGGATTTTTAAATGCATTTTTAAACCCCTGATAAAAGGAGGAGTTCTTATAATTGTCTTTAGGGCTTATTCAGACGTCCGTGTATTGACCGGGTTTTCACGCCCAGCCAGTATACGGTGTCCCTTTCTGCAGGGGGAGGAGGCGAGCCAGGCCAGGTGCAGTGCACTGAGCTCCTGCCCCCTCTCCGCCCCTCACCACCTTTTGCATTAGAAAAGGGAGGGATGGGGGCAGGGCTAAGTACAACCCATTCCACCCTCTCCCATTGCAAAAAGTTGCAAAGGGCGGACAGGGGGCGGGAGCTCAGTGCACTGCTCCTGGCCCGGCCTGCCTCCACCCCCTGCAGAAAGGGACATCGTATATAGGCCAGCCGTGAAAACCTGGCCGATATACGTATGTCTGAATAAGCCCTTAGTCTGCACAGAAGTGCAGTAACATTACATGGAAGAGGCTGTTATATAGCTCTATAGAAGTGCCCGGATCAGGAGGAGTGGACAAGTGTGTATTTAAAGGACTCTTCTCACATGCACAATATTTCTGCAAAACAGACCTAAGGGCTTCTTCACATGAGCACAAACGCACGCCCCAGTGCACATGAATGAGGTTGAATGAGGTATATTTGCGCCTGCTGTGCATAGCACTTTACTTTTTGCGCATGCAGGGCAAGTTCACACATATGCCACACCCCTTCCGTGGTATAAAAGGTTATTAGCCTAATGATGGCCAAATGTGTTCTTTTTTGCGGTTTTGCACAGTGTTTAACACATCCCCTTTCATTTTTGCGTACATCCTATAGACTTCTATGGGGGCATTTGCTGCACAAAATGCGAAAGAGATAAAGTAGGTTCTACTTTTTTCCGAGCGCACTAAAATTTGCACACAAGGCACGCTCGTGACGATAAGCCCATTGAGATCAATGGGTTCTATTATCTGTTTTTTGCATCTATACATTTTATGCATCTCCTAGCATATTGTGTTTGCATTTGCACATCCCCATTGACACTGGGGACTTTGGGAGAGAAAATAGGCAGAAAATAGATCGTGCTGTGGGTTGTTGGGTTTTTTTTTTTGCACAACTGAAAAGCACAGGAAAACTGGCTCTATTCACTGCATATTGCGCTTGCACATACGCCCATGCGAAGCCGGCCTACCTGCAGAATTTTATGCAAAATTGAAAATAGCTTAAAATCTGCCTGCAATTCTGCATCAGTATACACAGTTAGACCTGCAGATTTTGATGTGAAATTCCGCAGGCCGCTGTGGGTTTGGCTGCGTCCTGCAGTGTAATTCTGGCCCATGTGAAAGGTCCTATAGGGACTTTTTATGCAGGAGGTCATACTCCGAAACAGCATTGCGAAATATACTTTTCTGTGAAATATTCAGCACCAAAATCTGCACCGCTAATGTGTAGAATCTTTGTGCAGAATTACAAGAAGCAGAATCCTGCCAGCAATTCTGCGTCAAAATCCACAGGTAGTGGTGCAGAATTCAGCGACTTTTGCTGTATATATCATCCCATACGCTGAGCGGAATTGTTCCAGAACACACAGTGGAATTTGCTGCAGTAACATCTGCACCAAAATCCCCATCAGCATGTGGAATTGCCATCTGAAATCAGATCAATTCCGTATTAAAATCCAAATGTTAGACGTGACGGCATCCGTGTGAAAGGTGCCTTACTATTGGTGGTGGGGATGTTGGTGCTATTATTAATAGTATTAGTAGTGATGATACTGATTTTATCTTACTAGTAGTAGTTGTAGAAGCAGTATTGGGATGGGAGTCTTATTGGTATGATTGTTTTTAGAAGTTTCTGCAGAGATTTTAGTCTTATCACTGATATTATTATTATTAGCATTGGTGATATTCATGTATAATTGGTGTTAGCTGTATTATTGATGATGATGAGAATGATAAGAATCATTATAATCATCATTAATACCTACATTATAGGTAGTTTATCCTATGGTTTAATGCTGTGCAAAATCACAATATATTTGCTCCCCTCCACAAAGAAAATGAAAGTAGCAGCTAGTCACCAAGTGGAGTGTGTGATCAGTACCGCCCACATGCGGGTTTTGATGCAGAATTAAAAATGGCAAAATCCTGATGGCAATTCTGCATCAAAATCCACAGTTAGTAGAGCAGATTTTGACATGAAATTCAGGGATGCCATATTCCGCAATGCTGTTGCGGCATAAGGATCCCTCGGAGGCTGGAATTAGGATTCAAGACACACCACAAGCTGCAGAAAAATTCTGCACCACAATTTTCAGGTTACCTGGGGATTTTGACGCAAAATTAATAATGGCTTAAAACCTTTCTGCATCAAAATCTGCAGAACGACCTGTGCATTTTGGCATGGAGTTCTGCAGCTGCAGATCTGGGTGCATCCTGCATCCTAATTCTGCATGTGTATGGTCCCTAAAGAGTATTAGGGTATATGCATATGTGGCAGTTAAGGCTGGTGAGACCATTTACCTGTGCATTTGCGCAATGGGTCTTGCGTATTTGTGCATGCAAAAAAATATGTAAGCATGCTCCCATTTATTGAAATGGGCAATTAGTATAATTAGTTCTATATATGCGTTTTCGTTGCGCAAATGCGCTGGAAAATAGAGCATGCTGCAGATTTTCTTTGTGACCGAAATGTGCACACAAAATATGCTTATGTGAATGAACCTATTGTAATCAAAGAGTTCTATTCACTTCATACTGCCTGCGCTAAATTTGCGCACCCAAAGCGCTGCACAAATACATTTGTGGGACACAGGCCTGACTTGCAAACATTTCTACAACTGTCCTTTTCATTTGAGTGAGGCTTACAGAAATGTATGCGCTTCCCACCAAAGCACCATTCAGATGAACAGAACTGATTTTCAGTTGTAGACATTTCTGCAGCGTGTGAAAAAAAGGTTATTTTTCATAATGTAAACATACAATTATCTAATATATTCACATGCAAATCTGTTTGCTTACTTCCAGTAGATAAACATCTAGTCATGTGTTGCAGATATAGGTGTACAGCTCCTTACAAAACACAGCCCTAATAACTGTACTGTAAAAGGCACCTGTCTGTCCATTACATGACTAGGACAGATATGTATCCCCTAGAGGTAAACAATGAAGGTTTCTATTCAATGTGTGCTATCAAGCTGATGACTAGAAAACCATGAGGAATTAATAAAACAGTCCACCTATTTTGACATACACTGAATTACCTTCATTTGCAGAATCTGTATACTATATTCCTAAAATCACCTATACAATAAACCACAATATTGATTCAAAATACATACAGTTTTACAGAAATAATTACTTTGTGTGTTTCCCTGGGCCTTGGAAGACTACAACTCCTAGTAGGGGGAGTTGTAGTTTCACAACAGGTTTGGGTTAAATGAAAATGCTCCTCATCCCCATTCACATCAACATGTAGTTTCTTCTTAGGGTGGCTTCATACACAGCATTTTTGGGGAAAACACACTTGAAGTTTTTGATGAAGTTTTTTTGGGACAAAGCCAGAAGAAGTGGAAGTCCTTCCATTATAGTTCTCATTCTTTTTTTTGTATCTACTTCTAGGTTTGGCACAAAGAAGTGCATCAAAAACTGCAAGTGTGTTATCCAAAAAATGCTGTGTGAAGCCACCATGTGGTTGTCTTCACACAGCCTGTAATTGCTGTAGAATCGCAGCACAAATTGCCCAGCATTTACAGTATAAGCCATGTGAATGGGATTTTAAAAAATGTTCACATGATAAGGAATTTTTCTGCAATGAATTGACAGCTTTTTTGAAAAATGCTGCAGATTCTGAATCCACTGCATGTCTACTTATGATGCAGATTCATGCTGCAGAATTCAACCCTTGAAATACAAGGATTAAATTCCGCAGCTGATCTGCAATTTAAAATGCAGCCAAATCCTTTCCATTTAGAGGTGGATTTGGACACCACGGATTTCCAGTGGAATTGCCGTGGGTATTCCATTGTGGAATGCCTGCAGTGATTTTGCCTTTTGTGAATGTGCTGCAGGTTTCACACGCAGCGTGTTTTGGGGAAAAAAACATATACTTTTTTTGCAAAAAAGAGAGAAGTTAATTCAAAAGGTATAGGAGATATAAAAGAAAGGATTTCTACTTTTCCTTCCTAGTGGATACACTTCTGGCTTTGGCTCAAAAAACTGCAAGTGCATTTCCCCCCAAAAAAGGCTGTGTGTTAAACCTTCTTACAACTGTATTTGATGAGTTTTGTTTTTCCTTGGATGGGGGGAGACTATATCTTGTAATAAGAAAGGAGCACCAGGTTTGCAGACACTTGTCCTCTTGCTTCTATGTACATTCTGCATATGCTTATTCATCTACTTGCAGTAATTGTTTTCTAAATATGACACATGGTAAGTGCAGACATTTCTGCTTCACTTGGCTGTGAAGTAAATCCCCTCTCTGCCCAGTTCCTCTCCTCTTTTTGTTTCATTCTATAGTAGATCCCTGAAAACCAATAGACCCAGCAGTTCCTAAAAAAAGGTCTCCCAGTGGCTCAGACTTCTCTCCATCTGAATCCTTTCTCCTGAAACAAAACCCAGGAGCCGACACAATACCTGCCAGTGCCCCCCTCGACCACCAAATCCCCTTAATTGAAATCATACTTTTTGGCAGGCGTCCAAACAATTTTTGCAATTGTGAGCAAAAAAAAAAAAACGGGAAAAAAAAGAAAACCCTATGTGATTACTATCCACCCTGGGCTATGTATATATTAACAGGACAGAGTCCTTCTTATAAAGGGGTTTAATCCTTGTTCACAGCAACTGAATAGAAGGGCCAATAACCTGGACTGTTATAATTGCACATTTGTATTTATTGCATACAAATGAGGCTGGATAATGGCATATAATAGGAGCCTCGCATTTATTTGTGCATCTTATATATTACATAAGGTCTCCATATAAAAGGGTGTAGAGTCACCAACATTGTGACTTCAGCTCCAGACTTGATCTGCATTAAATAAAATTCCTACAGTTTCCCTTTAATGAGTGGTCGGGTTAATGCTTCACTTTACCCTCCAGGGTCGGAGCTGAATGACTTCTCCTAGCTCCTGGCTCTATAGAACTTCTCCAGGATTATGGGCAGCACTCAGACATTCAGAGGTCCTGAACTCAATTAAAATGGCTTCTAATTATGCAACAAAAGTGGACTGAACCATTAACAAATATAGTAAATATCCAGGGCGAAAGTAAAAGTCGGAACCAACTACTTATGCTCTATATATACAGATAATTTCTATTAGCATTCGGTAGTATAATAAAATAAGAGGTAGCACACGAGGTGTGATGGAGGTTAGCAGGTTTTATTCTTGCAGTCGTTTAGCGTTTGGAGAATCCATACATTGCGCCGTGCAAAGCTTGTTAATTATTAATTACACTGCAGGGTCCTCATCCAGCACATCGCCTCCTGAGAAAAGGGACTTTACAAGCAATATTCGTTTTATTTCTCACTTGTATACTGCAGGTTATCTGCGGATAGGATATAAATAATGGTAATAATAACAATATCGTAATACAATGAATAATCAGAATAGTAATAATAATAGTATAATATTTGTAATACAATATTTAGTTTTCTAAGTTACACATCTGTGCTTCATTTTCAAGTACAAAGTATAATAGTTTACATTTTCCTCCATTTTATCACTGAAGACCTGCATAGATCTGCGGACAACGTTTTGTAGCTTTGCAAACTACAGTATCCTAAAGAAAGGAGACAATTACTGGAAAATAATACTATAGAAATACTTTCTTGCTCTCACACACGCTGTATATACCTATATACTAATACAGGTAGCTTGGAATAAAATGAATTAAACTTGTATTGTGCTTCTGATGTTCAATGTAACACTTGAACCTTAACGAATTCGTAGCATATTGTGCAAGAGATTGGATACTGCCATGTGTTGGTCCTGACAACAATGCATCAGTTCACACAGGTAACAAACGCAGACACAAAAACACACACATGCATGCATACCATACACCTAACCATTCGCAGACAATACGAACACGTGTGTGAAATATATATATATATATATATATATATATATATATATATATATATATATTCACATATAATTATCACATACATGCACACCATACACCTAAACATGCATACACAATACGAACACACACACATATATATATATATATATATATATATATATATATATATATATATATATATATATATCACATGCATGCACACTATATACATAAACACACACATATACACGCAAAATACAGATAGTCACATACATTTATACATGCACTTGCACACATATTTCGTTGAAGGGGATAGTTCGCTTGCAGTAGTCGCAATGTAATATTCGGAGAAAGAAATAAGCAGAAAATTCTTCTTTCTATAATCTTGCAGCCATTAAGTGTCATTATAATGTCGCACCCAGAATGTCATCATAATGTTATGTCGCAGGACATGTGCGGCTATTACAGTAGCAGTATGGACTGCTCAGTGTACGGAGCTGTAAAGGGAACATTGCAGGATCTCTAGTCCCAGGGGATGTTCGCTCCAGCCCCGCCACTGCACCCTGTACATGCCGGTCCCTGCAGCTCCACGATCCTAGTACAGACCTATATACCTAGAGCAGATCTGGTCTGGTCAGAACCCTAACATTTCCCAAACTACTATGTCATACAACCAGCATTGATTATAAACTGACGCTCATATATATATATATATATATATATATATATATATATATATATATATATATATAAATTAGCATCAGTTTTCCATTGGTGGTGTAGATTGCTGGGCGATTCTGCGTTTGTAATAAATATAGTTTGCAACATTAATTTTAGATCTTGTAGGGTTAAGAATATTTCCACTTGTCCTGATGAATTGTGCATATAGTATTTTATGTATTGCAGATGTGTGTGTTGTGGTGTGCACTATTGTATGTTTGATTCCTTTTGTTACTGCATACGTGTGTATTGTGTGTTAATTTTTATCCATTGTGTAATATGCTTTTGTAAATGATATATTATGTTGAGTATTTTGTGCGCGTTTCTCTTGTGTGTTCTCTATGAATTGTGTATCTTTGTATGTGGTGTGCGTGTTGTCTTTGGTACTATGAGCTGTTGAATTAGGTTTCTTGTTTTCTATTACTGCAGTATGATACTATATACCTGTGTTGTGTCCCATTTAATCAGCGTTATTTAGACCATTCTCAAATTAGATGTAGTGTTTTGTTGTATAGTTTTGAATGTGTGTGTCATGGATGGTATGTATTGCATGGTGTTCTGTTTTTTTTTTGTTTTTTTTGCTGTATGTTTTTATGTATGTCATGCATTGTATGTATGTCATGCATTGTATGTTATGTGCTGTGTTGTGTGTGTGTTTTATATGAATTTTTCACTGTATTTTTAGTGTCCCATTCTGCATCTATTGCCATCTGTAGTTTGTGTTTTTGTAATTTTCTGAATGTTTAGTAATATATTCTGTCACTGATTGATTATGTGTTATGTTCTGAGTTTTTTTTTTGTTCTGTGTGTTTTACCTAATTTATTATATTTTATGTGTTGTATTGTCATGGATTGTATATCATGTTCTATGCTTTGTTTTGTTACCTTTGTCTGTGCGTGTTTTATGCAATTAGTTGTTGTGTTTTATGTCACTGACTTCATGTAGTGTGGTGTTCTTTTTTGTTTGTGTGTTAAATTGTGTGTATTCTGTCGTGTTAGGTATGGTATTCTAATACTGTCGTTTGATAATGCTATATACCTGTGTCTTGTTTCATATACTTTACTTACTGTAACCTGTGTAGGCTTGTTCTCATCTCCTGCAGTAGTATTTGCTGTGTATACAGTTGCACTCTACTGCAGATATTGTAATTTTTATTATATAGAGCAGAGCAGTAAGTGTAGCAGTAAGAGAAGTGTTACTTTGCCCCTGGCTTCCCTGGTTTTATTGAAATTTATTTTTGGTGAATTCTGGACTGTCTGCAAGTAGAAATTAAATGCAAATTCAGTTACAGCTTTGCTAGTGACAATTCAGGTATCCACAGGTGCAAGTGTATATACAGTCTGGTACTATACAGTTCCCTGGAAAACAGTACCAATGTCACTTCATCTTTAATCACCTCTTGAACATTATCCATCCATCTATCAATCCTTATAGCATCTAAATACCATACACACTCAGTAGCTGTCAGCTTACATGTGGCTGCATCCTACCAGGGCCATCTGACAAGTGAAATATATTTTCTGACTGCTCCGTATATTTAATTAATTACATAATAATTTCCTTTCCACATTTAGTCTAATATAACTTGCTATAAACTGCACTATTTACCTGACTGTATCATAAACTGCGGCTGATTTCTTGGAGGCTCTTGTATTTATTTTAAATCTATATATGTTTGGATATTAAACATTGTGCTTGGACTAGATCCCTGAGTAACAAGAAAACTTCTGCAAGGCCCATAAGAGAACAAGAAGCAGCAATTCAGAGTAGGTAGCGCAACGCTATATTGGCGCAGAATAGTGCCGCATTATCTGTATTAACTCAGGAATATAAGCTTCCTTTGTAATGTTACTGGGGGCTCTAGAGATTAACCTTGACCTTGGCTGTAGCCTATCCCTAGTACAGTACTGATATAGGATTATAAATGAACAGACTACTGTACCGATGTATTCGGACTCCTTAAATATCTGCTGATTCCTGCATTGCATGCGTGTAATAGATGATTGGGTGATGGGGTTATATAATTACATACAGTAGCACAACACAGATCACTGACAGTTTGACAATAGCTACAAAACAGGGTTGAAGGACTTACTTACCCATCACAAACCTGCACATGCCAGTCCCAGGCAGAGATAAAGGAAGGAGCTTCGGATCAATAGCATCCAGGGAAGAGAAAAAATATATCAGCATACATAGTTTATTGCTATAATAACCCTGTAACAATAAAACAATAGTCAGAGCTACCCATAGTCACTGACTGCTCCAGTCTATAGAACCTGCAGCCGGTGATGGATGAAATATCATTGATTGTGCTGTACAGTGGCAGTGGAGGGGTTAAGGACCAGTGCCCCCTTCATCTCCTTCTTGTTTCCCTAACCTAGAACTCTTTAATGCGTGCTATAGGGAATTGGGAGCACTTACTTATTATCATATGAAGCATTTTAGCCTATATATAATGGTCATTACGTCACACAGAGTCCAAATGTAAAGATCTGATGTGGGGGAAAAATGCAAACATTTCAAAATAAGAAGTAAAACATAACAAAACAGAAATATGATAATTAGATAAGATATCATCGGATAAATAATAAAATCAATTAAATACTGATATACAATTAAATGCTAAAAACAACATATGATCATTACATAAGATGTCATTGGATAAATCATAAAACAAACAAATGCTGTTATTATACAATTCTATGGCACAGTATATGTTACAAGTATCAGAAGTATATAGTATATAACACATGCAACAATGTAGCCACGTAATCAGAATATATTCCTCTATTCCTGTGTCCTAGTGACTGGTACCTGGGTCCTTAAACATCTCCAATCCAGGGGCCAATTGCACCGGGTAAGATGTGATTTTTCTTAAAGAGGCAGTACAGAGCTGGAGCTGGAGAGCAGGGAGGGAGAGCTGAGGGGGGAGATAAGTGATCTGAAGAGGACAAAAAAAACTGATGATGATGATGATTACACTGGAAACTTTCTTAGTCCTGGCGAGGGTGTCAGATTGAATGCTCTGTGCGCATGTGCAAAGGTGTCCAAACTGACAATGCTTATGAGATGAAGATAGTGTGTAGCTTGCTTCTGGGCTCAAGGAGGAGAAGAGAAATCTACAAGCCGACAAGATGAGATCCAAGGCGAGGGCGCGGAAACTGGCCAAAAGTAAGCAGCTTTCCCTTTCTCTCCTGTGCACCCTGGTGATCCACTGATCCCCTTCCCTGCTGCCTGGGGATCCCTGTAGACAGATGAGCTGGTGCAGGGTGCCAGCACCTTATCCCCTTCCTTTGCTGCAGCTATTACATAGATGATGATTGCCCCCCTCTCCAGGGTGAGCAGCGCAGGAGAGCCCCCTCTCTCCATCCACAGCTCCTGTAGCTCACAGCTCTCCCTGCTCCTCTGGATCTAATGCGGGACCCTGAAAATGGCAAATAAATGTAACAAGGAAACTTAACGAAAAGTTGACGAGAGGGAGAGCAACTTTTTTTTCTTTATTGAATCCTTCCAAGTGTTGTGAAATTATATTCCTGACTGTAGAAATAGTGGGCGCTAGAGGGCTGCCCAGGACATAAGGAGGAGAGGAAGCAGCCTCACCAGACTCCATGTACAGAGAGGGGAGCAGTCACCAGCAAGTTCAGGGCAAAACAAGCAGGGATCCCGGATCCAGCAGTGGATTCTCTCTATCTCATTCGGCCTTTTCTCTGTGCATTGGATGATTTAGGATGGGGTGGGGGTGCAAGAGACTGTGCATTGTAATCTGCATTGTAATCCTGTGTATGATGACTGGATTGTGCATAGTATATATGTATGGCTGCATTCACACTGGAGGTTTATTGTGGAAGCAAACTAGGAGCAGAGATTAGGATTATTATTATGTGATCGCTACTTGTGCTGGTGTTTGGGATTAGGCTGCACTATTCAGTCCTGTCAAATGTATTTTACTTTCTGTTTCAATGTGGCTTTTGTGTCCAGTCATCTACTCACTGATTGGAGCACAGGAGGGAAGTAGTAACATTGTAGAATATTTCGGGTTTAGTTGTAATATATTTGATTTTCTCTCCTTGCATTTATACGTTTATACTATGTTTCTATTTGCTTTTCTGCTACTATTTACAATCGCTTACCACTGTGTGCAGTAAAGGGATCACTCGTGTAGCAGCAGAGTGTTTATAGAGAATACGCATTTATTCTTTTATTTTACTGCTGTCTATGTTCAGTGCAGATAGCAAGTGCAACTTTATAAAACCCTATAAAGTTATCTGGCAGTAATGCCCGGAGACCTGCAGGATGTGCAGCTGCTGCAGCTTCCAGGAATGGTCGCAGTTTAGGAACACATTAATCTGCGCACTTCATTTACACGACACATTATTACAGGCGCAGCTGTTCTGGGAGAGAAGCTTTAATCAATGGTCAGCTCCTGGGCCCAGTAGGACTATTCCCTCCCTGAAATATTGGGCGAAAGTAATATGGCGCATATTAATAGATATAATTGATATTTGACAAATGGCGTAGAATAAAAGTGAATTATTTAGAAAAATTAATTGAAAAGAATTTTGAAAAATATTTTGGAAGTTGTGTTACATTCGAAGCGATTTGTATAATACGTTTAGATATTATTATTAGCCTTTTCTCTGTGATTCCTATATAAACCAGTAAAGCAGGGGGTGTTGGGAGCACTATGGCAGTGCAAGCATTTAGAGGATATAGACTGAGTATTCATCGTCTGCGGCCCGACAATATACGGTGGGTTCTGTGATTTTGGGAGAGAGGACTGATTAGAATCAGGTGTCTGGTGCAGTACAAGGCCTCAGCGTTTTATGGGGTTTCTGAGAAGGATTTTAGGGATCACAGTTCAAAACAGTAGCCTGAAGCTAAGGTTTCTCCATCCCCAGAGACTGCACAGGAGGAAAGCAGGAGCGCAGAGCAGACAGAGTCTCTACAATGTGCTAGGTGTGGGTATATGTATGCAGGACATATATATATATATATATATATATATATATATATATATATATATATATATATATATATATATACACGGTGTGATTTCCCATGGTATGCCTTACCTGGAAGTTTACATAGGTCTGCAAATCTATTACACTATACAATTATGATGATTAAAGACAAATTCCGGGCAGCTGCATCTGGATTTCTGTGCATTCACGTATTATATCAGGCTATCTATTAGGTGTCACCCAAATATAGTTGAACACCACAACTTCAGATACAGTGCACAGAGTACAGTTAATGTAGTAATATGCTTGGTAAGAAATTATATATGACAATCCTCGAACACCTTATCTATCAACATGTCAAATATAATACGTTCATATATACTTCTATGTGGCTGCAATGTCATTTATAGTTTACTACTATTAGTTCTGATATTATATTTGTACCTGGAAGATCAGTGTATTACAATGTCTTTATATAATTACTAGGCGAATGTGTATTTATATGTAACATATCATTCGTGTACAAGTAATAAAATCATTTTTGCATAGATTATTTATTTCTTATTACTGGACATTTGTAGTGATATATCTTAGCACCGAGCTGGGCTAGTAACACAGGACAGACATTGATTCTCATGGGTCATAAAGGTAACTATCTGCAGTGATAGTTGGCCGGCTGCTCTAGTCTGGTCAGAAAAGTCGACTTGTGTGAGTTGCAGGCATTTAGGTGTTTGGGCTGCAGGTTCTGATTCTTTAGACTGTTGGCTCTAGTTCCCTTGGAAGGTGTTTGCTCTTTTGTGCCCCCCTCGCAGGTCACAGCCTTGTGCTTCAATCTTGGAGAATTTCTTATTACTCAATTTAATATGTAACTGACTGGGGTCTTTTTAGAGAAAGCAGATCACATCAGCCAATATATAATTGTGTACTGAGCCTTTATATAGAGATGAGGGATGTATACATAAATACATATGTGATAAATAGACATGTTATAAATTACTGCAGATAATATCCAGCTGAGAGAGAAGTAGAGAACATATTGCTGCACATTTCCCCACTTTTTTCCCCCATTTCTGTACAGATTTAACCCCCTTAGTCCTGGGCTGCTAGTGTCTCCCTCTCTGTGCACAGTGACTACAGGCTTTTAGGCAAATAAACAGCAATAATTTTATTTTATTTTATGCTTACCCAACATTTGTCTTGCATAGCAAAGAATAGTTGATGTTTCCCTGTCAGGAGAAATAGATCTGTTATAAAATTAGAGACAATGAGGGGAAAAAAACTAGGGACAGATGAGGTGTAAATGACTCTTCTTATGTTTAGTATCTGCCAGAAGCTCTAGTGAAACAGAAATAAGCAGATTGTTGTCTACTAGCTGGATGATGATGATTCTGGTGATGATGAAGGAACTTTGCTGATTACACACTCCACTTGGGGACCATCTGTTACTTTTAATTTTTTTTTTGAAGGGGGGAGCAAATATATTTTGATTTTGCATTGCATTAAACCGTAGGATAAAAAAGTCATAATGTAGGTATTGATGATAATGATTGTTATTATCATCAATATTATTCCAGCTAACACCAATGATACATGAATATCACCAATGCTAATAATAATGATATCAGTGATAAGACTAAAATCTCTGCAGAAACTTCTAAAAACAATCATACCAATAGGACTCCCATCCCAATACTACTTCTACAACTACTACTAGTAAGATAAAATCAGTATTATCGCTACTACTATTAATAATGGCATCAACACCACCACCAACAACAATAAGGCACCTTTCATACAGGTGGAGTTGTTTCACAACACAGGGCAGAATTTGCTGTCATGCAGAAAATTCCACACTAAAATCTATATGTCTAACTTTTGGATTTTGATACAGAATTGGAAATGGCTTAATTCTGAATGCAATTCCACATCAAAATCCATATGTAGACATGTGAATTTTGGTGTTGATTTTCACAGTGGCAAATTCCGCTTCGTGTTCTGGAACAAATGCATTCTGGGTAAGATGCCTCTCACATGGGACGGAATATTCCGCACCAAAATCCGTGCTGCTAACTGTGAATTTCAATGCAGAATTGCCGTCAGGATTCTGCTTTTTCAATTCCGTCCGCACCAAAATCCGCATGCTAGCAGTGCAGATTTTGGGGCAGAATATTCCGCAGGAGGGCATATTCCATGATGTTGCAGAATATTCCGTCCTGTGTGAGAGGTCCCTATTACTACCAATTATAGCACTATTACACCACCAACAATAACAACACCCACAGTAATACTATTAATTATAGCACTGTTATACCACCACTAACACAACTAATAATAACAGTGATTATAACCATGATAATATGAATACACCACTGCTACTATTATTAGAAATACTACTACTAATACTATACCAATATTGCCACCACCACTAGTAGTAGTATTATTACCAATGTCAATGGTAAAACTAACACTACTTGATTTCTTCTATTACTGCTACTACTAAGGTTCTGTTCACACTTGTCCTGGAGGCTCCATCACACTCCAATATGCAATGCTGTTTTTTTTACATTTTTCATTAAATGACAGGCAAACTTGATGGAACCCACTATATTTAATGGGTCCAATGGGGCACTGTTGGTGTCTGTATTGTAACAAATTTGGCATTGCTGTTATTTTTGCTTTTTCTGCTCCTATGGCAGAAAAAAAACAAAAATGCAAACGGAGATATGAACCCCTGCTTAACTGTAGTAACTATGGTAATTCCATCACTTATGACACTGCTTTCACCCACACTGATAATAATGAGCATAGCATACAGTGCCTACATATTCTGTATCATTCCACAAGATATGTATGGACCATTTATCATTCTTATTATTTCACATAGCACCATCCTCTTCTATGGTGATATAGTGTAAACCAGATCTGTGGGGTCTACCCACAGGAGCTTACCATCTTTATAGGGGTGAGTGCATGTTACCTTGTTAGTTGGAGACAGTATTGAAACAAAGGCTCAGAGCCTAGTTTTAGGGCTACGCATTATTGTCCTGATTAACAGCACACATGGCACCATGTATCTGTAGCGCAGACTATAAACTACTTCAATTTTTCATGACATGCTGCTGAGAATGGCAGTGTCTTGGGTAAATGTCTTAAAGTTGCAGGGCATGTAATAAACCTCTCACCCCCTTGTGAACGGTTTCACGTATACACTATGGTGATATAACTGTCTGTTGTATTGAGATGGTAACTGTATCAAAATCCTGCACCTGCCTGGTCATTACTACTGAAATACTCTGGAATTAATAAACATGGTATACTCTCTATATGCTATATATCAATGAGAAGAGGGAACAGATACAGGAGTTACACTCTAGTTTGGCCTTCTTTTATGCAGCACTGAGCTCCATTCACAGATGTTGTATATGTATGTCCATAGTGCAGTCCCTATGTATGTGCCTCCTGTATAGGCAGACAAGTATACAGATCAATCAGCATTAACCTGCCTGTGTTGGTATACAGTAGTCACAATACGGCCTCGTGTTATAACGCTGTTTGGGTAGTATTTCAGTCTCTGCTATGGGCACATTTTCCTGCTTGTTGAAATGCACTCATTTAGCATCTACTTAGTGCTGAACCTAATATTTTACTATGTCCCGAATGTCTCCAATGAATGTTATTAACATCCTTTCTATTTATTCAAGCAATTAGAGGATACTAAGTGTTTCTGTTCCAGTAATCAACGAGATGTATAATTAGGCTCAAAGGAAAAAAAAAATACTTGGATTCTATAATTTTGTGGCAGTTTGTTTGGATTTTAATCTAATTTTGGGTCAAGTAAATTGTCTCTTAACAGGGTGAACGTGTACAGTGTTGTGGGTGGCCTAACACGTCACATAAAGAGAAGACCTCCTGATAAACACGGGCTGCCATGTGGATCTCAAATAGAATTTCTTACTATATCTATGGATGATATACCATGATTAGCTTATAGCATATATAGACCTAAATGAGGTGTAATACAATACTCAGCATGCCATAGCGAGAATGTCTTTGTGTTTTGTCTGGCAGTTTTTGCTGAATTCATAGCTCATATAGGTTCTTATTTGGACTTATTACAGTAGTATTGCAGTGTGAGGCATAACATCATCATGGGCCCCATGCAAAATCTGTACCAGGGCCCTCAAGTTACTGTGTGCCATTTCTTACACTGCTGTTATACTAGTGGCAGAGAGGTCTTTGGGCCCCCATAGTCTGGATGCAACTACTAACTTTTGACCCTTTTTAGCTACACCCCTGTTGCAGGGAAGGAGCACAACACTAGAGCGGTCCAGGCCCTGCTGTATATGGCAGACTGGGGCTGCTGAAGGATTTTTGAAGTCCCTATTGGAAATCAATAAATGAAATGGACATCGTTTTGCTGCCGTAGCCTACATGAATACTTTTACCCCTGGTGGTAAATCCAGCAGTCATTAAAGTGATATTCTGTCCTGTGGTGTATTTATTTGTGTGCACACATGTACTGATTTTAGGTGTGTTCACATGTTTGGATGCATTGCAGATTTTTTTCACCAAATACTGCAGATTTCGCCATGGATTTGCTAAGCTAATACTGTAGATTTGCAACAAATTTCACCCCTTCATGTAAAAGGGTGAAATCCGCTGTACAAATCCACAGCATACAATGACACGCTGTAAAGCTAAAATCTGCAGCGCAGGTAAATGTATGCTGAGGATTTGATCCACGGACCTAGGAGAGGCTTTTTCAAACTTTATCTACATTGCTGGCTGTGGAAAATCCGTAGTATTTCTGCCAAGTGGGAACATACTCTTATAGGGCCACAACAACCTGATATTGGCAGCTTATAAGAGGCACTGCTAGTATCTGTCATATGTAAATAGGATAATGTACTGGAGATATATGCATAAAGAAGGACATGTGGAGGGAGGCTGTCAGTCATTCCATTGAAGAACACTACAGTTTGAATCTCCTTTGAACGAAATGGCTGATAACAGGGAACAATAGATTGCACTCAAATCGTACTGTAAAGCAAATGGCACCAAGGATGGGTTTACAGCCTATGATTTCACATGCAATCTGATTAATTTAGGCCGCATCTAATGATAAACACTGTATAATATTCATAAAACACCTATTTGAAATTGAAGATCATCTCAAGCACCATAAGTGATATTAATGTGACCTGCAGAGAAACGTGTGTATTCAGACAATTGTGGTGATCATCTCATGAATACAGGAGGATTCTTATGTGTATAGGTCTGACGTGACTTCACAATTTGGAACAATTGCATCCAGCAAACAATTTGTTGCATCAAAGACTTTTTGTACAATTCTTCAGATAGAAACTCGTAACTTTGCAAAATCCTAGTGTGTAAATCCAGCCTATGCTGCAAATGCAAGCTGTTATTTAAAAACTTCCCCCGCCAGAGACATTTCTGTTGTAGTCAATAGACCCAATGTAATGTGCCGGTCTATGCTGGGACTTGTAGTTCATGGAAAGTTTATGCTTGGCTTCTCCTTCCCCTGTAAGTTTGTATTCTATGCATGGACTAGTGCATTAGAATGTCTACAAGGCTTTCCAGACCGTGGGCTAAATCCCCCATACCTTCATCCTTTTAGCTTGACCTATGCTACAGTATTTGCAGAATTCACATCGGCTCATGTTGACCCACAGCATAAAGCTCTGTGAAATTCTTTTCAAACATTACCCCTTCCTTGTTGTTCGCATGAAGGGCACCTTCTAATAAAAGCGCTATCCCTCCCTCCCTCCCCTTCCACGCAGGCACATGTAGACACAAATTATTTTACAAACCTATATTATTAGCCTAGAGCAGGCCAGCATATGTGGAGTATGTAAAATGTTCACATGTGATGTAACAGATTGTATTTCACAACAGTGCAGCCGAGTAATTCAAAGCTGTCGCTCAGTGTAATTTTATACCAGGGATGTAACTACTAGGGAGCTGGCGAGGAAGAAAAGTCAACTTTCTGCAGTCGACTCCCAGCAGGAGAAATGCATCCACATACAAACGTCCAGCTTTGGTTGGGTTAACACTACAGGGAAAGTTCAATGTTTTAATTAAAATGGGAATTAACTCTTAGGCTGGTTCCCATTTACGCGGCCATCCGGCTTTTTCTTCACCCCCTGGCATTTGTAGCAAAATGCCAGAGGAAATCTAGTGCCAGAACTGATCCCCTAGTCTTCTATGGGACAGTTCAAGGCATCCAGCACGTCAGTCTCGATGCCAGATGCTTCCCTGCGCTGGATGGAAAAACATCGCCCGCAGCATATTTCTACCTATGGATGCTGGACAGGTGCAAGAAGTGCACCAAAAAGGTGTCAGTTATGTCTAGTGTGAAAACACTGGCTGGACCCAACCTTGAATGGGAACGCGGCATTTGGGCTTTTTCACACGGACGTATATGAGTACATATTTGCGCAATATGCACATTTCTGTTTTTGAGCAGATTTGCGCACCATAGATCCTCATAGAAGTCTATTGAGGTGTGCAGATGCACTCATATATGTGCAATATGCTATGTAATTCTATGAAAAAACAACACATCTGGAATTCATTAGGCAAATGAGCATGGCCTGACTGTGCAAAAAGCATAGTAAAATGCACCAATACGCTTGCAAAAAAGCCACGTACAGAGCGCAAATATGTTGTGCTGATGCATGTGCGAAAACGCAAATGCCAATCTGAAGGAGCCCTTAAAGATTCTCCTTTGTGGACCAAATTTTTTTGGTTTGACTGGTATCAACGATATTCTAGCTTAGTATTCGTATATCATACCGCTTATGAAATAAAATCCCATATACCTTATAAACTATCCTATATACCTTTATTATGGTCACCTATTATATAGTATCCAATATCCTTATTATATAATGTCCTATACCAATATTGTGTAGTGCCCTATAGACCCTAATACATACTGTTCCGTACCCTTAATAAATAGTACTCTGTACACATCTTATATACTATCCTATAGACCTTTATTCTATGGGGGAATTCTAAAGACTGTACAGTGGTGGCCTCCAGTCTGTGATTCTCCAGAAGTTGTAAACCTACAGCTCCCAACATGCATTGACATCCACAGGAGGTTGTAGCTTTGCAACAGCTGGAGAATCGCAGACTGGAAGTGACTGCCTTAGAGCATGATACATGATATATGATAGGTACCCTATACCCCTTGTTATACAGCATCCTAAACGCCATTTACACTAATTCACTGTGAACCAGGAGGTGATATTGGAACTCCACTAGTATCAGCTCATTATATAATATCCTAAACCTCTGCATGGTGATCTGTGCTATTTGCAGGGCTGAACGTCTTTGTCCTACGTCCCTTGCAATATCTTTCTCCCTTTATAGTTGCACCAAGCCCAGAGCAAAGTTGCCAACTTGAAATGTACTTTTTTCTGGCCAACTTATCCAAAACTCATGGACAGCCATAGTTCTCTTTGGACATATTGGAAAAAAAATACAGAATGATAAAGACTATAAGTGATCCATGTTTAGAGGTCAGATACTGATATGAACTCATTACCACAATTTACTGTGAGCTGTAAAATGATGATAATTGTAGTTCTAATAACCTGCTCAAGTACCAACAGCCTCCAAAAGAGTCACGGGTGCATCTATTTTTTTCATGTAAACTGGAAAAAAAGTGCTTTTATTTTTATGTATTACCCAGAAATTTCTCAACACTTGGTAACCCTGGCTCATAGTCAAAGAGTGGTGGAAAGTTTGTCGAGTTCAGACAAATGCTTTTTTATACTTTTGATGTTCCTAACACAGGTCACATATCCAAATAGAAATCCCAGGGAGGACTTTTTAACTGTTCTGGACCTTGCTGGATGATGATAAGCTTTTACAACATTAGCCTGTCCATGATCTGGCATCCCAATCTATGACTAACCTATTCGGCATTTGTACTGATGGCCTTTTACTACATAGTGAAATCCAACTATACCAACTCATCCTAACCAAAACCTGTATCCATATATGTTGAATGTTTTCCTGATGCCAATCCCAGTGTTATCTAGCCCTTTGTTAGTGATAATAAGAAGGCACATATACATATTAAAGGTCACATATACATATTAGATGGCACATATACACTAGAACAGATGCTCAGATGGGGGCATATCCTCTTAATTTGGCAGTATGTCCTGTTAACAGGCTTTCATGGACTCACTACAGAGATACCTGTTATACTTGTACTGAGAGAGTTTTAAAAGAAAAAAAAGGGGAAATATTTTATCAAGTTATCACTTTTCAGATAATTGTTCTTAACAACAAGTTGGATTACATAGTACTCAGATTACAGAAGTGCATAGATTAACCGTTGCCTATAGTGATTATCCAGACACTGTGTATTTTACTGCTGTGTTTTTTAATAAGCCTCTCCAATGACTCAATGAAACAATTCTACTTTTTCCGACTAGCCCCATATTTAATCAAACAATCATAGAACTTAAAGCAGAACTGGAGCCTCCCCGCTTCCTCGGGCTACAGGTGGCATTTCTAATCTTTTTCTTGCTATTGGTATTGTTGCGGTTTCTAATCTTTCTTTCTTTGCTGTAGTGTAATCACGTCTCCTTGCACTGACATCCCGGTGGTCTTGTGCTTAGACATGACGGCTAATCTCAACAGGCAGAACGGCAGTGTTAAATATTACGTACTATGATGGAATTTATTAGGATATCTTTCTTTATCCTTAAAGCAGCTACAGTTTGTAGATGTAGCCATCAGATGCTGTAATCACTAGCAATCAGCTGTTAACCCGGGGCGAAGTTGCTGGTGCCTGTGGCCATATGACCAAGAGGTTATCCACTGTGGCTAATAACAGAGGTACTCACATTGGGCATCCTCCACTGGGTTGCCCATAATATACAGCCAAGAATATGAAGACTGCAGCACTGTGGTATAATTAAATTCTCAGCTCACCTCTAGGAAACCCAATCCAAAATTCCAAAGTAGATAGAGGCAACGCTCAGTGTTCACTGCTTGACAGATGGGTTTATACGGCTGATGTAAATCACAATAACTCCAACCATGTTGGAATTCTTGCCATTGATAAGCAATCTGTTGCCAGTATTAAGGCTGCTTTCATGCAGGCCAGAGATGCTGCGGAGTTTCAGCTGGTGCGGCAATTCCACAGTATTAACATTGCAAGCCATGAGGAGGGCATTTAAAAGAATCTCCTTCACATGATGTGGAAATTTTCCACAATGAATCCGCAAATGCTGTGGATTCTGAAATCACAGAAATATCTATTTATGATGTGGATTTTGCTGCAATAATGCAACAGTTAAATTCTGCAGCTGATCTGAAATTTAAATTTGGCCAAATCTGCACCATTTGGGCGTGAATTTGGCCACCACGGATTTATAGTGGAATGCTGTTGCGGAATGCCTGCTATTTGACACGTGTGAAGGTGGCCTAAATTTGCATGGCGCTCACGGTGACCTATGGCCTAATGGTGACCGTGTCAGGACTTAAAGTCACAATGGAAGCAAAATTCTTCTAGAATTGATAAAGGATAACTACTTGTAGTATTTGTAACTCATATTTTTATAGACCGCATGCACACAGAACTTTAATGACGTAGATTCTGTGCAGTAGATCTGCAGCCCATTGAGGTCAATGGGAAACCATGCCAAAAATAAATTTGTATTGTGAATTTGAAATTTGCGCCGTGGAAAAAAAAGTTGACCTGTCAGTTCTTGGAACAATTTCCATGAGCTAAATCTACGCGTGAATATACAATTCTAAATTGAAATTCACCGCAGAAAAATCTGAGGCTCGGCCTTTAAAGAGTCGGCGATCCGGGGATTATTCTGATTGCCAGACTGGAGTCAGGAAAGAATTTTTTTCCCTTAATTGGGGAAAATTGTTTTTTTTTTGTCTTCCTCTGGATCAACACTGGGGGGTAATAGGCTGAACTGGATGGTCATACTAGATTTTTCTTATTACCGACTTCATCTGTGTAAATGGAGCCATACAACTTATGTATCAATTTTATCTTTTATACCATATGTATAAGGCCTCTTATACTGCAAATAGGTTCCAGAAAAGGATGAGAATGCTTTAGAATTACGCCGATTCTTCCAACTCCTTTTGATGCCTTTTGGCATCAACCTGGTGAAGCTTCCCAGAAACATCTCTTTAAAGTCCAAGTTATTTGCACCAATTTGGTCATCACTGACAAGATAAATTTGTAGTACAAGTGAGCAGTCAAAATGTAAAGAGAACGCAAGTTAAGAAAAAAGGTTCTTTCTCTGGTTTTGTCTGTGAAAATTGGTTTAATTATATCAGTGGAATGTTTCTTTTCCAATTCTGTATGTAATTAACCCATCTTGCTGTCTGCAATTTATTTTAATAAAAAAATAAACCAACCGTGGGTTTCAGTTCCTCATCCCCCGGGGACGGTTACGAATGATGTGTTTAATTCCATTAACTACAATGCAGCCTACTAAAAAAAAAAAAATGCTTAAAATCAGTTTTATCCAGTTTGCCCAATGTTATGTGAAGCAAATCATTTCAATATTAAGTGTCACAAAGCTCATTGTAAATTCTAAAGAGAGAGCCTACAGCGATGTTTGTGTACTTTCCAATTATCATTAATGGCTTTTGAACAAGGTATGGCGATGGCCTGATCTTTTTCCATTTTTTTTTCTTAACACCCATTAATATAATAGTAAAAAGCCAAAAATTGTTTAGGCCCCTATATGTTCTTATTAAAAAAAAAAAAATTACAGTCTGTGATTTAACAAACCTTCATAAAAGGATCAAACAGTAACACTCATTCAACGAAACAAAGGTAGCCTTACATTGTAGGTATCAGTAAAATATTAACCACACCACTTTATATTATAGCAGTTCAGTCTAAGCCTCCAGGCAGAAATACAAGATTCCTGCACAGACATCCAGATCTCGCCGGCCATGTGTTTTCTGCTTCTGGTGTTATTTTTTTAGTTAGGGGCCTTATTTAAACTTTTAAAAGCTAAGGTCATATAAACACACCGGTATGTAAGTCAAATTAAAGTTTTTATTTCTTCGAAGATTTTTTTTTCTTTCCTTGCTAAGAATAAAGTACACTTTTCAATAAACACATGAATCAATACTATTATTCTTCTACAGGAATAATGGTAATCCTTCTGACCTTCTGTGTTTGTACATAAATGCTGTAGAGGTTCTTGGTAATTCTAATAAATGCTATATATAATTTTGGGGTGGTTTCTGTATTCTGAATGTTTTGTATCCCAGAAACCATTGTGTCTCTGAATTGTATATCTTCTACATCATATATGTTGCCTTCGGGCATGGGGACCAATTAATCAGACTAAAAAAGTTTAGTATATCACAAATAATTTTTTTGAGACAATTTGGGAAAGATCAGAGTTTTGAAGATTCAGTGACACCTAATGGACACATATTGGTTCAAACAGAAACACATTTTTTGCTTCATGCTGATACAGGGATATTTTTTGTCCAATTTTCTGAAACATTATTCAGCTGGTAGAACTTCCATTGAACATGTAGGAAGTTATTGGCTCAATTGCCTTTTATTATTCTACAAGTTCCCAATTGTGACCATCTGTAGAGGAAATTTTTCCAACTTTATTCTACATGTTGTACAATTGATATATGCAGCCACACATAGTCAGAAGATATTGGGCTTACTGGGTTTCCATAGTTACAGATGACAAATAAACTATGAAGGTAGACTGAACCAGCAGTCATGTGGTATTCTCTTCCATATGCCCCTCTCCTAATGCCTTCAGGAAGTGGAGTAATATATGACTACAGGATGAGACTTCACACAGATGGAAGATTATTAAAGGCTTTATGGTAGGATTTTGGTGTAGAAAAGTAAAGAATTATACTGCACACCACATTTTCAGAACAATTTGTGAGTTTTTTTTGGCTATATGTGTTTCTTGTAACTTTTCAAAAGTGGTAAGAAAAGTGTGCAGGGCTAAGGCTAAAAGCACAGAGCTGTATTTTGGGTGATGTACCGTCCGTGTATTTCACAGAAAGCACACAGGACCATCAGGGGCGTAGCTAAAGGCTCATGGGCCCAGGTGCAAAAGTTTATCTTGGGGGCCCCCTAACTTCTCTTAACCCCTTAACTTGAAGCTCCTGAGCCCCAATGCAAAGCCTGTAACAGGGCCCCCAACTGTATTGCTTTATTCATAGTCCTGGGCTCCCTATATGGAAAAGAGAGGCCTTATGGTCCCCCTAAGGCTCCTGGGCCCGGGTGCAACTGCATCCCCTATAGTTACGCCAGTAAGCCCCATCATAGCCACAGCGTGTTCTTCTAGTCTGTTTTCACGGACGGATAGGAATGGGACCTGCCATGTGCAGGGTCCGTGAGGATCTAACAGCACACAGATTGGTAGATTGTTCAATGTGAGTTGTGTCTGAGTTTCTCATGCACCACTCACACTTTTAGCTTTAATAGGAGGGGCCTCCCGCTGATCAACAGGCTTACTCTAATTTATGCCAAAAGTTGGAGTAAAGTTTAGCACAAATCTAAGTCTGCCTCTTAATAAACTGTATGCCAACTTATTTTAGTTTAATACTGGCATATAAAACGCCAGCATAAGTAAATTTCCCCCAATGGTTTGCTTGCAGTCTATAACCATGGAGATACATAGGTTTTCTGTAGGAGTTGTATATACAAAATGTTTTGAGTTTTTTTGATCAAGACCATTTTTTTACATTTTAGAGGCATTGGAGACATTGTTACAAAAGTATACATAGCTTTTATTTTAGACAAGGATCTATTCAGATGTAGATTAAAGAGTTCCGGCATAATTGGCGGGAAAAATAGTGCAGCATACTGTGCTATTCTTTTTCAGAAAAAATGACAGAGACCATAAAGAAAACCTGCCGGAACCTATTATAGTTAATGAGTGACTTCAGGCTCCGCTGGCTTCTGTCATTTGACGGTAGGCTGTTATTTTTGTTTTTCTGTGCCATGATGGTACAGAAAAATTGACATTTTTGATGGAAATCTATCCAGAGACTAAGCTGTGGTACTGAATGCAAGAGACCAACAACCTGTTGAAAACAGGGCATTTTTGGAAAAAGCTATGGATCGCTCCAATGATAACCAATACTACTCAACATGGTCATGTGGGAAGCTAAAATACACTTGATTGGACTTAGAAAGGTTATTCCAATCTCAGTAGATGAAAGTCTCGTAGGAGGGACCCCTACCTGTTCGACTTTTAGATCATATGCTGTTAATAATTATAATAATCAACCATTAAATAAATTATTAGGCTGAGGTGTAATTTATAATAACCCTTCATCAAATGTAGATTTATTTAAACCCTTGGCTTAAGGAACTGTAAATGCAAAGGATTTTGTTTCTTCATTATTGGTCATGAAATAAACTCCCATTGTAAATCCATATGTGTGACACATATGCAAAATGCAGAAATCCTCCATTATTCACATCAATCATGCACCTCAATGGTCTCATTTAAAAATAAGAAGCTCTTTAAATATAATATAATTATCCTCCAAGTGTCAGGTTCCCAGATAATGATGCGTCTGTGCGTGAAAATATTAAATTGCAATAACATGTGCAAGGAATGCTTTTTCTAAAAGGAGTATTCAGTTCGCACATTGGCTGGCCGACAAGGCTACTGAGTGATGGGGCACAAATGGTGTCATGACAAATTGTGAGTCTTGCTATGTAGTTTGATGAGGTCTGTTCACCTATTACTCAGACAAACTGACCATTAAACTTCTTTGTTTGGCACCTCAATAGTCTCCCAGTCAGTATGGGCATCTAGCTCCTTGAGATTATGACATACATTGAAAAAGAGTTCCACACTATCAATGCCAAAGTACAGGAAGGGTAAAAGGGGTGATTACCACTACCACCACCACCACCACGCAGAAGTCTCAACCTTGCAGTTCCCTTAAGACCTTTGCAGGCACTGCTAGGCACAAGAGATAAAAGTTGCTAATTCTTCTGGAGCCCTATTATTTGATACCGCTATTGGGAATATAGGGTGCCCCCAAGTTTTTGTAGAAGAGATTCCAAACTTCCACTGGAACTGCACACTTATAATATGAAATCACATAGAACATAATGGTTTCAATTGATGTTTTACTGTGGCTGTAGACATTCCATAGTTGTCGGGAGTTCCCATTGAATACAGCGGTATGTGCTGATACCCAATGTGTATGGGTTTGCTACCATGTTTGCCCGAAAATAAGACCCCGTCTTACGTGAATTTTTGCCCCAAAAGAGATGGTAGATCTTTTTTGGGGGGGATCTCTTATTATACTTACCTAGAACGCTCGGTCCAGGTCCCTCCCGCTGCTCTCCGGAGCTCAGACTTGCTGAGCTGCAACATTAATTTTCTAATTCATAAATCCCACCTCCACAACGCAATGGCTGAGACTGGTTCTTCGACCGATGCTCAGCCAATCAATGCAGCACTTTTACCAATCACAGCCCTTGCATTGGTTCATCAAGCACTGCAATAATTGATTTTCCAGCGCTGCTCAGCCAATAAGAGCCATCGCTTCCTGGAGGTGGGATTTATGAATCGCGTAACCAGGAAGTGATCTTCTGTTGGTGAACAAAGACTGTAGGATGCACAATGGAGCTCCGGACTGCGGCAGGAGGACCCGGACCAAGCCTGCTAGGTAAGTATTCCTTTTTTAATGTAATGCAGCTAGGGCTTATTTTGGGGGGTATGGCTTATATATTACAAGCCTCTCAAAAAATTGGGGTAGATCTTATTTTCGGGGGAAACACGGTAGACCCGCATGTGATTATGATGATGAGCATTAATGACTGGTGCTATATTTTACCTTCCAGTTCTATTGTTTCCTGTTTATTAAGAGGTGTCTGGCAGCTGCTGACCTCCCCCTTATGAATTCTCATGCTTAGTAGAGCCAAGTATACATTTCTATGGTCAGAAAACTGTATCAGATAAGAAGATCCTAAGTGGTTTATAAAGTTTTAGGAACACAGAAGGTGGTCAGAAAAGCTTCATATCAAATACAGAAAACTGAAATACCCATTGTCAATATGTGATTGCTTTATCCTCAAGCCAAATGCTAATTCCATTCCTTCAGCTCTTCACAACCACAGGTAACATAATCAGTGGTAAATATACAAATGGGGAAATAAAATTTCCTAAGTCAGAAGTAACTGTGTGTTTAAAGAGAGGGAGGAATCTAGCAGCGCTCGGCACACCGGATTATTAAGCATCGACAATAAGAACTGATTGTCAGCACTTGTCCTCGGCTGCGGCACTATGTACTTACCCGTTTCACTGGAAATATCAGTCTTCTCTTTCTTGCATCACATATTTGTGTACAACGTGCTCGGCTTTATATATATATGACATTTCTGTTGTCTGGATCTTTATTTGCAGTGAAGACTGTATATTTGCAAGTCAAGATTTAGTCGACCCACAGTAAGGTGTCCCAGTGCACCCCCGTAGTTTTTAAACAGATTTAGGGCTTATTCAGACAACCGCGCTCACGTGGGTTTTTGTGCGTACAAAATCTCTCCGCGCAAAACGCGAGAATAGTCCAAATTGATTTCAATGGGTTCGTTCCATGAACATGCTTAATGTGCGGGAAAAGAAGTAGGACCTGCTCTATCGGTGTTTGTGTTTTGCACAGTAAAGGCTCCCATAGAAGGCCAGCTTCCCAGGAGCGTAATTGCACAAGCAAAATCTGCGAAGAGAATAGAACCCATTGCTTTCAATGGGTTTATTCTCATTTTTGCTCTATTTTAGTGTGCATTTGTTCACTAAAGACCCCACAGAAGTCTATGGGGAGACAGGAAGGAGCAAATGTCTAATTTAGGCCTGCACCATTTAATGGGGAAAATAATACATGGGGGAACTAATTAGGCTAAATAACCTTTCCACTTGGGATGCGGCTATGTCCAGAGCCCATGTGAATGGGCCCGGTCAGAGTGAAAAGTACAGTAAAACGCACATGATAGCACAACGTTCAGTGTCAAAAACGTCGCTCTATCTCGTGTGTTTTGCGCATACACTTGTGTGGAGCCAACCGAATTCTATGGGAGGTGCAAAAAGAACACATCTGGACCTCATTAGGCTAATTAGCCTTTTAATCAATGGAAAGATTGTGTTGCCTGTGTGTATGAACTGGCCTTGTGTGTGAAACAAGTACAGTCCTACGCGCAGAAGCGCATGCAAATCCACCTCATCCAACCTTGCTCATATGCAAATGCGTTGCGCTGCGGAGACCGTTTTTGTGCATACGCTCGTGTGAAGCCCTTATACTGTATATAGCAGCAGTGGTCAAGCAGATTAGAAAGGATTACCCATATGACATTAATCTAGGGGCAGTGCCTAATATACGGAGACTTGTCCCTCCGGATGAAGTACCTTTATTAGTATTTGCCCATGGCCCCAGAGTCCTTTCTGCCACATTACTCCATCACCTGCTTGACCGGACAGTATATCTTCCAGCAGCAGCTCCAGACTTTGTGTCTTATTTGTTACATCTAACCTTCTTCATCCAGTTTTTGCTCGGGAAGTGAAACCGTCTGTTTTATTTCTGTTTTCAATGTGAAAACTCGCATTGATATTTTTAAAAACATATAATGAGTCATAAAATAATGATTTAAATTGAAAGAGAAAAGTATCAACATGAGTGTTCTGGGAAGGTGGTCCGAGCCCGCTCGGCCAGACCCGTCCTTAATCATTCTACAGCAAGGAAAAAAACCACTCCGTTTACTCTAGGAAAATACTTAAGTAAATGCAAGTAAAAAAATCCCCAGCTTCATCTCACAGAGAGAGCTGGCAAATTTTACACTCAATTCGTAAAGAAAACAGAAAGTTAATTAGAGGATTTATAGGCAACCAATGCGAGCCTGCGAGGTGACAGCTAGAGGCACAAGATCCCTTGCTATAGGCAGAGTAGGTCAACATTTACTCCTTCTATATCCCATACACTTGTGCAGATGTATATCAGGCTTATATAAATACAGATCTCATGTTTGTAATCTCAGGATACATTTTCCAGAGCAGTTAGAATTGAGGTATATGGATCCCATATAAAATAGAGCATACTGCATTTTTTTTGTGCAACCAAAATGCGTAGGAAAAAAAGTGCATGTGAATGAACCAATTGGAATCAATGGGGTCTATTTTCTGCATATTGCACGCACAATATTTGTGTGCTCAAATACATGTGAAAATACACCCACGTGATGCTGGCCTTATGCCGGGGCAATTTATTCTATTCTCCATCAGATGACATATATAACTAAAGAACAGTATAGACTCCGCGCTCACTGGGTCCGGGTTCTATATATAATCTACATATCCAGGACGCACAAGACGCTGTTTCACTATTTCTTTTTATCAGATGACATATGGATACTGATTTTCCCCAATGAAGACTAAAAAATTGCATCCCTACACAGGAAACCATATAAAAAACTGCACCAGTATCACACAAACTCAGATTTTTTTTCTATACCCTATTGGCAGCACCCAGGAACAGGATTATAGGAGTACGGCTCTGTTCACACTGGTGTTGTACTTATTGCTATAAAGAAGAGCCACAATGCAGGGCATCCATCCCAACTGACCATGGCGACATCTGATGGACCCTATTGACTTATAATGGCACCCGACAGGTTCCACTGAGGTTCCACTGGATGGGTAGTATACCCGTGCATGCAGCGCTATTGTTCTCATAAAAGACGTCAGAACAAGCAGCACAGTGTCCGGTGTGACGTACATAAGGGTGAAATATGGAGAACAGAGGGAAAGCAGAAATAAGAGACATATCTTTCTGTGTTTGTATACAAGTAAGGCCCGCAGCGGATTCCAGCGGTGATCCTGCCTGATTGTGAAGGAAAAATTAAAAAACGCATGCCTTTCAATGGCCGCATTTTACTGTGGAAAGTCTGTGTGCAAGCCGATTGTGGAATCCACAATACATATCCGGTCCTGTGAGCCCGGCCTGAAACTATGTCTGGTGTATGTGCATAGAAAGGCTCTGGGCATATACACTAAATGTATTCATATGTCTTCACTCATTGGATGGATGCCGAAGCTTGTCTGTCCTTCGGCCTCAGTTGGTTGGTATATGTCAGTATGCACTTTTTTTCTGTATTCCGACTGTAGGCCTATACAGTGGAATATGTTGCAGCCTTCCATCATATTAACAGATCCCCCATATGTATACCGCCAACGTAGGCCCTTAATGTGATGTAAGCAGGTTTAGATGACCAGGTGTCCAAAGACAGCAGACCATGAAATCCAAAAAGACCAACAACCATTGCAATTTCCCGTCTTGAGTTACAATTATGTAAGTTTAGAAAAACACTCTGTCATTTTTCACTCTAATCTCTTTCAGAAGAGTTATTAGCTTTTTTATTTTCTCTACTTTAGTGTTTTCGCCCTTTGTAAGTCTGGTAACCCCTAGCCAATCAAATTTCAGCCAAGTACCCCCCAAAATATAGTCCATCGCAATCCTAAACAAATGTCCTCAGCTGGAAGCATTTTACACTGTGATGTTACTGAAAGTAATCACCAATAATGGAATACAACAGGTGGAAAAAGCAACATAAGAGAAAGTTAATAGGTGGTCTATGTGAAAAAACAATCAATCAGCCTATACTTACCAATCCATGCTACCTGCTGCTCCATTGCTGCATTCTACTTCACTTGGCTGGTGCTCGGTTTACAGGCTGCAGTCGGCCAGTTATGTTACAGATTGTTGCAGCCAATCACAGTCCTCAGTGATTAAAGGGACTCTGTCAGTAACTTGTCCCCCATGAAAAACCTTTAACCATAAGTGGGGAATATGAAGACCACTCTTAGCGTACCTTTAGTTCTCTTTACAGATCCCAAAATTTCCTTTTAACTTGGCACACATGGTGGGCAAATTAAGTGCATACAGTCCAATGGGTGGTTTGCCTACTGGGTTCTCTTCCCCTTGATTAGTGATCACCAGCTCTCTTTAGATGGAGACACCTTGCATTCCAGAGACTCTTCTGGAATGGGCACATGCACAGTGACTGCAACGTACAACTTCTCTAGCTCAAGGGAGCTTGAGGCGTCAATTACTTATCTCTATGGGAGGTACAGAAACAGCCTAGTAAAGCCCACTCAGCTGTTTCCATAGACCCTGACCACTGCATTTATCCAGGCCGAGGGTAGTGGGGCTAAAACTAGAGACTGGTGGGGGGCCCAAAGGTCATGGCGTATCCTGTGTCAGATGGTAGGATTGATTTTTACGAGACATACTCAAAAGTATTGACATATATGTTATACGAACATAACTCCACATGTATACATACACATACAAACACATATAGACACACAGGCATGGAGCTGCCCGCAGTCCTTCCTCAGTGGATCGGAATGGACCCCAAGGCAGGAGTTTAGACGGATGCAACCTGGATGCGTTCTTCTTGGCCAGTGGTACAAATACCTTTTGGGGATAGATATCACAGGCTTACAACCACTTCTTTAGGCTGGGCTCACACGCCCGTACGCGGAATCCTCTTCCAGAGGCCCGCATGGGATTCCAGCTGTGAGCCCGACCATGACTCTGTGTACAGCGGTGTAAGGTACTTACGCAGGTGGTCATGCGCAGTACAGCTTTTTTTTGTTTATTTTGTATTTTTTTGTGTTTGTTTGTACCCGCAGCCCATATGCAATGTAATGGGCTCTATGGTCGCAGATTCCGCAGTAAAATAGAACATGCTGCGTTCTGTTTTCCGTGAGTGGATGACGCAATTCCGACCTGCTAACTGCGTAATCCAGTACATTTGATCAAACTCTATATTACCATGGATCAATCACTCACAGAATCCGCAATTCAAATCCGGTTGAGTGAGACCGGCCTTAGTCTGTTCCCTGGAGCCGGTGGTGCTGGAAGTGTTTTCTGACTTTTTCTCTGATCCAGGAATGTACATGTGGTTTGCTGATCATCCTTAAGTTGCTTTCTTCTATCCAGATATTAAAGGAACACTCCAGGCATAACTGATGCCCCGTATTATACACATTGCAAGTCCTAAGCATGGCACACGGACCACTAAGGATAAAAGTCATACGGCGCCCCTCAGGCTTTTCACTGACTATACAGCATTGTATCACACTTGCATGATATTTCTTTAAAAATCCTCTTTATTGAATATACCTGCCATTGGTATTCCTGCAGGTGTTTAGCACAACTTTCCCAGACTCCTGAATGGCAAGTCTGCATTTTTATACAGCAATTCTCCGATTTAATTACTGCATCTCCTCGGTAACCACTCAGATATAAAATACTATTATATGAAAACTTTCCCATCAAGATTTTTCTCAAATTGCAGTATAAACAGGACCATCAATTTGAGCAAACTTCTTCTAGATCATTTTTATTTCTATTAGCTGGACAGACAGACGTCTGGATAGATTTGCGCCATCCATCAAGCACCATGATAAAAACAATAACTGCCTTTAGTATTTATAAAAATAAATAAATAAAGGAACCCTTCCTAGAGATTCATGGCTGTGAATTTTCTACCTCCGGTTTATCCATCCGACCAAAGCTAAATCATAAAACCTGAAACTAGACATGATTAACACATTCACAGAGCTCCTCTCAGAATGTCACAGTCAGGACTCAACTCCGGCTTTTTATAGGAGGACTGAAAAGGAGAAGGGTGTTAGTATAGGCTATAAAATGTTACATACCTGTGAGGGGAGGTATGGATGGAAATATAAATTCTAGCCCTGTGCTATGCAGGCCTGCACTATTTGGGTATGTGAAATGTTTTAGAATCCGAAAACCACTTCTCGAATGGTCTTAAAGAGATTGACTGCATAGAGTCAATGCAAGAAGGAATTATTGGGAATTAATCGCAGTGTGTTCAAAATGTCAATTATCTATCTATCTATCTATCTATCTATCTATCTATCTATCTATCTATCTATCTATCTATCTATCTATCGATCGATCGATCTATATATACATCTCATATCTATATGTCTGTCTATCTATCTCATATCTATCTATCTATCTATCTGTCTCATATCTATCTATCTATCTATCTGTCTATCTATCTCATATCTAAATATCTGTCTATCTATCTGTCTATCGCTATCTATCTATCTGACTGTCTGTCTATCTATCTCATATATCTCATATATCTATTTATTTATCTATCTATTCATCTCATATCTATCTATCTGTCTGTCTCATATCTATCTCTGTCCATCTATCTGTCTATCTCATATCTATCTATCTATCTATCTATCGCCCTCCTATCTATCTATCTCATATTTATCTATCTATCTATCTATCTATCTATCTATCTATCTATCTATCTATCTATCTATCTATCTCCTATCTATCTATCTATCTCCCTCCTATCTATCTATCTCCTATCTATCTATCTATCTATCTATCTATCTATCTATCTATCTATCTATCTATCTATCTCCTATCTATCTATCTATCTATCTATCTATCTCCCTCCTATCTATCTATCTATCTATCTATCTATCTATCTATCTATCTATCTATCTATCTATCTCATATCTATCTATCTCATATCTATCTATCTATCTATCTATCTATCTATCTATCTATCTATCTATCTATCTCTCTCATATCTATCTATCTATCTATCTATCTATCTATCTATCTATCTATCTCCCTCCTATCTATCTATTCCATATCTATCTATCTCCTATCTATCTATCTCCTATCTATCTATCTCCCCAATTTTTTAGTGGAGGTGCCGCTAGACAACAGGACAAAATAATGCAGAACGCTGCGCTATTTTGTTCTGGGAATTCCGGCAAAATACTGGACTGCTAGCCGGAAATTGAATAGACCCCATTATAGCCCATGGAGGAAGCCGTTCAGCACTGTTTGGTTCCATCACAAGACAGTTCCGTTTGGCCAGCGGGTAGCGTTATCCTGCTTCCCAAACAGAGCAGGAAAACGGAACTCCCTAACGCTGATGTGAACGAACCCTTTTATATTCTGATAGAAAAGGAGAATGCAATCGTGTCAGGTGAATGGATCTTATGGACCGCTACACAGATCAACCCAGGAGAGAATAACACGGTTAGGGCTTCTTCATATGAACACATTTGCGCCGTGCGTGCAATACCCAGAGAGTAGAACCCCTTGATTTCAGTGGGTTGGTTCACATTTCCTTATTTTGCATGCACATTTGTCTTGTGCGCAAAAATATAGGACCAGAGCAATCTGCCTGTATATTAGCGCACTTACATCCCCTTAGAAGTCTATGGGAGGTGCGCAAATGTGCTATTCCATAAAAAAGAAAACACAACTAGACCTCATTAGGCCAAGTAGCCTTTTAAATCAAGGTCCATATGAACATACCTGTGTGCAGAATAAAAGTACAGGACTATACACAGACACGAGCGTCCATCAACCTAGT
The DNA here is from genome assembly GCF_035609145.1 of Eleutherodactylus coqui. NCBI lineage: Eukaryota > Metazoa > Chordata > Amphibia > Anura > Eleutherodactylidae > Eleutherodactylus > Eleutherodactylus coqui. The sequence goes on along the minus strand of NC_089842.1, from coordinate 109,183,958 downwards.
TCTGTGTGCAAATACGTTGCGCTGAGATGACCGTATTTGCGCATACACTGGTCTGAAGAAGCCCTTCGAGGGTATTTTGGGTAGAGCTACCCTTTTCACTACTGCCCCTAGTGACCCTCCTGGTATCCTCTGGAGCTAGCCTTGACATTGCAGTCATGTTCTTCATTCGTTTCAGAGGTTATTTGTGGCTGTGTGGTAAATATGTTTTAAATTTGTTTACCAACTTATTTTTTATGCAAAATGAGTTATGGAAATACATAAAAGTAAACAAGCTATGTAGCATAAACCGTGTCATTAAAATTGTATTTTCGAGGTGGCTTTATGTGATTGCACATCAGGCCTGTACAGTCACACTGAATCCCAGCTGGAGCTTTGCACACAGGCACAGCGATCGCTATTTACACAGTCGTTCCGCTACATAGAATTCTATGTGCTCTTTATTTATACGAAAGGTAACAAGTATGAGGCAAAACACCAGCAGAGTTCCTTATAAATGTCAGAACTTCCTATTTTATTGAACGCCACCTGCAGTCCCCCATTAACCTCACATGGTACCTGTGACTAAATGCAGCGCAGTCTCCTGCAGGGGCTACATTCTACATTAGAAACACTGGATTTTTAGATTTCACTCCAAAACGAAAATGCAAATTAGTTTCCGCAGCAAGCCTGTTATTAACAGTTATAGGTGTCTATATAGGCACAATGCCGCACAATGATTACACACAATGATTTTTCTTTTTGCACAGTTTCATAGGATCCAACCAATTACCGGCACTCGTAGCAATAACGCTTGTGCGCAATTGAGCAACACTATTGATTGTATAGTATTCGGATTTGACCACTACCGTTGTGGTGCGGAGGGGATATTCGTGTCGTTGAGACAAGATGTCTACTTAGAATTTTGGTGTGAAATAAGGACATGCAGCTATACTGTCTTCTCATCATTGTGAAGATCTTACAAAAGCTGATATGAAAGGGTTAATACACGGTCAATAGCAATGAGCCATATAACTTTTCTTAGGCCTCCTGTCCACGGACGTGAATTCGCCGGCAGTAAATTGCCGGCGAATCACGCCGTCTCAAGTTTTCCATAGCATTGCTATGGAAAGCGCCAGCCCCGCATCCACGAGCGGAGAATCATTGCGATTCTCCTCTCGCAGCTGGCAATTCGCAGCATGCTGCAAATTGCTGCGATTCTCCGTGGTCAACCTATCTGTCAGATAGGCTGACTGGTGGAGATTTGTCTGCCGGCTCCTGCTCCCAAGCGGTGGCTTCCGCAGAGGAGATCCGCCACGGGATACCGCAACGCTTGTGGACCTTAGGGTCCTTTTACATAAACGGGTGCTTAAGTATCCGATGGTCATCCCAGCGAATCACTCCTGTGCTTCCATATAGGAGTGAGGATCGCCCAGTGAATGGAGGCAGAATGGCCCAAGATCATTTCACTCACCCGGGTAAACAGGCAGTCCTTCATAGATGAAGCAATAGGCCGTTTACACGGGCTAATCGTTGTTCCAATTCCCAAGAAATTGGGGCGGCCATCTTTCCTGAGCTACATTTACCAGTTTTTAGCAGCTTTTAGAGAGATGCTTTGCAGCAGCCTGATGGACCGTTCACACAATAGAAAGGAGAGGACCTATTGACTTGCACGGGAAACTGTTCTAGACCTGTCAAGAGGTCATGTTGCAGGGAGGGGAGTACGTAGTCACAGCTGATCACCCATTGTGAATGGTGGATCCTGTGTTATCTAAATAGACGTGTTAACTGTCAGTGTAATCATGCCTGGGATGTTAGTGAGATGACCAATCAGTGGAATCTGCCATGGGGATGCCATGCAGAAGTGAGGTGAAATCCACACCTGGTTCATTGTTATAACCACTTGGTGACCCCATTGTCAACGGACAGGTGGATGTGTCTGTCCATTATCATACCTCCAGCTGTGCAGATCACCAAAAATGCAGTTCAGCAAGATGGCCCCTGCTATAGTCACATACAGACAAAAGAATAAAAAAATCTACAATCAGAACATATAAATAGATTAGAGAATTGGAAAACTTTTCACTATCTGGTTTTAAAGGAAGTCTGTCAGCAAATTTTGGGCAACCAACTGAATACACAAGTGGTTGCCCAATGATATAAATGGTACTTTTTTTATTTTCGGCTGTGACTTCACTCGCCCAATACAGCCTATTCTTTGGGCTACGCACTATATGCAATTGAGGGTAACACTAACCATGGGCGTTCCGGCACGCAGTATGGCCAGGAAAGAATCACAGTGCCTGTGCCTGCTTGCTCAATGCGGTGCAAGTGCAGAGACGCTGGAGTGCATGATGACTCCAGTAGGCAAAGCTGGAGACATAAAGAAGTACTGAGTAGGCGGAACAGCCAGACCGCAGGCACAGCAGGAATAAGTATCGGACCCTCATTTGCAAATAGTGTGCAGTCCAAAGACCAGGCTATATCAGGCGAGCGGAGTCACACTGAAAAAAAAAGGTTCCATTATACTCTTTATATTATTGGGCAACCACCTGTATATTCAGTTGCTTGCCCAAAATCTGGTGACAGACTTTCTTTAATTAATAAACAATATAGGTGATACATTCCTTTTAAAATCACTGGCTTCTATCACTTCCATTGGATCATGTGACACCACAATGACCCCCTGAGACTTACTGGCCTCTCCGTTGTAGCAGGGGGTCACCGTCTCCCAATGTGATCCCCTATATGGAACTGCATGGGATGCACATAACAAAACAAAAAGGAGCGCTTTCTTCAGAGAACTGATGATCTGAAAACTCAAGAAGATGCTGAATTGGTAAATTCTGCTGGAATTTGAAAACTGATTGTAGTCTTCAGCGACATTACCAAATTCTGATCATTTTACTTTAAATAAAAGCATATGCCGGCGTGCTTCATTGATAATTCCATTTAGATTTAAAACATTTGTTTGGAGCAAATTCATATACAACTACGGAAATCCCAAACATAAAAAATGAATATCAACCCTTGGACACCATTTAATTTTTTAAAAAATCTGCATAGGTCCAAAATTCAATGCTGATTTATAACATGATATATTTCATAGTGGTCAAAACATAGTTTTTCAGATAGTTTTACATCCCCGTAGATGTTTTTTTAAAAAAAAAAAAACTCTCTGCCTCACATCATCAATAGAGGGAGCATATTATTTTATTGCAGACTGATTACACCTTGAACTCAATGATAAAACTGTTTGCAGTTAGCTCCCCCTAGTGGTGGTTGTAGAAAGAATTTTCTTATTACTTCTATGTCTATCCTGGACATTTAGAGGTCTGTGTAAGCTCTGATGTCTATAAACATATATTAAGAAATGTATTTGCTAATCCTAGAAAAGACATATTGTTGAAGGTTCGACATTCACCTTAATGTGGATTTGGGCAGAGATATAAATTATACTTTTTTATGGCTGCACAATGATAATGATACATATAAAGGTCCGTCATTATAGATCTTGGCATCAAACTCTATGCTGCATTTAAATGTGCATTCATTTGCAGACTAGAAGGCTTTAATAGTGCAGCATCACACTGTCAGTAAGTAACATGCTCACCAAGTCCACAATCAACTGCTTTGATACATTAAAGTCATTAGAGGTGAGAGTTTGACCCTCCTGGTCTATCTTCAAGTGTTACTTTATTAGGCAATAATAACACTTTGATGTCCAATGGACATTAACAAGGCGCTGTAGTGAAAATACTTCAAGTGTCATAAAATGCTGACTTTTAGGCACCTTTTAATTAAAAGGGACTCAAATCAGTGTTGATAAAATGATTTTAAAAAACTTCAAAAAGTTTTCAAAAAAAAATGGTAGCAAAAGAAAAAAAAAAGCTGTCCTGATCAGAATTTGTAGATCTTCTCATTAGCATTCAGATAATGATTCGGCTTCAGTTGTTTGTGATGAACATTGGGGGGTGATAGGCTGAGCTGGATGGACATGTCTCTTTTTATGCCTTACATACTACGTTACTAGGAAGCTGGTTAAATAATATAATCCTGATTTGACATGATCTGAAGAATATTGACAATAAATAATGATTTATGGACATTTACTATAGATTTGTAAATAAATAGCATTACATTCAAGAAATACAACGAGAACAATGGGATGGGACAGATTTTATAAACCTCTCTAACAATGCAGGGTTAGATTAGACCATTTTGAAATGTTCCAAATTGGTACCATGACTCGGCTGCATGATAAATGTGGCACATCTTTATATATCTTCGTCTGGTTTTATACCACCTTCGCTTACTCTAGTTTTTGCATGAACATTTTGAAACCCTTTTTGTGTACAATGTCACATTAAGGTAATACTCCTTTCCCTATGAAGCCACATTTCTTTTCGCAAAGCCATGCCCCCTTTTGGGCATAACAAAAAAAGTACCTAAAGTACTTTATAGATGCAAAGCATTTGAGACAGTTTTCTGGTGCAATTTGCATCAGAAAGCTGGCACATGTTCTCAGTAAATCTACCCCAGCGTCTTTAGTAAGGATCTGTAGGACCTCTGTGTGCGCCGTCCAGGATCCAGCAGTGCTGTGCGCACAAATCCTTGTATGGATTGATATAGTGTGCAGAATTTTTCTTGTAAGCTCAGCTTTTTGCTTTCCAGACTCCTGTCTTCACTTCCTAGGACAGGAAGTTGTTGTCTTATGGCCCATTTACATGTAATGATTATCGCTCAGCTATTCATTCACTTGTTGTTATCACCAACTCAGTCAGGATAAAGTATTGCTCAATCGCGGGATTCTCGTTCTGTGTAAATACTCCCCGCTTAGCGCTTCACATAGAAGGTGATGTGCTGAGCAAAAAGCCTGCGTCCAGCAGCTAAGTCTGCCTGTATAAATGCTCTGCACGAGCGCTAACAACCTTAGTGGTGATATCAGCAGTCATTTAGCTCAGGGGTCCCCAACTCTGGTCCTCAGGAACCACCAACAAGTCATGTTTTCAGGATATCCTATAGTAAGAACACCTGTGGCAATGTCTGAGGCACCGATAATAATTATATCACCCATGCCATACTGAGGAAATCCTGAAAACATGACCTGTTGGAGGTCCCTGAGGACTGCAGTTGGGGAACACTGGTTTAGCTGACTGTCGTCACGTGTCAGCAATAGTAGCAGTCATTGGGTTACTTTCTCTGTCAACCAGTCATCCTCGCTTTTTCTCATAGCTCTTCGATTTCTTCTTCAATTTCTTTTGCTGTGCAGGACATGCTTGATTGAATTTATAGATGTGAAAACATGTTTCTTAATCCCTCAAGATTGTGTCAGCTGGATGTATACACACCCACACTTCAAAGTATATATCAACGGTGACATCCATAAAGAATGAAGTAGCTAGCTTCTCCTACTACTTTGACCAACAGAAATCCATATAGCTAAAAACTGGGGGTATAACTGCATGAGAAAGCTTTAATGTCCAATCCTGAAGTGTTGTTAATCAAAATGTGGACACTGAACATATATACAATTCAATGTAAGACATAACTACACATACATATAGCTAAGGAATATGTACAGTGTAGTATGTAATTTTAGATTAAAGAGTAACTAAACTTGCTAGACCTATGATGATCATTTATTCCAGGTCTAGCAAAGAAACTTTGCAATATAGTTTATTAGATAAAATGCCGTTTTCACCACCAATCAGGATCCTCACCTTCTTCTTCTGTCTCCTGCACTTATCGCTCACTCTGAATTTACATACAGTCCATACACTGAGAGATCAGGTTACCTGCTGCCCATAAAAGTCTATGGAAAGAGGAAGTTGAGGAGAATAGAGCAGCTGGAAGACACAGAGGTAGAGATACACAGCGAGGATGTTGCTGAAAGTCTGGTAAGTGTTTCTATCTCACCCCAATGCTTGATTTGTATAACGTCCTCCATGCTGCTGCTACTTCTGAGAGATAGGGGAGCAGGATCTCCTCTTCTCTCTGTGTGCTGTGCCAAGGAGAAACACCTGAGCTCAGGGAAAATGAAAATTAGAAAATACAGGAAGAGAAAACTACTAAAAATGTATGACATAAGTCATATCATCACCAGAAATACTGTTCTTCCTCATACACACACAACAGCTTATTCTGAAAAGTCATTTGAAAATGCAGTTACAACTTAAGCATATGACAATTGACAATACTTTTGGTACTTTTATGGAGAACAGAAAATCCATTTTTCAAGTAGGCGAGGTAAAATAAGAATAAGATCCCTGTCCTGAAGAGCTGACAATCTAGACATTATGGTCTCATTTATACATTTTACCAGCTTTATAGCAGAATTGCAAGAATGCAAATAGTAAACTGACCTTTCTCAATACTTCAATGTTTAGATAAATGGAATTAATATCTTCCTATCTTATAAGATTTCTGTATCTGGAGGAAATTCATCTGGTTTCAGAGTCCCATTCAGCTTGGATTTACGTGTGGCTTTTGTAGTGAGACAGGAGATCGGCACTTAAAGCAGCCGGTATCTATCCAACTGTAGATAGGATATCTGGACAATCTTAAAAAGCATTACCTCCTTATTCAACCTGGCGAGCAGTTCTCGCCCTGCCTTTTCCTTTGTATACAATTCTACCTCTTTCTTATTTGAGCTGAATATCGAGCACTCCTCCTATATTGTCCATGAGTAATTATAAGTTCAGATTACGCATGAGAGGTGGGTAATTATTCTCTATCTGCGGGTCTAAGCAGGTAGGTCACATGTATCTTACTAAGTCAACGTCTCACGTTTTTCACCTGATCCTTCTGACAACACTTTCTACATTTTTTAAGCTTTTAAGGGCTCTTAGTTACAGGTCAAGTCTTCATGCTACACTTCTTTGAGGAACTTATATTTATCTGATAAGAGATGTAAGAAAGGCCGTCACTTGTTTGCGCCAGCATCACCAACAATGGCTAACATTCAATGAAAGAGGAAAACTCAATAAAATACAGCAAGAATTTTCTTATTTTAATTTCACAAAGTTCAGTTAAAGACATTTTTTTTTGTCCACTGCGATAACGACGATTTGAGTGTGCCGGAAGCCATTTTCTTCGTCACTAAGAATTTTGGGACACTAAAAAGAAATAATAAGTGGCAGAATAGAATTTTCAACTTGATCTAATAGAATAACTCAGGGATAATTATATACTAGTGAATTTTTTTCTATACTGAAGGAAATATGTTCTTAAAGTACTGTCTCGGGATAGACGCTGGTAGCATATTGTTAGGATATACCATCAAAAGTGGCATAACTATAGAGTATGTAGGGGATGCGGTTGCACCCGGGCCCAGGAGCCTTAGGGGGCCCATAAGGCCTCTCTTTCCATATAGTAAGCCCAGTACTATGAATAAAGCATTATAGTTGGGGGCCTTGTTACAGGTTTTTCATTGGGGCCCAGGAGCTTCAAGTTACGCCTCTGACCATCAATATCCAGTCACCAAGAGTAGGACTACTATCACTCTACTCAATTGCTAGAATGAAATAGAGGCAACACTACCATGAAATTACAGTTGCCGCCACTTCATTTCTGTCTGCCCCATTTGGCTTTATCCAGAGGAAACCTGGTCGGCCATAGACTATATAAATGCACCCAAAAAAATACCTGAAAAAACAAAGCCAACAGGAGTGTGTGTGGGGGGTCACCTTGGTCAGATTTCCACCAACACTGAAGGCATATCTTTGCGATCAACATCTATACTAAGATAACTCTTTTAAGGTTCTTTTGATGGTCATCTATGTCCTACCAACTTTTTAAAAATGTTTTAATTCTCTTACAATTGGAGCAATGATTCTAAATGCTTTTGATTAAAATTGAGGGGCATCCTTTTAGGGCCTTCTTGCTAAATTGTTTCTATAGCCTCATAACATCCCGTTCTTTCAAAAGAAGAAACATTAGTCTATTAATATAGAATGTGAGTGACACAATCTTCTTATCTCATCAAATGCCTTTGTCTGTACAATTAAAGAAAGGTTAAAAAGGCAGGACCTTTCCTTAACATATTCTTCTCCTCTTCAAGGTGTCTTCATGTTACAATCATTTGCTTCATGAATTCTTTATTACATTAATCAGCGGTGATGTACGGTCTCATTAGAAAATGACTTGGAAACGTAAGATCTATCACATTCAGGACGTTCCTGACAAGAGACAACGTGCAAGTTGATTTGCATGAGACAGAAGGGCAACATGATGAAGTCAAATAGCTGATTGTGGCAATGACAATCCACTGGGTGCTCTCACTCCCAATTATGTGTCTTAGTTGAAGTCCTCTTAAGAAATGAGGTGGATTGCTCTTGTTAATCATAGAGTTGACAGGTTTGAGTAAATGTCTGCTCTCTTCCTTCATTTGGGTCTAGAAGGACTTGTCTCAGTATCCACCTTGAGTCCAGTGCTCTTCTTTTGTGACTACCTTAGTAATGGTAGTATATTGTGACATTTGTCCTCAGATGCAACTTTTTTTCTAAATATTTCTTATTGATGCTGCACCTTTATTAAGTCTTCTAGTAAAAATAAAAAAGGGATCCCTTTGTTGTTGATTCTTGCCACTATGCTCTAGTCTCTTGGGGTTTAGGAGACCATTAAAACTCCATGTGGATATTGTCCAATATGCTTTTGAAATTAGGATGCCAGTGTTGGAAGTCAACAACCACTAAGCCACCACCCTGCCCTGTGAAAGGCTAGATGGGCATTAGCACTAATGAACTTCTCAAATTTTAGAGATGCCATGGAAGATGCAGTTGGGATATGGTACCAGTCATGCCTTTACCTAGTATATTTCACAATTGTCCGACAACTAAGCCTATTATGTCGTAGTTGATTCTTGGTCATCTATGTTGGTTACATATAGTATCCTATTTCTCAGTATACACATTCAACTCTCATCTGTGAAGGCAGTAACAAATCTGGCAATCAAATAGTTAATCACAACCACTGGCTGGATGGAGGGTCATTGTAACACAACTCTTTTCCAGTCTGTTCTAGGATCATTTATGATGACAATGTAAATAATTTGCCTTTCCTCATCAATCATGTCTGCAGCTTAGGGAATGGTGGGCTCTGACAATCGCGTGGGAGTCTGTGTACTGTACAAGGGGATGGCTGTTAACGTTTGTAAATTTAAGTAATTCGACAGAAAATTTTTCAAATAACTAATGTATCAGTTTTCGAACAAGGGATGCACTGAGAGTTTTTTTATTCTACATGTCCTTCTTAGTTTATATGAAGATTTGTTTTCTTTAAACCATTGTATTTGCTTGCAATAATACATCCATATGTAACATTTTTTGTATATATTCCTCTACAAATGGCAAATTGAGGTTCTAGGAAGAGAAAGTAAAAGTAATTGTGAATAAACTGTGACTATAGTATTGTAATTTACTACATACTATAAATAGAGAAATATCGGGTGTAATGCAGTATAACCATAAAGGGGTTGACTGTTCTTCAATGTCATTCCATGTGCCCTGTTAGAGCTAATAAACCTCATAAAGGTGGGTGCCCGCTCCCTATGTCCTCCTAATGATCCAAAGTTGAGACCAAGAACAAACAGAGACTCTTGTTCTCATGGCCTCTGGCTGTCCACGTATTTCATAGATGGCCATCCATTTGAATACCCACACAATGCCAAATTTCCACTATTGAAGGGCAAATAAACAGGCAATGGCTGTTACTTTGGGTTTCAGGAGTATGACCCATATTACAGCTCTCATATTTAAGGGATTGTTTGTGATGAGATGACTCCATTAAGATAGTATACTGTATTGTACAGCATAGCATCAACATATTTGAGTGTGCCATGTAAAACAATAATTAAAATAATCAATACCAATAGACAGGTGTATATTGGTATGGATAGACAATTCTGGGCCCTGGATTATATCATCCCACCCCTTCAATTCGAGACGTGGGGCTGATGCTTCTCTGAGTTCTCCCCAAACCAATGTGAAACATCATTATTCTATTTGGCCCCCTCCTTTGTTTGATAATTTGGAAAAGAGAGATGTGTCATAAACTGCGGCCAAGCTGAGCTAGGCCCCCCTTTCACTATTGAACTTTGAGCAGCTGCAATGTCTAACTCTGTATTACATAGCTTCCAGAATTAAATTTCCATTAAAATTAGTATCACAGCTCTTTAATTTTGAATTTCAAAATGTATCTGGGAAATACTACAATATTTAGGAATTCCAAGCATATTATTCATTGACATCCATTGCTCAACAAAATATTGTATAAACTCAGACAATTCTAACTAATGAACGATACACTGTAAGCAGAATTCAATGGCATAAACCATGGAGTCGTCTACCTGCCAAGTATAGACAGTGAAATGAGAGCTGTTTCCTGAAAAAGTTGACTGTTGCAGCTTTACCCGCTGGCCTGGAAAAGTTAAGGATACTTGGAAAAAAAGGTGTGTTTCTTCATAGAATAGCCGGAATGTGATTGTGCACCCTTGGGCAAAGACGTGAGTGAAGGACAAAGACATTGAAATGAACTCAGACTGGATCTTTCTGGCTTTTCACCAACTCTCAGGCCTTGACTACATTTTATTCCCTATACTTATCAAAATATTAATTAGCAGACAATTTTGAAGTTTCTTGGACATGAGTTATAAGAAATAAAGAAAAGATCTCGAGTAAGTTACAATAGAACTTCAGCTTAATAGATAATGTAACTTCAAAATAAGAACTTCTGTTATGGTCAGGATTAGGCAGTGGACATAAATGGCTGTTTTTGTAATACAATGAAGGTTCCAATCTGTTAGAACGACAGTGTTTCTGTTCTGGCTCAAAAGGGACGGGGACTCACCTGTCTCATGCGGAGGACTCACCTGTATGCCCTAATTGAGGATTTGAACAGGGGTACATGGGATAAACCCCGTAACTATAATCCTCAAAATAGGTCATCAATATCGCTGTGAGTCTGCCTTCGGAATCCCTGCCGATTAGCTGTTTGAAGAGGCCAAATGCTTGGTTGAGCATTGTGACCTCTTATCTGGCTAGTTACGTCTCGTTCATATATCATCTGGCCTAAGTGTATCTCAATACCATTCAAATGACCTTCAACAATTTGATATTGATCACCTATACTACGGATAGATCTTCAATATCCTAATCCTAGAAAACCCCTTTAAGACATTTATAATGACCACATCAAATTATACCTAGTTGCTGCAGCATTGGCGTTCTCTACATTCAATATTTAGGATCACCTGAAGGCTAATCTATCAACTTGAAAGCAGCAATATATAGTAGAGGATTCCTCAAAGATATATGGACATCCTAAAGTAGGATCTAGATCAACAGTATAGAATAACTGTGTATTGCATGGTCGCCCATTCAGTTGAATGAGTGCCGAGTAATATTACTTTTCCAAAAACGTGGGTGCACACAGCTTCTCAAAGTATTAGGACTTTGTCATGGGGAGTTTCAGCAGCCAGATATGAAGTGATTAGCTGATTGCCAGGGTGGTTTCATTTTAACAATGGTTTGTACTGTTAAAGTGCTACAAATAATTGAATCTGCATTAGGAAGTACATATTTGTACAACAATTTATTGGGACGGGGTTGTTATGGACAACACCAGTGTTCTAATGTGCACTATTTAAGTGACCCCCTATAGCCTCCCATAATAGAAGTCAGCTGCAGCTATCTACAGTACTTCGGATGTCACACCTCTGCTCAGAGAAGATTTACACAACACACCTGCAAGGTAGTGAAAAACTTCGACAATAGATCCGTCTTTCAAGTAGCATTAAGTGGAATGTTTGCTCTGACATGAACTGGTTGGGAGCCATAAAGCAACACGTGACTAGAGCGGGGTAGAAGTTATTAGGAAATTGCAAAACGAGAGATTTCATTCTAATCTGTGATATCAGAGTGAACTTATTTGTGAAATGGCTTTGGAAAAATGTCAAAGTAACAGAAGAGCGTTCAATTACAATGGTAAAAATAGAGCGGTTTTCTGTGTAAACAAGAACGGGTTTACTGAGCATTACTCAGAAATAACAATCTTGTTAAATTTGTGCCCCTGATAGCTTAATCACCGCTGCAGCTTAAAGGGGTTTTCCAAGACATAAAAAAAAGTTAGAAGGGCTGGAAATGAGGAAAAAGTGAATACTCACCTGTACCGGCTGCTCCCCGTCCAGCGCTGCAGCCCCAGTGCCCGCTACAAGGAACGAAGCAGCAGGTGACCACCTGACAGTCATTGTGCATGTGACCACTCAGCTACTCACAGGCTTCAGCAGTGATTCTTCTATGGTCGCTGAGACCTGTGAGTGGCTGAGGGGTCTTGTATACAATGAACTGCATGTGCCTGCCCGATGCTTCTTCCAGGTCCCGTGTGGAGGGCACGGGGGGCTACAGCTTTGGACAGGGAGCTGATGGGATAGATAAGTATGCAATTCTTCACCATTTTAAGGCTTTTTCTAAAATTTTTTTATTTTCCGGAAAACCCTTTTAAGGATGAGTTCACACATTGTGCAATTCCGTGTCCACAGCTAAACCGCAGGTTGGCGTTACAATACAGTTACAGCAAAAAATCTGCAACAGTTTTTTTTTACTCTACAGGGTTTGCTTTAATCCCATTCCCTTTATTAGTAAATGTTTCCGCTGTGGTTTTTCTGCAGCAGCTCCGCTGCGGGAAATCCGGAGCATTTTTTAAATGTGTGCACGCTCCTTAAAGCAGGATATTGGGAAGTCTGACTGTGTCAGGTTGCCTCGGCTGCTATCTAAAAGGCCTTCGTTTCCTTCTATTCAACCATTGTGTAGTCCAAGACTCAGTGTGGCAGCTACAGAGTAATGACAGTGGTAAAAAACGTATCTGAAAATACAGTATTGAGAAAAGGAATCCATATATTAATTTGATATATTTATAGCATTCTACTGATATGTAACAGACAGGGGGCATTCTAACTTTTCTTCATAGAGACTTCACTAATCGTGTTGAGCAAATCACACCAGTAGAACCTGATCCAAGCTTTTAGAAAAGCTCTGCTTGAAAGAGGGTTGTACTGGTTCGGTTTGCTCAACGCTAGTCCTGAACACCGTGTAAGAGCCATAGACAATGTTATACATCAATATTAGGGGCTCAGGTAAACTTTTGGTTCGGTTCCATCTAAATCAGGCCGATCTTTTTGCAAGAGTTTGGTTAACCAGATGAACTGAAAAGTTCACTATTCACTAAGCTATAATTTTATAAGTACCTATCACTAGGGCAGGTTGATTTAAATCAGGGTCGTACATGGAATGGAAGTGCCCACAAGGTGAAAATCAAGATGTTGCTCCTTCCTGTGATTCATACAATCATGCACAATTATCTTGGGACAAGAGGACAGGCTTATTTTGTTCCCCTTACTCATCTTGTGTAGGACATCCTAGACCTAGGACATCTTTGGCCATCTGATTTTGGATGCTGCTCTCGTGGTCCTCATAGTAGCATTGAAAGGGTCCTTGTTTTAGGCAGTATCTAGAGGATGCCCTATGACAGTTGAACTAGTGAATACAATTGCATTAGTAGGAATATGTTAGCATCTCCTTTCCACTCTGGTAGCCCTCTTAGCAATTGTGAACCTATGTTGGTCTTATCTTGCGCCATGGCCACTTTCTATACTTTTTGTGTTTTAAGTAGTCATAGGACAGGAAAACCTTTTGATAGGCACTTTAGAAGGCTATTCAGTGCACAGAATTGTGGCCACAAATTCATATTCGAAGAGACATCCTAAAAATGCCATGAACTAAGGAGAACCTATGCAGCTGATAGGGTCTCTTTAAAAACCACATTGCAGGTGTAGAGGCACGAACACTGCTGTTAACCACTTGCCTGCCAAATTCTGCATGCACTAGACCTCTTTTTCACCCAGCATCTGGTAACAGCACTCCTTCTGCCAAATGCGACACAGATCACAGACCATCTCTGAAATCAGAGATAGTGGTTAGCATGTAGTGAAGCCCCTCTTAATCAGCATGCATCGTGGGAAAGGCACAAGATGAGGTCCCAGAAACAGCCCATTGTCTGAACAAGATTAAAGCCCAAAAAGCCGTATTGTCTACCAAGGGGATAAATCTTCCCGCTGTCACTCAAGAACTGAATTAAATTCTCCTTCATTTCTATAAGGGGCTTATCTGTACTGAATAGCTTGTTGCATCACAACCATAAGGGAACATATTAAGTCCAGTTCTTTATAATACATCCTGGTGATGAATACCTTAGTATGAGGGATAGTGGTCAATTAGAGGGCTGCTGTACTGTATTAGAAGATATATGTTAGGGAAGATGTCATTATAACCCCATGCTTAATATTCTGGTTCACATATAAAGCTAATTTCCACAGTATCTTCCAGAGATTGGTTACAGCAGCCTCCATATCGATAAAAATATCATCAGGAATCATACAGTTCATTTTATTAAGGCAATGGGATGATATAAAAAGTGATAAGAAAGGAATTAAGCTTTATATCCTCTACACTTTATAATCCAAGACATAATCGTCACCGTCATCTACACTCACCTGAAGTTACTGCTGTTGGTCGTAGTTCATACTGCATCCTTTCTGCTGCATGGTCACTTGTTTCTGCCTGTAGGACTTGCACCCCCATGCTTAAGGGACTGGTGCACACTCTGCTAACCTGTTCCCCACCTTTCACTTATCAATCTTGTAATGTACTTGCATTAAAAAAAATTTCCTTACACCCTTGACAGCACCCATGAAGAGCCCACCTCCCTCTGGACATGAAACAGGAGCCTCCCAGATGTCCTCAGTTCCTGTTGGAAAATGCTTTGTTAGCTGTTGCTCAGCTATCAAGGATTCCTCCATATCTCTAAAGGAATGGACTGCAGGACCTCGCTCCCAAACTTGAAGGCATAAGAGATTACCTGTCCAGTGTAAAGGTGCATTTACACTGCAAAGATGATCGCTCAAAAGATGGCGTTTGAGCTATCATTTTGCATAAACTACTACTATTTGGTACCAATGCCTATTAGTACCAAGTAGTAGCATATGAGCTGCCGGGATCTGTAGTCAGGGAACAGACCACCTGCTGTTCCTTGATTACATTCCCTTTGATCTGCCTGCAGGACTGACAGCTGAGAACAGCTCATACAATGCAATCAGCTGTAATCAGCTCTCCCTGGGCAGAGCACAGCATGTGGTCCGTTTTATCAGCTCTTCTGCTGAATGATGGTTTTCAAACCAAACTGAAAAGCGTTGTTCAGCAGAAAACTGAAAGATGGGCACATTTATACACAACGATTATCACTCAAAAGATGGCTTTTGAGCGATAATCGTTCTGTCTAAATGGGCCTTAAGTCTCCACAGGGAAACCACTGGGTAAGCCTGAAATGATCCTCTTGCTCACTCTAGCAGATGCTGTGCCCCCTGTCTCTGGAGCTCAAGAAGGAAAGGTTGTTTTTTTCTGGCCTCATGTGATCCTTTTACAGGTGTGGAAAACCCTTCAGTGGTAGTGTGTTCGCTGTGTTGCTGCTCCTGCACCAGAGGTTTGCTGTATGTGACCTTTTGTTTTATATGGTGCTTCTGTCAGCTTATGAAGTTTAGGCATATACTCATCTGGGAAATGCATAGTATCACCACTAAATGGAGCAGGGGAGAGAAATGATTGCTTTCTAAGAGGATCTTCAGACAGTCCTTAGTAGAATAACCTTGTATAAGTAAGGAATTGGATTCCACCTTTGCCTTAACTCCACTGAGATTTGGGTGTTACCTCTATAGCCTCTGGGCTTTGATCATTTCCTTTACAGCCTCTAGGCTTTGTCTATTTCCTCTATAGCCTCTGGGCTTTAAGCTATGCCTCTATAGCATCTGGACTTTTTCCTTAGTAGCCTTTGGGCTCAACCACTGGCCTATGGGCTGTGGTCTTCAGTAGAAAGGTTAGAGGATGAAGCTTTTTTCTTCACCATTCACTTTTCAGTAAGGTGCTGAAGGATTAAAGGATGCCTTTGGAAAGTTGAAGTAAGACTATTCTTATAGTTGGATTAGAACAATATGAAGAGAACATGAGCTGCAGATTAGGAATAAGGAGGGACGATTGGGTAAGATCAGGGGAATGTTTACCTCCTATGGAAAGTTGGTACAAAAAACCTTCTCTTTCAATTCACATCCTTATATGAAGGAAAATTAAACTGAAAACTAACTTTGACATGCCAGACACTAGTTTGACATGTCAGGTCCACTGCCTGTTGGTTGACATTTGGTTTCTCTAGTAACAGGTACATGGAAACACAGCTAGTTGTTACATTTAACAAAGGGGCAGGCATTCAGACACTGCCTTGCTGCTGATTGGAGTAGGACTATACAAGGCAGCATGGGAAGTGTGGGAGAGGCTAGTGAATTATTTGCAGAATGGCTGCTTAGAACGCGCACCTACCTGTAAATGGATTGCAAACAGTAGGGCAGCAAAAAAAATAGGAAAATCTCTTTGGAAAACTGAATTGATAGAGCTCAAACTGGGTGCAAATAGCAGCAAAGTAGCAGCCACTGAAGACCTGGGCTACTTCTAAAAAAGTATTGAAAACTCAGTTATGCTTTAACATACGATTACACCTGGTTCTCAGTTACAGAAATGTTTTTGCTTCCCTCAAATAATTGGGGTGGGAGAATAAAAAGGTCCCATCTGTTTTGTCATCACTTCCTAGGATCATTTCCTTCTGTCTTTGTTGACTAGTGGTTGGACTTTGATTTTCAAGCAAATGATAGTTGAGTCTTCAGTGACTTTCTATAAATCCCATTACAGACTTAGACAAAACAAAATTGATAATTGTATTAATTTTTGTGTTGGTTTGAGTGCCAGTTTTTTTACTTCAGTCTGCACTACTGGACCAGTTGCTGACCAAGGAACTCCAGAGTACTGCCAATACTCCAGGGCTGTGGACTAATTAATTAAACCCCGTGGTGAGCTGGAAAATTTGTGTTGTTTTATGCGCAAATAGAAGAGAGCACCTCGTTCAGAATCTTGGCCAGAGTAGAAAGAGCAGCAAAAAGCACCTCTTGCGCTGGAGGATCTACCCTGTACAGCAGTGCAGCCACATTTTAGGGTCCATATTGTGGCTGCAACATCTGGATCCCCCCGTGATTCTACAGTGCAAAACTTAGTTCACAGTAACGTTTTATGGTGGTTTCAGTAAAACTTTCAGTGGTTCGGTAAGCCGTATGACAGCCATCTGAAACTGTTCTAACTCCACTCATGTAGTAGTTTTAACTACTGTAATTGTTTAAGTGTTAACCCCCTATGTCACATAACTACAATAATTTTTTTATTCTACCTGCCATTACCCTATCTTTGGCCTGTTATTCCACCTAGTTCATTGTCAGAGTACAATCTTACTACTTGCCAGCTTAATTTTAGAACAAGTCTTGTATCGTTAAAGGGATTTTTCGGGCGAATACTAGTGATGACCTATTCTCAGGATAGGTCATCAATAGTTGATCACTAGGCTGGGGTCTACTACCCAGGACCCTGTCCGATTAGCTTATCAGGCACCTGCTGTTAGCACCGCAACATATGGAACAGAGTGGAAGTAGTTGGCTCCAACCCCTGTGTAGTGGCCAATGCTGGTAACTACAGATGCAGCTCACATTAAAATCAATGACAGTTGTGCGTGCAATTATCCTGACGATAGGTCACCAATTTAAAGGTATATTCCATCGTAGACATTTATGGCATATCCCCAACTCCTGTTCCAGTTGCTGTGGTGGTCACCACATTCAGGCAGAAATTTAATAAACAAGTGGCCACTAAACTTTTAAGACATTTATGTTATATTCTGTTGATATGCTATGAATGTTTAATGGGAAATACCGCTTTAACCATTATTGTTACACATATAGCCAATTTGACACTATTAAAAGGAGTTATTTTCTTGAGACAATCCTTACTTGTTAGAAGTATCTCTTAACAATAAGTAGATTACAAAGTGCTCCCCGTTGGGTCCCCGCTGATCAGTTAAGTGTTCTTTTTCTGCAGACAACCAATGAGTTGTCTGTGCAGTTCTGGACAAGCTATAGTGGATCCGGGAGGTATTTGCTTATTTGTGCGTTGGGTGGAGCAGTTGAAGACATTTCCATGCACATTGGTCCTATCTCAGCACATTTTCACTTTCCTTTTTTCCCTTCCTGTGCTCTGAAGTAAGATGATTTACAATATCCACTCTGCATGTAAGCCATAAACTTAGCTTTAAAAGTATACGTTCCATTGAGTAACAACATACCACCAGATTATACATTTTATTGCCTAACTGTGTAGCACATAGCATATACAAACTATAAAATGTTACGTTGGAGAGATATCGCCCTAAATGACCCATGTAAAATGTTCTGTTACACTTCGGAACTGGCAAATTAATCTTTATTTTGACAGTCATTTTTTACTATCCAAATGCAGACAGCTTTACAACAGGCCAACAAACCTTCCTGGAGCGCAGGTCCAAAACCCTGTGCAAAACAAATGGGAACTTGAGTAGATATTAATAGACTCATGTCAAAAAGAAAACCTAATTTCTTTCTTACTTTTCCCCCTCTTTTAATACTATTTTGCTTCTTGATAGCTGAACATAATACCAGCTATTTCTTAGTTTTGCCCTGAATACATTGGCTTGTGTACAAAACGTCCTTGAAATTAAATGCTGGATTGTGAGCATTCTCGAATCGAATTAAGAATGTAGCCAGCTGGAGTTGACTGTAAAGTTCAATTTTTTTCCCCTTTTTTTTCAAATTTAAGCATATTACATTGCAAGTTCTACGATAAATTCCTATTCCGCAGAACTTTTTTTTTCAAATGTTAGGTATTCCATTTTAATTCTGGGCTCCCTTTTCATTTGTGATTTTCCAGGATTTAACCTACACAATTATAAAGAACATTAAATGTTGGAGGATTGCACATTTTGCTAAGTGCCAAGCGGGATTTTCTGCATCCTACATAAGATTTCCACTTAGCAGGGCTTACTGAACTCTTGTACAAATCTCTCCTTTTCAAAATCGGAATCATTGTTTAGAATGGACCCTACACCTGCTTACCAGATTAATTTAATTAAGTGAAAATAGAGTGTCAATGAAACAATGGGGTCGGAAATGTGTCAACTTCTCCCAATCCTCACTGTTTTTACTGGGCTGGAAGCATTGCATACAACATGGGCCAGTCGAGGAGAGACTTAAGTGTCTTGTTCATGTAGTGCAGATTTTTTGTAACGTGCTTTATTTAAGGTGGTTTCACACTAGTTTTTGGGGCAGTCTTTTGGAGCCAAAGCCAGAAGATGATCCAGCAGGATGGAGAAGTAGACATCCTTCCATTATTGTTCCCATATCTTTTGAATCCACTTCTGACTTTAGATCAAAAGGCTGCGAGATGGACTGCCACAAAAACCAGTCTGTGAAACTACCCTTAGCCTGGGTTCACACGCGGCGGATTCCCGTAGGAAATCTCGCGGTTTGGCCGCAGCAAAAACCACAAGATTTCCGCCGGGAGAACCGCCGCGGAAAAAGCCACGGTAGCTTTGAAGCGGCCCGGCCGCTCGCTCTTTTGCTGTGGCCGGCACTCCCATAGAGGAGAGCGCGGCCGCAGCAGAATGAAAAAAAGAATGTACATGCTGCATAATCTGAAACCGCGGCTGCGGCCGCCGCAGCCGTGGTTCCAGCCAGACTTACCGCAGCGGATTGGCCATCCTGTGTGGACGAGATTTCTCAGAAATCTCATCCACATGGCTGGCTAATCTCGAGATTAGCGGCCGCGGGCGGATTTGCCGCGGCGAAATTCCGCGCGGCAAAACCGCGGCAAATCCGCCCTGTGTGAACCCAGCCTTAAAGGGAAAGTGTCATCAGAAAGTGGCCAACTGTTAAAACCAAGGTTTTATGCTAAACACATTTTTTACATTTTTCCATGTCGTTCTTTTTATTTTGTATCTTGTTTCAAGCCTCACAAACTGGGCTCCTCCTCATAATGTCATTCCCAACCTCATGCCTCTGGTTAAATACAAACCACTTCTATATGGTGAATAATTAATCACTTTTAGGATGTACATGACCTCAAATCAACAGTGCAGTATACTAAAACATGGTAACAAAAAACATCAATGTAAAGCAAATCGCCATCCTGGAGTTTTGATTACCATTCCGATTTACTTTATATTTACTGATGTTTTGTGTTACCATGTTCTAGTATACCAATAGCATTTCCTATTCCTGTTGGACAAGAAATAGGACATTTATATAAGACATATATATAAGACAGCACACAGCCTGTTGTTCAATGCAAGTTGAACCCTCAGTGATTCTAGTAACGGGAGAAGGGACGTGATGCCATTTTTATGAACAGGACAGTGGGCATCATAATTAATTTTAGTTTACTGTCCCTGGGAGCACTATTGATGTCACAATCAAGTGACATCATTCACACGTCACATGTTGTCATCATTACAAGACACACCATTTCCAAGCATTCCAAATCAGTATCTGGAAAGAAGACATGAATGGCAACAATTGAACCCACTAGTTAAAGAGGTTGTACATCTCTACACTCTTGATAACCTATGGTCAGGAGCAAATGATATCTCCTTGCTGGAATTCCCATTGACTAGCTGTAATTTGTGAGGGACTCTGTCAACAAGTGCTCAACTTCCCTGCAGCATCATCACAGATGAAATAATGTACATTTCTTATTGAATTTAATGAGTTGTTTGTGTAAAATACAGACTTCCTGGGTCCTCTGGAGTAAGGAGTGGGTGGGACTTCTCTGGGTTCTGTTGCAAATAGCAAAAACGGCATTCAGACGGAATCCTGGACAGAATCATAGACTTTAATGTGGCAAACAGAGAACACTTAGGTCTGCATTTGACATAGTTTGCATTTGTTCATGGATAGAAAAGCATAGTGAACCATGATTTTCCTTCCTCCCAAAATGCTGGAAATGAACAAAAACCACATGAAATGGAGACGAAACCCATCTTCATTTCACACATTAGCCTTTTGTCACATAGCATTTTTGCTATGCCCCCTGGTTTCTGTCTCTAGGTACCATTAGAATAATCAAAAACAACATTCCGATGGAACCTTGAACATAACTATAGGCTATGGAGAATTCTGAAATGGAAACCCATAGCGGAGGCAGAAATACTGAGTGAAAAGACCTTTAAATTTTATGGTTTTGTCTAGAGTTCCATTTGAATGCCCTTTTTGGCATCTGAAATGGAACTCCCAAGACATAAATATATAGTGAAGTGACAAATGCTGTGCAAAAAGATCTTAACCCATACAACCCATTTTACATCTCCACCAAGAATGAAAAACAGCCAACATTTGATTGGTTCACTGAATGACTGTTCGAAACATAGCAGACCTTCATGGTGTTTCTACTGCTACATGCTCATTTTCTTCCCCCTAAAGATACTGTTATACCATTATGTCAAAATGCTTTTGGCCAACCTTATGATATTTACATAATATAATATGAATGGTGTTGAGTTCAGAACAAGTTTTTCTCCTAGTTTGCTAATCAGGGTAGCCAGCCTTCCATTCTTCTGAGGTTGATAAAATAAGTACCCAGCCTGCTGGGGAGTAAAGATGACTGAAAAAAGCAATGGCAAACCACCCCACAAAAGCAGTCTGCCAAGAAAGCGTCACTATTAGAGATGAGCGAGCGTACTCATTAAGGCAAAATACTCGAGCGAGTATTGCCATTTTCGAGTATATGCCCGCTCGTGAGAAAAGATTCGGTGGCCGGCAGGGGTGAGTGGTGAGTTGTGGGAGTGAGCATGGGGTAGCGGGGGGGGGGGGGGGGGGGGAGAGAGAGAGATCTCCCCCCCCCCTCGTTCCTCCCTGCTCTCCCCCGCCACCCCCCGCCCCTGAATCTTTTGGCATGAGCGGGCATGTACTCGAAAACGGCAATACTCGCTCGAGTATTTTGCCTTAACGAGTACGCTCGCTCATCTCTAGTCACGATGTGAGTCACGAGGAGTCAGTCAGAGTTTGCACCTTTACCTACACAGCATATAGTATCTCACCCTTCTATTCTTTAAACTTTTTAGTCTTGGTCAATAAATGTAACCCAAGAAATAAATATTAAGTTTGTATATTAAGTATTTCAGATTTTGATATACCATACAGCATTTTTATTCCAGTTATATAAATACAACAATACTTCAATTCGTTATGGTCTATTATTTATTTTTTCCCCACTCTGCTCATTATTAAAGAAGCTAAGTTACGGAAACAATTAGATCTGTCCCTCAGTAATCGAGTCATCTATCTACAGGATGGGGTTCTGCATTTCTTTCACGGTGTTCTAATTTAGACACTTTCCATCACACCCATTTTGTCTCAAGTGATATCCACACTTTCCTCCTCCCTTCTGGACAATGGTATCTACAGACAACAATATTTACATTACTTTAATTTACGTTGAGTAAAATATAGCAACAAGAGCCCTTGGTAATCCGATAGTAGAATTTTTGGACTGTGTTGGTGAAAGATAGGGACTTGGACAATCCTAATGGATAAATATTTTCTGACATTTTTTGCTAGTTTAGTGAATTCTAAACGATCACTCAATGGTTACCATGTTGCTATTTTAATACTGAGAAAATATTTGTGTGAAAAGTGACCTAACATAAAGACTGAGTAAGCTATACTTATTTTTGGAGAAAACATAGATAGACGTCCTAATGAAATGTGTGAGCAACTTTCCTGCAAAACAAATATCAAGGGAGCTATAAAAAAAAAAGATTGAGTCTTCAAAGTCAGTTCATCTTGAGTTGAAGGTACTGTATAACCTACAGTTTTCTTTTCTTAAAGGAATTGTCCACTTAGTAAAATGCCCTTTTTCTTTTAAGGGTCCTTCGACAATTAAGTGATCGCAGCATGTCCAATGTTGGGATTCTATGCACAGTTCTATAAACTGTAGGGGGACCGAGCAGCAAGTTTTCACTTCCCCATTCACTACCATCACAGGCTTCATAGCTCCAATTCAAATTAATGGGTTGTTTGTGTAATGCAATAAGGGGCCTTCAGAGACAGATTTCTACTGTATCTACTGGGTGGGAATCCTGAACATGGAACTCTTTTTGTGTGAACTGAAAATTCCCCAATGGATATTTAAAATTCAGTGTTTGTAAGTTTGTAGTGTACAAACTAAAGATTTTATGAATGTATTTCTGTGCATCTCAGTACATTGTGTCTTCTACCTGAATCTGCCATCCATGAGCTGCCACTGGTGAATGTGGAGAGGGGCCTCCAGCAAAGATTGGTGCAACCTTAATTCCCAATGGATGATGTTATTCTGTGCAGAGAATTCTATTGTTCTTGAACCATGGAAGCTTATAGATCTGAGTGGTCCCTTCTCTTTTGGAAGGGACCAAAAAAGTGCTGCGTCCTTCTGTTCTGGAATTGGAAAGTTGTCATGGCATTAATCAGTACCTGGAGATTCCTCTTTTTGAATTTTGCTGCCTGTGAATCTAAGACATAGGAAGTGTAAGGGACCGAAGGCAGTGAGTTCAGAGCTTTCCAAGTTTTCTAGATTAATGTCAGCGTACAGGAGCCATCATTGCTGAACAAACAATGCTTTATTACCTGCAAAACAGGAAAATGGTAACTTGTAACCTGGTAATCCGAGGTATCTCAGTCTGTCAATAAAATTCAAGAGTCCATATGAAAGGTTGCTAATCAGAGTCCTAGCCCAGTTGACTGGGATCAGCAATAAACAGTAATTGTCTCATTAAACAATCTTTAGACCTGTCAGCACAAGATACCTACAGCAGCTCTGTGCCTAGCAGACTGGGGATCAATTTCTTTCCATCTTTCTGCTATGGGTTCAGTGTCAATGGAGGGGAAGGAATAGAGAAACCACTTGGCACTGACTTTTTATTCAGCACTCATTTTCCTGTTCACTAGAGGAAAATGTTGCGTAGGACAATTGCTATAGCCCTATAGAACAAACCAAGAAAGACTTCCTTCTTCCTTTGTCTACAGCTTAGCTGCTCTCTGCAAGCTTCTTAATGGCTCTATCTTTTTCTCTCGGATGGAACCATCCGTAGGACTGTATATATGACATTGCAGTACAACAGAAGAGACTCCTGCTTCAACCTCTGTCCTGTAGCAAGCACCTCTCTCAACTACTATCTGTTCTTCTTCCTCCTCAGCTCTGTCACTCCATTCCCACACCCTCTTAAAGATACAGTGCCATTACAAGCAATACTATCATACTATCATTATACAGCTTTATATTACACATAAGTAGTATTTTTTATATATATATATATATATATATATATATATATATATACTAAATCTGCTTTCAATTGTTATAAGCCTTAAAAATGAGGAAATGTAACCACGCCTAAATGCATCGCAATCTATCCTATTTTGCTGTAATAAACACCTAATCGCACTCTACTATGTGGTTTGGACATTATGCGGCAGAGCTTTTCAGACATGGTTTTGGCTTTTTTAGGATTAAAACTGGAAAGGGGTAGTTAGAGTTTGCTTACTGCCCCTTAAGCTAAAGAAATGCATTTTGGTATACGCACTGCCATATTTAATATATTCTGCATGCCCCTGAATGCTAGTTTCTTTTTCTCATTTACTTATTTTTTTGAGTGCCATTTTGAATTTTGGGCCCATCTCCTCTACGGTCTAAGTAGGCCCATCCTTTATCTTTTACCCGTGAGAGGTATTAAATAAATGTTGATAGAAAACTGAAAAGGGGTAATATGGGGTTTGCCTACCAGAGATAAGGCAATGTCATTTATAGCCATAGCAGGTAGCCAACAATGAGTTTTGATAGATCTACAGCATGGTAGACGTTTGATAGAGTGTCCTTGATTGGTTGCCATGATTCCTTTACACCTACTATGACAAATTAGCACCTACAACAGCATATGGGACACCAGAATAGAACTTGTTAATTAGTGGCTTGATACATTACACAGGCTAAAATGGGAATGTCCTATTTGGAGGCTAAGAAGCCTCAGAAACAACCTAATTAAAATAGGAATATTTTAAATAGGATTAATGGGGGATAACACAAGTGCCAATGTAATCAGATGCAAACTTATAGTCTATAATATCCTTACAATCCTTTCCGTGTGATAGTGATTTGTATTACATTAGAAATGAATAGATTAAGTGGAGATTCCTGTGGTAACGTTGGTGATTCCACTCCCAGGCTCGGCCTACTTGCAGTAATTACATTCTTATCTCGCCTTAAAAAGCAGCATGCTAATTAGTGGCTAAACCATCCTGAGCTCATTAGGGCACTCGTAGGTTAGCATATTGACAGTTAATCACATGTCTTTTCTTTAAGGGCGCCATTCATACTGTTACTTTTAAAGTTGCAATACGCATGCCTTATGTCAGCCAATCACATTCCCACTTTTAAGCATCATTAAATGTTAACTAGATGGAGATTAAAACGGTAGTAAATGGGTTTTAAGAGGCTGCGGAGGCACTAAATGATCGGTGTATATGGTCTGAGTTAATGGAGATGACAGATGCTTAGAAATGTTGGTGAATTGCTGCTAAATACAGGCTTTATGGCTTCGGCTGCATATATGTTAATCCATGACGACTGTTGTACTGGCAAGAGAACAAAAATGTAAAATTTGGTTTTATTGTGGATTTTCTAGTATAAACTGAATTGATAGGACAAGATACTACATAGTAATATATCAGCCATATGGTTTTTGCCATTCACTGTACTGTGATGTGATTTAGGATACAGAAACATATTTTCCAGTTCTTTGGTGGTACAGCAACATTTAGTACTATATATTCATTCTTCAGCTAGATTATGATTAGAGAGGAGTGAACGTACTCGGTTCGGGTGTTTTTGGACCCGAGCACCGCTTTTACCGAGTAACTGACTACTCGGACGTAAAGATTCGGGGGGGGGGGGGGCGGGGGGGCGGCGTGGTGGAGCTGGAGGTAGCAGTGGGGAACCGGGGGGAGCTCTCTCTCTCTCCCCCCCCACTCCCTTCTGCAACCCTCCGCTCACCCCTGGCACCCCCCGAATCTTTTCGTCCGAGTAGTCAGTTACTCGGAAAAAGCGGTGCTCGGGTCCAAAAACACCCGAACCGAGTACGTTCGCTCATATCTAGTTACGATACATCCATAATTTAGAATTCTCTATGGAAGTACAAGTAATAAATGAGTTAATGTTGTAGTGATAGACTTGAGTTCGGTGATCCACTCTGAGGCCCCCCAATCTATATAGAACATGTGCATGTCCATTTTTTATTGCACTATAAACTTCATTGTACACACAGGACATCTCATCAATAAGATCTAGTAGGTTATTTCTGAATCATTTCATACATAATAGGCCATAGTGCCACGTGTTTGGCCTCCAATCAACTCCAAATGGAATTGTTTTTGTTAGAGCATTGAGGCCCTATTGTATGGGTGGTCTACTGTTTTGTCAAGGCCAACACACTTTAGTAGGCCTGCCTGTCTGAAGAGTGAAGGGGAAAGCAGCACAAGAAGTAGCCTAGTAAATAAACGAAATGGGGAGTATGTAGGGTCGTTACACTTGAGGGCTTTCCCTTTAAATGGTCACTGTTCTGAGCTTCTCTATAATGTATTCCTTGCTGATTCTCTGTATATAAGAGATAGTGATAGGATAGCAGGTTTTTCTCTTCTGTAGGTGTGTAGACATCATGGCAGCAGTCTTCATCCACCAGCTCAGGAAGAACTGAGAATTAGAAATGTAGCTTGCAGAGTTGAAAACTGGTGCAAAATGTTGAATTCAAGTCTTAGAATGGTCAGACATACTGTCTCATAAACACAAATATAGCAGCTTATAGTATTTTGAAAAGTTACCTACAAGTCTAGTTATGCTTTAAAAGAAGACACTTTCATACCAGAGTCAACGTAATCAGTTTAATTCACTGAACACATGTGTAGATACAGTGGCACAATACAATTAATCAATGGTGTAGCTAAAGGCTCATGGGCCTGGGTGCAAATGTTTATCTTAGGGCATCAAACTTCCTTTAACCCCTTAACACAGAGGCATAACTTGAAGCTCCCGGGCCCCGATGCAAAACCTGTTACAGGGCCCCCAACTATAATGCTTTATTCATAGTACTAGGCTCCCTATATGGAGAAGAGAGGCCTTATGGGCCCGCTAAGGCTCCTGGGCCCGGGTGCAACTGCATCCCCTATAGTTACGCCAGTGCACTTAATGGTTTCAACACCTAATAGAGGCACCTAATAGTATCAGGTTCAATTACGAAAAAAAAAAATTTGCATGATTATAGCAAAATTTTAACTGAGCAGAATATAACAATGAACAATTGTTTAATCTTATATCTCAGGTTTCTATTAACTTTGCAGCAGCCATACCCCGATGATCATGTTACTTCACAAAAGTCCCAAATATCAAATCAGCTTCTACCAAATATCAGATGGTTGCTTCTCACATCACAGGCACTATGCTCTAGGGTTGTATCACTCATGTCCCAGGCCCCACTATCTAGAGTCCTACACCATTTACCCAGACCCTGAAACCTGGACTTCTAGTTCACCACATTCTAAGCCATGATCTCAAGAGCCACACTTCCACTACCTAATTTTTTGAGACAGAGCCATTCAGCTAGGAACACATCATAACTGAACCCACAAGGCTAGATCTAAACCGCCTCTACCCCCCGTTAACCAGACCTCCACTATAGCTCCTTCCTAGTTCCCACAGTCCACCGCTGCTCTTATTTTGCAATCATCTCTTTTTATCTCCTTTCCTCTGCTCTTCCCAGCAGCCACCCTTCACAGTGTGGTGGCGCAGTGTATTGCGGTCACCACACACACTTCCCTGTCAAGACCAGGCTCTTCCCTCTATCTTTCCTTGTAGCTGAAAGCCAGGAAGACTGTTATTACTACAGTCAACCACAGTAGACTGGCATGGTAGCGCTACAGGGCACCACAACCCTCTTTCTGGGCAATATGCAAAGTAAGGACAACATACTGTGTATATGGCATATATACAGGTATAGATGTATAAAAGATTAAATTGACACTTTACGCTTTAAATAAACGATGACACAGAACTTTTTCTTGTGTTTTCAACAGGTTTTCAATGGCTTTTGTTGTGTTAAAGTAAGATAACTTGCTGCAGCAAATTATCAGCATTGGGTTAAACTTTAAAGTTTGGCGCAAAAGTATGTGGACAGTGACACAGTTTCCGTAAAGGGGTATTCCCATTTCAGCTTTTCATAGTTGAGGTGGGAAACCACTGCTCTAGTTACCAGCAACGTGAACTACAAAATAGCGCTATCCGTAGCTCTCAACAAGAGCTATGGAAACATTGTTGAGCTCAAGCACTCGGCTGTTTCCAACAAGTGGTTAGAAACAGAGAACCAGGTTTTTTCCATCTTGGCCATGAAAAGCTAAGATGGGGATACCGGTTTAAGTTAGTCTCTGTACGCCACCACAATGGATGTGAAACAAAGCAATCAAGTTGTGATAGAAGTGTAGAATTTCAGATGTAACTCAAGGGGTTTAACAAAAATATTGCATTAACCATGTAGGAATTGCAGCCATTTTTTACATGGTCCCTCCCTTTATAATCAATAAGTAATCATGGGGCACCATGGCCAGACCTGGAATGTAGCCCCGCTTTGTGCAGACCACCAGCAACGGATACCAACAACAGTGTCGAAGGTATGGAGTTATGATGACTTGATTATTTTGATTTTCCACTGTGTCCCTTCTATCTATCTATCTATCTATCTATCTATCTATCTATCTATCTATCTATCTATCTATCTATCTATTATGGTAGCTCATCTACATGTGGCGGAGCATAGTTATGACATTGCTTAGTAAACATGTGACTTTAATGGGTAAACACTGGATATTCTTCCAGCCCGCTGAGAATATGATCACCACAAATAATTACAGCAGAGTAGAAGATGATACATCCGCAGCTATGAAGAGCACTATGTGAAAGAATAAAGTGTATCTCTGTGAAAGATTCATTCTATCCTTACACAGATGGTACCAGCTGTAATGCGACCCAGTAAATAGTCAACACTTATGCCAAGTTTGCACATAGCAAGCTGATAAGGGCTTAGTGACGGATCGGCTGCTCATGTGGTTTGGTGAGTCTGTGGTTCTCAAACCAGGGTAATCCGAGCCGGAGAAGGCCAGAACATAAGTGTCACTGTGAATGTGTCAGAGTAATGTGCTCTAAACAAATCAAATGAGAGATTTATCACCAGGGGCCATTGCCTCTCATTGCTGCTCCCAAGGAAAATGCTCTTCTGGTGACTAAAGCAAAGTTGGAAAAACTTTCTCCTTTTCTGACTGTCAGATTTTGTGGTCTATGTACGGTGGTTTAGTGTCCCATCCTTGGTGACCACTGGATTGCATAATGTATTTTGCTCTGACGCCCATCTTTGTAATGCGGATGAGTGGATGTTATTTGAGAGGGGTTATGTTTCCATATGGATGTCACATCAGGGGAATATTGACATTTATCACTTAAAGGGACCTTCTGGTCTTGGGACAAAATTCTGTCCTTGGACTGGAGGGAATATATTACCTGCCGTTGTTTTTCTCTGCTGCCCCTGTGATTCTCCAGTTCCGAGCCCTGTTTTCAGTTATTCAAGGAGGCTGCTGTGATTTTCTATGTACCTAATGCACACTGTGTACTGTTTTCTGATTGGTTAGTGCTGATCACATGAATAGCTCTGGACAATCAGAGAGCGAGTATAGTGCATTAGTAGTCTAACGGTATCAATTCACTGTGGGGATTTGGTAGTCTGAAGATTGCATTGGTCATCTTGGAAAGTGGAAAACGGCACCCAAACCAGTGGGCCGGAGCGCTGGCAGAGAAGAACAACTGCAGGTTATATACATCCTTCTCTCTCTGGTCCCAGGACAGAATTTTGTCCCAAAGCTGAAGATTAATTTTAAGTGGAATAGTCAGAAACACTTATAGGGGCTTTCCACTTATGACGGATCTTACGGATCTTCCATGGTCTTCCTCTTTAATCAAAACTGCAAATAGAGGCCCTCGCTCTAGAGAATGCTGCAAAACCAAATGTGTATTCCAAATGTGCATGGAGTATCCATATGTTCCAGCGGCTAGATTCCTTTGAGAGATCTACGTCATGAAAGGTTGCTAACCCCAGTGGACAACTTTGATGACTTTTAGGCCACATTTTTTACACGGCCATGAAAATCAATCGAGATTTGTGCACTAGGAAATGGATGAATTTCACATGAATATGAACCCCATTCTTTTGAGTGGGGTCATATACATAAGTGATTTTTTTTTTTCTGCATCGCATTGTGGTGCGGGAAAAATCGCGGCATGTCCTATCTTTTGAGTATTCCCTTGGAACACATCGGACATTGTTTTCAATTGTCTGAAAAACACATCGCAAGGTTTCTCATTGAAAACAATGGGAAACATTTGCCGATCCTCCAATGTGTCTGAAAGCCATACTGGAGGATCGTAACTTTACTGAAGGGATGGGAGGCGTTTTTGACATCCCCCATGTAAAAAGCACGCTGGAGAGAGCAATATCGGCCAGGTTTAACGGCTTGATATCATGCTCGCCCATGTGTAGAAAACCTCTTCCCACCCCTAATAGGCGGTTCCAAAATATTGGTGTGATCTATGGAGACAGAACAGGGTAAAGTCTGTCAAATTGGAGGTGGAGCTTTCTTCAGCCCTTACGAGCCAATCACATTCCTGTAATTATTTTTCAAGGACATTTCCAAAAAATTGAGAAATGGTTGCCTGCTGTTACAAAATTTTCTGGCTGATTTAATTGAGGTCATCCTGATATGACCTAAAGTCAACCTGATATGATCGGTAACAAAATGACTCTGGTTTGTCAGAATTAAGACGTTCATGTCTGTTTGGATATTATGCAGAGCAAGGAAAAATGGTCAGCCTATGGCCCATAAACAACGTGAGATTTCAGGGAACATGCAGTTCTGATCCTTTCAGGTATTCAAGCTTTTGTCTGCTGATATAACACTTGCCTGTCAGCCCCACGGTCAGAGGCCTAATCTTTATTCTCCGCGTGCTCAAAAGGGCCCAGCAGCGCATCAGGGCATCACACTGGCTGCCTTTTCTCCTTCCCTGTTGAACGCAATCACTGGACAACTCCGCTATAATTCACTCCCTGGCCGGCCCTTTGAAAAGGTGGCCGGCCTCAGTACTGTTAGCCCAGCAAGATAAATCATATACTCAAAATTAACTTCCATTGAACAGCAGAGGTGAAAGAAAAGCAGCCTTGTCAGGCAGTGCAAGCTATAGAAAAGATGACTAAGAGTGATAAATGTCGATTCTAATAATTTGAGGGTTGTGATTAAGATCTTATCTAGGCTGGAAATAAATAGAAAAGACTTTCCGAAGAGGCCAGCCCAGGGATCCGTACTCATGAAGTTGTGAAATTTAGCAATTTTTTTATTTATATAAAAGGAATAACAAGAAGGTCTTCACTGAAGGGGATGAAGGAAAAGTTGTATTCATGCCATCATTTAGGGGGATTAAACATTCCCTCAGAGAAACACACATTTTTCTCAATTGTAACCAAGAGAAAAAAAGAATGAAGGAAAAAAAAAAATATCTGTTCTTTTTAAACTTGGTCAGAGGACAATCACACATAGTTTGTGGAGGAATCTTGGAAAAAAAATAGGAAGCCAGGATTTCTTTGTAGGCAGCTTCTTAACAAATGCATTTGCTTATTAGTCCTGCGTATTAAGAAGTGGAAATGCTGCGAGGATTTTGGCAGACGTTGTAATGCCGAGATTTTTTTCGCCTTTGTTCACACAGGCTGAGTTGTTTTATTCTGTTTGATCTATTTTTTATTTGTTTGCTGAAATAATTATAGTCATGCATTGGTTGTAATTAATATATTATTATAGGGGAATTATAGTTTAACAAGTACTAAAGAGAGAATTTTTTTCCAGTTTTAACTTCCATCTATCTATCTATCTATCTATCTATCTATCTATCTATCTATCTATCTATCGGTATCTATCTAGCTATCTATTATCTATCTATCTATTTATCGCATATCTAAATATCTATCTCATAGATAGATAGATAAATAGATATGAGATAGATATTTAGATATGAGATAAATAGATAGCTAGATATGAGATAGATATGAGATAAATAGATAGATATGAGATAGATAGATAGATAAATAGATATGAGATAGATATTTAGATATGAGATAGATAGATAGATAGATAATAGATAGATATATATGAAAGAGATAGATAGATACCGGTAGGTAGATAGATAGATAGATAGATAGATACCGGTAGATAGGTAGATAGATACCGGTAGATAGATAGATAGATATGAGATAGATAATAGATAGATAGATATGAGATAGATATGAGATAGATTGATAGATGATAGATAGATAGATAGATAGATAGATAGATAGATATAGATACATAGATAAATAGATAATAGATGGATATGAGATAGATAGATAGATAGATATGAGATAGATATATAGATAGATATAGATAGATAGATAAATAGATATGAGATAGACATTTAGATATGAGATAAATAGATAGATAGATAATAGATAGCTAGATAGATACAGATAGATAGATAGATAGATAGATAGATATGAGATAGATGGATAGATATGAGATAGATAAATAGATAGATATAGATAGATAAATAGATATCTATCTCATATCTATCTATCTATCTCATATCTATCTATCTATCATCTATCTCATATCTATCTATTATCTATTTATCTATATCTATCTATCTATCTATCTATCTATCTATCTATCATCTATCTATCAATCTATCTCATATCTATCTATCTCATATCTATCTATCTATCTATTATCTATCTCATATCTATCTATCTATCTACCGGTATCTATCTACCTATCTACCGGTATCTCTCTCTCTCTTTCATATATATCTATCTATGATCTATCTATCTATCTATCTATCTATCTATCTCATATCTAAATATCTATCTCATATCTATTTATCTATCTATCTCATATCTATCTATTTATCTCATATCTATCTCATATCTATCTATCTATCTATCTATCTATCTATCTATCTATCTATCTATCTATCTCATATCTAAATATCTATCTCATATCTATTTATCTATCTATCTCATATCTATCTATTTATCTCATATCTATCTCATATCTATCTATCTATCTATCTCATATCTAAATATCTATCTCATATCTATTTATCTATCTATCTATCTATCTCATATCTATCTATCTATGTATCTCATATCTATATATCTATTTCATATCTATTTATCTATCTATCTCATATCTATTTATCTATCTATCCCATATCTATCTGACTATTATCTATTTATCTATCTATCTAATATCTATTTATCTATCTTCTATCTATCTATCTATCTCATATCTATCTATCTATTGATCTATCTCATATCTAAATATCTATCTCATATCTATTTATCTATCTATCTACCTCATATCTATCTATCTCATATCTATCTATCTATTTCATATCTATCTATCTCATATCTAAATATCTATCTATCATCTATCTATCTCATATCTATCTGTCTATCTCATATCTAAATATCTATCTATCTATCATCTATCTATCTATTACCTATCTATCTCATATCTATCTATCTCATATCTATCTATTTATTTATCTATCTATCTATCTATCTATCTGTGTCTCATATCTAAATATCTATCTCATATCTATCTATCTCATATCTATCTATCTTCTATCTATCTATCTATCTATCTATCTATCTATCTGTCTATCCCATATCTATCTATCTATCTCATATCTAAATATCTATCTCATATATATCTCATATCTATCTATCTATCTATCTATCTCATATCTATCTATCTATCTATCTATCTATCTATCTATCTCATATCTAACTATCTCATATCTATCTATTTATCTATCTGTCTCATATCTATCTATCTATTTATCTCATATCTATCTATCCAGGGGTGCTGGCTTTTCAGACAGTTTATGCTCATCTATCAGCTTTTGAGTAATATACTTGCTTATTGGACCACAGACAGTACAATGCAGCATAGGAAGGCAGGAAAAGGAAATGCAGGACAGTGAACTACTGGCAAAACACTAGGCTTGCTGCATTTCCCCTCATTAAAAGGGGATTGCAAACAGCAGAGCAACAGAAAAAAAAATCTGAGAATCAGAATTTAAAGACATGAAGCAGGGTGCACTTGTTGAAATGTCAGGTAAACTTTAAAGTAACAGAATTTCCGTTCCACCATATATTATGCAGATTGGCTTATTTGAAAACCACTTTCAATGTAGTTTTTAGGTGGTCGCCTAATGGAGGTATATACTATATACTTTTATAAATATATATATATATATATATATATATATGTTGCAGCATTAGAGGCATGCCTCAACTGTACTCAACAGGAGTGACAAACTGCTGGATGATAATCTGCCTTGTACAAGGTCATATGCAGTTGACATGGGAATATAGCCAGTTTTTTTTGGCTAAGCATCATGGTTGTAGGTCCTATAAAACGAATACTTATATATTTGTAAGACTTAGAGTTATTTATGATTACATTTGCTTCTTAGGCCTCAACTTTTTAGCAGCTTTAAAAGTGAACATCCACCCTTGAACATGTGTGTTTAATCTAAGTAGATATAACATTTAATATTATATCCTGAGCTTCATTTTCTGGTATAGAGCTCCAAGCCTTCTTCAGAGACCTGGAGTTAAAGAGCCTCTGTGCATGTACTTTCCCATAGAGATGAATCGGAGAGCGGGGGCACCAAGTTTGCCGGGACACAGTGCAGGAATAGAGGACTGAGTAAATATAAAACATACCTCTCTGGACTACCTGTTCCCCAAGTGTTGAGTTTCATAATGTAGTTTATGCTGCCCGAAGGTGCTGACAGAAGCCCTTTAAGCAATGCAATGCTGCCTAGCTGCAGCCACCGCTAGAAGAAGCTTAGACCTTACTGCATACTGTTTATGATATAAAGGGTTGTCCCATGAAAATAACTTTTTTCCTA
Source organism: Eleutherodactylus coqui (assembly GCF_035609145.1). Lineage (NCBI taxonomy): Eukaryota > Metazoa > Chordata > Amphibia > Anura > Eleutherodactylidae > Eleutherodactylus > Eleutherodactylus coqui. The sequence goes on along the minus strand of NC_089842.1, from coordinate 109,148,907 downwards.
TTTGTGGAACAGGGGGCAAGCCTCTGATCAGAGAGAGGGGTCTGAGCACTTGGGCCCCATTAATCACAAGAATGGGGGTCCTGAGTGTCCTTGAATAAGAGTCGAGCATTGGTCATGCATGTGAACAACTGCTCCATTCATTTCCATGGGACTGCTAGAGATAACAAGCATGCAATAAGTTCTTAGGCCCCTCTACAGGTGTTTCCAGGCTGCTCTGTATCTGAAAAATGGGGCTCTGAAATTAATCAGTCCAGTATGTTGGAGCTGAAAACGACATGATGATAAAATGCGGACCAAGCTTTAAGGTACAGATGCATCATGATGCATTGCATGTGTGAGATCCATTGTCTGATGTGTCAGTTATATTTGCAACAATTTAACTCTAATAGAGTTCAGTGTAAATATTGTTTAACTCATGCACTATTGTGTTTGCTTTGACTTTTATTGGAGGGTGTCAAAAAAATGTCATGCAGCACATTTACGGATGGAACTCTAATCTCTGGCTACCCAATCGAGAGGTCAAGCAATGGCAGAACAAATAGAATTTATTCAGAGAACAGCGGGTCATCTGTTCCCTGACTACAGCTCCCAGCAGCTCACATGCTACTAATTGGTACTAATAGGCATTGGGGATGAGCGAGTATACTCGCTAAAGCACTACTCGTTCGAGTAATGTGCTTTAGACGAGTATCTCCCTGCTCGTCCCTGAAGATTCGGGAGCCGCCGCAGCTGACAGGGAGTTGCGGCGGGGAGCAGGGGAGAGCGGGCGGGAGAGAGAGATCTCCCCTCCGTTCCTCCCCGCTCTCCCCCGCCGCTCCCTGCCCGCCGCCCGCCCCCGAATCTTCAGGGACGAGCAGGGAGATACTCGTCTAAAGCACATTACTCGAGCAAGTAGTGCTTTAGCGAGTATACTCGCTCATCCCTAATAGGCATTAGTGCATTAGTACCAAGTAGTAGTTTATGCAGAACTGATTGCTCAAAAGCCATCTTTTGAGCAATCATCTGTGTGTCTAAATGCACCTTAACACTCACTTATCATTACCATAGCTTCTACAAGGTCTGCCATGGAAAAGTAGCCCAGCACCACACTCTTATAGAAGCGGTCAAAAAGAAGATCTGTACTACTACACACTATAACTCACACTTACTCATCATCACCATAGTACCTACAGAAAAGTAGCCGGGCACAGCACTCTAATTTTCTATGGCTCACCCTGTACAACAAACTTCATGCCTTACATCATCTATATCCACAGAAGAGGTTCGAAACTACCTCTCTCACTCAAACACACAAGCCTACATTGTAAAATGTACCCTTTTCCATCAATCATCTGTTGACATTCTACGATGATGGTTTCACAAAGTGGGAAAATCTTGATTCAGCAAATTCCAGACTTAAGTCCTGTAAAACCATGGTACGTTTTCAAATATATAATAGAGAAGAGGAGCTCCGAGGTGCACAGTAGTGCGCAACACTCCTCTGTTACCACGCTTACTGGGGGCCAGCCGGATCATTTTCGTTTACAGATGCAACCTTTTCCCCTAAAATTTGTAGACCACTTACGAATTTTGGGCCCATTGGGTGGATCTTCTCCGAATGTTATTCAAAATTGATGTTGCATACTAATAACAGATTGGAAGACGTAATCAAAGTCATAACACTCCCTTGTCTTCTTGGGAACAGCCATTCTGTTTCCTAGCAACGACTACAGCAAAATTAATTTTTTGGGGCCTCATTTAGCAAAACTGTCCACCATAAGAAGTCCTTGTTGTCCATAGCAACCAATCATAGCACAGCTTTCATTTTACCTTACTGTTAAATAGTTTTGCTAAATTAAACTTTTTTTCTGTTTCCATTGATATCAAATTAATGTATCTGAGTGTCATTAAACGTGAGGTATGAATTTTTCAAATCGGGAAGATCATTTTTTAATAACCCTGTATATACAGATGACAGCGACCATCGTGGGACGGACTTTCTTCTAGTAGAAAATATTCTGCCGATGGAGGTAAATTTGAAAACTTCCCCAAGCACGGCATTGTATGAGAGAACTGCTACTTGAGCTGTTCTCTAAAAAGTCTGCTAACTCAGTTGGAGAAACTGAACAAATTGGAAGCACTCAACAAAATTCCCAATCATGCCCTTCACATTGTGCCAATTCCCATTAACCCTTTCAGTGCCCTACATTGCAGTGCATCAAGTCTATTTTAAGAGTTTAGTTTTGCATAGTCTGCTGTACAGAATTGGCAATTTTCCCCCATCTTTTGTCCGCGGGGCTGAATAATTCCAGTTTACTCCCTCTTGCATCAGAGTCACTGTCAGTTCTGCAGAATAATAATGACATTTGGAAAAGGACGAAAATAAAAAAAAAATGACTATTTCAGGACGTAGCAAAATGTTGTTCTTGTTCCTTGCTATATTTTCTGGTAGGAAAGAATTGCAGGGAGAGGGAGACGCTAGCACCTGACATGGCGTCAGTAAACATGGCCTTTTAATCCTTCCCAGGGAATCATAATCTCCCTTATTAATAACTCTGAGAAACCTGTTCACCTAATAAACCCCATATTAAGAAAGAATACATTGAAGATTGGAAAGTGACAGATAAAGCAAATACACGGCTCCTAAACAAACAGAGCAAGACAGAAAAGATGACAAATGATGGGATTGTGTCAGCTTGAAAACAGATTGGACTAAAGGCACGCCGGCTGCTGGACTTTGCTCTCCAGGGGATCAATATTCTGTCAGACAAGAGAAGCCTGAGACCTTGTAAATTGTATTTTCTGTGGACAAAAGAGAGATCATGGCAGATATTCGGGATATACATAGCTCAGAGAAAGGCTTAAACACCAAGTAAATAGCAAGGAAAGTCCAACAGATGCTTCAGATGTAACTGATAGCTGTCTTCAAAGGGAAATGGACAAAAAAAATACAGGTGGGGAGAGCAGAGAGGAGGAACAGACATGAGATGTCATGCAAAGGTGATGCAGGAAGGGTGCTGCTGGCCTAGTGACACCGCTATGCCATAGGGCTATATGGTGTCAGTCTACATAGAGCAACAAACTAGAAGTGGGCAGGAAGACTGAGAGTAGTAATGATGAACTGTGATGGTAACTTTATTTTCTGAACCCACAAGTGACGCGTTTCGAGGCAGTTTGCCTATTTTCGAAACAGTCATACGGTGAATTCCAAATGCTGATCAGAATATCCTCAAGTTCAATCAGATGTGTAAGCAGATAAATGGTACCATTGGTGGCCAACTAGTGGTACAACCTGTCGAGCTGCTATTGAACTGTTTTTGCTTATCTGATTGAATCTAAGGATATTTTGATCAGTGTTTTGGAATTCATTGTCTAGCTGTTTCAAAAAGGGGCATACTGCCTTGAAGCGCCTCAAAGTTATCATCATCGTTCATCCTTTCTACTCCCAATCTTTCTGCCTAGATTTTTCTACACGTTCTTCCCCCATTTCTGGCCCACCACTGGTTCATTTATTTTTGGGCTCAATAGGTGCTCAAGCCAAAAGACCCAATCCAACATAAGATGTTCCCAATTCAAGGGTATATGGAGCAAGTAGCCAGCTGCAATACAGTGGAGGTAGTTCAGGTGTAATGGGTGAAAACTGATAGATTGGTGGGGGTCTAACCACTGGGATCTCCACTAATCCTGAGAACAGGGGATCCCCCCATTCCTCCTTACTCCTGTGTGGCTTCTCCCACCTGCAGTGACATCATTGAATGGACCATTGGCCACACATGTATGGTCGTCCTTCCATTTATCTCAGTGGGGCTGCCGGGAATAACTGAGTGCTTTCTACTTGGCGGTCTCCAGCAGTCCCATTGAAGATTAATGGAGCAGTACTTCACATACGCGATTGCTGCTCTATTCAATCTCTTTTTCACTGCAGGGTCTGCAGCGAGGAGAAAAGGGAAAACAGAACCCCTGTTCTCAGAATGGGTGGAAGTCCCATTGGTCAATTCCCAACGATCTATCAATTTTCAGCCATCCAATCGGTCAGCCTCTGGATTACCCTTTTAAGCAACTTAATGTTTAAGACAAAGTAATTTGAAGCTAGAACTAGATACCCCTGGTTGTAGCAATAACTTTTTACATTGAATTATGCTACTATATCTAGTATATTCTCCATACTATCATATGGGAATATTCCATATCTTCTGCAGATTCCACATATTGTCCCTGCCATACAATCAGCCAAGCTGGATTCTATGCTATGCCCAGGAAACCCGCTTGGTTTGTGAATTTCCTGTCAGCTCTGCAGTTTGTTTCTATGGTTTCTGCACCTAACAAGAATGCTAGCATTATATTATGGGACTATATTTTCTATAGGGTACTTGGAAGGTGGATTTGCAGTTTGATGGAACAGGCAATGTGTATAATATTGACACATGCTAAACTAACACCCTCAACCATGAAAAGTTAAATATCTTTACAAAAGACAATTTTATCTCCCCCTCATTATAGCCTTCCTGATTGGTAAATTACATCTTAACATAGTTGTGTTGAAATCATCTAGTTTTATGACTATGTTGGGTTTTTCTCCCATGAGCCAGTTGTGCTTCTGTCCCAGAAACATCCAAGCTACCTAGAAATGCACAGCCCCTTCTCTCTCCCCCTTCCTCTTCTCTTTATGGCTCCTTCTGTTAGATTCAGCACTGAACTTAATGCAGTGTCTGATCTATGACAGCTGGGGAGTGAAAAGCTAGAAAAAATAGGTAAGACATTAATTTTTACATCTTTACATTAAGTTTTATAGCAATAACTGGAGACGCATTCTTAAAGAGCAGTAAGATTAATGTCAGCTGCTTATAAAGTTGCAGCAGTGTTATACAGGAAGATGTACAGCTAATATCTGCTGAATGATGCATCAGAACTGCCTCTCAACTGGAAATGGCTGATAACAAAGAACAATACAATACATTAAATACTTGCAGCTGCACTGAAAATGAGGTTTAGCACCATCTATTTGGTCCACAAATGCTGGACTCTCTCCAGAGAGCAGGTAAGACAGTAAGTGAGGCGGCTCCTTGAACTAGTGACTGTGGGATTCCTCATACACATGACTGCATGACGGACTGTTCGCTACCTGTGTTATGTGTCACAGGAAGATGCAAAGAATTGAACTTGGCGGAGAGAACAGGTGCAACTAGATCCGCACAGTGTACTATTACAGCGTGTGGACTGTAAGATTGTCCCTTATTGAAACCTGCTTATCGTTTATGAACGACTGTTTATTCGGACTGGATCTGGTCCATATTGGTGGTGCCCCAGTATTTCGCACAATTTCTATATGCAAACTGACCCCAAAATAGATTGCAATATTTTAGTTTTGGTATAATGTAAGCACAGAAAACCACTCGTCCACTGCTGAGAAGGAACGTCAGGGCGATTCCAAAGAGGACAATAGAATTTTGGGGGCTTTATGTTCTGTCCATTTATATAGGACACACTACACCACCCCCCCCCCCCCCCCGCCTCACCCAGCATTTGGCATTTCAATCCCAAATACTATATATGACCCCCCTTCACAAAACACCATATCCACTA